>NC_074712.1:17840414-18470414 GCF_947242115.1 Biomphalaria glabrata
ACATAGTGTATTCTCTCTTCCCAGACAAGCGAGGGTAGTTGGTCCGCAAACATTTATTAAAATAAAACATAGTCTCTACAATAGTGTATTCTCTCTTCCCAGACAAGCGAGGGTAGTTTGGTCCGCAAACATTTATTAAAATAAAAACATAGTCTCTACATAGTGTATTCTCTCTTCCCAGACAAGCGAGGGTAGTTGGTCCGCAACATTTATTAAAATAAAACATAGTCTCTACATAGTGTATTCTCTCTTCCCAGACAAGCGAGGGTAGTTGGTCCGCAAACATTTATTAAAATAAAACATAGTCTCTACATAGTGTATTCTCTCTTCCCAGACAAGCGAGGGTAGTTGGTCCGCAAACATTTATTAAAATAAAACATAGTCTCTACATAGTGTATTCTCTCTTCCCAGACAAGCGAGGGTAGTTGGTCCGCAAACATTTATTAAAATAAAACATAGTCTCTACATAGTGTATTCTCTCTTCCCAGACAAGCGAGGGTAGTTGGTCCGCAAACATTTATTAAAATAAAACATAGTCTCTACATAGTGTATTCTCTCTTCCCAGACAAGCGAGGGTAGTTGGTCCGCAAACATTTATTAAAATAAAACATAGTCTCTACATAGTGTATTCTCTCTTCCCAGACAAGCGAGGGTAGTTGGTCCGCAAACATTTATTAAAATAAAACATAGTCTCTACATAGTGTATTCTCTCTTCCCAGACAAGCGAGGGTAGTTGGTCCGCAAACATTTATTAAAATAAAACATAGTCTCTACATAGTGTATTCTCTCTTCCCAGACAAGCGAGGGTAGTTGGTCCGCAAACATTTATTAAAATAAAACATAGTCTCTACATAGTGTATTCTCTCTTCCCAGACAAGCGAGGGTAGTTGGTCCGCAAACATTTATTAAAATAAAACATAGTCTCTACATAGTGTATTCTCTCTTCCCAGACAAGCGAGGGTAGTTGGTCCGCAAACATTTATTAAAATAAAACATAGTCTCTACATAGTGTATTCTCTCTTCCCAGACAAGCGAGGGTAGTTGGTCCGCAAACATTTATTAAAATAAAACATAGTCTCTACATAGTGTATTCTCTCTTCCCAGACAAGCGAGGGTAGTTGGTCCGCAAACATTTATTAAAATAAAACATAGTCTCTACATAGTGTATTCTCTCTTCCCAGACAAGCGAGGGTAGTTGGTCCGCAAACATTTATTAAAATAAAACATAGTCTCTACATAGTGTATTCTCTCTTCCCAGACAAGCGAGGGTAGTTGGTCCGCAAACATTTATTAAAATAAAACATAGTCTCTACATAGTGTATTCTCTCTTCCCAGACAAGCGAGGGTAGTTGGTCCGCAAACATTTATTAAAATAAAACATAGTCTCTACATAGTGTATTCTCTCTTCCCAGACAAGCGAGGGTAGTTGGTCCGCAAACATTTATTAAAATAAAACATAGTCTCTACATAGTGTATTCTCTCTTCCCAGACAAGCGAGGGTAGTTGGTCCGCAAACATTTATTAAAATAAAACATAGTCTCTACATAGTGTATTCTCTCTTCCCAGACAAGCGAGGGTAGTTGGTCCGCAAACATTTATTAAAATAAAACATAGTCTCTACATAGTGTATTCTCTCTTCCCAGACAAGCGAGGGTAGTTGGTCCGCAAACATTTATTAAAATAAAACATAGTCTCTACATAGTGTATTCTCTCTTCCCAGACAAGCGAGGGTAGTTGGTCCGCAAACATTTATTAAAATAAAACATAGTCTCTACATAGTGTATTCTCTCTTCCCAGACAAGCGAGGGTAGTTGGTCCGCAAACATTTATTAAAATAAAACATAGTCTCTACATAGTGTATTCTCTCTTCCCAGACAAGCGAGGGTAGTTGGTCCGCAAACATTTATTAAAATAAAACATAGTCTCTACATAGTGTATTCTCTCTTCCCAGACAAGCGAGGGTAGTTGGTCCGCAAACATTTATTAAAATAAAACATAGTCTCTACATAGTGTATTCTCTCTTCCCAGACAAGCGAGGGTAGTTGGTCCGCAAACATTTATTAAAATAAAACATAGTCTCTACATAGTGTATTCTCTCTTCCCAGACAAGCGAGGGTAGTTGGTCCGCAAACATTTATTAAAATAAAACATAGTCTCTACATAGTGTATTCTCTCTTCCCAGACAAGCGAGGGTAGTTGGTCCGCAAACATTTATTAAAATAAAACATAGTCTCTACATAGTGTATTCTCTCTTCCCAGACAAGCGAGGGTAGTTGGTCCGCAAACATTTATTAAAATAAAACATAGTCTCTACATAGTGTATTCTCTCTTCCCAGACAAGCGAGGGTAGTTGGTCCGCAAACATTTATTAAAATAAAACATAGTCTCTACATAGTGTATTCTCTCTTCCCAGACAAGCGAGGGTAGTTGGTCCGCAAACATTTATTAAAATAAAACATAGTCTCTACATAGTGTATTCTCTCTTCCCAGACAAACGAGGGTAGTTGGTCCGCAAACATTTATTAAAATAAAACATAGTCTCTACATAGTGTATTCTCTCTTCCCAGACAAGCGAGGGTAGTTGGTCCGCAAACATTTATTAAAATAAAACATAGTCTCTACATAGTGTATTCTCTCTTCCCAGACAAGCGAGGGTAGTTGGTCCGCAAACATTTATTAAAATAAAACATAGTCTCTACATAGTGTATTCTCTCTTCCCAGACAAGCGAGGGTAGTTGGTCCGCAAACATTTATTAAAATAAAACATAGTCTCTACATAGTGTATTCTCTCTTCCCAGACAAGCGAGGGTAGTTGGTCCGCAAACATTTATTAAAATAAAACATAGTCTCGACATAGTGTATTCTCTCTTCCCAGACAAACGAGGGTAGTTGGTCCGCAAACATTTATTAAAATAAAACATAGTCTCTACATAGTGTATTCTCTCTTCCCAGACAAGCGAGGGTAGTTGGTCCGCAAACATTTATTAAAATAAAACATAGTCTCGACATAGTGTATTCTCTCTTCCCAGACAAACGAGGGTAGTTGGTCCGCAAACATTTATTAAAATAAAACATAGTCTCGACATAGTGTATTCTCTCTTCCCAGACAAACGAGGGTAGTTGGTCCGCAAACATTTATTAAAATAAAACATAGTCTCTACATAGTGTATTCTCTCTTCCCAGACAAGCGAGGGTAGTTGGTCCGCAAACATTTATTAAAATAACACATAGTCTCGACATAGTGTATTCTCTCTTCCCAGACAAGCGAGGGTAGTTGGTCCGCAAACATTTATTAAAATAAAACATAGTCTCTACATAGTGTATTCTCTCTTCCCAGACAAGCGAGGGTAGTTGGTCCGCAAACATTTATTAAAATAACACATAGTCTCGACATAGTGTATTCTCTCTTCCCAGACAAACGAGGGTAGTTGGTCCGCAAACATTTATTAAAATAACACATAGTCTCGACATAGTGTATTCTCTCTTCCCAGACAAACGAGGGTAGTTGGTCCGCAAACATTTATTAAAATAACACATAGTCTCTACATAGTGTATTCTCTCTTCCCAGACAAACGAGGGTAGTTGGTCCGCAAACATTTATTAAAATAAAACATAGTCTCTACATAGTGTATTCTCTCTTCCCAGACAAGCGAGGGTAGTTGGTCCGCAAACATTTATTAAAATAACACATAGTCTCTACATAGTGTATTCTCTCTTCCCAGACAAACGAGGGTAGTTGGTCCGCAAACATTTATTAAAATAAAACATAGTCTCGACATAGTGTATTCTCTCTTCCCAGACAAGCGAGGGTAGTTGGTCCGCAAACATTTATTAAAATAACACATAGTCTCTACATAGTGTATTCTCTCTTCCCAGACAAGCGAGGGTAGTTGGTCCGCAAACATTTATTAAAATAAAACATAGTCTCTACATAGTGTATTCTCTCTTCCCAGACAAGCGAGGGTAGTTGGTCCGCAAACATTTATTAAAATAAAACATAGTCTCTACATAGTGTATTCTCTCTTCCCAGACAAACGAGGGTAGTTGGTCCGCAAACATTTATTAAAATAAAACATAGTCTCTACATAGTGTATTCTCTCTTCCCAGACAAGCGAGGGTAGTTGGTCCGCAAACATTTATTAAAATAAAACATAGTCTCTACATAGTGTATTCTCTCTTCCCAGACAAGCGAGGGTAGTTGGTCCGCAAACATTTATTAAAATAAAACATAGTCTCTACATAGTGTATTCTCTCTTCCCAGACAAGCGAGGGTAGTTGGTCCGCAAACATTTATTAAAATAAAACATAGTCTCTACATAGTGTATTCTCTCTTCCCAGACAAGCGAGGGTAGTTGGTCCGCAAACATTTATTAAAATAAAACATAGTCTCGACATAGTGTATTCTCTCTTCCCAGACAAACGAGGGTAGTTGGTCCGCAAACATTTATTAAAATAAAACATAGTCTCTACATAGTGTATTCTCTCTTCCCAGACAAGCGAGGGTAGTTGGTCCGCAAACATTTATTAAAATAAAACATAGTCTCGACATAGTGTATTCTCTCTTCCCAGACAAACGAGGGTAGTTGGTCCGCAAACATTTATTAAAATAAAACATAGTCTCGACATAGTGTATTCTCTCTTCCCAGACAAACGAGGGTAGTTGGTCCGCAAACATTTATTAAAATAAAACATAGTCTCTACATAGTGTATTCTCTCTTCCCAGACAAGCGAGGGTAGTTGGTCCGCAAACATTTATTAAAATAACACATAGTCTCGACATAGTGTATTCTCTCTTCCCAGACAAGCGAGGGTAGTTGGTCCGCAAACATTTATTAAAATAAAACATAGTCTCTACATAGTGTATTCTCTCTTCCCAGACAAGCGAGGGTAGTTGGTCCGCAAACATTTATTAAAATAACACATAGTCTCGACATAGTGTATTCTCTCTTCCCAGACAAACGAGGGTAGTTGGTCCGCAAACATTTATTAAAATAACACATAGTCTCGACATAGTGTATTCTCTCTTCCCAGACAAACGAGGGTAGTTGGTCCGCAAACATTTATTAAAATAACACATAGTCTCTACATAGTGTATTCTCTCTTCCCAGACAAACGAGGGTAGTTGGTCCGCAAACATTTATTAAAATAAAACATAGTCTCTACATAGTGTATTCTCTCTTCCCAGACAAGCGAGGGTAGTTGGTCCGCAAACATTTATTAAAATAACACATAGTCTCTACATAGTGTATTCTCTCTTCCCAGACAAACGAGGGTAGTTGGTCCGCAAACATTTATTAAAATAAAACATAGTCTCGACATAGTGTATTCTCTCTTCCCAGACAAGCGAGGGTAGTTGGTCCGCAAACATTTATTAAAATAACACATAGTCTCTACATAGTGTATTCTCTCTTCCCAGACAAGCGAGGGTAGTTGGTCCGCAAACATTTATTAAAATAAAACATAGTCTCTACATAGTGTATTCTCTCTTCCCAGACAAGCGAGGGTAGTTGGTCCGCAAACATTTATTAAAATAAAACATAGTCTCTACATAGTGTATTCTCTCTTCCCAGACAAACGAGGGTAGTTGGTCCGCAAACATTTATTAAAATAAAACATAGTCTCTACATAGTGTATTCTCTCTTCCCAGACAAACGAGGGTAGTTGGTCCGCAAACATTTATTAAAATAAAACATAGTCTCGACATAGTGTATTCTCTCTTCCCAGACTAGCGAGGGTAGTTGGTCCGCAAACATTTATTAAAATAAAACATAGTCTCTACATAGTGTATTCTCTCTTCCCAGACTAGCGAGGGTGCAGCTTCAAAGTTTTATTTCCGACGAGGACCTGAAGAAAGAGGAAGACAATAAGATAGAACTCAACAACTACATCCACATCTACCAGGACAATGTCACCAACAGAATCTTTCTGAACGGCCCGGACATCACGGCCTTCTACGCTAGACCTCCCCCGACCTTGTTTGATCACCTGCACGTGCTTGATCCCGACTTTGGTCAGCAGACTGACTGGGAGATCAGTGGTATGTGATAACATAGTGAATAACAGACTGACTGAGAGGTCAGTGGTATGTGATAACATAGTGAATAACAGACTGTCCGGGAGATCAGTGGTATGTGATAACATAGCGAATAACAGACTGACTGAGAGGTCAGTGGTATGTGATAACATAGTGAATAACAGACTGACTGAGAGGTAAGTGGGATGTGATAACATAGTGAATACCAGACTGACTGAGAGGTCAGTGGGATGTGATAACATAGTGAATAACAGACTGACTGAGAGGTCAGTGGGATGTGATAACATAGTGAATACAAGACTGACTGAGAGGTCAGTGGGATGTGATAACATAGTGAATACCAGACTGACTGAGAGGTCAGTGGGATGTGATAACATAGTGAATACAAGACTGACTGAGAGGTCAGTGGGATGTGATAACATAGTGAATACCAGACTGACTGAGAGGTCAGTGGGATGTGATAACATAGTGAATAACAGACTGACTGAGAGGTCAGTGGGATGTGATAACATAGTGAATAACAGACTGACTGAGAGGTCAGTGGGATGTGATAACATAGTGAATACCAGACTGACTGAGAGGTCAGTGGTATGTGATAACATAGTGAATACCAGACTGACTGAGAGGTCAGTGGGATGTGATAACATAGTGAATACCAGACTGACTGAGAGGTCAGTGGGATGTGATAACATAGTGAATACCAGACTGACTGAGAGGTCAGTGGGATGTGATAACATAGTGAATACCAGACTGACTGAGAGGTCAGTGGGATGTGATAACATAGTGAATAACAGACTGACTGAGAGGTCAGTGGGATGTGATAACATAGTGAATACCAGACTGACTGAGAGGTAAGTGGGATGTGATAACATAGTGAATAACAGACTGACTGAGAGGTCAGTGGGATGTGATAACATAGTGAATAACAGACTGACTGAGAGGTCAGTGGGATGTGATAACATAGTGAATACCAGACTGACTGAGAGGTCAGTGGGATGTGATAACATAGTGAATAACAGACTGACTGAGAGGTCAGTGGGATGTGATAACATAGTGAATAGAAGAATCACTGGGACATAAAGGGGAATGTGATATAGTGAATAGAAGAATCACTGCGACATAAAGGGGAATGTGATATAGTGAATAGAAGAATCACTGGGACATAAAGGGGTATGTGATAACATAGTGAATAGAAGAATCACTGGGACATAAAGGGGTATGTGATATAGTGAATAGAAGAATCACTGGGACAGAAAAGGGGTATGTGATAACATAGTGAATAGAAGAATCACTGGGACATAAAGGGGTATGTGATAACATAGTGAATAGAAGAATCACTGGGACATAAAGGGGTATGTGATAACATAGTGAATAGAAGAATCACTGGGACATAAAGGGGTATGTGATAACATAGTGAATAGAAGAATCACTGGGACATAAAGGAGTATGTGATAACATAGTGAATAGAATAATCACTGGGACATAAAGGGTTATGTGATACCATAGTGAATCGAAGAATCACTGGGACATAAAGGGGAATGTGATAACATAGTGAATAGAAGAATCACTGCGACATAAAGGGGAATGTGATATAGTGAATAGAAGAATCACTGGGACATAAAGGGGTATGTGATAACATGGCGAATAGAAGAATCACTGGGACATAAAGAGGAATGTGATATAGTGAATAAAAGAATCACTGGGACATAAAGGTGTATGTGATATAGTGAATAGAAGAATCACTGGGACATAAAGGGGTATGTGATACCATAGTGAATAGAAAAATCACTGGGACATAAAGGGGTATGTGATAACATAGTGAATAGAAGAATAAGAGTGAGATAAAGAGGTATATGAATATATCATCATCATCACTCCTTTGAGTTCCTCATGGAACATAGGGCCTCGACAAAAACACGCCACTCTCCACGGTCTCTTGCTAGCTTTTTGATGGTGTCCCAGCTCTTCCCGGTCTTCTCTGCTTCTTCAAGTACACTGCGTCGCCATGTTCTTTTTGGTCTTCCTCTGCGTCTTGTTCCCTGGGGGTTCCACTCTAAGGCCTGCCTAGCTCTGTTGCTGGTATCTTTTCTAAGGGTGTGACCAATCCATCTCCACTTCCTCTCTAAGATCTGCACTTCTATATTTTTCTGTCCACTCATCTCCCACAGTTTGGTGTTTTCTACTTTGTCATACCAGTGTATTTTTAGGATATTTCTCAATATGAATATATAGAGAAGACATTAAGAACGTGACCTATGAATTTCTATAAACACTTACACTATTCGAATGAATTTTGTTCTAGTTACACATAGGACTAGCAAGTAACGTCAAATGGAAATGTGGGGGATGGTTTTCGAAAAATCAATCGTTACAAATTTATAATGTCGTCAATGTCTTTCACTCATAGTAAAAAGAAAAAAAAGAATTTTAAGAACAAAAAATTATCTTTAAAAAAAAAGTCTGCCTACAAAGCAAAATACTGAATCGATATTTCATAGTAAAAACATCCTTATTTAATATTCTACGCAGGCTCCTTAGCTGATGTGACGGAGGCTATCAAGGTCATGACCTCAGGACACCAGCTGAGCGACATCTTGTTGACCATGTCTGATGACTTCCGGTTGGGCAGGTGGAGTTTGTACGACGGAACACTGGTCTGGAGCAAGACACTAGGAGGAGAGGGCAGTGATTTAAAAGACCTGGTGTCAGTTTACTATGACCAGGCAGTACTTATTGTGGACAGTTCTAGAATCGGCAGTGGTTTAAGTTTGTCAGTAAGCACTCAACTCAGCTCTCTCTCTCTCTTTTTCTTTCGAATTCTTAAGCGCTAGCGGCGCTACACACTCAGAGCAGCACTTTGTTTTTCTTAGATCTTTTATGTCATTTTCTGTCTACTGTTAAAATCATAAAAAAATTTCCAGTGGTTCTCACCCAGTTAATTATGACAAGAGATCTATGGGAGCAATGTAAGTTTCCGAATAGGGTACCAATAATCTTCCCTGCATTTTGAGTTGCTTAGATACCATCTCCAGGAGTCTGAGGTGAACACTTCATCATAGTAACAAGCAAAATATTTTTTTTAAAATCCTTCTAAAAATACAAACACACAGAAAGATTTATATAAGGGGAAGAACTCCACACTTACAACTATATCTCTAAATAATGTAGAAAATATTTTCCTTATTCTATATGAAACAAATAATTAATTACCAATCATTAATCGACTGATTGGTAATTTTTTTTATATTGATTCATGTTTTGTTGGGTACAATAAATAATTGTTTAAAATTTAAACTTGATCTGAGAATGGGTTGTGGGAGAAATAATGTGAGCAATTATATATGGGAACGAAACCCTACATATTTAGCCATATATAGTGAATACTGAATGCCATTGTCGATATCAAACAGAATAATTAATTAGCAGCAGTTAATTAACCAACTGGTTATACTTTTTTTACTGATTCCTTTTTTTTGTCTATGCCAATGAATATTTTTGCAAAGTTTTAATTTGATCTGAGAATGGGTGTTGGAGAAATAACGTTTTCAAACGTTTTACCAGACAGAGTGAGTAAATATAAGCTTCGCAAAAACAATGTAGGTCAAATAGTCAAGTAAAGAAAACTGAAAGTGTGATACACTTTCAAGGCACATACAGCTTATGAACGTCTGTAATGTCGCGTACCGTCTTGAAATCAACTTATCATAGAGAAGGACATAAGATCGATAGTACAGCGCTCGGTAGAAATTCTACAGGTTTGAAGTGAGAAAGACGGATAGAATTGCTTTAGCGTGAGACATTGAGATACCTTCTGCAAGAGGACGTGTCAGTTGATATAGTTGCAGATGCTTCACTCGAAAACGGTTTAAACTTTTTTGCTGGGAGAAATTTTCTCGTGCTGCCTTAGTAAACACGACTCTGCTCCGGGTGTCAAAATGGGCCCCCCTGATAGCTTGCCAAGCTCCCTTGATAGTTTGCTCCTTGATTAAAGCCTCTCGGTCACACACAGCACAATGTATTTATTAATTATTAAAAATTAAAAGCCAAAAAAAGACAATGTAATATATTTACCTGCGCCTATTAGTGGGCTGCTTGGATAATACAATTGTAATATTGATTGTTATAACACATTGAAAGCATTTACTTTAAAGAGCGTCTCAGTCACAGAGGTGCCGTATTCAGTAAAGTACAGATGCTTTTGAAGTACTGTAGACATTAACAAATTACATACTCCTTTGAGGTACTGTAAACATTAACAAATTACATACTCCTTTGAGGTACTCTACACTGGAGAGGGTCAAAACAAGATGATAACTCGGGACAACGTGACTCACTACTGGCTGTCATCTGACAGAACACACATACTTATGTTGTGCCATATGCCAGGAAGGTCCAGTGCACTACTCACGACAGGTAGTCATCCAAAAGTTAATAGTTGAAATCAATTTAAATCTCTCCGCTAAATAAATATTATAATTTAATATAAAAATCTCTTGATATTTCTGTTCTGTATATTTTGTTAATCTGTTCTATTAGCACGATATGATCATGTGGTAAAATCATTCATACTTTGTTTATGTAACATGATGAGAATGTGTTGAAAACATTGATGTAGTGTGATGCCATGGGCCCCGCAGGAGGGTGAAAGGCCTGGGCTTGCTGCCCTGCCTAATCGTGGCGCCCGGGTGGAAACGGTCGTGAGAGGGGACGACTAGGCCAAATGGGTTGCAAAACAAGGCTCCCGCGGGAGTGCCTAAGAGGGTACTAGAGTCGACGAGTCCGGAGTGTCCGTGTCCACCGGAAGTGAACGCAAAATCAAACTCTAAGTTTAACCCCAAGTCTTACTCCCGTCAGGCAGGGTGACGGGAAGGAGGAACACGCCGGCCACTTCGTGTGCTTCCACTGAAGAAGTAATATTGTAATAGGTGAACATAAATAAGTGATATTGTAATAGGTGAACATAAATAAGTGATATTGTAATAGGTGAACATAAAGAAGTGATATTGTAATAGGTGAACATAAAGAAGTGATATTGTAATAGGTGAACATAAATAAGTGATATTGTAATAGGTGAACATAAAGAAGTGATATTGTAATAGGTGAACATAAAGAAGTGATATTGTAATAGGTGAACATAAAGAAGTGATATTGTAATAGGTGAACATAAATAAGTGATATTGTAATAGGTGAACATAAATAAGTGATATTGTAATAGGTGAACATAAAGAAGTGATATTGTAATAGGTGAACATAAAGAAGTGATATTGTAATAGGTGAACATAAAGAAGTGATATTGTAATAGGTGAACATAAATAAGTTATATTGTAATAGGTGAACATAAAGAAGTGATATTGTAATAGGTGAACATAAATAAGTGATATTGTAATAGGTGAACATAAATAAGTGATATTGTAATAGGTGAACATAAATAAGTTATATTGTAATAGGTGAACATAAATAAGTGATATTGTAATAGGTGAACATAAAGAAGTGATATTGTAATAGGTGAACATAAATAAGTTATATTGTAATAGGTGAACATAAATAAGTGATATTGTAATAGGTGAACATAAATAAGTGATATTGTAATAGGTGAACATAAATAAGTTATATTGTAATAGGTGAACATAAATAAGTGATATTGTAATAGGTGAACATAAATAAGTGATATTGTAATAGGTGAACATAAATAAGTGATATTGTAATAGGTGAACATAAATAAGTGATATTGTAATAGGTGAACATAAATAAGTTATATTGTAATAGGTGAACATAAATAAGTTATATTGTAATAGGTGAACATAAATAAATAAGGCATTGATGGCCGACACTTCTTATAGATTTGCGATTCTTTACATCAGTGACGCCCAACCGAATTCAACCTGTAGGGAGTGTAGGCTTCCGGTTTGTTAATGGAGATTGTATTCAAGAAGACTTGGTTTTGTCCCTGTTGTTCAGAGAAACGCACTGTCTGTGTCAAACGTCATTGTCAACGAATACATACAGTCTAGACATGGACAAACTATTTGGCCAAACTTCGATGGCTGCTCAGTGATGACTGTTCATGGCAAGCTACAACTATGAGCCACAGGTTGCAGCTTGCACCCTCCTCCTGTGAACAATTTTGCGGGCGCCCCTGTGTGTTTTTGTCTATCTGTCGTCAATTCATGTACCGTTTTAGCTCAATAAAGCCTTGTATTTGAGTTGTCAGTTGTGTTGTCTTAATTCTTATAATTTGTTAAGCTAGTTTTTTTTTTCGTTATTTTGATTTTGCAACTATCTTATCTTATCTGTCCATTGACTTTTGTCGTAAGGGTGGTGTGAATTTTTGCGCAACCGAATCCTTCCACTTTTCCCAGTCAGCAAATGTTCTTAGCAAAAGGAAGGCCTGTCCATTGGTTTATGTTATCCAGCCAGCTTGTCTTGGGATGACCATTTCTTCTTGCTCTCTCCTCTGTACCTTGAGGGATGACTTGTCAGTAAGTCATGTCTTGACCGAACCAGCTCAGCTTTCGTCACCACATAGTATTGAGGAGTTTCTCATTTTTGCCAGTCAAAGTGTCCACCAGCAGAAGTACATACTCGTGTGTCTTTTGTTTGACACCCAGCATTTTTCTGTAGCATTTAGTCTCAAAGGCTTGACTTTTTCTTTGAGCCTCATCGATCAGTGTCCAACTTTCACAACCATATAGGACGAGATAGAATAGCTATTTAGGTCTTCAAGTTATTATAAAGTTCTTTAATAATAATTTTGTAACTTTTGTTTTTTGCTTCGCAGATATAAAGCTTTATGCTTGGGATTTGATCAATAGCATAGAAACACGTCACAGCTTTATGACGCAACCAAATATAACAGACGACACAACGTCCTTTGTATTTGTCTCACCTGAGCTGACTCAGTGTGTCACTGTGACCCTTCCTGCAAACACACAGCAATTAAACGGAAGCGCCTGCATTTTCAGGTCATTGAAACAATCCAAAGATCCAGCAAGATCTCCAAAAAATGATTACTCCAGCTCGTATTCCAGTTTGGATTCCTTCGAGTCATTCACAGAAGTAAACGAGACAAAGGGGAGCCAGCCAAATGATGTCCTTGATGTGTCAAGTAAAGATGGGCATCTGAAGTTGCAAGTTCCTAAGTCTGACATTCCAGAACCTTTTCATTTTAATGAGCTTTGCCAGATTTTCTGGACAAGAGTAGCACATCAAGATACTTTATCTGGCAGTGTAAGTTCTGGCAGAATTCACTCAAGTCTAACCAAAAATCTACACTCAGATCTTGAAAGTAAAAATAGACTTTCAGTGGACACAAACAACGAAGCCGCCAGTTCAGAAATGTCTTTTCCAGTGAGAGTAACGTCCCTTTGTTTCGTTGGCGAAGAAAATATTTTAATCGGCACTGCCTCTGGACATGTCTGTTTAATCAATTTGCCTTTCTTAAAACACGTATGTGTGTTGACCAAAACTGGACCAAAATCGATAGAAAAATTGTCTGAGAAGATTCTTGTTGATTTCATGACTCCACACAGACAATGGGTTAAAAGTGTCAGAACATCAGAAGACATGAATACATTGATCAGTCAAGATTGTAACACAGTGTGTGTCTGGAATGCAAGAAATAAGAATCTAGTCATGAATATTGAGCTTGGCAGTCAAGAAAAGGTAACTCTAGGTTTACTTTCTTAGAAAATGAGTCCGTGTGTAACCAAACTATAAAGCTCGAAACTGAACTCATTAAAACTATACTTAAGGAACGGTAACTTCGAGTTTTTTGAAACAAGGCCTTATAGAGAGAACAGGGCCGCTGCGCGTCATGCACTGTATTTAAAAAATATTGAGACAAAGAAGGATTTCACGCCTCGACACACATTCTTAAATACTTCATCCATTTACTAGAGTAAAAGATCATCACAATAACATTTTAATTTTGATCACCCTACAGTGGTGAAAGTAGTGTTCATTAATTAATTAAAGAAAACAAATATTTCTTCTTCCCCAACTGTTAGGCTTATCTTATACTACCAAATAAATACTACCAAGTGACTAGTTTCTACTTTACCAAGTGAAACAAATAAGTTACATATACTTTTTGACTTTTAACTCATTAAAAGTAATGGCGTCGTTCACATTCTCTCTACTAAATAGTAAGTCTTAAGTTCCATGATTATTTCATTTTCTTCCATTAAATGTTGATGATTACATACGAATTACAGTGGTGTTATTTGATCAGTGACATTCTCGGCTTGTTTCTTTTCTGTTTGTTTGTTAGAAGTTTTGGACATTCCCTCAGAAATGAGAACAATTCCGTCCTAGCCCAAACCTCCAGCAGGAAGATGGAAGCGGGCAGTGTCCGAACTCTCGTGACAACAGTCCGAAGTGCATACCATACGACCAGGGAGCCATTGCTTGTATTGCTTTAGTCATAAACTTTTAGAATATCTAACGGAGATATTTGATACATTTTGTTTTGCTTAGCATTTAAAATTATGGCTATAAAAATAGCCATAAATATTGAGCTAAGGTACTTTAATAATATACAATAATAAATTAGAGATCAATGAACTATGAACTGACTTCTGTTGATTTTTATTATTATTGTACATAAGCTGGTCATGTCCGCAAGGATTGGCTCCTATTATCTATAAAATAGGCCCACTTTTAAAAAGCATGCATTTCTATAGTTTCTAGCAATAGAGTGTAGCACCTATGGGAAGACATTTCAAATGAGTAGTACACACGGGAGGAAACTTTTGTCTAGTGTATATCCCATATTAATCCCCCTGCCTCTTGAGATGAAAGCTTTATAATAGGTTTTTAATAACCGGTTAGTATTGTTTAAATGGAATGGTCTATGTTAAAGGCAATGCTATTCTAATGTATAATTCCGTTTTTTCTTTTTACTTTTCTGACAGATTTCTAACTTAGTTGTGTCGAAAGATGCAGCGATTATCGTTCTTGTTGCTGACTACCAAATACTTCACCTCTACACACCTCTAGAGAAACGAGAAATAGCCAACTACAAAACAACATTTGACATCACATCACTCTACATGACTTGCGATTGTCGTAAAATTCTGATACGAGGAACAGACTCCGGCATGAAACCGGTTCTCGAGATTTTTGAGGTGAGAAATGTGGATGACATTTTGATGCACATTGCCGGCCGAAAAGTGTCGCAACAGAATGAAGTACGTGAGAGCCTGACCAATGAGAGAACAAGAAGAGCAAGTCATGTTGTCAAGACTGATAAGTCATGATAACTGGACAACTTATGATGACTTGACAACTTTTCGTTGAAAGTTTTGGTCATGTGATATTGACAGTGAACTATTCAATTCTGAATTCTGTCAGATTTCTCAAACCAATTAATTTTTTTGTTAGTTCATGGGTATTTTCTAAAATACAAGAAGCAATGATTAACTATAACTTAAATATATTTTGTCAAATTAATGTACAGTATTTGATATAAGCTACAATGTTATTTATTTGATGTTATGATTTCTATTACCTATGTAACATGTTTAATGATACATTAATTGTATATCAATAGTAACATTTTTT
This sequence comes from Biomphalaria glabrata, assembly GCF_947242115.1. Taxonomy (NCBI): domain Eukaryota; kingdom Metazoa; phylum Mollusca; class Gastropoda; family Planorbidae; genus Biomphalaria; species Biomphalaria glabrata. The sequence goes on from NC_074712.1 coordinate 17,856,010, forward strand.
ATTTTTTGAATATTCTTTTTTTTTAAATTCAAAGTTCATTGTTCATATATTGTAATGTATTTATTTAAATTTCTTTAATTGACTTTTTGTCTCTATCTACCATACCAAACAATGAACATATCACACACTTGACATATCAATCATTTACCACATCAACCAATCAACATGTATCTTTTTGGAACAAAATCTTAGTGATATTGGTAATGTTTTGCTTATTATTTATACACAACATGTCCTGTTTTTTTTTTTTTTTTACATTTGTAAACTAAATTTGAGAAAACACATTCATAAAAATATTAGCTTTGTATTTATACAACAAAATTGTGTCCACTATTAAAATAGCCAAAGTGAACTTTTAATAAATTTAAAAAATGACAATCAGACACATCAACTCCCAATAATTATGTTTTTTTAGTGTGTGTGTGTTTACATATAAAGCTTCATAATTACAGGCTCATTTCGATGTATGCAAATAAAACTGTAGTGTCCAGTCTTGGCCTAGAAAAAGCAACTTACTCTCAAGTGACTTTTGAGATGATTTCAGTTTGTTTTCCAGAGGTTTTTCTTTGCTTGTTCTTTTTGCCTGTCAGCTGTTCTTTTGTTTCATAGCCTGAACCTCCAAACCAAGATAATTAATCCTTGAGCTAATTATTCCCTGATTATACATTTTTTGAGATACCAAATGCGTATTAAAAAGCTCATTGTGTGCCATCTTTACAATAGCTTCCCAAAGAGTCTTCTAGGAAGTTGACTGTCACCCAATGTAGTTTTATCTTAGTTCGAGGACATTTTACTTCTACAAATTCAGTTCTACTGGCTAATGATTATTAGTGCAGATTAAAATGATTCAACTGTTTGATATGCCACAAGTATAAATTCTATGGAGGCACAGTGGCTGAGTGGTAAAGTGCTTGACTTTCAAACCGGGGGTCCTGGGTTCCAATCTTGGTGTAGACTGGGATTTTTACTTTCGGGCGCCAATGAGTCCACGTAGGTCATTGTGGCTCGTTAACTGTGTGCCATAGAAACAGATGACCTTCTACATCATCCACCCCACAGATCACAAGGTCTGATAGGGAAAATTTAGTGTTTTTTTTATTTATAACTTCTATGACTTAAAAGAAAGAGAGGAAAAACTATTACCTTGTAAAGCTGAGAACAAGTTTTTTTTTTATCTTTGTACAAATCTTTTTATTTCCTTCTGAATTTATGTAACAACCCCACCCCCAACAACAAAGCATTACATTTCATGTATAATAAGAAAAGTAATGTTTACTGTACAAATAAGTCTATACATCAATCAGCACATTTTTACATCAATCAGCACATTTTATAAATAAAGACATTGGTTTATCTGAACACAATGGCACCTCATTTAGCTTCTTCCCCCAGCACATCTCTGTGACACAAATGTTCACACAGGCAGTTCAACACAGGGACAATGTCATTGATGCTGGACTCTGTAGACACTATATTGGACACTGTCTTCAATGGAATCTGCCATCGGACTTCAAACTCCCTCAGCTCTCTCTGGCTCACTTCACTGTGAGAAAACTGATCAAATCTTTCAAATGTTAAAGGGAAAACATCAGTCTATGTAGGTTGTTTACAAATAAATAATTATGTAGCTACCGGTATCTGAGAAATGTGTACAAATTAGAATAAACATATTTACAAGATTCTTGCAGTGTCTTATTGTCTCCCTCATGACCTTACCTTCACCCAGTAAGCAAGTCCTGCCAATTCCTATGAATTTACACCCCAAACCAGTTTTTAAAAAAATAGTTACAAAATATTGTGCATTAGATACATGCATGCCCCACACAAATAGTACAGTATGCTATTGTTACAAGCATAGGAGTGGTGGTCAATGAAATTAAGCTCATATAGCAGAAATATGAACTAGTATGATATCAACACTTGTTCAAAATTGATAGCACCTACAAGAATGACTAAAAATAGATTTTAGGTTTCTGGATTACAAATATAGAAAAAGTTAAATATCTCTTGAGGTCAGTAGAATCATCTGGAATCATCTTTCATTAAATAGAATTTTATTGTAATTTGGAACTACTTGTTCTTAATGACAGAAAATTCTACTGTAAACTAAATACCTTACTACTGTATTCTGCAGACAATACTACTGTAGGCTAAATACCATAATACTGTATTATCCAGACAATACTAGATCAAATACTAAGAGCAAAGTCTAGAAGTGCTGCACACTATAAAAGACTTGCTAAAAGCACTGCAGCAAGGTTTACTACTTTCAAATAGGACTAAGCACCCCTTGCAGCTACTGATAAACTACGCATTAAGACAATCTTTGAAGGAAAATTTGATTTTTTTTTCTTAAGAAAAATACTACAGAAATTCTGCTTACAATACTGAGGCTAAATACATGTACTGATTATCTGCACAAGGAGGAAGGACAGGTAATGAATGAAACATTAAAATGTGAGGTATTGGCAAATCAACACCAACATTTGGTGACATAAAAAAAAAGGTCTTAATAACTATTTAGCTTTATTAAATGCCTTTTATTTCATGAAGTCTAAATTTAGGATACTTTGTACCAATGACTAGTTTTGCAAGTTTGTCATTAGGTTCTGTGAGCCTGGAGATTAAATTCGGAATTTCATCCCAACTACCTTTGTCCACAAATGAAAATAAAAAGAGAATGCCATCTACTCCACTTTTGCAGGCCTGGAATCAGAAACAAGTGAAAAACAAATTAAAACAAACAAACAAAAACATTGAAGATCAAACACATCACATCATAAGCCAAATTATACAAAGTTTTATGAACCAATATTAAATATAATTTCCAAAACTGCTTGAGATAATTTGTTATTATTAATAAAAACGTTTTCCTTCTTGCAATGCATCTATGAGTTGAATGTTTAATGTCCATGATATCTTCTAGACTATTAAGAAACTTTACTATTCAAATAATTTTATTCAAATTAACCCAAACCAAGGCTAAAGTTTTTAAAAATAAAATGCTCTAGACATCTTTCTTTCCTCTCCAATAATCCCACAGGTACTATGTAAAACTTAAAAGAATCAACCTACTGGTGAAATGTGATCAAATTTTTTTAGAGCGATTTCTCCTGTGTCCCACAATTCTAAATTCATGAGAACCACTTTGTTCAAATGGGCTATTTTCACTGGCCAATACATTTTTGTCACTTGAATACCTGAGTCACAAAGAAATAATCACACCATCAAGTAATCTTCTTCAGCAAATGAAGACAAAAAAATCAGGATAAAAATTTAAGCAATTATAAGAAAATGTGAAGTAAATAAAAATACACCCTTTCAGACCTCACGATCTATAGGGAAGATGAAGATCTGATTCTATGGTCCATAGTTAACAATTGGGCCAGCAAAATGACCAACCCCCTTTACCTTCACCATGTAATGTCAGGCACATATTAAAGTTGGTTGGACTCAGGGGCATCCTAAAAATCATGAAATTCAAAATCTGAGATTCTAACATGAGAACACTCCTTCCAGAAGACAAGTACTTTACCATTCAGCCTATGTTCTCTATAATAAAATATAAGTGTGTAATATTGACAACACAATGGACATCAAAATATTTAGCAGTCCTCCAAAGGTTGACAAATTATTAGAAAAAAATGTATTCCCCACAATAATAATATATTATTTATATTATTTTAAAAGAAGATTAGTAAATTATAAGATAAGAGATGAAAAAAAAGCAACTAACCAAATAAATAAGCCTACCTGCTGTTTCACTGTGGATGCTTGGAATAGGGTGTCCAGAAAGTTTTGCAATAGTACTAGTTTTACCAACTCCACTTTTACCAACAACAACTATTTTGTAATGTACATTCTCGAGAGATATATTAGAAGGAAACATTGGCCTTTCCAGTAAACCTATAAAATAAATTCATGTAAAATACAATGGAACCTCGGCTAATAGGTTCAATTAATTCTGGAAAGTTGGTCGCACCTGAACTGTTTCTTATCCAAAACAGTTTTCCCCATATAAAATACAGAAAAAAGATTTAATCATGTCCCAGCCCATATTGACTTGCAAATTTATGAAAATTATGTTTTAAGTTATGTTTTTTAAATGAGAACAGTTAGAATGGAATTAAATAAAGAAGAAAATATTAAAGAAAGCATTTAAAGCGTGGTACATTTAAAAACATATGGTACATATGAGAACATGTGGCATTGCAAAAATGGAGCTCATGGCTGTTCGAAATCCAGTGCAAATTTTGTTTTGCTATCAGAGGCATTTGCAAGGTTCCACTGTAATTGAAATACTGCATATTTCTAAATAGCAAGTAAAGTAATAAAGTAAGTTTCCTTTCATACCTTACCATTTAAAGCTAATCTGTCGCTATTACCTAAGTAGAAAAAGGGTTAAAGTGGCCAACTAAATGACCAACCACCTTCACTTTCACAGAGTAATGTCAAGTATCCATTAGAGTTGGTCCTAAATATCACAAAAGTTTTAAAATGCCAGACTTCCTCAGGATTCAAACATAAGATCCCTAAGATTGAAAGCCACCTAGCCACCATGCACCTAATTATTACTTATACCGGTACATATTACTCATAACGACCATTTAAATAAACTGTCAAAATAACATTATGGAGATGTTATTATACTGCTATATAAAAAGCACATGAGGACGTCAATAAAATACTTAGTCAGAAAGTACTCAGCATCCTAATACATTTTGGATATGATATAGTAGAAATCTTCTCTTCTAAAAACTGTGTAACTTAATAAATTCCCTACACAGTGTATATGCCAGCATTAAAATAATGGTTATTACAACTTATTTTACTGTCTGTATAAAGAATTGGTTTAGATGTACACACATACAAAAGAAGAATTACAAGAATTACCATAAGGTCGCAGGTGCTGGCCATTGATGGAAGATAAATTTCTCAGAATGTCTACTCCCTCATGAGATCGTATCCAGTCATGGAGAATCAAATAGCCAGGTTGTAGCATTTTCTTTAGGCAGACTTTTCGGTTAAGTTGAGCCAATCTTATCTACTTGTCAATAAATTACTAAATAATAGGTTTCCATTAAAAAGACAAATGTTTACACAATAATATTATGGTAATTTAAATTATAAGTCTTTTAAATTTAAATTTTGATTCACAATTAAAAAAAAATATTAAAGGCTAGATGATACTTTATATAATAATCTGTCTATAGATAGATCTAAATCAGCGGTTCTCAACCTTTTTAGCTCCGCGACCCCCTAATACATCTTTAAACTAGACGACAACCCCAACCATAAAATCTTTTTCGTTCATTGGCTTAGGTAAATGGGATTTAGCTAGTGTTAAATGTTCTTCACTACGTGATTAGATGATCACCACAGAAATGTTTCATTGCGCAATGGCGTTACGACACATTTAATGGACAATAACTTCGGTTGTTGAAAAAGTATTCTGCAACAACGAAGATGTGGTACGCAACAAATATTTTTGAATAACAATTATACAAAAAAATAGAAAGAAGTAACTACCAATAAAAATCACTTCTACGTTCAATGATGAAACATTCACATAAGTGTCATTCATATTCCCTGGCTATTTGCTATATAGTTTTGAAACACCATGACTAGACTTCCAAAACCATGGTGTTAGTTGATTGATTGTTGTTTTTACATTTGCTTCATGTTTTAAAAACCCTTGTGCTAATCTTAAAGAAGGATTCCTAAGCTTTTGAATGATACCACATTGTCAACAAATGAAAATTGTGTTTATTTAGAAAATTTACAGTAAAGTCATGGGTAAGAATGATTTTGCATTTAATATAATTTTTAAGCAAGCTTGGAATATTTTGATCGAATTTAGACCTAGATTTATGCTTAAAGTTTGTTATTTCATTATTTTTTAATGAAATTTTGTCCTCCAAAATTAAAAAAACTTACCCTAACATGCTTTATAAGATGCCAAATTAGGCTATTTTTCAAAATGGGTAAGTGGAAAAATTATAACTACCATAACAATCTATGACTATAGTATTAAAATCAATATTTTTATTATAGAGTAGTGTTAGAAATCTTTTTTTTCTATACTTAGGTACACAAAATATAAAAGGAAATCAGCTTTATTAAGGCAAATTTGGGCCCATCCTGACGATGTTAAATGAAGTCACTCCATGATGCAGCGACATGTGGCGCCAGACATTAGTAATTCTCGTGGATAATATGAAGTATAAATGAGAGAATGCTATCAAGGTGTTATTTTACATTATATTTATAAATATTATAAAGCTGAGGAAATTTCTATCAAACAGCATTCTAGAAAAAGGATTGAAGTCAATTTTCAAACAATTGGATTAGCTGTGAATGAATGTTAGCTGCATGTGAGATGAAACATTCAAATTAAAAATCATATAATGCCATTAATGGGGTAGCTGTGTTCCAAATTTCAAGCTTTTATCTATTATGGTTATAAAGTTATGATGAGAATTGAGATAAGACGAAAATTCATTTTTTCGATCACAGCTTTTTGGACATTTTCTATATTCAATACTGTCAATAGTCCATTTTTCTACACATAAAACGGCATAACTTTGCTCCAATATAACATAGAAAGATAAATGTGGTATCATTGTAACCCTCTCAGCAAGCTCTACAAAACTAAATAGCTTCTGTCAATATATATTTATTTTGAATTTTTTGTCAAAGTACCTACACTATTAGTAGTAGTTAGTTACTAGTACTAGATCTAGATCTAGACCTAGATCTAGTAGTGAGTCTCACTCTCTAGCCTACTAGCCAGTCTAGGTCTAGACTAGACTAGTCTAGATCTATCTTATAAATTAGAAACGTTAATCCAATAAAAAAGAAGAAGATAATTAAATCCTACCAATATTAGATCTAGATCAATCAACCAATTTGACAATAAGCGAGAATAACATCAATAAAATTGTAGAGCCTTTGAAAGGCTATCAGTCTCATACTGATAATTTAGCATTTGAGTCTATAACAACAAAGCGGAAGTTATGCTTCTTATTTAGTTTTAGAGTTATCCAGCCTTTATCTACAGGGCTTCTCAAATATCCTCTTCATATATAGATCGATGCCTAAAACATACTCATAATTATAAAGAGCTCCCTATAAACTTATTTATAAATCGGAGATTAAAACGAGTTTAAGGGTCTACTATAAAAAATAAAACCAAAATTAAATAAAAAAAATCATCTTCTTTATGAAGCTGATGGGGTAGGCCTAGTTAATATAGGCCTATATTTCTCATTGTATTTATTTCTAGCAATGCTTCATAATCGCGAAGGCTCTTTCAAGTGAGGCATTGCGCTTCCCACAATTATTTATCTGACTAGAATCTAGCTCTAGTCTATGTTCAGGTTATTTTATATTTGTATATTTCAAAACATTCGTGGAAATTACAACTACACAAGATGGTGTGCATCATGCACGTTTATTTATTTCTACAAAGTGTGTCGAGTGCGTTATAAGTCCCGCTGAAACCGTGTTAAAAAACAACAAACACATTTATGTGACGTCATTCGGAGCAATTTCATTGATGAAAAAGACGGAAGCCAAATTTAATTTTTAGATGGTTATAAAAATAATTCTGAAAAATTATAACGGTCAAACCAGAGTTCTCACCGTGTATCAGCTAATAATGTTTTCACCAAATTAGGCCTATACAGAAACTGACAAATTTCTAGAAAAAATGGTTATTAATGAGTCGTCTAGATTCCAGTTTCTTTTTTCTTCCTCCCACCTATAAAGAGAGCAGTAACGTAGCTAGGGTATTTGATGCCCTGTGCGGCAGTTTCTCATGATTCCCCCCCCCCACCCAAAAAAAAAAACTTTTTAAAACAGCAAAAAGTTTCTAATTGTAACATCATGTAAGGATTCAAAAAAAGTGTAAAGGTTACCTTTAGAGAATAGAACACACCTGGTCAAATTTGATTCCAGTTGGTCTACAGCTTACATTTAATTTAATTTAATTTTAAGAAAGAATATATGAAAGAATATATATAACAAATAAATGTGTTTGTTTTTATTTATATAATTACAATGTGTAGTTTTACTGAGAAAGTTTGTCCTCAGTTTGATGCCCCCCACCACGTGATGCCCCGTGCGGCCCGCACATTGCTAGCTACGCCACTGAAAGAGAGTGCAAGCGAATAGTAGGAAGTGTTAACGAAAAATCGTTATGTATGAAAACTGACTCAGTGGCACCGTTCCAAGAACATGATTCTCTCCTTCTTTCCCCTTAGAAACTCAAAACGAGCCAAACTGTATGTAGCAGACGGCCTAAATGTAGGCCACTAAAAGCTTTCCAATGTAACTACTACCTATTACAACCAGGCCTCATACATACAAGATATTCAGTTAGGACTTCTTACAAGTCAAATTCTCAAGACATTTCATTCTTTTAGGGCTTTTAAGAAGGAATACAATGGATCAAGTTGAAACTTTACATAACTATTTTTTTTACGTAACAAATCTTGAAGACTTGAATCCATTAAAAAATTAACCAATTAGTCAATTAATGATTTGTAATTAATTATTTGGCAATGTATTCTTCGTTATTGAGAGCTATAGTTCTAAGCGTGGGATTCTTTTCATTAGATAAACCATTTTGTTAAAAAAAAAAGTAGGCCTACATTTATATTTTGCTTTTTTTTCCTTCCGAGTAGCAAGTCAGAAAGAAGTGTATCTTTTCTCTAGACGTTTGGCTGTTTATCACTAAATAGAACTATGATTCATAGTAGAAAGTAAAGTTCCCCTTTTAGACCTTGTGGTCTATAGGGCAGATGATGTAAAGGTCATTTGTTTTTATGGCCTACGGTTTACGAGGGTGTCATGTGGCCAACACAACGACCAACGGCCTTTACTTTTCCCCAACTAATGTCAGGTACCCATTAGAGCTGGGTGGACTCAGAGGCGCCCAAAGATCCCGAAATAAAAATACCAGTCTTCACCTGGATTCGAACCCGGGACCCTCCGTTCGGAAGCCGAGTGTTTACCGCTCAGTCACCGCGCCTCACCTTTCAAGATAATAAAGTGGCAGGGGTAAATTGTTTTGCAATGAAATTAATGAGCAGAGGTAATCATTAACCAATAGATAAAGACGTATTATTTACAGTAATAAGAAGACATCAAATTACAGTGTTATGCCTTACAATGGCGGCTAGAAATTTCCTTCCTGTACCCGAGCTACTCGAGGTAGAAGGTAACATGGCGCGAATTGGCAAATGTTTCACCGGAGCTGGCGAAACTATGAGTTGGTGGAAAAAATCAGAGGTTAGAGAGGCCACTTCTCTAACAGAAATAGGGACAAAAGCGATGAACGTATATGAAGGTCTTGAAATAGAAAATGGAAAAAAACAAAAAAAGGGAAGAAATTTGAATATTTCCATTGGAAAAACGAATGAAACTTATTTATGAGCGCTATATTTTCAATGAACTGCAAGAAAGCGAGGACATTGAAAAGTACATTACAAATACGAGAAGAGTAGCACAGACATCTGGGTTTGAACGACTGGAAGATAGTCTTTTTAGAGACAGAGTAGTTCTCGGAGTTAGGCAGGAATGCCTCAAAATGAAATTATTACAAGATAGTAATCTAACATTGAAAAGGTGCAGAGGCAATTGCAGAGCCTATGAGACTGCCAGCAAACAGATAGATACAAGCCGACCCTCCAATCATTGAGAAAGCAGTAACACCATCAAAGGCAAAGGTACGGAAAGAAAAATGCACGTATTGTGGAAGGATTAACGAATACGCAAAGAAATCCTCCCCTAGACACCATGCATCTAATCTTAGACGATTTACTTCAAACAAGAAGATGATTACGTCCTAATCAATGGAAATGTGTTAGCAGTTGTTGTTTTTTTTTGTCTCCACAGACTAAAGTTAGAATTTTTTTCTGTTATCTAAGATAATATTTTGAACAAATACTTGTCAAGAGAAAAAAATCATTTATTAAGTAACAATATACAAGTTGTAACAATAGATTTGTTGACTACAAGTTGTAACAATAGATTTGTTGACTAAAACGAATGGACAGTAAACAGATGCAATGATTAAAGATTTGATGTGGCAAGAAATCCATATTAAAAGGAACAACCATCGTAATGAATTAGAAAACAATGGATACTAAGTGACACAATCTTTCAATCACAGGATATAGACGACATACACTGACGTAATTCTAATTAATTAATTAATGGCGGTGTTCTTTATCTTTTGACCCATAATAAACAAATATCGAAAGGGAGCAAATAACACAACAGATATTCTAATATATCAGACAGAGCATTGATAAATTAGCACTACTCATCGGCTACACTGTTACACTGGCTACAAAAAAGTAGATTAAATTTTAAAAAAGGTAAAATAAAAAAAAAATCAATTCTTATTAGCTGACGATGGTCTTTCTCTCTATAGCATCTCATTCTTTTTATTTCTTTATTATTATAAGAAGTTTTTTACAGTGACCTTATCACTATCAAGTTTTACAAACGAACTAATGATTCGACAAGGGCATGTGGACTGCCAAAATATTCATAGAAGTCTATTTATTTATTTAAATCTTCACTGACAAAAAAGAAACATTGGAGGCGAGAGCGAAAATTCCCCACTAAAGTCGTTTTGAAAAAGGGTAATCCAAACCAGGGCCGGTTCTAACAATTGCGGGGCCCTATGCGAAACTGATTTCGCGGGGCCTAGTCTTGGTGGGAATAAGGATAATAAGTGAAAATTAAGATTTTGTATTAGAAAAAAAATTCGACTTTGAATTGTATTCATTCTTTACTAAGTACAAAATTGCGATCAAATTAACTTTACTTTATGAACCTTTCAACCTATGGCATATTTATATGCCAGTGACTATAAAAGTAAATAAAGTATTGGAACTTCCGATTAAGGTGAACATTCGCCCGATTATTAAATTCTATTGCATGAATGCTGACAATGCCTTTTTCTTTTAACGCGTGTAGGATTGGCGTTTTCCACAATGAATGACACCCACAAATGACAATTTTGTCTATTTTTCAGGAGATTTTTATGACTTTTCATGAGATTTTAATAAATTCAGGAGATTTCCAGGAATTTTTCGTAGGCCTACAAATTTTGAAATTTAATAATTACTTCGAATTAGCGCGGGGCCTATGCAAGCGCGGGGCCCACTGCGACCGCATAGGTTGCAGTGGCCTAAGACCGGCCCTGAGCCAAACTATAGAAAGGGAAACCTTTTACTTACTTTACAAAGCGAAATAAAATTTTAAGCTGGTAATATTTTAAAAAACTATCACGACCAAACTAGAGTTTTCACAGAGTGGCAAACTAGATTGTAATTTTCCCAAAGATATACATAATTGTCTAATTTTCAGAAAAACTCATTAGAGCAGTTTCCGAAATATTCGCCCAGCCTTTTTCCACCAAAGATGAGACTGCAAGCTAACTGGAGGAGTTCTAACATAAGTCTAAATCTTCTTAAAACCTTGCAACACAGATAGTGTTCAGATCCAAAAACTCTTTCGGTTTCCATTCATGACATCATTTGACACCGAAGATAATGAACAAAAGCAGTTTAAAGTTGATATTACAGAGCTACAATCAAATAGACACCAGCTAATAGAACTACAGACATCCTGCTTTATAATCAGGAGCAAATGGAATTTTAACACTCAGTTTACTCAAACATGCACATTGAACAAAAATGGTGTGTAAGTGTGAATGTATTTATGTGTGTGTGTGTATATAGGATACCGTCTGCTGAATAAGCTGTTCTAAATTTTTCTTCACAGCCTTAGAAAAAAAAAAAAAGAAAATGACTTGACTTAATAGCATGGCTGAATAAACACACACACACATACACATAAACTAAAATTGTTTTTCCTTTACATATCACTACAACGTAATTAAGAGATAAGCTGTTTAATTATCTAAAATTATTTTATCGAAGACACACGATGAATTTCTAACAACGCCGCAGAAATAGGAATTCGTTCTATTGTGTTACAAGGTTTCTTCAGTCCGAAAAATATTCTTAGAGTTTTTTTCCTCTCCATATAAAATTGTTACAAACAAAATTGGACAAAGATGCGCAGATGCAATCACAATTTTAAGAAAGTAATGATATCATATAAGACATCAGGTTTATGCGGAGAGAAACACCATAACGCCCAACATCGACCGGTTTTTACACAGAAACGCACAAAACCTTTAAGAAATTTAGTAAATGATACATATTGGAAACATTGAGACATTATTCGGTGTAATGCTTCACTGAAACTATGCTACTAATTAAGTTATGTCATTTTAATGCTTGAATAGAAAACAATAGAAAAAATACAACCGGAAGAAAAATGACGAGACAATATTTACAAATGGAAAACAATTCCAGATCAAAGCTCAAATATATACTAGATAGGTCAGTACTATGATGAATGTGCCGGTATAGTTATGCGTCACTTCTATGTATAGGAAGGTTTTATTTGGGACACCACACGCCAGCATGACGTCTGCCTGATTGTGTGCCCCTTTGTACTCCCCGCCACGGTGGTGTCGAGCTCGAAACCTTCACACCGCTAACTCTGGCCATCTTTCAGGAGCTTTGTGCTAGGACGCAATGATCTTCAGCTCGGAAGAAATGTCTGAAGCTTTCAAGTCAGACTTTGAAACAGCTCATTAAGAGATGCCCTACCATGTTCACCAAATGGAATGACACAAAAAAAAAAACCCAACTAATTACGTGATTAAGAATGATCATGTTATTCTGTTCCGGCTGTCTACTCCAATATATGTTTTACCGTCATACAGCCTGACACGGCCAGACATGTTTGGAGAGTTTTCTCCCGCGCTGTCAGAGCCAGTGTCCCGACCAACAGCAGAGGAGTAACTTGGCGTGCGTCTCAGAGCGTTGCCCGGGGAGGAACCCGACAAGTGTATTCTGCCGGCCAGGGCGCTGAGACTTCTGGCACTGCCGGACTCACTGGTAAAGTCATCAAACCCATAGCTAGTCTCCCCTCCTCCTGTGACGTTACTGACGCTAGCGCTAAGCAGAGGAGACTCTCCCAGGGGAGGTGGAGGCAGGGAGGGATCAGGATACTCTTCTGCCAATGGAGAGCTGTCCGTCTCATCAAAATGCTCCACCAGCTGGTCCATCTTTCCAGCAACAGGATCACAAAGAACCTGATCATTACTTTTCATGAAAGCAGTCTCCTGTAGATCTGGGCCGAATGGCTGCATTGTTCTCAACCTCATTCCACATTTAGATAAAGGTTGAGACCCTATAAAAGACGCTTGAGGACTTTGCATCCCATTGGCTCTGATGGCACCAAAATTCTGTGCATGTTCTGCTTCCTGCTCCGTGACATGCGTAGATGCTGGTAATATAGCTAAATATTCCACTCCAAGATCGCTGAACCATAGACAAAAAAAAAAGAGTTAGTATAAATTTACATGTACATTATTATAACTTGTTAAAAATATACAGCTAATTCAGGGTGGTTTGTTAGAAAAGAGGAAAATTTGAGGGTCTGATGAGATATGAATAAAATGCAATCTTACTTATTTCCATTTTGATTTACTTAGATCACGAATAGAATGCATGATTTTAATCTCAATATTTCATTTTTCAATGGCGTCAGTTCAATCTCTTCAGCAAATCTACCGGAGGATTTACCCTCCAAAAGTCCAGACTTAAAATGTCTTGGATTGCTGCGTTTGTATCTTGTTATTTAAAGAGCACCAGAAATGTCCACGTGACGTGAACTCTAGTGATGGTTTGAAAAGGAGCTTGGAACCATATCTCACAAGTTATCTTTCAAAACCCTACACGAGCTTGCATTTCTAGGTTAAGACACTGCTTCAAAATGTACAGACGAAAATTTTTAACCATCTATGAGAGTAATATAACATATTAAGATAAGAAGCCTTTAAAAAACTTAGGAAAATTTATCATTTGTAAAAATAAATAGATGATTGACAAATTTTCCACTTTTCAAGGGGGCCACTCTGTATTAAGACAGATAACGTGAGAATACCCGAGCTGATTCTGGAGATGGTCAATCTTTAACAAAGCCATATCGAGCTGATGTCTCAGTTTCCACATCTGTGTTTCACACGTTGGGTCTTTGCATCGGGATTTCCCAAAAGTATTCATCGCCTCCTCGACGTAGTCTTTAAACTGTAAAGATCTGCCCATACTCTGGGGAAATGTATATAGTTGAGTGCACATTGCAACGTATCTATTTATGACCTACTTTGAAGAGATATATAGTTGACTGCACATTGCAACGTATCTATTTATGACCTACTTTGAAGAGATATATAGTTGTGCACATTGCAACGTATCTATTTATGACCTACTTTGAAGAGATATATAGTTGAGTGCACATTGCAACGTATCTATTTATGACCTACTTTGAAGAGATATATAGTTGAGTGCACATTGCAACGTATCTATTTATGACCTACTTTGAAGAGATATATAGTTGACTGCACATTGCAACGTATCTATTTATGACCTACTTTGAAGAGATATATAGTTGACTGCACATTGCAACGTATCTATTTATGACCTACTTTGAAGAGATATATAGTTGACTGCACATTGCAACGTATCTATTTATGACCTACTTTGAAGAGATATATAGTTGACTGCACATTGCAACGTATCTATTTATGACCTACTTTGAAGAGATATATAGATGGCTGTACATTGCAACGTATCTATTTATGACCTACTTTGAAGAGATATTTAGTTGACTGCACATTGCAACGTATCTATTTATGACCTACTTTGAAGAGATATATAGTTGACTGCACATTGCAACGTATCTATTTATGACCTACTTTGAAGAGATATATAGTTGACTGCACATTGCAACGTATCTATTTATGACCTACTTTGAAGAGATATATAGATGGCTGTACATTGCAACGTATCTATTTATGACCTACTTTGAAGAGATATATAGATGGCTGTACATTGCAACGTATCTATTTATGACCTACTTTGAAGAGATATTTAGTTGACTGCACATTGCAACGTATCTATTTATGACCTACTTTGAAGAGATATATAGTTGACTGCACATTGCAACGTATCTATTTATGACCTACTTTGAAGAGATATATAGTTGACTGCACATTGCAACGTATCTATTTATGACGACTTTGAGGGGATACATATAGTTGCAATGTATTTAGTTCACATTACAACGCATGTCGTCATGCTCTAGGAAATATATATAGTTTATTGCATATTGTAAAGCAGTGTTCCCCAAACTTTTTATTTAACAGAACACTTCACAAATTCTGAGCTCTAAGCGGAACATTTTATTTATTTATTTTTGGGCAGATGAATTCACGTGTTGGACTACTAGTTAATTATTCCAGTAGTTTGTTGAAAATTCAGGCGTCGCGGAACACTAGGGAGCACAGTTTGGGAAACACTGTTGTAATGTATGTATTCTTGATATACCTATTTTCTGGTTAGTGCATATCGTTACATGTATATTCATGGTATGCCCATAATGGGGGAAATATATATATATGTAAGTGCACATTTTTACATTTATTTTCATGTGTTGCCCATTATGGAGGAAAAATATATAAGTTCATGCATATTGTTATTTTATGTCATTAAAGAAATGCCCATATTTGGGGAAATATATAGGTTAGTGCACAGTGTTACATCTAAATATTTATATAATGCTCATACTGTAGTAAAAATATGGGTTATGCACATTGTTATGTCCATGCCGTATCAAGGACGCTAAATTGAACTTCAATGTTGTCAACTAAATGTAAAAAAAAATGGACTACACCGGAAAAGCTTAGATAACTCTGATATAAGTCAAAGGGAAACAAATCACATAAAACATTGTTGACTTTGTCGCCAGTTACACCAAAAAGCTAGCTATTTATATTTTGTTTCCGCCATAGAGGAAAGTTTCAAATGTTGAAACAATGAAAAATATTTCAATGTATTTCCCTTTGTAGTTTCCCAATACATTCATCTTCATTTTAATGTATCCGCTTTCTCTTTCCCGCCATATGACGCTCTTCCAATAGAACATGATGAAAACTTAAATCCAACTAAAACAAAAAACCTAGACTTACCAAGGATACCAAAGCACAACATCCACATTTATCCCATTTTTTTAAACGCTTGCGACAGAACTTGAAGTAGATGTGTTCAAATATTAAAATGAGGAGCCCCAACAAAACTCCAGTACCCAATAAAATGAAAGCAGACGTGAAGTTCAAAATTCCCAAAGTTCTGTTGGACACGCCTTTTTCTTTTTTCGTATCACAAGCTCCGGCAAGCCAAAACTTTTGTAACCTGTCAAGTTCACCTGCAAAAGAAATAGTGAGACGAAATACTCAAACAAACTATTGAACAGTTTAATGTAGTGATTCTTATACCACTGTCACAACTATAGGAAACAATTTCATAATATCCTTAATTACTACGGAGAGTAAGCTGGGCCACAAACATGATGCACTTATATTGAAAATAATGTTGCACTAATATTGAAAATAATGTTGCACTAATATTGAAAATAATGTTGCACTAATATTGAAAAGAATGTTGCACTAATATTGAGAAAAAAATGTTGCACTTATATTGACAATAATGTTGCACTTATATTGAAAAGAATGTTGCACTTATATTGAAAATAATGTTGCACTAAGATTGAAAAGAATGTTGCACTAATATTGAAAAGAATGTTGCACTAATATTGAAAATAATGTTGCACTAATATTGAGAAAAGAATGTTGCACTAATATTGAAAATAATGTTGCACTAATATTGAAAAGAATGTTGCACTAATATTGAAAAGAATGTTGCACTAATATTGAAAATAATGTTGCACTAAGATTGAAAAGAATGTTGGACTAATATTGAAAAGAATGTTGCACTTATATTGAAAAGAATGTTACACTTATATTGAAAAAAATGTTGCACTTATATTGAAAATAATGTTGCACTAAGATTGAAAAGAATGTTGGACTAATATTGAAAAGAATGTTGCACTTATATTGAAAAGAATGTTACACTTATATTGAAAAGAATGTTGCACTTATATTGAAAATAATGTTGCACTAAGATTGAAAAGAATGTTGCACTAATATTGAAAAGAATGTTGCACTAAGATTGAAAAGAATGTTGCACTTATATTGAAAATAATGTTGCACTAAGATTGAAAAGAATGTTGCACTAATATTGAAAAGAATGTTGCACTAATATTGAAAATAATGTTGCACTAATATTGAAAATATTGTTGCACTAATATTGAAAAGAATGTTGCACTAATATTGAAAAGAATGTTGCACTAATATTGAGAAAAAAATGTTGCACTTATATTGAAAATACTGTTGCACTTATATTGAAAAGAATGTTGCACTTATATTGAAAATAATGTTGCACTAAGATTGAAAAGAATGTTGCACTAATATTGAAAAGAATGTTGCACTTATATTGAAAAGAATGCTGCACTAATATTGAAAAGAACGTTGCACTAAGATTAAAAAGAATGTTGCACTAATATTGAAAAGAATGTTGCACTTATATTGAAAAGAATGTTGCACTAATATTGAAAATAATGTTGCACTTATATTGAAAAGAATGTTGCACCAATATTGAAAAGAATGTTGCACTAATATTGAAAAGAATGTTGCACTAATATTGAGAAAATAATGTTGCACTAATATTGAAAAGAATGTTGCACTTATATTGAAAAGAATGTTGCACTAATATTGAAAATAATGTTGCACTAATATTGAAAAGAATGTTGCACTAATATTGAAAAGAATGTTGCACTAATATTGAAAATAATGTTGCACTTATATTGAAAATAATGCTGCACTAATATTGAAAAGAATGTTGCACTTATATTGAAAAGAATGTTGCACTAATATTGAAAATAATGTTGCACTTATATTGAAAAGAATGTTGCACCAATATTGAAAAGAATGTTGCACTAATATTGAGAAAAGAATGTTGCACTAATATTGAAAATAATGTTGCACTTATATTGAAAAGAATGTTGCACTAATATTGAAAATAATGTTGCACTAATATTGAGAAAAGAATGTTGCACTAATATTGAAAAGAATGTTGCACTAATATTGAAAAGAATGTTGCACTAATATTGAAAAGAATGTTGCACTAATATTGAAAAGAATGTTGCACTAATATTGAAAATAATGTTGCACTTATATTGAAAATAATGCTGCACTAATATTGAAAAGAATGTTGCACTTATATTGAAAAGAATGTTGCACTAATATTGAAAAGAATGTAGCACTAATATTAAAAATAATGTTGCACTTATATTGAAAATAATGTTGCACTTATATTGAAAATAATGTTGCACTTATATTGAAAATAATGCTGCACTAATATTGAAAAGAATGTTGCACTTAT
This sequence comes from Biomphalaria glabrata, assembly GCF_947242115.1. Lineage (NCBI taxonomy): Eukaryota > Metazoa > Mollusca > Gastropoda > Planorbidae > Biomphalaria > Biomphalaria glabrata. The sequence continues at coordinate 17,874,447 of NC_074712.1, forward strand.
ATTGAAAAGAATGTTGCACTAATATTGAAAAGAATGTAGCACTAATATTGAAAATAATGTTGCACTTATATTGAAAATAATGTTGCACTAATATTGAAAATAATGTTGCACTTTTATTGAAAAGAATGTTGCACTAATATTGAAAAGAATGTGGCACTAATGTTTAGAAGAATGTTGCACTAATATTGAAAAGAATGTTGCACTAATATTGAAAAGAATGCTGCACCAATATTGAAAAGAATGTTGGACTAATATTGAAAATTATGTTGCACTAATATTGAGAAAATAATGTTGCACTTATATTGAAAATAATGCTGCACTAATATTGAAAAGAATGTTGCACTTATATTGAAAAGAATGTTGCACTAATATTGAAAAGAATGTTGCACTAATATTGAAAAGAATGTTGCACTAATATTGAAAAGAATGTTGCACTTATATTGAAAAGAATGTTGCACTAATATTGAAAATAATGTAGCACTGATATTGAAAATAATGTAGCACTTATATTGAAAAGAATGTTGCACTATTATTGAAAAGAATGTTGCACTAATATTGAAAAGAATGTTGCACTAATATTGAAAAGAATGTTGCTTTAATATTGAGAAAAGAATGTTGGACTAATATTGAAAAGAATGTTGCACTAATGTTTAGAAGAATGTTGCACTAATATTGAAAATAATGTTGCACTTATATTGAAAAGAATGCTGCACTAATATTGAAAAGAATGTTGCACTAATATTGAGAAAAGAATGTTGCACTAATATTGAAAAGAATGTTGCACTTATATTGAAAAGAATGCTGCACTAATATTTAGAAAAGAATGTTGCACTTATATTGAAAAGAATACTGCACTAATATTGAGAAAAGAATGTTGCACTAATATTGAAAAGAATGCTGCACTAATATTGAAAAGAATACTGCACTAATATTGAGAAAAGAATGTTGCACTAATATTGAAAAGAATGTTGCACTAATATTGAAAAGAATGTTGCACTTATATTGAAAAGAATACTGCACTAATATTGAGAAAAGAATGTTGGACTAATATTGAAAAGAATGTTGCACTTATATTGAAAAGAATGCTGCACTAATATTGAAAAGAATGTTGCACTAATATTGAGAAAAGAATGTAGCACTAATATTGAAAAGAATGTAGCACTAATATTGAAAAGAATGTTGCACTTATATTGAAAAGAATGCTGCACTAATATTGAAAAGAATGTTGCACTAATGTTTAGAAGAATGTTGAACAAAATTAAGGACAAAGTTTCATAAGATTTAATGGCAAAGTTGCATTAACGTTGAGAATTATGCCGCACTAGCATTGAGGATAATGTTGCATTAGTATTGAGGATAATGTTGCATTAGTATTGGGGATAATGTTGCATTAGTATTGAGGATAATGTTGCATTAGTATTGAGGATAATGTTGCATTAGTATTGAGGATAATGCTGCATTAGTATTGAGGATAATGTTGCATTAGTATTGAGGATAATGTCGCTCTAACATTGAGGATAAACTTTCAACATTGATTGTTTTCTAAAGAAATTTTTTAAAACAAAATATCAAGATGCACTACTATTAGGCACACAGTACATATACTTAACAGATAGAAATTATTTTGAGAATTAAAAAAATCGTATTCATTGAGCAGATCAAATTACCGTTTTCCTGCAGTTTGAGAATCACTTTGTTGAATTTATCAATCCAAGGATTTTTAAACTGTTTATTATTTGGCGGGAAACCAACACCGTATCCTGTCATGGCGTATCTGTTGCCTACAGTCACAAGTCCACACTTTGGGTCACGTGACGCTCTGTATTCCAACACTGATGAGTCGTAAATAAAAGCTTGAATCTTTCTGAAACATTTAAAAAGTTTCACTTGTAAAGTACTATTACAACGAAACAAAATAGACGCATAGACGGAACCATAGACATAAATAAATATAGACTGGCTGATTAAAGAGTTTTATGAAACGAACATTTGTGACTTGCAATTTTTTGTACTTTATTATACAGCATTTATGAGCAGTATAAAAATTAAGTATTCATATCTATTTCAGACATAACCTATATAAGTATTACAATATGTTCACTAATGTTTTGTTTAATCTCTAAGAATGAAGATCATGCAATTTTTCATAATTCGGAAATCCGAATACAATAGATATACATGTTTTCAAGTTACATGAAGTTACTTCCTTCGGCCAGTCTATATTTATTTATGTCTATGGACGGAACATAATAACCATAGACCATAGACTTATACATACTACTCTAGACTGGCCATGGAGATTTTTTTAGCACTACAAAAAATGTCGTGAAATTTTTTTTGAAAGCTGGATCAAGGCGTTGTTTTGTAAAGTAGTTCAAAGATGTAAAGTTGTTTTTTTCTCAACCCTAACCTACGTAACATATAATTTAATTTTTCGATCTAGATCTAGTAATTGAACATCAAAAATAAGAGTACTCTCGTCTCATAATTATTATTTTGCAATTTTTAGATACATAATCTAGAAAGATCTAGGTAATCAATCTATTTAAATGTACATACGATGATTTAAATCAACATGAATTATTTCGATCTAGGATTTTTAAAACATTATCTCAATGGAAACTAACAGGAAATGGCTTTGTTTCATATATTTGCTTGAATATCCGAGAAATGATTTTGCATTATTTCTAAACTTTGAAAACTAAAGATCAGTACTTTTCTAAGACAGAAAAGATTGAATGTGGTGACTCGCCTTAGAGCCTGAAAAAAGAGTTTAGGTACATAAAAATCTCTCTATATATATAGGTCTGTGAATCATCGATCAATCGCGGATAAGAATTTGTTTCCGGTTTCCAGTTTAGATATAGGCTAACCATGGCCTAATATATAAGTCTATGTTCAGGTTATTTTATATTTGTACATTTCAAAACATTCGTGGAACTTACAACTACACAAGATGGTGTGCATCATGCACGTTAATTTATTTCTACAAGTCCTTTATTAGTACAAAGTGTGTCGAGTGCCGCAGTGCGTTATATAAGTCCCGCTGAAACCGTGTTAAAAAACAACAAACACATTTATGTGACGTCATTCGGAACAATTTCACTGCTAAAAAAACGAAAGCCAAATTTAATTTTTAGATGGTTATAAAAATAATTCTGAAAAATTATAACGGTCAAACCAGAGTTCTCACCGTGTGGCCTACCAGCGAGTAATGCAAAGTAAAATTATATCAGAATTGGATACCTTTTGTTAATATCTTTTTATAAGTGCCACCTGGGCCCCTATTGGTCATGGGCCAGGGTTCATTGAACCCCTTCGCACCATGGATGCTAGGCCACTGATTCTATCGTATCATTCACTTCTTAACAAATCATCGTGTTTGTGTGTGAACGCTGTAAGAGTGAGTGTTTTGGTAACAAAGGCGCGTATTTATTTAAAAAAAATATGATTTTGTAAGTTCAAAAGGTTAAAAGTACCCTTGTTTCAAAGCCGTAATTCCTGACTCCACATCCGGTAAGTTGTATGCCTTCATATAGTTGTACATATCAATATGATTAGTACGTATGTTGGCTTCAGTGCTGCCATTCGGTATAGTGGCGTATTTAAAGGGAGGATTCATTGTATATGGATTCTGAAGCTGAAAACAAAGAGTTTCAACGTTATGACATTGCATCTTTAGTAAACAGAAACAGGGTCTTGAAAAAATACAAGAATAGTTAATTTCTTTTAAAACCTTTTCCCTAAGATATTTCTTCAAAATTTAGTTATTGTTTAATTTATTTAAAAAAAATCTGCACAAAATAAATAAAAAAATTGATTGTGGGGAAAAAAAAGAGCACATCAAAGCAGATGGGACACAAAGAATAATTTGATGGCCAATTTTTAGCGGCCCCCGTAAGGGGAAAAAGCCGCTATTAGGTTTGTGCAAAATGTCCGTCTGTCCGTCTGTCCGTCTGTCCGTCTGTCACACTCAGATCTCGAAAACTAGAAGAGATATGAAAAATATTATTTCATCATTAAATCCGGCTTGAAAAGTTTAGGTGCAACGGCTACTTTTGGTTTTCTAAAAGCAAACCGTTTAATTTATAAAATTAATTATGCAAGCGATTTTTTCATAAAAATACACCAATTCTAAAACAATTACGTAAATGTAAGGGAGGCAATGTTACAATATGCTAACAAAGATGGACTATTTTTGTGTATTTTCAGTATCACTAAGTCAAATATATTTTTAAAATGTACAGGAAATGTTTACAACAAATACAAATAATAGTTAAAGACGTTTTTTCTGGTCAACTAGCTGCTAAAATTAAAAGAAAACATTTCTGTTTGTTTATAAAGGCTAATAATGCACTTTGTATGTAAATATCACGCACATTTTTTTAAATGGACTTTTTATGCAGCGATTTTCGTGCAGTAGCGTAACGTCGCAACATGATCAGGTGCTAAACCAATTCCTTAAACTTTTTTTAAAAATCAGATTTTATTTATTTTTTGTTTAGTGCCCCCATCCGAATAAAAGAAGCTTATTTTTGTGCGTTTTGTCTGTTGGTCGGTCTGTCCGTCACGATTAGATTTAAAAAACTAGAACTCTAAAAGCTATTGAAAATCTGATTTACCCTTTAATGTTCCTCCCATAACATCTCAATAGTTTTAAGTATCTAAAATTGATTGTTCCGGATTTTTTTGTGCAAAACTAATCAACGCCAACAAATGTTTGTTTGCTCTTCTAACTTATATTACATTCAATTTCCATGCTTAAACGTTGCAAAAACACATTATCAATAATATGTTGTTCCGTTTTTTATGTAAATAGCATATTAATGCTAAATCATAATCTCTATACTGACTTATATTTCATTAAGTGTAAAAATGTTCCGGATATTGTTTAATAAAACATGAATTATGCCTAATGATTGTTTGAAATCGCATAAGGCTTTTAAAAAAAGTAATTTACTAGAATTGATTACTGAAAATTACTTTTTAGACATTTAATTTTCTTGTAAAACATAACATAGAAGTTTTGTAATCGATAAAGAAAGTTCCGGATTTTGTTTCTTACAAATCGTCGCCAGAAATTTCCGAATTTATTTAAAAATCTACTAACGCCAAATAATTGTTTGAACTCCCTCTTCTAATTAATAAACAAATAATCTTCTCATTTACGAAATAATGTTTTTACGGATTTTTATGAAAAATATTTTAACTCACTACTCTCTTACAGTACATTTAACTTTCTACCTTAAACATTAAAATATCTAATTATCGTTAATATTATGTTCCGATTTTTAAGGAAAACAGAATCCAAACACCAAAGTAAGGTATGAAAATCTCTCCACGTGGCTGTAGTACATCTAATTTTTATACGAGACCATCCAAAAAATTTAATTAACGGTATTACATTTATCTGAAATTCTCTTTTTCTTTTACTATTTATACAAACATCCGGAACAATCTATTATATAAACTTTTCAATTGTGTTCATACCTAAAAATTATTGCGATGTTTTGAAACGTAAAATAAAGGTTAATCAATTTTTAATAACTTTTAGTTGTTTTTTTATATCAAGATAACGGACAGACCGACTGACAGACAAAACGCAAAAACAATGTGGCTTTGATCCTTTTTAAATAATATCTATTAGAACTCAGTGCACCAATGTCTATGAACCCTCGTTAAATATCTCGTGTAAATAAAGACATTTTTTTTTATGGTACCGGTACTAGCCTATTGTGAGGTAATGGATTTTTTTTTCTTTGACGTCATATGAATGGACTCTTTAAATGTAATGTTAAAAGAACGCACTCGGTGCACCAATGTCTATTAACCCTCGAAAAAATTGCTTGTATTAATGAAAACATATTTTAGTCTAACTAAGCCGTGTGACGTAGTGTTTTTTTTTTCCTTTGACGTCACATGGAATGAATTCTTTAAATGAAATGCTAAAAGAACGCACTCGGTGCACCAATGTCTATGAACACTCGAGAAATGGCTCGTGTTGATAAAGGTGATTTTTAGTCTAGCTAGGCCTTGTGACGTAGTGTTTTTTTTTTCCTTTGACGTCATATGGAATGAATTCTTTAAATGAAATGCTAAAAGAACGCACTCGGTGCACCAATGTCTATGAATACTCGATAAAAGGCTCGTAATGATGAAGGCGATTTTTATTCTAGCTAGGCGTGTGACGTAGTGTTTTTTTTCCTTTGACGTCATATGGAATGAATTCTTTAAATGAAATGCTTAAAGAACGCACTCGGCGCACCAAAGTCTATGAACACTCGATAAATGGCTCTTATAGATGAAGGCGATTTTTAGTCTAGCTAGGCCGTGTGACGTAGTGTTTTTTTTCCCTCTGACGTTATATGGAATTAATTCTTCAAATGAAATGAAAAAAGAACTCGGTATAGTAATGTTTATTGAGCCTCGTTATGTAACTCGCGTTTAAAAAAGGAATGATATCTTGATTTAGATCTAATCTAGATTTTTTAAACTAGATCTAGATTTTTATTACAGTATATCTAGATCTGGATTTATATTCTAATTAAAATTATTTTAGAGTCTAGATCTAGAATTTCTAGATCTAGTTTAGACTAAAATAGACTAGATTAAGATGTAGAATTTCAATTTCTAAACTTAAAGTGTAAAAAAAAAGTGTAGATTTTCATTTCCAAACGTTTTGATCAATATTGTAATGTTTTAATATACTAAAACTAATCTACTATTTTTTATTAAATTTAAATTTAAATTTACGGCAAATGAATCTTTGAAACATTATTACTTTTGACCATCGGATGGCTGCCTGGTCGTGCGGTTTGCGCGCTGGACTGTCGTTCAGATTTATGGATGGCCCAGGGTTCAAACCCTGCCCGCTCCCATCCCCCGTCGTCCTGCGGGAGGTTTGGACTAGGAAGTAATTATCTTCAACTCTGAAGGAACATCCGAAACGTGTAAAACATTTTACATCAAAATTAAATCACCTCTTGAATATTATTTGCGAATATGCAGATCCGACAGGGATCCGACTTCGACGGGGGCCGCCTCTGAGTTTGTGTAACACAAACTCTCTTTGTAATCTTGTTTAATTTTATTTCGGTGCTTTTAGCCTTCTCAATACGCAATTATCCTATCTGTTGGGAAAATTTGGGGATGGGGAGAAGGGGGGAATATGGGTGAATTTTACCAAAACCACTTTATAAATGCATTCATAAAAAATGTAAATGACCTGAATTCGAACTCAGGGCTAAAATCTCCACAAACCGACACACTAACCTCTCTGCTAGTGAAGTGTTTCAAACTTACTTTAAAGTGGCGACCTAAAAAGGGGACTAATTCAGCATAAACCACCACTTCAGTCAAGTAGAATTTCTTTCCATTGTTTGATACCAAAGAAAATAATAAATTACCAATAGTTAATTAACTAATTAGTTAATTATTTATATTGATTCATGTTTCGTCAGGTAAAAGCAATAACTGAGCAAAATTTCAACTTGATCTGAGGTCGGGTGTCGGAGAAATAACGTGTACACACTTTTTACCAGACATTCAGAGTGAGTTGATATAACCGTTGTTAAAAAATAGGATTAGCTACTGCTAAAAAAATTGTTGGCTACTTGTGGCTAGCAACTTCTTTAGCTAACTTGGCTAATGTTCGATAGCTTAAGCCTTAAGGACTAAGAATTACAATTTACAATTAGAAAGATATATTATAAGGACAACTACAAATACATGGGTTCACTATCAAAATGTTTTACCCTGTAATCTTGAATGCCAGACAAATCATAGTACTCTTCTTTAGTGATCATAAATGCTGCCAGGTTGGCAGTGTAGGAAGCCAGAAACACCAGGGCAAAGAGAGCCCAGATATTGGCCAGGAACCTACTGGCTATTCCTTTCGGGGAGTCCGTCTGCACTGATGTACTGAACAGCATAGCCCAGATTAACCAGAAGGATCTGAATAAGGAGAACTTGTGATCTGTGGACAAAAGGATAGTGAATTATGTCCAACGCTATTCCTTGAGCAAGACTATTTAACGAGCTATATAAGTTAGATACTAAAGTACATCTTGATATTTGCATTAAGGATTGACGTGAAAACCAATAATATACTCAAAAAAAAATTAATGAATGAAATAAATTTATTGATTGATGAAATATGTGCCATTTTTAACACTTATAATAATCAATTTTTAATGGGGAAATAGGTTTTAAATATTGGCTTTAACTAACAAATTAATACACTTTTACTTGTTATTTAATATTAGAAGAAAGGCCATCAAACACCCAAAGCATAAAATGAACAGAAAACAAAGGACAAGATCTAATAGTAGAAACGGGTTAAAACAGAATTAAAAAACAACAATTATATAAAAAACAAAACATATAGATGATCAGTGTTTTGTTTGTAGATATCCCATCTCTTATCTATTTGTATGTAGGCTACACATTATTAGTTACGCAATTAGTGTGAAAATAGTCCGGCACCAGTTGATTTTATTTTAATTGCATATATTTTGAACACTAACTTTAGATTGCGTGTGACTAAAAGAAGAAAAAAGAGACAATTGGCAGAAGTAAAACTATTGTTGCCATTCCATAGGGTTATAAATAAATATCATGAGTTTTTCTCTTCTCAGAGAGTGGGAGTTCTAACGTCCAGAACTAAAAAGACTTTGTACTCTTTCTTTGCTTTTTTTTTTAAATACAAAAAGGGAGGAATATCGTCTGCCCTACGTAATGGTTTACATTTCTCAATCGCCAGATTTTTTTTTTTAAGGATACCTCAGCTTTTTAGCTTTTGTCTTCAGTTGTCGAGCTGTTTAAATCCTAAGAATCCTTGGGCCTTTGCCTCTTTTTTGGGCATCGCCTCTTTTTTGGGCTATTGGCCTCTTTATTGGGCTTTTTTTTTAATAACAAAAAGATGCATATTTTATTAGTAAGCGTACAAATTAAATAGATACATTTTAAAGTACAATGATTGTAAAACATGGCAATGCAAATAATTACATTTAGGTTGTCATAATATTTTAACGTTTTAAATTGCTTTGTATATGGAGTTATTTTTTTCCAATAGCATATAATGAATATTTTTGAAATTTAAGGTTCTTAAAATATATGTGGTGAGAATGTCAACAATAGGTAATTAAATAATTAATTATCGCCAGATTTCATTGTCATAAAATTATCGAGAGTACTGGTATGTATGCTCTCCACGTTTTCTCGCTTCTTTAATAACTACCCTGACAAAATTGAAGTTATGAAAATAGTAGAGCCCAGATTATGTATTAAATATTATTATTATTTTCTTTAAATTCCCAGCTTCCAAGAATAAACGAACTTTTCAAAAATTATTATAGGACTAGATAGATTTAAAATAAAATTAAAGTATTGTTAATTGGAGGACACGTTCTTGTAAGTTTTATTTGAATATAAGTTACCCACTTGAGTGATGAGTGTTCTATTCTCCCCTACATATGTGTGACATGCGCAGTATGGTAGATGGGAATCATACTTCCAGAGTTTTACCTCAGTTACCTCTCATATGTGTCAGTCCACGGTTCAGTCCATAGGGACTTAACCATTCAAATATCAGGATGGACGAGCCGGTAGCATGGACACTGAAGATTAGGATAAGCGACCAGGAGGCATAGTCATAAGGCTCTGTTGGGATACGAGAGAGGTGAAAACACACAGAAAGAAACAGTAACAGAGAAAAAGATAGAGAAAGAGATAGAGACAGAGAAAGACACAGAAAAAAGAGATAAAGGAAAAGAACAATAAAGAGTACAAGGAAAAGAAATAGAGAGAGGGAGAACAGAAGAGAAAGAGAAAGAAACATACTTTATATAAAATCTAAGTTCAATAATTAAACTTCAAATACAAATAAACATTCGTTTCAGAGAAATAACTCAATTAGTTGCTTTTTTTTTTAAAAAAAGATAAATCCATTGTATTAATAAACGTCACTTTCTTTATTTCAGACATTGCTGAAAATGAACCTGCAAAATATGGCCAATGGTACTTTGTATGTATTTTTTTTTGTCTTTTCTTTTTTGTAAAAGAAAATAGATGGATTTTGTACGCTAATTCTATAAAACTATTTTTAAACATTTTGAAATTTTAGAAGATTGACACACACTTGTAAAAATGTTGAAACAATTTGTTATATGAACTAGACTTACTAGACACTTAGATCACTTTAAAAAGTTCGTAAAAAGTGTAAAAAAAAAGGTGTTATGGAGGCTGCAAGCAAAGAAAATATTTGTACATGTAAAGGTCATGAAAGTGCGACGTTAGATTAAGAAACAAGCCAAAGGTCAAGGATGGGAAAAACGCCATGAAGAAGAAATTAAAACGACGTCATCACTTCAAATGCAAATTGTAATTTAACAAAAAAAAAGACTACAAAAAAAAAAAAAAAAAAAAAAAAAAAAAAACAAATAGCCCAACAGAAAGAAATTGAAAATTCTTTTTTTTTGACGCTAGCCAGTGGCTACCTTGATGTCTTCTCTTTGTCTTGGGCACTGCCCAGTCGAACAGGAAGATAACTGTAGCCGTGACGTGAACCAACAGAACCATAATCAGCATCCAGGAGAAAAAGTCAAAGGGCTCTGAAAGAATGGAGGGACTTCATTTGTTGAACAAACTCTCTGGTTAGAGGCGCAGCCATTTCACACCTGCTCAATACGTGCCTTCATATTTTACGCACAAGATAAAAGACAGTAGTAGGCCTACATAAACTGAGTATTATATGGTGCTAGCCTTATATGACCCGCGGCCTGCGGGTCATATTTTGGTATTACTGATCTACTGGTTTGAATTTAGATCTATGTTGAACATAGTAATGTTCCATTCACATTTTTTAAACATTTGCCACGAAAATAAAAGTAGTTTGTGACATATTTATATCAAATATAAACTACTTTGAAAACGGGTTAACCCGATTTGTAAAAAAAAAATGTTCGTTTTTTGATAGAGATACAATTTGGTACTTTTTGTGTATTTTTAGAGCCTTCCGGTAATGGTTGACACATTAAACATACATTACGGTCTCCCGTCATGATCTAAGGAGCATTTAAGCCAAGTTTTGTTTTTATCAGATTGGTCAAACGGTTTTGATTTCTATGCGAAACATACATACATACATACGCCTTTCTTTCTGCTTTATATATTACATTAATAATACGGCTTGTCTTCGAGTCCGAAGATTAGTGAGGAGTGCAGTATTTCCCGTGGCTGCGCAGCCCCAGATGTGACCTACATATTTTGCCACATCAGGGGCAAGCATAACCATTGTCCGCAGGTGGTCGATTTAGATTTTCTTTTCGCCGTCTGCGTTTGTCCTCGGCAGCGGATTTTCTTTTGGTTTCAAATGTGTATCCCGCGGCCTTCGTGAGTGACCTCCAGCTGTCTCGTTCTGAGGCCGCATGCAACCAGGTGCTCTCTTCTATGTCAGCCAAGGAAAGTTGGCGCCTAAGCTGGTCTTTGAAGCGTTTCCGTGGGGCGCCTCTGTTACGTCGACCACCTTTTAGCTCACCAAAAAAAGACTGCCTTTGGCATACGTTCATCTCCCATACGGGATACGTGCCCTACCCAGCGTAACTGCCGGACCATAAGAAGTCCCTCTATACTGTCCATACCGGCGTTCGCAAGGACATCGTTGTTTGTAGTGCGGTCTTGCCACCGTATGTCCATGATGGAGCGCAAGCATCTTTGGTGGAAGCGCTCAAGAAGTCTTAGTTGTTTTCTGTATAGCATTATGTATAGTATGTTAATCGACTTCTATTGACAAGCCTCGTAATAAAAATGTAGAAATGTCCTCAAGGTCTTACAATCAGGGGCGATCTTAGCAATGCGCGGGGCCCAGGGCGAGTGTCATGCGCTGGGCCCTGGGCGAATGTCATACGCGGGACCTTGAGCCGTAATGGTAGACTATATATAATGTATCATTTCACGCTAACGGACTCGTCCGCCTCTAATGCTGAAGGCCTTATTTTTTGTTACAAACATACTACCTTACGTCAGTTAGCCAAAGGCAGTCTTTTTTTAGCTATATGAACTCGAAATGTTCTTCACTATAACTTCTGGATCTGATACGTCAACAAAACACTATGTAAAAGACATCTGCTCTTAGTGGCTAACGTCAAGGGAGCAGTCAAGGATGACTCGAAAATATGCCCTGAGGTCTATAAGCTCGTTTTGAATAAGTATATAAGTATGGATGGCTGCCTGGCCGCGCGGTATGCGCGTTGGACTATTGTTTGGTTGTCTCGATGGTCCCAGGTTCTTACCCTGCCGGCTGCCACCCCCGTCGTCCTGCGGGAGATTTGGACTAGGAAGTAGATTATCCAAAACATTTTACAAACATTTGAACGTGATTTACAGCTGAGTTTTATTACCAAAATGTTTCCAGTCGCAGAAGCTTTCGTTTACTAATTGGCATCCATTAGCTCTCGTGCCAAACAACTTACTAGGAAAAGAAAATACTGTCTTTAGTCTTTGGTATAAGAACAAAGTGTACGATAGGAGCTACAGTGGTCCATTGACTTTTGGTAGATCCGACTTTCTAATGAAAAAAAATACGTCCGCGTTTTTTTTTGACACTGAAACACACGTGTCTTTTCTTTTCTATGTTGGACCAAAGTAACAGTATATTTAGTGTATACTTATCAATTATTTGTAAACTGTAATGCGACATAATACTACTCTATGACTCTTTATTTACGAAGTAAACGATTTTGATTGGTTGCTTCCGGATAAGCTTTTTTTTAAATGCAAAGCTAAACTGTTAAGCAGTGATAGCCGCTTCAAATGTACAGGCCATTAGATACTGTCTTTACTAAAAACTGAACAGTATTTCGAAACCAAAAATGTCATGTTAAGAGTTTACATGGTCATTGGTATCATATAGATGCCAGGGAATTATAAGCAACAAGTCCTAGTTTATGAGAACTGGTCTGTTTTCGAACCTGACGGTCACGAGAGAATCTCCGACCGCGGGGCCCCCCCTCAGGCGCGGGGCCTGGAGTGGTTGCCCCATTTGCCACCCTCTAAGTCTGCTACTGCTTACAATGTTTACAAACGTTGTGATGCTAACTTTCTAGATGCATGGCCAATAGATCTTCAAAATGACTGACAGACGTTTCTTAAGTCTAAGTAAACTTGGTCAAGTCACTATTGAAGAAAGGTGCATTGGTAGGTCATCGCCTTTATCGTGTCAACTGCAGCAAAATATGTAGGTGGCAAGATATTTGTCGCCTCGTAAAGCCTGCACTATGTGACCAACTGGAATACATCGCTAGACTTGAAGGGGACTCGAACTCTTATCTCGATGTAGACATGGAGTTTTTAATTCAAGAATCGACTCGAGCTGAATGTCCACAGGCAGCAGAAGACATCTTCCCAAACACCCCCTCCCCACATGTCCACAATGGATGTCGGGCTTTACTAAATCAATTTTTAAAATTTCATTCATCTTGACCTTGAACAAAAAAAGTTTGTACAGTATACAAATTTATAAAACAGTCAAACATCTATACAGCCATGTCACTGTCGATAAATTTGACTTACAGCAGATCAAAATTTTAGGAACCATTGGTATCTAGTGTGTTCAAAAAGTTATAGGAAACAGCAACATGTCAGTCCTCCAGGAAGACAATGATAACACTGCTAATGTCGCTGGGCCAAAAGACTCGGACACGTATCGATCTCAGGATCTCCCAGAGTGCCAGCTGACGCAAAGTTTTCCAGAGCTGCACCATGTAACCATGTATATGAGGTCTAGGATTAATCACGAGCTGTTTAGTGTTCAGATCAGTGCCAGAAAATGAACAATTATATTGAACAATTATATCCATTTGGCTTAGGTTCAAAGCCCAAAGGTGTTTCCTCCCTTCAGAGAAACTTAAAGGAAATCTAAACAAGTAAATTTAAATTGTTTAAAAATCCTTTAAAAAAACAAACAAAGCTTATCTACGGGGAAGAACTCTGCACTTAAAAACTCTCTCAGTAACGTGGAAGTTATTTCACTTATTCGATACCACAGAAAGGAATTAAATGCCAAAATTTGTTTATTTGATAATTTTATTAGGTACAATAAAATAACATTAAGTTTCAAACTGATCCAAATATATGTGTGTGGAAGAAATAATGTGTTAAATTATGTAAGGGAAACAAACCTTATATAAATAAACATATTTATGAATACAGACTGATTAATTTCCCTTGTTAGAATCCAACAGCAACAAATGAACTAATTAGTTAATTTTTTAAAATTCATGTCTTGTCTATGCCAATGATTTACTGTGTAAAGTATCAAGTTGATGAGAAAATGGATGAGGGAGAAATAACGTGTACAATCATTTTACCAGACAGACAGACAGACAGACAGACGATGTTATATAATTTAAAAAAAAAAACAAACAAATCTTGAATCTTGAGGGTCAGCCATGTCAAAGACTTAAATATACAGATAGTACTTTTCTTCTAATAAAACAGCTTAATACCAACTGCTTAGAAGCGCTGTCCCTGAACACATTTCACTTTTTATTGAAGATTTTTATCTAAAGCGGTTAACTATAAATAACTATTTTTTGGTGTGTCCATGAATTTCATGGCAGTATGAATTTTAAAAGAGTTGCTATATTTTTTAGCACTATAAAAACACATTTCTAAGGTATTTCGCTTGTAGCAAAAAAAAATTTTAACTTAGAAGGCAACAGTTATTTCTCACAATATTCAATTTTTTTATAACTTTTTTTTCTTTAAGTTTCTTTATATCGCCTCCACAGTCCTCCATAAAGCATTCTTTTCTTTATCTATGTTACTGTATTTTATGACTTGGGATTTAAGCGGATCTTACAAATCCATGGAGAGATTACTGATCTTACAAAATTATCGTGAAAATCCAAATTAAAAAAAGATACACATTTGTACTTATTTTGCCATAAAACTTTAGATTGACTGTACAAGGCGCGTGCATCTGGATATACACTCTTGGCAGACCTTGTTTAAGACATATGTAATATGTAATATGTATTCTTGTGGGTACATCTTAATGTACACTTAGGTGTCTGTGTGAACATAAAGTCTGTGTGTAAGCTTTGGTATGTTTGTAAATTACATATAAATGTCTGTGTGCATATTTGCGTATATTTGTATACAATGCCAGATTTAATTTACGATCGCAGCCTAACGTCTTCACTATTTTTGTACAAACTTATACAAGTGCTTAAAACTGCATTTAATTTTTTTTCAAGCCATGCATTAATTTTATTTATTTGCCAATCATTATTAAGCCATCTCAAAATTAAAAGCGACGAGAAAAACATAAATTCTAAAAGTTGTGAAACAAATCACACTCTTGGAAAGAAGTCTGAGAATTGACTTTAACATTCTAGAGTTGCGAGTTCCTGTCTCCACAATTGTACTGCCAGATAATTGAGTCTGAAGATTAAAAAGAGCTCGGGAAATGGAAACCTTTTTTTTTTTTTTTTGAACAAAAAGAATGGAAGAAAAACAGATGCTCAAATGTCCACCAACCTAAATCAAAAGTCCATCTACTTATTTATTTATGTCTTTAGTTACTGTCCTTATTTATTTTGTATCTCGAAAAAAAAGATTAAAAAGAAGGAATCTCTTTTAAGAAGAGAGAAAGTCTCCTCCATTTGAAAGCTCAGTAAATAAACGATTTGGCTGGGCTGCCTCCCAAGCTGGGCATCAGTAAGGAGAACAGGAAGCACTGACCTAGAAAGGCTGTTGGCGATATGGCGCCGTCACGTAGCGCCACAATGATCTTAATGCCAGTCTCCAAGTAGGGCACCGAAAAGTTCACGGCGCTGGCCCTGTCCGGGTTGATTTTGAATGACGTCATCACTATGTCCGCTTCCTTTGTCAACAGGGCTTTGACCAGGCCATTCCAAGTCTGGGAAAGAAATTTAAAAAAAAAGCACAAAATGATTTCGACTTTCAACTCGGTCGAATTTCGATTTGGAAATTAGACTAGTTATTAATGTCTTTTTAATGTAAACGAATGTGACCTTAAGTTTGGGCGCACTCACTGTCTCTCAAGACTTTACATTATGTATATATATATATATATATATATATATATATATATATATATATGTGCGTATGCGTGTCTGTGTGCGTGTGCGTGTGTGAGAAAGAGAGAGTGAGGAATCTTATTTAATCAGAAATAAACTAGTTCATCTGGTATTGTTACAATTTTAAAAAAAAATTAAAAAGATAAAAAATAATCAAAATTTAAACGAATACTTAAAATAAATATTATAAGGGAAAGAATCGCACAAATACTGTTATATCTATCAATACTGCAAGGTTCATCTCCATTCTTCTATATAAAACACAATTCATTTATAACTACTAATTAGCGCACGAAGGGCTTTCACTAGTACACGTGTGTGTGTATGTGTGTGTGTGTGTTCGCTTTTAATGTTATGATGAATCATCAGAAACCTTCTAAGTGGGCAGGCCCAAGAAAACCTGGAAGAGGTCAGTGATCAGTGAAGCTGCTCAGAACTGAGTTCGGTGGACAGGTGTGGGTGCTCTTCACCGGAAGTTCACAGGATTAAGTAAGTAAGAAGTAATTATTTAATTATTTTTTTTTAGATTTATGTATTGTCTTCGACCATGAATAATTGTGCAAAGATTCAACTTGATCTGTGTGAGAAAAGACGCGTACAAGATTTGTACCAGACAGACAGACAGACAGACAGACAGAGTGAGCTAATAAAATCTTTGTAAAGTTTACCCCAACCTCAAATTTAAATAAAAGGCAGATGTTATTAAAAGACACGCTCAAAGCTATAATTAAGGGGTTAGTACTCTTGCTATGTATATGTAACACACAACAAATGCGAAAAAGAGACAGCCTACAGAGACCTCAAAGGAAATAACTAAAAAAAAGACAACTAACTAACTAGACTCTGGTATTTGTTCAGTTTGTGCTTTAAAAGGACATTCACAGACAATTATAAAGAAAAATTAAGAAAACAAATTAGTAATTCCCCCCTCCCCCCTTCCAGACACAACATAAACTCTGATGCATATTTTAGCAATAAGTCTGCACAGCGACGTTCTAAATGGACGCGCTAATAGACGTCTAGACAGGATGCACTCGTGACTATTAGTTTCTTTTCTTAAATCAAACGCCATATGAAAGGGCAGACAACTAACTCTATATTAAATATTAACCTCTTACGTGTCAGATAAGATAAGAACAGAGTCGTTCAGAAAAGTTACATTTACACAGAAATAATCCTTCTTGGGGTCAGCTCAGTTCAGTTCACCATTTTATAACACGGTGTCGTGACTTGAGAAAAAGGTATGAGAACCACTGGCAAAGTGAGTAAATGTGTAAATTTAGATAATGTCACTGACCTTATTGACCAATAATCCCCACTGACCATCATAAACTTCCTTGATTTCAAAGTCAAAGTTGAGTTGTTCGCTGAATATCTTCAGTAGGTCCATACTTAATCCAGAGCAACATTTGAAGATTGTTTCGTTACTTAGTCTACACAGAATACATTAGATTGTTTCGTTACTTAGTCTACAAAGAATACATTAGATTGTTTCGTTACTTAGTCTACACAGAATACATTAGATTGTTTCGTTACATAGTTTACAGAGAATACATTATACAAAATATTTCATAATTTGACATATAAAACAATTTTAGTCACATCAATGTTAACTTGGTGTATAGTCACTGTATAGTATTCAAGTGTATGTTGTCATGAGTTTGGATTATTCCCCTTGGAAATGGAGATAATATTGCAATGTTGTGTATCAAATCGTATGTTGTGTAAATGTTGAGCCATTGTTTTTGCTTCCTTAGTTACTCACGTGTTGCTTTTAATGTTTTTTTTTAAATTATAATTAACATTAGATTTTAAAACTATGTTTTTTTTTCTTCATCTAATATTGAACCTTTGTGAAGATTGTTTGAAGATCTAAATGTATCATGCAGTTCATTGTCTCTAGGTTACTGTGTACTAAGTGTGTAGTGACTGAAATCAAAAGTATTGATGTTCCTCAATTATACTCAGGCAATCAGTCATACAAAATGTGTGTGTGTGTTTGCTTTCAGTATTGTGATGAATCGTGTTGAATAGTTCTGTTGGTGTTCATTGATCACAGAGAGGTGTTCATTGATCACAGAGAGGTGTTCATTGATCACAGAGAGATTGATCACAGAGAGGTGTTCATTGATCACAGAGAGGTGGTCATTGATCACAGAGAGGTGTTCATTGATCACAGAGAGGTGTTCATTGATCACAGAGAGGTGTTCATTGATCACAGAGAGGTGGTCATTGATCACAGAGAGGTGTTCATTGATCACAGAGAGGTGTTCATTGATCACAGAGAGGTGTTCATTGATCACAGAGAGGTCGTGTCTAGCAATACAACAGATGTCTATGTAATATAATGTATTGCCTGACTCATGAACCATTACCGAATAGTTTAACGTATTATTATAATAGTTTATTTATTGGAGATTATTATAAATGGTACTTATTAATAATTAGCTTTTTGGTGTTGATAAATGGGGGAGAGAGGGGGAGAAAGAGAGGGAGAGAGAGGGGGAAGAGAGACAGAGAGAGAGAGAGAGAGGCATCAGGCATAAGTTATTTGGAAGGGTCATGACATCGTGATGACTATGATTTAACCACGTGACTGTCACACAAAAAAAAGTGTCTCTACTAACAAGACTTTCTTCTCATTCCTCTGGTAGATGTGACATGGCAGTGACTTGTCATCACATTTCCCTTCTTCTTCCGGCTGCCGGTAAATGACGTACGGCTCTTCGTACAGCGTGGCAATACGGAGGAACGCCCTCTTAGGTTTCCCCGATGGAGGAGTGGAGCCCCCGCCTGGCCACGTGATCTCCGACATCTTTAAACCGTTTACTGTCCATCGACCAACCTGTAGAGCAAAAAAAAAAATGGTCCTTTGATTGCCGTCATGATATTGTCCACTCTTGGTGTTCACATTGTCAAACTTTAAACTGTCTCTAATATGTTCTATTTTATTAGCTGTTCGGCATTTTTTCTTTGGACTCAATGCTCTAGATGAGTGGTTCTCAAAGTGTGTGTGTGTGGGGGGGGGGTGCATGTATCCCCAGGGGTACTGGAAATGTTTGAAGGGGGTACGTGATGCACCGAAGGCGCGGCGGCTGAGCTGTAAAGCGTTTGACTTCCGAACCGGCGGTCCAAGGCTCGAATCCTGGTGTAGGCTGAGATTTTTACTTTCGGGACCTTTAGGGCGCCTCTAATTGGTACCAGATATTAGTTAGCCCAAAGTAAAGGCAGTTGGTCGTTGTGCTGGACATATGACACCATCGTTAACTGTGGGCCATTGAAACAAATGACCTTCACATCATCTGCCCCATAGATCACAAGGTCTGAATAAGGAACTTTATTACATGATGCACCTTATTAAATAAGCTTGTTTTTAAATACCTAGGTACTATGTTCAGTTAATAAATGTCAATTACTGATAAATAATATAACAGATTTAAATTAAAATTTTATTAATAATAATTTTAAGAATAATTTCTACAACAATCATGAAATAAGATATTACTAGATCTAGTTTTCAAGCTTATTCGTGAAACAAATACAATATGAACACAAACACAATTTTAAAAGGTTTCTGAGAAGATCAAAGAAGAAAGCTCTAGTTCTACCTCTTTCCATTCTGTGGTGTTTTTACTGCCACCCAACCACTGCAAGTTCCAGATGATCAGGTCTGTCTGTTTCAGAGTTCCATTCTGATTGAACTTCAGATGTGTTTCTCCTGGTATGGACACATTTAGCATGTGTCTGGGGGAGGGAAATAAGGAAGGTCATAATCATTCTGCATGTTTTTATTAGATTTATAGATAGATCTATTTCATAATTTTATATATAATGTTTTTCTTTTTTTTAACATGTTATAATTTTGAATTTCATGTTGAAATTTTTTATTTCATGTCTCTTTTTAGCGGCCCCCGAAAGGGGAAAAGACGCTATTAGTTTTGTGTGGTCTGTCTGTCCGTCTGTCCGTCCCGTTTAGATCTCAGAAACTAGAAGAGAAAATGAAAATCAGACATCATGATATTTTAGATCATTTAAATTTCTGATGCAACGGTTACTTTTTTCTTTTCCGAAAGTGAACCATCTCATTATAAAAATTATCTATGCAAGCAGATTTTTCTGAAAAATACACCAATTTTACAACTATTTACTATTAATAGTAACAAACACGGGCGGCTTTTTAGTAGGGGAAACTACATTTCACCATATTTTTAACACATTTACGCAAACGGTTTTAGATTTTTTGTAATTTTTTTTTTACATTTGTATTGCTAAGTAAGTTCTGTCATACTAACTACTACATTGACACAAACAAATGTTAACTATTTTTTGAAGAGAAAAAAAATATTTTTATGCAGATAAGTTGGACAGAATTTAAAACAACAATTAATAAGTAGTTTTTCATATTATTGCATGAACTGCAGGCATGTACAATGAATATAGAACACTCAACCAAGTGGAATTTCTTTTTTTTACGGAAATGTTTTTTTCTTGAGGATTTGAATAAGAGATTAACCCTTTACAAAATAATTAGATCAATTAGATATTCATTATAAGAAATTACTTAGGCCAGGTTCACATCTAACTTCACATTCACCTATCCTTTGGTCTGCTTGACCGCTGGGGCACCATACAAGATCTGTCAACCCTTTTTCTCCATTTTTCTCTGTCATTTGTCTTTGATAGAATTTCATTCTGATGTTCTTTCTGAAAATATTGAAACCTACCTTTTTTCCTGCCTGGGTGGACCACTTCGGGGGTCGATTTTGAGTTTGTGTTTTCACACAAACTGTCTTTGTAACCTTGTTGATTTCATATTGCCGTTTTATATTTTATGTTGTAGTTTTATATTTCATGTAATGATATTTTCAGTGTCTACTTTGTTATATGTCATCATTTTTAAAATTAAAATTACAATTTTATCATTTTCTACACTATATATATATACCAAAAATATTACGAAGTGTTATACACTGTAAGTTATAAGATTTATATTTATGTAATATGTTCATTATATGTCACATTATTTAGGGAGGCCAGTAGAAATCGTATTTAAGTCTCATAATTTATTTTTGGTGTGTTTTACTAATTAAGACCCTTTTTTTATTTATTGATATTCAATATTAAATTTACTTTGTTTTGATTTCGTATTGTCATTGTAACACTATTATATGGTCATTATCATGATTTAGTTTTGATTCTGCATCAATATTGCATTGTTACTGTGTTTTTAATATGTTGATGTTATGTTAATATTACATTTTAGATGACTACTTTACCAATCTAGTGCTGCTAAAGTAATTAGAAATATCTAAAGTATAAACAAATACTGCAAGCTTGCTCATTTTAAAACACTCATACACAAAACACACACTTGTAAAAAATGATTTCAAATGCAAAATGCTCGTTAGCACCATCTCTATTATTCCTACTTTTTAAATCAACCATTTGAAGGGAGCAAGATATTAACCGAAGTGCTCCCATTCTGTGTCTATTCCACTCGTGACCAATCATGTTCAATGTCTCTAGATTTGTGTTGCTATTTGAAACTCACACTAGTTAATCCTTTGTCGCCTTTCAATTCATTCAGTCTGCTGGGCGGATTTTGAAGATTATGTAATAATTGTGTTTCTTCTCTGCATTATCTAATTTTTATATTTAATACAAGAGAAGAAGATGCCTTAGTCTCACAGAGAATATAGTGAACTGCATGTGGATTAAGAACTTAATTGTAGACGATTCTCATTTGGGAAGTCCTGCTTCCAGTGTCATCATGACCTTATTATTTCATGGCGTGATGCTAGCCATCAAGTCTCAATGATACCAAAAAAAAATCTTCTGAACACCAAATATTTATTATATTTCTGCCAACTACCTCAGCATGTCACGCTGATCAGGTGATGAGAGTAGTTATTAGAAAAAGACTCTTCCATTGATATTGCATTGTGTGTAGAAAGATTTTCTTAATAATATCTAGATCTTGTTTAAAAACGAAAGATGAATCTATCAAATAATATTTAGAACAATGAACCTGTACAAAATTTCACCATCTTGCCACACCGGAAGTTGTTCTGCATCGCATGAAAACTTTGGCTGCAGTGTGATGTTGGTCAGTAGGCCAGGTTTTTTGCTGAGTTCTAAAAGTGTGTAGAGAAAGACCTTCATGCCCCACCGCAAGGCCTGCTTGATTGCCTGTTTGTCATAGTCGAAAGTTATCCCTGAAAAAACAACAGCAATCAAACAGATTTCGAGTTTTATTTTGGCCAAGTATTGTTCAGCATTATGACATTATTCAGAATGTACAAGACATATATAAGAAATAGGACATCAGAAACTGATACATTCATTGAAACTATGTTCTGCTCGTCGTTTTGTTTGGTTCTGACAGTTTGAGACCCCCTCCACCGATCTCTCTTCTTCCCACCATGCTACCATGTTGTCATCGGCTCTTACGTATAGCACGGGATAAAAGACAAGGAGTCGGGTCCTCTTCATAGAACGGGTCTAGCCTAAATCTTCTTCATAGAACGGGTCTAGCCTAAATCTTCTTCATAGAACGGGTCTAGCCTTAATCTTCTTCATAGAACGGGTCTAGCTTAAATCTTCTTCATAGAACGGGTCTAGCCTAAATTTTCTTCATAGAACGGGTCTAGCCTAAATCTTCTTCATAGAACGCGTATAGCCTAAATCTTCTTCATAGAACGGGTCTAGCCTAAATCTTCTTCATAGAACGGGTCTAGCCTAAATCTTCTTCATAGAACGGGTCTCTAGCCTAAATCTTCTTCATAGAACGGGTCTAGCCTAAATCTTCTTCATAGAACGGGTCTAGCCTAAATCTTCTTCATAGAACGGGTCTAGCCTAAATCTTCCTTATACAACGGGTCAAGCCTAAATTCTCTTTATAGAACGGGTCTAGCCTAAATTCTCTTCATAGAACGGGTCTAGCCTAAATCTTCTTCATAGAACGTGTCTAGCCTAAATTCTCTTCATAGAACGGGTCTAGCCTAAATCTTCTTCATAGAACGGGTCTAGCCTAAATCTTCTTCATAGAACGGGTCTAACCTAAATTCTCTTCATAGAACGGGTCTAGCCTAAATCTTCTTTATAGAACGGGTTTAGCCTAAATTCTCTTCATAGAACGGGTCTAGCCTAAATCTTCTTCATAGAACGGGTCTAACCTTAATTGGGATACCTCCCCCACCAAAAAAGGGCAACTTAAATACCTAAACTTGACCTATAAGGGAAAGAAAAATTAAATTGCAATCTAGCCATAATAACACAAATATGGTTGACAAACTCCCTTCGGGGTGCGGACGAGATACTCCACATAACTGTTGATCGAATTTAATTTATGTGTATATTTTTTACTGAAGGGGTATTTAGAGAAGACTATGTTGAGAAACGCTTAGCAATGCCCATTCAATCCACCAAGTGCTCGCTGTCCACTGCTTCGGTCATTGGTTTGTTGTTCCTAACAGCTGGTTCAACTAAACCGGTGTAAATAATTTAAAGTTCCCCTACCAGACCATGCAGTCTATAAGGCAGACGATGTAAAGGTCACCTGTTTCTATGGCCCACAGCTAACTAGGGTGTCGGGGCCAACATAACGACCAATTACCTTAACTTTTTTCCAAATTAATGTCAGGTACGTATTAGAACTGGATCAGCCCAGAGGCGCCCTAAAAATACAGGAATTGAAATCCCATTTCTTCACCAGTATTCGAACCCGGGAACCTCCGGTTCGGAAGCCAAGCGCTTTACCACTCAGCCACCGCGCCACCAACTAAACCGGTGCAGGCGTATTAAATTCTAAAAGTAGAACTTGAAATAAAACACAAACAAACATCTTTTAAAATAAAATTTGTATGTATACATTTATATAGATTCAACATGAAAGTAGAAATGTGTAGAAATATAAATGCAATGATAATCAAAGCACAATCTAAATCTAACTCACTACAGATAGATATTTCTGTCAGACGTCTCTTGTTGGTCTCCCCTTTCTTCCATTTTCATCTAAGTCTTTCTTCACTTTAATTACGCAAAACCACACCCTAACCCAAACTCTTCAGCCTAGACAACCCTAACCATCCGCTCTCCATTTCACATGCTTACATCATAAACACTCACATACACTCCATAAAACTCACCATATAAATTATTAGTCCATTACAGAATATCTGCTAATCTCAGAAGTAGTCTTTTCATACACATAATATTTTTATATCTATTTATAGTCAAAGAAAGATAAAAGGAAGAATAGATAAACAAATAAAAGAGGAAAAAGGAAGAAAAGTAACAAACAAAGAAAGAAAAAACAAACAAAGAAGAACAGATAAGAAGAAAGAAATAGAGACAAAACTAATTAAAAACAAAAGGTTTCTTTATTTAGATACACATATATATAGATAAATAGATAGATAGATAGATAGATAGATAGATAGATAGATAGATAGATAGATAGATAGATAGATATAGATAGATAGATAGATTAAGAGAGAGAGAAAGAAAGAGGGAGAGAGTTGAAAGGAAAAAAAAAGAATAAAGGAAATAATCAAAGCAAGTTGAACTTAAAAAAAAAAAAATCTGGCGTGCTAGTTCCTACCCATAAGTCCTATGGGCAGTTTGGTACTTTGCCTGACGTTCGGAATGGCTGATCGACTCAATATCCAGACGTAATCTTTATCTGCTAGACTCAAGTTCCTGGCCACGGCTATGACGTCAAAGGTCATGGTGCTGCAAGGACATGGATAAATTAGTACACCATCTTGTGACAGGGGACACGACAATTCGTGCACTGACATTTCGTTCACCCGACAATTCGTTCACCCGACAATTCGTTCACCGACAGCTTGCTCACAGACAACTTGTTCACCGACAGTTGGTTCACCACAAATCGTTCACTAACATATTGTTCACTGGATAGCAACATATTGTTCACTGGAGAGCAACATATTGTTCACTGGATAGCAACATATTGTTCACTGGATAGCAACATATTGTTCACTGGATAGCAACATTTTGTTCACTGGATAGCAACATATTGTTCACTGGATAGCAACATATTGTTCACTGGATAGCAACATATTGTTCACTGGATAGCAACATATTGTTCACTGGATAGCAACATATTGTTCACTGGATAGCAACATATTGTTCAATGGATAGCAACATATTGTTCACTGGATAGCAACATATTGTTCAATGGATAGCAACATATTGTTCAATGGATAGCAACATATTGTTTCATTTGTTTACATTAAAACTTGTAGCTATTTTTTCAACAAAAATTGGATTGCTTGAGATCGGGCCTAATCTGAGTTTCTTTATTCTTTTTTGGGGGGTTAATTCTTTGTCAATGAGGACAGAATGTGATAAAAATGTAGGTCTTCTTTTACACTCAACCGTCAAGTAGTCTTATTTGCCCCACCCACATTGGCTTATCTTCTTCATAGCGGTCCAGATGTTTCATTGACAGACCTGTTCCATCCTGCCGTTATTGTCAACACTCTTCCTCTACCTATACCTCCCCTTTTTTTTTATCTACCCATTCAACTGGATACTCTAGTTAACACCTAGCTGAGTGCTAGACAGAATGGCGGCTCTACTGTCATTATAACTTTATCGGACAGGGAACCATTACTTATAAAAGGAGAAATGGTTCATGGACAAGTCATTGTTTTTTTACATTCATCTTCGTGTTTGCAAAGCATTGGTGAAAGTTTTTGTATTAAATTGTTATCTTTGAGTATTTTAAATATATATATAACTTTTTTGTACCTAACTTAATAGACCTATTTGACATTGTTCACTATAAGTAAAGAATGAACAAAGAATTAACAAAAAAAAATTAACATGAATAATATTTTTTTTTTGGAAACAATAGCTACAAAAGTTTTAATGTAAACAAATTAAACACGCGACAAGAATATAAAATATTAACAATATGTTGCTATCCAGTGAACGATTTGTCTGTGAACAATTTGTCAGTGAACCAACTGTCGGTGAACAAGTTGTCGGTGAACAAGTTGTCGGTGAGCAATATGTCGGGTGAACGAATTGTTGGGTGAACGAAATGTCGGGTGAACGAATTGTCGTGGAACCATTGTGAAAATCTCCTCTACCCCTCCCCCCAGACACACACAAGCTCACGCTCTATCAGCTCCCACCCCCTTTTTCAAAACATTTGTAATCCCCCTCCCCCATGTCAATCCCCCCCTAAAATCAAAATGACCAAACCTGGTACAGTGCATTAAGAAAACTCTGCTGTCTGAACCTTTGATCTTGGACAATTGAATCGATATGTCTTTAACGTCTTTCAGATGAATATGGGAGATAATTTCCAAACTGAAATGAAAAAAAAAAAGTTGTGTGAGATAAGGACATCAGGTTTTTTTAATTTCTTGTTTGTATTTTGTGCTAGTTATGTCCCTTCCCTTTTTGTAGAGATCTTTTGTGTTTAAGTGTAATCAAGAGGCGCATTTACACGTGTGTTTGTTTGACATGTGTGTTTGTTTGACATGTGTGTTTGTTTAACATGTTTGTTTGTTTGACATGTGTGTTTGTTTGACATGTGTGTTTGTTTGACATGTGTGTTTGTTTGACATGTGTGTTTGTTTTACATGTGTGTTTGTTTGACATGTGTGTTTGTTTGACATGTGTGTTTGTTTTACACGTGTGTTTGTTTTGAAGATTATTTCCACCTAGCAATCCATGGCGACGGGAAGGATTTGCATCCGTGACCATAAAGATTACAGTCCAAAGCGCATATCACATGACCAGGCAGCCAAGTAGATTGGCAATGTCTTCACAGTATATTGACATATTTCATAAACCACAATTCATGGTCAGAGTTGTAAGACGTTATAACCATTGCCATTTCAAACATTAACAGTCTCAACACATACGCAGTCAATAATCCTGCTTCATAAACAGGGGCGGCATCAAATGCGCTATTGGTTTTAAGTGGTCTGTCTGTCACTCTGGCCGTCCTTGCGTTTATCAATTTTATATCTCAAAAAAGTAGGAAAAAGAACAGCTCTAAGTCCGTGTGTTCTGTCTGTCCGTTAGTCTGTCTCAAAAACTAGAAAAACTGTTGAAAATCCAATTTTATACAAACTGTCTGCAATAGGAAATACGATGAACGAGTCAAAGACTTTTTGTAGTCTTTGTTTTTTGTTTCTTTAAATCACCTTAAACGCATTCCAACCACACAAACCAACATTTTCAACCACTCAAATACACACTCTAACCACACAAACACACACTCTCCAACCACACAAACACACAATCTCAAACCACACAAACACACACTCTCCAACCACACACTCTCAAACCACACAAATACAAACTCTCCAATCACACAGGCACATATTCTCCAACCACACAAACACACTCTCCAACCACACGTGCACATACTCTCCAACCACATGGACAGGATGCATACAGCGGATAAATTGCTTGTCTTTCCGTCTCGAAGTGAGCATACAAATCACTCCACCAACTTTCCTCCGCTAACACGCCCACATCACTCACCACGCCTCTGCACCTAGTCGTTGGCCTACCTTTCTTTCCTTGCCGATGCGGGCGCTGTCACTGCTCTCTTCTGACTCTCCTCGACCATCAACTCGAGGGCCGTGACGAACTGCGTGCTGCCTATCACAGGGCAAGTCACGATAGTAAAAGCAGTCCAGTTGTATCTCTCCAGCATGCTGACCATGGCGGATGCCTGATGCTCTATGGTGGGGGCTAGCTGGATGGTACGATGCAACTGAGATGCCTGAAATAAGAGAAAAAAAAACAAGTAAACAATTTGTTGTCCAACTTTTCTTGTCTCAACATGGAGGCCACATCCACTCCCTTCTATATTGAGATTTTCATACATGGAGGCCACATCCACTCCCTTCTATAGGGAGATTTTCATACATGGAGGCCACATCCACTCCCTTCTATAGGGAGATTTTCATACATGGAGGCCACATCCACTCCCTTCTATAGGGAGATTTTCATACATGGAGGCCACATCCACTCCCTTCTATATTGAGATTTTCATACATGGAGGCCACATCCACTCCCTTCTATAGGGAGATTTTCATACATGTAGGCCACATCCACTCCCTTCTATAGGGAGATTTTCATACATGGAGGCCACATCCACTCCCTTCTATAGGGAGATTTTCATACATGGAGGCCACATCCACTCCCTTCTATAGGGAGATTTTCATACATTGGGGGCCATATCCACTCCCTTCTATAGGGAGATTTTCATACATGGAGGCCACATCCACTCCCTTCTATAGGGAGATTTTCATACATGGAGGCCACATCCACTCCCTTCTATAGGGAGATTTTCATACATGGAGGCCACATCCACTCCCTTCTATAGGGAGATTTTCATACATGGAGGCCACATCCACTCCCTTCTATAGGGAGATTTTCATACATGGAGGCCACATCCACTCCCTTCTATAGGGAGATTTTCATACATGGAGGCCACATCCACTCCCTTCTATAGGGAGATTTTCATACATGGAGGCCACATCCACTCCCTTCTATAGGGAGATTTTCATAAATGGAGGCTAAACTATAGAGCAAACTTTTTGGTGTATCCGGAGTACAGAATACGGAAGTATTGAACAAGAAACATTTCAATAAATAATTTTGTGTGTGTGTGTGTGTGTGTGTGTGTGTGTGTGTGTGTGCTCTTTTCATTCCTTTAGGATCAAATTACTAAGCTCTTTGGCTTGATGCCTTTGTTTTATTTAATGGACAGATCTTTGTAGTGATCTTTGTAATGATCTTTGTAGTGATCTATGTAGTGATCTATGTAATGATCTTTGTAATGATCTTTGTAGTGATTTTTTATTATTTCGTTTATTTATTTTAAAATGTCTCCCAATCTGCCTCTTTTCATTTTCATACGTTTTTCTGTTGGTCCCATTATATCGCCACCACGTTTCTCCATATTGATCTTTTTGCTTTCACTCGTCCAGCATTGAATTGTTTGAAGAACCTAAGCGGAATCTTAAAACTCAAAGTGCCAACTAAGAGCAGATTACTGTGATGAACATTGACTTTGAACATCCGCATCACTGCTTAACATGATCGATTCCAGCGAACCAAGCCTCTGAGGTTTCATTATGTTTGGTGGGCGAAAATTTCGCGGGTGTGGATAGCATCCTAACAGGTGCTGGAAATGACCCTCGGATCTTAGATTGGGCATCACTGAGTTAAACATATTTCTCGATTGCAAGACTTCATAAAATTGACAAACAAAACCATGGTCTAATATTGATTGCTAAATGAATGTAGTCAACTGAGCCGTAGTAGGCCGATATTGTATGAACGCAGACCTATAATGTAAAACCGAAGGCTACAACTCTATGAAGTGAAGGACAGAGCAGAGTTTTTGGTGTAGATATGTTCAAATTTATATTTGGAATTTTTGAAATGCGATATTAAGTTCCATATAGCAAGAACATTATAGCAATAAGATCGACATAATTATAATCTGTATATATACTGTATATATAAATGTCTAAGTCGCCCAAACATGCGGGACACGACGCATTCATGCCGACTCTCTATCCCTAGATGAAAAAGTCATGGAAAGATAACTCTTATTTCTGTAAGTCGGACTAGCAGTGATTCCCAAACTTTTTTGTCTCGTAGATCCCTTGCCATGTTTTCTGGTTTTCGGTAGACCCCCTGCATTTTTGCAAATTCATCAATATTTAAAAAAAAAATCAATTTCTGACTGTAGTGAGTTGAATATTGAAAAAGTCATTTAAAGCTACATCAAAATTTATAGACATCTATCTTTTTTATTGATGAAATTCAAATTTTAACAAACAAAAATAGCATTTAATATTTATTACTGGAATCACCAAACACACTGGAAAAGTTTTTAAAATTTTTGGTTGCTACGGATATTATGTTTCATATAGGAATTAGTTGTTGTATGAAGTAGTCCTTCAAACATTAAATACTTATTAATTTGCCTTAAATATCATTGTCAAAGTTTTCGCCAAGAGCAGTTTCCTGTTTATTTCTTGATCTTTCACGTGCGGTTCAAATATTGGGTCTGCGTAACTGTTGTCACTAACAGGAGAAGGGGGAAGGCGAGTAACTGGCGCTTAAACCAGTAAGCTTCGAGCAGGAATGTGTCATTAGCCTTGGCTTGCTACTCACCAAGTAGATGGAAAACTGAATTCAAACCTCTTCTGCCTTGAAGTACCTTCAAAATATGGGAAAGGTTATGTGGGTAAACTCTGAGGGAAAATAATGAGCCAACGACCATTAGGCTGTTTGCAGTCCACAACACCACACCCTGTCAGAACCTATGACGCCGCTGATCTCAAACTGTATCTTATCTTTCTGGGTCTATGTTGTTTGCAAAGAATTACATGAGAAGCTTTTAATTTTATAACTCTTGCCACTGATGTATTGTTGCTTATAGAAATTCTTTTAATAATATCAGATGTAGATTTGTGTAAAATAGTTTTTTAAAACTACAAAGGCTGGTAAAATTAATGTTTTATCTATAGTGTTTTCCGTATTTTGCTGTAAGTAAAGAGATCTTGTAAGACGCTCACAAACCGTTTTCTCTATATGATGTTGAAGATAGATTTTGTGGGTCTATTATGAACTTTATCTTTGAGTGTTGGCAAGTTTTTCAAATCTTTATCTATTTTGTCAGGTAGGCTTTGTCTCAAATGATCCTCCAGCGTAATTGGTTTCGTATAATAATTAAAGGGCAGTTAGGTAACAGCTTGTTTGACAAGGAAGGAATTAAACTCAGTTTTTAAATTGTCTACGCTGTACAGTCTACATTTTTTTTCTTAAACATAAGCTCTATAAATATAATTAAGTATTAAAATTAAATACAACAATTTTCTTTTTGAATGGCAGGATAAACATTTAAAGGTTTAACTGAGGTCAAATCATATATTAGTGTATGAAAGAGTTACATAAATGGAATGTAAAAATTAAAGTCACGACCTGCTTAAATGATATGTATTATAGTAGACCCACGTGGACATCTCATAGACCCCCAATTTATTTTTTCACTTTCGTAGACCCCTTGGAAGTCTTCGTAGACCCCTGGGGGTCTATATAGACCACTTTGGGAATCACTGGACTAGAGTTACCCCAGACAACGTTCGCGGCGACAGAGTAATCTTATCTTTTGGACAACTGTGTCTTTCAGGAAGTGTTCACCCGTCACGTTATAGCGGCGTATGCTACGCCGCGGGTCGCTTGTAATAATAAGTATGTTGAGAAGTAAAAATGTGTCCAGGACGATATTAGATTTAGGTGCACGATTTTTTTAAATAGTGTTGCATTTATTAAAACATTTTACCCGGTGGACGGTAAGCACTTTACGTTCATTGGTATTGAAAGAGAACTATCTGAGCAAGCAGCATGTCAACATACAATCATGGTAAACCAGTTTGTTCTATGCCCGAATAAGGCTGAATTTTGAAATATTGCATTTCAAATACATTGAGAAACAGAAGACTGTTTGGGCCTAAACTACTTTTGACTATCGATATGTAATTATGTATACAGGACAAGGATTTGCTACTAATTACTACTAATTACTAATAATTGCGGTATTCGCGCTATTAAAATGGTAATTTTCATGCGTTGGACGGAGTTCGTATCCGACAGAAAAAGAAACGCGTAAAAAAGTCCTCAGAGAACTCTGAAAAGTTGAGCTCCACAGAATAACCAACAAGAGACACATACATTAAAAACAAAAGACAATACCTCCTTTAGGCAACTTAATGAGCGAATGTTTTTCTCTTAAAAATTAATGAATGTTAGTTTTAAAAACATTTTTTTACCCTGCTCCCTTCCCCCCGAGAGAGACTCCTGGTGAAGTGAATGTATAGATCTAGTACACCTTTTAATATTCCAAATGATAAGCATTTAGATCTAGACAATGCGCAACATTTTCCTGAACATTAGTTTATTAAACTCGTGAATCGATAAAACATTACATTCGGAAATTTACGAACGCGATAAACCTTTCAAGAAGGCGATAGTCCTTTTAAAACCGATGTAGGATCTAGATCTAGATTTACTCTCTAGCCAAATTTACATTTAATTATTTTTTACAACGAGCTAGTAATTCTTTTCTCAGCAATATACATCAACTGTTAAATTTCTAGGAATATCGTTAGAGCCATTTTTGAGATCAGCGTTCGCCCACCCTCCATGAAGGAGTGACTAAAGTAGAGGTATTGTCAAAAAACAAAATCTGAGACTAGAGATATTATACCTAAGTGCTTACCTGTGAACTACCTGTATATTCTGTGTCCCATGAAATTATAGGTATGCCGAGATACCTAGTCAGCTGGTTGATGTAGTGGTTGGAGCTCGTTCTTCTGGTCATTCCCAGGGGGTTGTTGATGTTTAGAACTGTGATCACCTGGTTGGGGAAGAAATCCTTACAGAACATGTTCAGGATCTCTCGAGGGTCGTCAAACTTGATGGCTTTGTGAAACACGTGAACTGTGAAGTGGTCACGCAGGGAGATATGGCTGCGCCACACCGCGGCGAAGTTGTTCCACAGTTCGGAATGCAGATCTCTGGTAGCCATCAGCTCCGGATAGATGGCGCTGATGGCCAGGCTAATTGGCTGGCAGCTCGTGCGTGTCGTGGTCAAGGCCAAGATGGCTAAGAGAAAGGTGCATAGTAGTGACGTTGGTTGATAATGATGCCTGCATACACTCCTGCATACACTCCTGCTAGTGCTTCTTTTGGTATCTGAAACTTTCGATTTCTCACTAGAGACATAAACGTTTCTGTCTTCGGTACCACTGCTGAATTTTGCGTAGGTTTTAGAGCTTGCCGATGAATGGGATGAGGTAGTCTGGTTGATAATTCTGCAAGTCGAGTCAACAGCCCAACTTGACAACAAAAGGAAGCGACGAATGGTGCGTGTCGAATTCGATGTTGTGGAGTCATTCTCTAAGGCAGGAAGTGGTATGCAAGGTTCAAGGCCACGGGGAAAAGTCCATGCATCAGTCAACAAAACTGTTCGCTGGAAGTGTTTAGAACAAATGGGGTGATAACTCTCATGATTTTCACAGCTTACACCAG
Organism: Biomphalaria glabrata; assembly: GCF_947242115.1. Taxonomy (NCBI): domain Eukaryota; kingdom Metazoa; phylum Mollusca; class Gastropoda; family Planorbidae; genus Biomphalaria; species Biomphalaria glabrata. The sequence goes on from NC_074712.1 coordinate 17,907,656, forward strand.
CGCAGAAAGGTGATCGTTTAAAAAGCAACGCTGGCATAAGGCAGAAATACTGACAGTCAGGAACCTTGACATTGTAATCTCGAGATCTGGCAATGGGCAGACGACATTGAGTGACGCAATCCAAACCGGTGTCATCTGGGTGTAAGGCTCCTCTGGAGGCATGATTTTCATGCATATTTTTGTGGCACCGACATTTAATATCGCAGACAAAGATCTGATTGTTACAGACATTTAAATCGCTTATCGCGGTATTTATTGAACCAATGCTGATAGAAATATTGACACGTTGATCAGTTGCCGATGGGATGAAATGGAAATCCATTTTGTCGTCTAGTTTACATTAAAGCCACATACTTTATTCTTTATTTGTCTAACATTACTCTAATCCGTACACAATGGAAGTCCTGAGCGTGAAAGCAGCTAACACACAATGAACTGTGAACATTTTTAACTAGACTTTATTGAACACATTTAATCTATTCCTATATTCTAGTTTCCATTTTAAATGAAGCTTTTATCCAGAGCAAGAAATATAGATATGTTTTTACAGTATTCTGTCAGCTCATTTTAAACGTATCCATTTAAGGTCCATACCAGACAGAGAGCTCCCATCATTATTAGATTACCTGAAACATTGGAATATATCAATAATGTGTGTTCTTTGTTAGCATGTTTTCTTTCTATTCTATTAGAGATATCTTAAACATTTGGAATATTTTAAACTTGAAACTTACATTTTTTATGTTCAGCGAATATTTTATCATTTTTGAGAATTTGTACAGAATGATCAGAAACTGAGTCTTAGAAGTGAAGTGTGAGGGAAAAAGAGAGAGAGAGAGAGAGAAAGAAAGAAAGAAAGGAAGTGAGAGGAATGAAGGGAGAGAGAAGAAGGGAGATAGAGACAGGGAGAGAGAGAGGTAAAAAAAGAGTAAAAAAGGAGAGAGAGAGAGAGAGAGAGAGAGAGAGAGAGGGAGAGAGGGAAAGAGAGAATATATACAAATAATAATGCCCGAAACTATGTCTTAATGTTCTGAAGTAAACTTTACATTTGATGTGATGGATATCCACATTTCTCCACAGATTTTGTCATCATTGACTTTCCACTTGCTTGGAGACACTCTAGTTTCTGGAAATAAAACAAATATTAACAACATTCATTGAATCATGCAAATAACAGTAGGTTAATATAACATAATGTTATTCATAAAATCATCCTCTATCTATATACTTAGGCCTATACAAATAATGAGCATTTTCTAAAAAAAAAATGATCTACATAATTTTTACAAAGCTTATCAACTCACTCTATTTGTCAGGTAAAAAGTTTGAAAACGTTATTTCTCCCAAACCCATTCTCGAATCAAGTTGAAACTCAACACAATTATTCACTGGCAAAGACAATAGATGAATCAATAAAAAAATTAAACAATTAATCAATTAATTATTGGTAATTAATTATTTTGTTTGATAATGAAGAGGGGAGATAATTTATCAATTATTGAGAGATTTAGTTGTAAATGCTAAGATCTCTCCTTCTCTCTAGCTCTGCAGTCAGCGTCCAAGACTCACAGCATATATAAATGTGGCCATGTCCAGGGAGCACATCAGTCTGATTTTAGTGCCGAGGGCTAAGCCTTTGTCTTTCCATATTATTTATAAGTTTTGAAAGGGCTGCTATGGACTGTGTAATTCGGGTCAGTAGTTCAGGTTTCGTTCCCCCATCTGAGACAATAGCTCCGAGGTATTTGAAGCTACTGACACTAGTCAGCTTTTCACCTCCAATAATGATGCCCCTTTTAAAGCTCTGTTGGCTATTGGTCATACTTTTTTTTTCAGAGGGTTTTGAATTTTAAAAAACCCTCCATCGGAATTTGAAGCTAAAAGTGACCTCGTTAATATAAAATTAAAGCAAACTACAGTAGCCAAACTGGTTTTGAATTTAAACTTTTAATTTTTTTTCTTAATATTAAGGTGGCGGACAGACAGACTGACAGACAAAACGCATAACTAATGCGGCTTTATTTTTCTTCAAATGATTTCTATTAGATCTCAGTGCAACAAAGTCTATATCGTTAAATCTCTCGTGTCAATAAAGATATTTTTTTGGTACTAGCCCATTGTGACGTAATGGAATTATTTTTCTTTTGACGTCATATGGATGCATTCTTTTAATGTTATGCTAAAAAAAAACTCGGCGCACCAATGTCTTTGAGCAATCGAAAACTTTCTCGTACTGATGAAGACATTTTTTTAGCCTAACTAGGCCATGTGACGTAGTGGATTTGTTTCCTTTAATTCTTTAAATAAAATGCTAAAACAACTCGGTATAGTAATGTTTATTAAACCTCGTTATCTGACTCGTATTCACAAAAGACATTATAGCCAGATTAAGATCTTATCTAGATTTTTAAAACTAGATCTATATTTTTTACAGTATATCTAGATTTTTTAAATACTAGATCTATATCTATATTCTAATTAAAATCATTGTGGACACAAAAACTCTTTTGTTCCCCTGGCAATCAAATCATTAAATAGAAAAAATTTGATATAAACTTTTCACATGTAAATTATGAGTGAGTCAGGTGTGAATGTACATTTTGTTTTTGTCTAGTTACAATGTTTTGTATGGTGCACAAATTGAAAAACAAATTTTCTTAAGGACAACAAAGATTATTATTATTATCTAGAATGTCTAGGTCTAGTTTAGAATGATATAGACTAGATCAAGATATAGAATTTCAATTTCTAGACTTAAAAAGTAGATTTTGATTTCCAAACGCCTAGATCAATATTGCAATGTTATAATATACTAAAACTAATCTAGTATTTTTAAATTTAATGTTGCATTCTGTCTATTAATAAATTATCTAGGCTTTTTTTTCATAAATCTAATGTAAATTACATCTAAATTATTCCAAATTTATATTTTAGATCGAGATCTAGTATATATAGATCGAGTGCTAAATCAGAAATACCGGAAATAGTGCTTGGCGGCGTGGCTCCACCCCAGACCCCGCTGTGGGAGCTTACATCGCTCCCCCAGACTACTTAACTGGCAAGGCCGTGGTGTCTACAGCCCTTCCTCTACCTCTACCTAGGGTACAGTAAACGTCTTTTCCAAAACATTGAAGGATTGGAATGTAATAAAGATTCATTACGTGTACACACACACACACACACATGTCGGGGAAGGGGGAGAAAAAAAATCCCCCCCCGAAAAAACTCCTGGCTACGCCCATGGACTAAAGTATCTTAATAGTATTGTTCTCGTGAACTTCCTTATGCTCCATGTTTCAGACACTGCACCACACAATGTGCCTCCATCAGGGAACAGAGACAAATACACCAGCAATTAGAATCTAGAAGAGGGAGATAATGAAGCATTTCATGCACTCCATTCTAATAGTAGACTTTGTAACTCTACTTTCCTTTTTTTTAATTCTACATTTTTTTAACCTTTTGTTGTTATTTGTATTATTCTTATTATTTATACGATGGGGTAGGATGGCGGAAAAAAAAATTAAATTGGCAAATTATCATTTCTGGAATCAAGAAAAACCTTGAAAGCACGACATTATACTTTCATAAGAAAGAGAAAGAGAGAGAGAGAGAGAAAGAATGGCAAACATAACGGCACTGACTTAAGGTAGAATAAAAAAAATCTCATTTTCCAATAAGAATATTTCTTGCTCCTTTATTCATTACACGCGAGAAAATCATTCAGAAGCGATGACTTGAACTTCTTGAATTACAAATGACAATCTTCAGCTAAAGTGAAAAGCACAAAGAGGCCAAAGCTCGTTTCATTCTCTTGTTTCATTAGCACACTCAAGTGTTTAGGTTTAGGTTTAGGTGCTTGTTTTTTTTTAAAGTTAAATACAGAAGCAGCTGCTCACGTTCAAACGTGTTTCTTTCAGATATAGCAAGTTGTGGAGTTGGATAAGAATTTGAGGTGAATAGGACGTAGAGTTAGGACATGACGTAGAGCTAGATAGGACGTGTAGATAGGACAAGACGTGTAAGAAGATAGGACAAGACGTGGAGCTAGACAAGACGTGTAGATAAGAAAAGCCGTGGAGCAAGACAGGACTGTAGATAGGACATGACGTGGAGCTAGACAAGACGTGTAGTAAGACAGGACATGACGTGGAGCTAGACAGGACGTGTAGATAGGACCTGAGATTGGATAGAATATTGTTGGAGGGGAAAACATTGATGACTACACTTAAAAACCGTGAGCAAAACTCTTCTTAATGGCAGTACCATGACGAAGAATGGATGCAACAAAACACACAACTTAATAGCCATTTACACACTAGCTGATAACATCAAAGGCAACAACAACAACAATACAACTGAACAATTAAGATATTTGATTATATAAAAAAAACTGATAACATACAACCTGACCAAGTGTCTGCATCCTCTTGTTGACCAACTTTTCAATGGTCCTAACTCTAATCTTATAAATCTATAATTAAAAACATTTTCACATGATAGTCCACGCAACAGACGGTTCCAGGAATCTTATCCATGCATGGAGATAGACAACTTAGTCAAAGTAGAAGTTAGCAACCAATAAGAACTGAGCAGCTATAAAGATGAATGCTTCAGGCTTTGGGCTTTAGGAAGCCATCATGTAAGTGTGTAATGTAAGAACAGGGGCCACTTTCAGTTTGTGACAACCTTTTCTTCTCTACCTCTAAAAAAAAGAGTCCCTATTAAGGGAGCAAAAAATCTGTTGTATTAGTAGATTGGGTATTTAGAGACTATAATATTAAGACATACGATTCTCTCAGATCTGTTTACTTTTATCACCGACCAATCGTCACTGCCAGTATATTTAAAGTTAGTTACTGAATACAATGGTGGTGAGCGTTGAAGGCATTCAATAAGAGTAGAGAGAGAGAGAGAGAGAGAGAGAGAGACCTTTGACCTTTCCTAATAACCGTGCTTTCCTTATTCTCTTAAAAGCAATCTTGCTCCAGAAGTCTTAATAATTGATAATTCGCCTTCTTTTTAACTTCGAAAGTATTTCTGTGTGTTATTGACTTGTCTTTATTTCGTACCGAACTGCAAGCACATTTTAGAGGAAGATGACATTGAGTCTTAGACACCCTCCCCCATTTCGCTTTTGGCCAGAGCTCCCATATGCTGGCGCATATGAAGCACCAGAGTTGCTTCCCTTTTGGCTTCCCTTGAGGTATGCGAAAATAAAAAGTAGGTCATGTCCTGGGAGGGAAAGACCTGGGATTAAATCAAACAAACTGTTAAGGGAGCTTTGTTTTCAGTCCACTCACGCGGTGGTCGGTTTACAAATGGGGGGAGGGGTAATAAAAGAAAGAGTTTAGACTAAAAAAAAAAGACAACTTGAGATGACGGGGAGAGGCTATACAGGGGCGTAACTAGGGATTTGGGGGCCCGGGGGGATTGACCTCTTTGGGGGCCCCTTGCATTTTGACATTCGACATATGACATGAGATAATGTAAGCAAAAATATATAAGCCCCAAATCAAATTGGTTCAGCATATCAGTAAACTTAACAAACAGTAATCATCAAGACTCTTTTAATAAATAATACCGTTGTTTATTAGTTAAATTATGCACAAATGACAAATCTAAATTGATATCGCTTCACGTCGTGCATTCTGTGCAGCAAAGAAATCTATAACATCAACTACATCGATACTTTCTAGTATTTGTGACTTCACTGACATTAAAGCCATGATAAGCCTTTCTTGTGTCATTGTGCTCCTGAGATAGTTTTTGATGAACTTGAGCGTTGAGAATGATCTCTCACATGACGTAATGGAAGTGGCCTGAGTTAGCGGTATTTTGAGTAGGTTGCAAAGTTTGAGCACACGTAATTACCATATGAAGCCTGTTTCCTCAATATGTCTATTGGTGATTGTATTACTGTTTGTTGATGAAAAGTGCTCGCGCATCAATGACATCATTGAAAAAGCGATTTTCCATTTATTTCATCATACAAACAGGAAAAGTAGCACAGTTTGTCACAAGCGTGTCTTCATCTAACAGGTGTCTTGGTTCAAGAAGAAACCCAAAGGTATCCATTTTCTTTCCAGCCTTTGGAATCTGCCCTTCATCTCCATATGAAATCTGTCCAGCTCATCTGTCGCAACCTGTTTGAATTGCAGTTCTAATGACAGTCCTACATTAGAACTCAACTTCCCATCAAGTCTTTTCTTTCTTCTGGTTGTTTTGATTACAGGGAATCCATACCTACTTTTGCTTTTTCGATGGATTGGGTTTTTGTCAGTTTCTCATCATTTTGCATAAAGCATGAAAGGGTACTAATTTCTTTAGCAGCTTCCCGTATATGCAGTCCAGACTTTTGTAGTTTCTTCCGAACTATATTAATTAGGCGAAGGAGCTTTGACCAGATTTCAAGATAGGCAAAAAAATCTTAATTTTCCACTGCATGAAGAAGATTCTGTGCTAATATTATATGGCATTACGTCATTGTTGGTTGTTTATGTTTTGTGCGAAAGCAAAAGGATTCAGAGAATACAAAAGTGGGAAAGATCCATATCTCGTTATGCTCGAGTATAGAAATACTCCGATAAGTGGACTGCCGTATTCACCATCACAACTGCTGACGAGTAGAAAACTCAGGGAATCATTCCAACTGATCCCAAACTATTGAAACCATCGGTAGCTGAAAATGCAGAGACATTACTCAACGAACGACAGATGAAAGCAAAGTGAAATACGATGCAAAAGCAAGACTACCTAAAGATTATTCTGTCGGAGAGTTCGTCTAGGTCAAGCATGGCAGAAAGCAGTTGTCATAAAAAAACATTCAGCACCCAGATCTTACATCATAAAGACAAACGATGGAAAAACATAGAATACAGAAGAAATCAACGCTTTTTGAATAAGAGTTTCGATGAAGACATCTCTGGGTACTATGATACCGATGAAGACAATGAACTGCAAACTGTTGGAACAAACGAAACAGACGGTTATAGACCAACGTCTAGAGAACTTGTGCCAATCAAGACAACCAGAAGTGGACGAATTGTTAAAGTTTCTAGTAGACAGGGCCGGCATTAGGCCACTGCAGCCTATGCAGTCGCAGTGGACGCCGCGCTTTCATAGGCCCCGCGCTAATTCCAAGTGTACGTTATTAAATTAAACAATTATAACGTATATAAAATAACAGGGTTTTCGCGACCTCCTGATTTTCCAGGGCCTCCAGGAAATCTCATGAAAGGCAAAATATACGATAAAGTCCTGAACTTTTTTTGAATTTATTCACATCTCCTAAAGAATAGACGAAATTGACATTTTGGGGTGCCAATAAATAAAAAGTGGCATTGCGAGCTTTCATTTGATAAAAATTTATTGCAAAGACGAAAGTAGGCCTATATTTCTAATTAAAAAAAAAATAATTTTGACATTATGCTTATCCTTACCCAGACAAGGCTTCGCGCGATCCGTTTCGCATAGGGCCGGCCCTGCTAGTAGATATCACTCTTAAGAACTTTAAAAGGAAGGGTGTGATAATAACTTCAAAAGGAAGGATGTGTTAATATTATATGATATTACATCATTATTTTTTTTTTATGTTTTGTGCGAAAGCAAAAGGATTAGATCATTAGATGTAAATAAAAAGAGAGTTTCCATTGGATTGAGGAAAGATGAATAAAGGAGTAATAACTCGAGAGTGAAGTTTAATTCTGAAATTATACACGCCAATCTAGAAAAAAGGGAAAATTTTAGCATTATTAAGAATAACTTTTAGATCTGTTATACTCGATTCTGTAAATTTTGCTTCAAGGTTAATTAGTGTAGCCATATAATACTCTCCATTTAGATCTAGTATTAGTAAAGGTAACAAGATACCTGGAATTCGCTGTATATTATGCAGTTTTATTCGTGGCAACAAAGTTTAAAATGTAAGACTAATTTTTTTTTTAAATTTGATCTCTGTGGGAAAAAATATTTTTAAAACGTCAACAAATATTTGTACTGATAGACCTAGATCTAGGTTTAGTCTTTGTGATAAATTTAATCCATAAATGTTGAAAAAAAAAAGACACCCGTTGACACTATTTGTCAATTAAATATATTAATTTATGTATTTACAAATAAATTTCGGACACCCATTTGGGGGCCCCCCCAGGTGGGGGCCCGGGGGGATTTAAAAATTCTCCCCCCCATCCCCCCCCCCCCCCTTAGTTACGCCACTGAGGCTATAGACAAAATTCTTGCATCCAATTTTTTTTTATTACAATTGAAATGTGGTGGGCAAATGTTGAGTCATTTATTGGGGACAATAGTGTGTTAAACAAAAGTGAAACCTGTCAAAGGGTATTTTCTTTTAGTTCCAATTCGTTCTCTTTGAATTTCAGTGTTCGTTGTTCGAGTTTCAGTGTTCATTGTTCGAGTTTCAGTGTTCGTTGTTCGATTTTCAGTGTTCGTTGTTTACATTCCAGTGCTCGATGTTTGCAAGTAAAATGGGCAATCTATATTTGGGTTGTGCCTAATCATAACCTCATCATGTTTGCAAGTAAAAGGGCAATCTATATTTGGGTTGTGTCTAATCATAACCTCATCATGTTTGCAAGTAAAAGGGCAATCTATATTTGGGTTGTGCCTAATCATAACCTCATCATGTTTGCAAGTAAAAGTGCAATCTATATTTGGGTTGTGCCTAATCATAACCTCATCATGTTTGCAAGTAAAAAGGGCAATCTATATTTGGGTTGTGCCTAATCATAACCTCATCATGTTTGCAAGTAAAAAGGGCAATCTATATTTGGGTTGTGCCTAATCATAACCTCATCATGTTTGCAAGTAAAAAGGGCAATCTATATTTGGGTTGTGTCTAATCATAACCTCATCATGTTTGCAAGTAAAAAGGGCAATCTATATTTGGGTTGTGTCTAATCATAACCTCATCATGTTTGCAAGTAAAAAGGGCAATTTATATTTGGGTTGTGCCTAATCATAACCTCATCATGTTTGCAAGTAAAAAGGGCAATCTATATTTGGGTTGTGCCTAATCATAACCTCATCATGTTTGCAAGTAAAAAGGGCAATCTATATTTGGGTTGTGTCTAATCATAACCTCATCATGTTTGCAAGTAAAAAGGGCAATCTATATTTGGGTTGTGTCTAATCATAACCTCATCATGTTTGCAAGTTAAAAGGGCAATCTATATTTGGGTTGTGTCTAATCATAACCTCATCATGTTTGCAAGTAAAAGGGCAATCTATATTTGGGTTGTGCCTCCTTCGGTTCGATTTCATCGTGCTCAACCACTCCGCACTTTCCCGCGGGAAATTTGAATTCTACAAGTATATATCTACAAGTATAAATCTACAAGTATATAGCCACAAGTATATAATAATAATATTATAATATAATAATAATAATAATAATAATAATAATAATAAGGCTTGTCTAGGAGTCCGAAGATTAGTGAGGAATGCAGTATTTCCCGTGGATGCGATGCCCCAGCTGTGACCTACATATTTTGCCACAGTCAGGGGGCAAGCATAACCATTGTCCGCAAGTGGTCGATTTAGATATATATAGGTATATATCTACAAGTATAAACTACAAGTGTATAACTACAAGTACATAACTACAAATATATACTTACAAGTATAAACCTGCAAGTATATAGCTACAAGTATATAATGTTAATAATAACATGGCTTGTCTTCGAGTCCGAAGATTAGTGACGAATGCAGTATTTCCCGTGGCTGCGCAGCCCCAGCTGTGACCTACATATTTTGCCTCATCCAAGGTAAGCATAACCATTATTCGCAGGTGGTCGATTTAGATATATATATATATATATGTGTGTATAAACCTGCAAGTATATAACTACAAGTATATAAGTACAAGTATATTTTCAATCACTAGGCGTGCATTGAGTAAGACACAACACCAGCACCACCAACAACAATGAACTTGTCCTCGTGTATGTTATTGGTTACAAAAAAACCACAAATGAAAGAAATATAAGTAGTAGTATCTCTCTTTCGTGCTCTCTCTGTCTCTCTTTGCTTCTTGTATTTTCTCTCTTCTGTCTTTCATTCTCGTAATTCTCTTACTCTATCTTTATTTTACTCTTTTTTTCTCTCTCTCACTAACTCACAATACATCTCGTACAAGATTCTATTAGAGAGGCTTGGACCCGGTCATTACTTGTCACGGCATGGCTGTCTTACATCTCAGGAAGGGGTGGGGGGATGTATGAGTGTCTATTGCTAACGATGTGTTCGGATATGACTTCTCCTCAGTCCGCGTCCCAGGGCCACAATTACCCCACGACTAGCTGGTGCCAGAGTTGACCGAATGACCGTCACCAAAAACTCCAGACTGTTTGATATTAAACGCCAATAAGGTAGCATCATCTTAAAGGTGACGATTACAGTGGAATGGTTGAGCTATTGTCAGAAGAAATAATACACTTGACTTGTGGAGGGCCAGTGTGTAGACAGATACCCAGTTGACTCTTTGTTACAAGGAGGTGCAGATGTCCATTGCACAATTTCTATTTTCTCCCATTCTTGAAAATCCTCAGATTTTGGCCACTTTGGACAAAAGTATTCGTTTTTAAAATGGTAAGTTTGGGGGGGGGGGGGGGGAGAGGGGGCTTAGTAACTCACTGCAAACAGAGAGCCATCTACTTTCCTTGCCTAGGAATAAAATAAAGAGTGAAAATGTTGGTGTCAATATTTTTTCATTTCAGGTTTATTATTTGCCTACTCGGGATAAACTCAGCTCGAGGAGGGATTAGAACTCAAGCTCCCAAGATAGATAGCTATTGCTAAACAAATGGTCAACAATGCGGCCCAAGTAACAACCTCAAAAGAAAGTGGACTGGTCACTAATTAGGACAATAGGAGAACTTTGTTAAGTATTATAGATCATATTTCTGTACTCTTGTTAATGTTTATGATATCTATAATTGCTTTTTACTTTTTTACAAAGCTTATATTAACTCACTGTCTGTCTGTCTGTCTGGGTGGATGCTTTTACACGTGTTTTCTTTCACTTCCCATTTTCGGATAAGAGAATGCGCGAATCAAGCAATACAATTAACCAATTAGTTAATCAATTAGTGTTAAATAATTTAGTTTTATATAAAAAGAGAGAGAAGTCTTGTAGTTTTGATAGATATGTCATTGATTGCGCGGTGCTTTCCCATATATTTTTTTTTTTTGACCTGCAGGCCATCTACATTTCCGACAAATGTGTCATAGACCGCTGAAAGTTGTCTGATCCTCCTCGGTTTCAATATACAGTGTGGGCAGTCATTTCGAGTGGCTAGATAGAATTGCATTACGGGCCGGATACGCCCGCGAGTATTATTGATTTCATTTCAGCCGTGAGTGTAGAAATCAACTTTTTTAATGTATAATATTATCCCCGTTCGGTAGGCTTTTAAAATAACCGCCCAGTTGAACTCTAATTGCACGTTCAATGTTAGCTAACAGGACTGAATGTTTTATTTCTATGTTGAATACTTGTATTTTTGTATTTTCCTCTTTCTCGCCATGACTACCGTTTTGCCATCGTGTTAAGTTTTATAACCATTTTACACACCAAGCTAAGGGAAGCAACTTCTAGTATTGCTAATTTTTATTAACCCACATTCTTGCACTAATATGAGACTTTTTTTTTTTTCAAAATATATTATTTAAAACATTTTTCTTCATTTTTATAGACGGGGTCCATTAAATAGGACATTATATATTTTATTACAATACCTCTATTCAAGTCACTCCATGGAGGGTGGGCGGACAGATTTTCTAGAAGTTTAACAGTTGATGTGTATCGCTGAGAAAAGCTCTTTGGCCACATGGAGAGAACTTTGGTTTGACCATTATGACTTTTCAAAGTTAAAATAAATAAATCGAAATCTGACTAGCGACTAAAGCTAGTTCTATATCTGGCATCAGTTTTCAAGGACAATCGCGATATTGAAAAGGCTATAGCTTTCGGGAATTCCCGAATGTAAGGCTTTATTGATTCAAGAGTTGAATAAATTAAAATTCTAAACAAAATCTAACTCACTACAGTTTTACATCTTTTCAGTCTCACGTCCTGGAGTGGCCTACCCTAATTAAGACCAATGACGACAACGCCCCCTATGTTGCAACATTCACATCCAATCGCTAACCACTTCCCACCATCACCATAGAAACACACACACACACCATAACAAGGAGCAAGAACATAAAATGGCGCCCTAACAAGTTTAGTTTTTTTTCCCCTCTGCCTATTTATAGAACTGGACTTCAGAACAACTTCAATACACAACTAATGAACTATCAACGGAAGATCCTTGAATGTGAGGCGCCATTAAAAGGGGTCGTACACACACATAGGGTTGTCAGTGACACAGAGAGTTGTCGCTGTGACGCGCTGGAGGTCTGAGATCAGCTTTCAAAGTGTTTACATTTCGTTTCCATGTTGGTGTCAAGTAACGGGAAAGCGACAAAATCAGATGTCAGAGAAGCTGATAGTGGATGGATGGATGAACCTAACTATTTGTCATAGAAGTTCATACCATTGATTACATTATTTCTCCCACAGGCATTCTCTGATCAAGTTGATACTTTAAACAATTATTTATTGTACCTAACAAAACATGAATCAAGAAAAAAAATACTCAATTAGTCAATCAATCTTTTGTTATTAATTACTTTGTTTGATATCGAATATGGGAAATAATATTGTACATTAGTGAGAGTTTGCGTTTTTGAGTTTTTCTCCTTTAGATAAGCTTTGTTTTTTTAAAGGATTTTTTTTTTGTAATATTTCTCTTGTTTCTGACTTGAATCAACTTCTTCCAACTCATAAACTCAAACAATGCATTGAGTCTAGATTCAGCATCAACTTGTCATACACTTTGTAATAATTCACTTAAGAAATACAACCTGTTAGACACCTTATTTATAGTTTAGTTATTTAGCGACGCACCATAGAAGACGCATATTGAACGGGACTAGTGACGTTTGGGATATGTTGGGTTAGAGACCGGAAAATCAGTTAGCGATATAATCCTCTAGGGTAACGACGTGTTTAGTGACAGAGACTTTTACTGTGGCCTTTTCTTAGAATAAATACATGTTACATTGTTCTTCAGCGTTGACTACATCTCTTTACTAGTTAAAACCGATGTGTTTGTTTTGTCTGGATTGTTGATCAACTACACGGAATACACCCGAACAATTATACCCAAACGCTTACAGAGTAATTGGTTGAAATTCAACAGTCATCCATAGTTGACCTCAAGACAGCCTGAACGAGCAACATCACAGTGGCGACCCCGAACCTCGAAGCCCAACCTCGAAGCCGAACATTGAACCGAACCTCGAAGCTGAACGTTTACTCAGGTGAGGGTCGTGCACTCGAAGATATAAAGTTTCATCGGAGTACGGCTGAACACAGCATCATCGCAGAGTGACTTTGTTCTAGATCTACATGCAGTCGTCGCCTGCTCGATCGTACGTTCAACGAGCCGTTAACTCAGGGTGACCTTCGTCAGGACAGTGATCATCGTAACGTCTGGTCTACTCAACGCTTATATTATCAACGCCTGATCTTCGTATGCTGAATCGACCTGAAGCCAGAGGAACCGTTCATTCATAACGGGTGAGAGTTTGTCAGTGAACCTGTTGGACATATTTTTTCTTCGCTTGAGAAAACAGTCGTAGGAGCCACATAGTCGTATCAAGTTTTACCTCGTCAGCTTTGAGAAGGACAGTTTGCCCGCTGTCAGAAGTATTGTGAGTACTACAAGTTTGGTAGCTAACTAAATCGCTCTGTCGTCTTACCCTTTGAGAGATTCTTGTGGAGCAGTTTGCTCATTGAACCGGTTGCTTGCCACTTTTATAACGTCACTGCATTTAACCTTTGGAAGGTTAGTGAAGTCGTATTTGTCGTTGCTGGACATTGATATATTTATTATACGTTGGTCTAGACCATTTCTAGACTTGTCAATATTGAAGTAGTGGAAACAGCTACATCTAGAAGCAGTGAACTATTTTAGAGAACCGTTATTCGTCAGCCCAGATCAAGTCATCGTCAAGAAAGTCGTTATTCGTCAGCCCAGATCAAGTCATCGTAAAGAAATTCGTTATTCGTCAGTCGTCCAGATCAAGTTGCCGTCAAGAGACTGTTATTTGTCAGTAGTCGTCTACGCAAATCAAGTCGTCGCCAGGAGAACCGTTAACCTATTCGTCAGTAACTGTGTACACAAAGTCGTCGGAACTACACATACGGTCATCAACAGTCGTCGAAGAAACTGAAACATTTTGCTGTGGCATATCAAGACATCTGGAGCATTACGTGGGATACTCGACACGGATTGTATCCACTGGTAGCATCGAAGAACAGAGTCAGAACTGGAAGAGAAGCAGAGGAATTTGTTGTAGATCTATCATATTCGAGAATCCGAACAAAGGGGATCTTTCTTATCAAAAGCTAAGTGCCATTTTTCTTATTAGTATATGTTTAGATTGCCCTTAGAAATAGATTTTGTCTAAATTTGGTACGTTAGCCTGAGTAAAATCAGGTGGTGCGCCTTAAAACCCGTCGGGGTAAAAGACGTAATTTAGATGAAAAGCTATATTATACGTTTAGGATAGTGATTGTTTTGTTTGTGTAAACGTCATATCCGTTGTTGCTTGGTTACTTCGTGACGTTATTAATGTGTGCCATATTGTCATATCCCAACCCATAGCGATAGTCTCATTTAATTATTTCATTTGTATATATTATTTTATATTATTTATTTTTATTAATTTAATTAGATCTGTTAATTTTTCACTTAATGATAGAAAGTACAGGTAGGATTCTTTTATTGTGAATCAGACTAAAATACATTTTAGTTTGAGCGGTTAAAATCAAATATGATTTTGCCATGAGAATAATGCCGAAACTGGCATAATAGTCAAACATTGTCGTCTGGCTAATTTTAGATCCACAAATTTTTGTACATTTCGTTTGTACATCTACTGATATGGAATCTAATTTTGAATATTAATTGGAAAGATGAATGAACTTTTTAATGAAGGTAGTCAATTCTAGATGTATATATCTTGTTAAAGATATATTTGACATTGTATGAACATATTTATTTCATATGGTTAAATAGAACCATAAATTCTGGATTAGATCTAGACTCTATCTACTCTACTCTAGACACTTCAGTCACATCAAATTTTAAAATTGATCATAGTTATTCATACTAATAGTCATAGTGCTCTTGATAACTGTAGATCTAAATGGTACTATTATATATACTATAATATACTAGATTTAAATTTGTGTGATATTAATATACAGATTTGAATATAACTCAGACTAGATTTACACATTTACTGAATCTATAGAGACATAACACTTAAAACTTGTATAAAAGTTTGTAAAAACTTAAATATAAAATTAGTTTAAAGTATAACCATAACTAATATAAGCTAAGTAAAAATATATAAATTTGGATGAAAATAAAATACAATGGCTACATCATCATATGTGGACCTTAAGGAGGTTAAGGAAACAGATATGCAGGATGGAAAGGCCATGGAGTTAAAAGGAAAGGACTTAGCAGCTTATGTACAGCAAGTTGTGAGGGAAGAAATGGAACGGCAAGATAAAATAAGAAGGGAAAAAGAAGAGATAGAAAGACAAGAAGAACGTCAAAGACAAGAGATAGAAAGACAAGAGATAGAGAGACAAGATAGGATCAGAAAGGAAGAATATGAGAAACAAAAAGAGGACCAAGAAAAGCAGAGAGAGCATGAGGCTAAAATGGAGAAGATGAGATTGAATGCAGCACAAGCCAGAGCTCAAACTGCACAGGCAACTCAAGGAAACAACACAAATAACTCAAATAATTCTACCACACAAAGAGACAACCCTAATTCGCAAACATGGCTAAAGAGAAAGATACAAAGTTTTGATGAACAGAAGGATGACATTGGTGATTTTCTGAAAAGATATGAGGCAAAAATGTCTACATTTAATATGCCAGAAGAAGAATGGTCTGAAATACTGATAGACTTCGTTCATGGTCAAGCTCTAACAATATGCCAAAATCATGACCATCATATTGATGATAACTATCAAGTTTTGAAAAGAGAGTTGTTGAATGCCTATGGTCATAATGCTACAACGTTCAGAAAGAAATACTTTGACAATGTACCATCAGTAGATATAGAACCTCAAACTACCATTAATATGGAGAAAGATTTTTTTAATAAATGGGTAAAACTAGAAAAAGTAGGAAATTCTTATGAGGGATTAAAAAATTTCATTCTATTAGATAACTTTATTAACAAATGTGATCCCCAACTTCAATCATTTATTAAAGAGAGAAATCCAAAATGTTTAGATGAAGTAACAGAAATAATGAGAATTTATAAAAATGCTTATCCAACTAATCCATTCTCTACTAAAGATAAGAATAAGGTAGATTTAATAGGATACACAAGTGAGAAAAAAGTCAGAAGTAATGATAGACATTCTAGAGAAACTGAAGATAGGTTTGAAAATAGAAATAGAGATAGAAATGCAAGATCAAAATCTAGGGATAATCATTATGAGGAAATAACTTGTTTCAATTGCCATAAGAAAGGTCACATAGCTTCCCATTGCAAAAAACCAACATACTATAAATCTAATGATAGAAACTCCTATAGAGATAGAAATCAAAACAGAAGTAGTAGTAAACATAGAGATAGGAATCAAACAAGTAGAGTTTACTATACTAATGAAAATCAGGATAGAGATTATAGTGATGAAGATAGTGATATTGAGCAATTAAATTATGGTAACACTATAGAAGAAATTAACATGGTTGAGGGAAAGAGAAATACTTTTAAACTATTCAAAGGTCTAGTAAATGGAAAATCTATAAATTTTATCAGGGACACAGCATGCACAACAATTGCAATTCATTCCAAATTTGTAGAACCATGGTGTTATTTAGATTATATGAAAAAGGTTAGATTGTTAGATGGGAGTATTAAGAAATTTAAGGCTTGTAGAATTTTTATTAAGACACCTTTTTTCACTGGTTACTGTAATGCTGTAGCAATACCTAGTTTGACACAAGATATGTTATTGGGTAACATTAGAGGAATTAAGTCTTGTACCATGAGGGACATTAACAGATGGCAAAACAAATATGAACATTTATTGAACAGAAATGTGTTAAACAGAAATACTAGACAATACAATAGACCTGTGAATAACTCATACAATAGAAAAAACATGAGTTGTTATAATTGCCATAAACAAGGACATTTTGCTAGAGAATGTTGGAATAAGTTCCATACCAATCAGAAGATAGCGAGTTCTCGTTGTAGATTTGGTGAAAGAATCAACCAAAGTAGAAACAAATACAATGATCATAGATCAAATGGGTACAGAGCTTATGATAAACAAAATGACAGGACAAGATATGATGTAAAATAAATAAGTATTCTGAATATGGAATCGTGATCAGGTTTAAACTTGTCTATTAAAGTTTATAATATGGAACAAAAGAATTTTAAATTAAAGTATTTAAGTTGATTAATGAAATATTTGACTATAATGATAATGAGTAGATTCTATGATGGGACATTCCATAGAATAGTAATAATATGTTTGAAACTTTTAAAGTTATAAAACTAAAGTGAAAGTACCTCTTGTATTTATTGAAATAGGGATATTAATTATTGATTGATAATTTTAAATTGGGTATATGCTGTCTAGATTGACATACACTTACATATGGAAGTGATACTTGTAAATACTATGTATATATTACATTGATGTTTGATATTAGATTTTTGTATGATAATATTAATTAACATGGCACAATTTATATGATATGGAAAAGGGAGATAAGTAAATTTGATGTTAAGCATTTAAAAGTAAGTATGGATATTTTTTGTGTGAATCATTTCATATATCATTGACGAAAGTTATTTCGATGGAAAAGGGTGAGTATAAAAGAAAAATGGACAAAAGCGTATAAAAGGGTGGTATGGAAAAACTTATTGAATGTGGAAATAAAGTCTATAATTGTTTTTGAAATATTGTATTTTGTCAGATTACTGCCAATGGAGAACATTTGTGAGAAGTGCATGACGTGCCCATGAGATGCCACATTTCCATGATGAACTGTTACTGTTTACTAATGAAGATGATTCTGGAATTTTGGAAGTAACGGTGTAATGTTATGAACATTGACATGAACATGAGGAACTGTCAAGCCAAGATGAAGATGTCAAGATTTTATGTTTGTTGTCTTCCCCTTAAATTGCAAATGCCCTTGTAAGACTTGACAGTAGTGGAAAAATATTGACATATTTTTTTTTCAAGGGGGGGGGGGAGGAATCTGTTAGACACCTTATTTATAGTTTAGTTATTTAGCGACGCACCATAGAAGACGCATATTGAACGGGACTAGTGACGTTTGGGATATGTTGGGTTAGAGACCGGAAAATCAGTTAGCGATATAATCCTCTAGGGTAACGACGTGTTTAGTGACAGAGACTTTTACTGTGGCCTTTTCTTAGAATAAATACATGTTACATTGTTCTTCAGCGTTGACTACATCTCTTTACTAGTTAAAACCGATGTGTTTGTTTTGTCTGGATTGTTGATCAACTACACGGAATACACCCGAACAATTATACCCAAACGCTTACAGAGTAATTGGTTGAAATTCAACAGTCATCCATAGCTGACCTCAAGACAGCCTGAACGAGCAACATCACAAACCACAAAATACTGTTTCTGAGTTACACTGTAATTATACAGTTACAACTTAACTCTGATACAACTTTATACTGATACAACTTAGTACTGATACAGCTTAGTACTGATACAGCTTAGTACTGATACAACTTAGTACTGATACAGCTTAGTACTGATACAACTTAGTACTGATACAGCTTAGTACTGATACAACTTTATACTGATACAGCTTAGTACTGATACAACTTAGTACTGATACAACTTTATACTGATACAACTTAGTACCAGCGGCGTAGCTAGGAATTTGCCATCATTTGGGGGCTCAGGGGGGGCTTGGCCTCTTTGGGGGCCTCTGCATTTAGCGTAATATTTAATGTAAAAAAAAACAACAAATTTGGAACACTCACTCTGCTATCTCAAGTGGGGGCCCGAGAGGATTTTCAAAGTCTCCTCCCTCCCCTCACCCTAGCTACGCCACTGCTTAGTACTGATACAACTTAGTACTGATACAACTTAGTACTGATACAACTTAGTACTGATACAACTTAGTACTGATACAACTTAGTACTGATACAACTTAGTACTGATACAACTTAGTACTGATACAACTGAACTTTTTATATTCAACTTGTCTCTAAACAACTCGTGGACCCGCCCTGCTCAAGGACCCGTTACAACGCAAGGACCCCGACTAGCTTTCCCTCAATTTATACCTTTTTAAACGTTTTTTTTTTTTTAGAATCATAGAAACTTCGAAATATTTTTAATTAGCTATGACCACTGGCGGATCCAGGGGGGGGGGGGGGGGGGCGGTAGGGGCGATCGCCCCCCCCCCCCCACTCGGCCGACCCCCCCCCCCCCGAAGGGGGGGGCGGACGAACTTTTTGTATTATAGTTAAGAAATTACAAATTTAAAAAAATCTGTCATTAATATAATTTATATATACTATAAATTAAATTCTTATATCGAGTCGCACCACCCCTATTCTTTAATGCCAAATGCAATCTTTAGCAGAAATTATTAAAGGAACGAGGATTAATCGTTTTCACTCTACCGCCCCTCCCATTTCCAGACAGAGTTTTTTGTAATTTCACATGAATTTATCATAAGTATTTTAAGAAAGACTTTGCATTGGAAAAGTTAGAATTCAAACGAAATTTTTCAGTATAAGAGTCATGATTGACATGAGTTTTAAACTCAAATAATGTTTTTATAGTCGCCTTTTCCCAACCTTTACTCAATCTGATATTTTTCTAGCTAAAAATTTTGAAACTATAACTCACAATTCATACTACGGTTTTCTTGAATACTATTTATCGAAATATTTTTTTTTCGGCGGCGATCCTCAAAGCAAAAATCTAAATATGTGGGGTATCCTATCTTTTCAAGGAACAAATCGGTTTTATTTGCAATGTATTATGGGCCTATAAATTCATATTAGAATATTTTTCAAGTACAACATTATTCGAAAGGTCCTTTTTTAATAGTATGAATAATGAGCTTTAGGTCAGGAGAATGCTTTTCTGCAGTGAAGAATGCAAGAAAACGCTTTTGGCGTCGGGGCTTCGCCCTGAACTCCATTTATTAAAAATGAGTTGTAGATGTCAGGAGAATGCGTTTCTGCAATGAAGAATGCAAGAAAACGCTTTTGGCGTCAGGGCTTCGCCCCGAACTCCATTTATGAATAATGAGTTGTAGATGTCAGGAGAATGCATTTCTGCAGTGAAGAATGCAAGAAAACGCTTTTGGCGTCAGGGCTTCGCCCCGAACTTTATTGATGAATAATGCGCTGTAGATGTCAGGAGAATACGTTTCTGCAGTGAATAATACAAAAAAACGCTTTTGGCGTCGGGGCTTCGCCCGAACTCCATTGATGAATAATGAGGTGTAGATGTCAGGAGAATACGTTTCTGCAGTGAATAATGCAAAAAAACGCTTTTGGCGTCGGGGCTTCGCCCCGTACTCCTTTGATGAATAATGAGCTGTAAATGTCAGGAGAATACGTTTCTGCAGTGAATAATGCAAAAAAACGCTTTTGGCGTCGGGGCTTCGCCCCGAACTCCTTTGATGAATAATTAGCTGTAGATGTCAGCAGAATACGTTTCTGCAGTGAATAATGCAAAAATACGCTTTTGGCGTCGAGGCTTCGCCCCGAACTCCACAAGAGAACCTTAAAGCCCTGCCCCAGTTGTTTTGTTTTTCGCCGAAGGTAGAGAAATGCTGCTTTTTTTTATTCTCAAATATATATATATATATATATATATATTATAAAGTAGAATGTGAGGTGTATGTATGTATGTATGTTACTTATAGACATCAAAACCGCTTGACCAATCTTGATAAAACTAGGCAGGAATGTTCCTTGGGTACTAACTTAGACCGTAGTGTATGTATTGTAGCCCTAAAACAAACTTACGACCCTAAAAAAAAAAAATAAAGTTGTCCGACTCTATTACAGCTATAGTATTTTATGGATCTAGGCCATGTCTAAAATGTTGACATGAGAAAAGATCGAAAGGATTTAGACCTAGATCTAATTTTAAGAAATACACTTTGCGCAGATAGTTTTTTACTTTGACACATGAAAATACAAAAGAAGATCCATTGATTTCGTTATATAATAAAATTAGCCTTCAATTTTGTGTTTCAAAAGCATTTTTTACATAAATTAGTTCCTGATATATGTGACTACAGATTTCCTGGCGAACATTCTTTCATTAGACAATACCAATTGGTTACACATTAACACATCTCTCTACTGAGTCTATTCCCAGGTCTAGGTCTAAAACTCTTATTGAACTCTAAGATGATAAAACTTCTTTTTGCAAAGATAGTTTTGTGCTTTAACACATAAACATACTAATTATTGTCCGTTCATTTGATATTCAAAAGGTCACAGAATGAACTCTATAAAAGCCAATTTTTAACTCTAGATTAGTGTAAATTTAGATCTATGTCTACCTCAAGATCTTCTTTATACTTTAACACATGAACATACAAAATTAAGTCTATTCATCTCAAATTTTAATCAAATATATGTAGGCCTACAAGCAAATGTTTTAATTTGAAAAATAGATTTAAGCCTATTAGTTATTTTGATTTGAGAGCTTCATTCACACTATTTTTACATTGACACATTCGCTTTACTTATTACATTATTATTTCGTTTAATTGTTTACAAAACACTCTCAGTGACTATATCGACAGTAATGCGCAAATAAAGACCCGCGGGTCGCGGGTAACATATGTCTAGTCTATATTATAAAGTAGAATGTGAGGGGTATGTATGGATGTATGTTACTTATAGACATCAAAACCGCTTGACCAATCTTGATAAAACTTGGCAGGAATGTTTCTTGGGTACCAACTTAGACCTTAGTATTGTAGCCCTAAAACAAACGTAAGACCCTAAAAAAAAAAATAATGTTGTCCGACTCTATTACAGCTATAGTATTTTATGGATCTAGGCCATGTCTACAATGTTGACATTAGAAAAGATAGAAAGGATTTAGACCTAGATCTAATTTTAAGAAATACACTTTGCGCAGATAGTTTTTTACTTTGACACATGAAAATACAAAAGAAGATACATTGATTTCATTATATAATAAAATTAACCTTCAATTTTGTGTTTCAAAAGCATTTTTTACATTAATTAGTTCCTTATATCTGTGATTACAGATTTCCTGACGAACATTCTTTCATTAGACAATTCAGTAATAAATCGCGTACTAAATATTAATTCGTTTAATTGTTTACTTTATAATCCCATCCCTAGATCTAAAACTCTAATTCAACTCTAAGATGATAAAACTTCTCTTCGCACAGATAGTTTTATACTTTAACACATAAACATATTAATTAAAGTCCATTCATTTCATATTTTGATCAAATAAACATTCAAATTTGGTTTTCTAAAGCTACATTCATCTACGAAAGCTGCGAAGCCGAGTTAAAGGCCTAGATCTATATTCATTCATGAATCGCGTACTAAAAATTATTTCGTTTTATTGTTACTTTATAATCCCATCCCTAGATCTAAAACTCTAATTCAACACTAAGATGATAAAACTTCTCTTCGCACTGATAGTTTTATACTTTAACACATAAACATATTAATTAAAGTCCATTCACTTCATATTTTGATCAAATAAACATTCAAATTTGGTTTTCTAAAGCTACATTCGTTTACGAAAGCTGCGAAGCCGATTTGAGATAGGCCTAGATCTATATTCATTCATGAATCGCGTACTAAAAATTATTTCGTTTTATTGTTACTTTATAATCCCATCCCTAGATCTAAAACTCTAATTCAACACTAAGATGATAAAACTTCTCTTCGCACAGATAGTTTTATACTTTAACACATAAACATATTAATTAAAGTCCATTCACTTCATATTTTGATCAAATAAACATTTAAATTTGGTTTTCTAAAGCTACATTCGTATACGAAAGCTGCGAAGCCGATTTGAGATAGGCCTAGATCTATATTCATTCATGAATCGCGTACTAAAAATTATGTCGTTTAATTGTTCACTTTATAATCCCATTCATTTAACAAAGCTATCGCTCTTTTTGTTTTTTAATAGATATGAATGTATCGGCTTCGGGTAATCCCATTTTCGCAAACCTAATTTTATTTTCGTAGCGAAAGAGAAAAAACTTGAAAGGATCATTAGTTAAGTTTAACATACATCTAAATCCAATCCACTAGATTATTCAAAAGCATTTTTTACATAAATTAGTTCCTGATATCTGTGACTACAGATTTCCTGGCGAACATTATTTCATTAGACATTACCAATGGTTACACATTAACACATCTATGTGACAAGTCAAAAACTCGCTGTCAGAGTCACTCAAATTTATCACAGCATTAATTATTATTTTTCCTTATTTATTTATTTTATTTTAATTATTTGTCCATCCTACCCCTAAATCATTCACCCGCCACACCTTTTCCGCTCCAGGCTAGACTTAGTTGACCACCTTGGAGATAGCTAAGGCGCGTCCTTTCATTTATCTGCCCTTGATCGGGGAAAGGTAGACACGCAATCTCTTTTGTCTTCCCGCCGGATGTCTGAAGGACGGTCGCAGTGGACACCACCTTGTGTGGGATGCAAGTCGCTCCCCCCCCCTTCCCACTTCTCTCTTTGATCTAGGAGATTACTCGAGTCAAAGTGCTTCTCGACGCTCCCATCTTAAGTCTAATTCACCCACGTGTAAGATAATTCTTAGCCTAGGACATTTCCTGTGTCCGCCCACATTCTCCAGGCCGGTATATAAGTAGATTCAAATCAAGCCAGACCCTTTCACTCCTCTATCGCTGTCGATCGAGTCTGGACTATATCATTTATTCTCCCTCCTAGAGGAATACCTGGTGGTAAGCCGAACTTAATCACAAGTTCCATCTTAATTACTTTTGTGCTATTTCCACTGGATATTATCATGTGTATTTTGCCTAGTTCATTTATATTTAATTAGTGCATTGTGTATTTCTCACTGGCGTAAGTAGAAAACATAAACATGTCCTATGTATTTATTTATGTATTGCATTAATCTATTAATGCTACGTTGCTCAATTGATCGTTGATGCAACCATGTATATATTTGTACATCCTAGTCTATTTCCTTTATCTCGGCTGACAACCGTGATATTTTTACTAGCGCACTAATACTGCGTCTAGAAAAGAGATACGAGTTATCTCCCCTGTAGTGAATTGTCTCCCCTGTACTCATTTTATTCTAAGGAGAGTTGCGCCGCTTGAAGGGACACCCTCTCCATTCAAGCACGCTTCATTGTTCTCGACCCACGGTCATATGTAAACAAACCATCTGGGTCGCTGACCACCGCCCATTCCCCCCCCTTCTTTCTCTATCCACCTGTGTTGTTTATTTGAGATTATTATTTCCCCTTCTATGTACATTTTATATTATTATTTCCCCTTTTATGTACATTTCTATATTGCTACTATCTGCCATCTATTTTCCCAAATCTCATTTGTCATCATCTCCTCATTGTGCTCTAAAGCAATTTCACCAATCTGACAAATGCACCTCAGTCGAGGGCATCGATAAGATGCATGAGAGACATGTCCTAACTTGTCTTTATTTATCCGCAGCCTCCCTCAGGTGTCTGCCTATTTAGGTGCTTAGTGCTATTCAGCACTGTATTTGCTATCGAGAATCACCTATTGCCTATTTATTTATTGGATCAACGATCTATTTACCTGCATCTGTGCTTAGTGCTATTCAGCACCGCACTTGCCTACTGAGATCTACTCAACTCTACCACTTGGCGCTATCGGCATTGCCCGCCTATTCGACAGCCCACCTGTCAACTTACTAGGTGAGACGTCCCTATAGACCCAGATCTGTGTGAGACGTCATAGCTACGCCAATCCCTCTGCAACTCACTGGACATATCCTGTCACCACGCTGCCCACGGCAGATCCGCTCTGCCCGCAGTAACCTTGTGCCCACGGTAGCCGGCCACCCGCCCTACTGTGCCCACTACAGATACTAGAACTTGGGATTGAGACTCCACAAGAACTATATCACCGGCGTCCCTCTATCCGCTAGAGCGCCACCTCCAGCTGCAGAACCTCAAGCCAGGACACAGCCAGCTGCGACATCAACAGGAAAACCAGCTAAGTCAGAGGACAAAGTGACATACTCTCTTATTAAGTGCAAGAGTGATGATTAAATCTAGTAATACTTAGAGATAGATGCAAACCCTCCCCCTTTTTATTCTTATATGTATATTTTTGTAAATAAATATTCTTTATTTGTAACTTTTGTATCTATCTTTCATTGCTTGTCTAGTTGCGTGTCTGCTCCCGATTCATATGCTGATAGGTTGGTGTGTGATAGCTTTAAAAATAATCATCCCCTAGACATAAAACGCGCCAAACACACATCACATTTCCCCACCTGTCACACTCTCTACTGAGTCTATTCCTAGGCCCAAAACTCTTATTGAACTCTAAGATGATAAAACTTCTTTTCGCAAAGATAGTTTTGTGCTTTAACACATAAAAATACTAATTATTGTCCATTCATTTCATATTTTAATCAAATTAACATTCAAATTTGTTTTTCTAAAGCATTTTAATACATTCGTTCGCTGTTCGCTAAAGCTGCGTAGCCGTGTTGAGATAGGCCTATATTTATTCATGAAAAAAGGTCACGCATGCACAGCACAGAATGAACTCTATAAAAGCCAATGTTTAACTCTAGATTAGTGTAGATTTAGATCTATGTCTACCTCAATATATACTTTATACTTTATACACATGAACATACAAAATTTAGTCTATTCATCTCAAATTTTAATCAAATATATGTAGGCCTACAAGCAAATGTTTTAATTTGAAAAAAAAAATGGATTTAAGCCTATTAGCTATTTTGATTTGATAGCTTCATTCACACTATTTTTACATTGACACATTCGCTTTACTTATTACATTATTATTTCGTTTAATTGTTTACAAAACACTCTCAGTGACTATATCGACAGTAATGCGCAAATAAAGACCCGCGGGTCGCGGGTAACATATGTCTAGTATATATATATATATATATATATATATATATATATATATATATATATATGTGTGTGTGTGTCTGTGTGTGTGTGTGTGTGTGTGTGCTGTACGCACGTTTATGCGTAGGATTAGGGTTTACTGGGCGTTAGGGTTAGGGTTTGGAAAAAAATCGCCCCCCCCCCCCAAGTCCAAAGTTCTGGATCCGCTAGTGGCTATGACCTTCTTAAAACTGACGTAATGAACTCGTTCTCTGATTGGTTGATTATAATTAGCACGTGTTTGTTCTGCTTTGACCAGACCCCCGGTTCTAGAAAGAGGTAGAATGAAGCAGAGCCGGGCTTACGAATTGCGGGGAACAATGTAATGGATGCTTACTAGGCCCTTTCTTCTAATTTATTTTTATAACTATTACTATTAATTATATCATGATACAAACATTTGCTATATAACATGCATTGGAAGCAACTCAAACGCCATCGGGTTAATTAAAGTTACGTCAACCGTATCGTACGATAGGCCTACACTAACTATCGGGTTAATTAAAGTTACGTCAATCGTATCGTACGATAGGCCTTCACTAACTATCGGGTTAATTAAAGTTACGTCAATCGTATCGTACGACAGGCCTACACTAACTATGTTATCCCTTTAAGTACTACATCTTTAAGCCCGTGACAAGAGCCTTGACTGATAGTGATAGTGATATGCTTAATGTATATGGGATTGGGGGGGGGGGGTAATCGGAGCAATTGATCAAATCGGCCTAAGGCCGGCCCATGAAATGAGGTCACAGTATGGATTCGTGACAGTAAGGATCGTTTTTGAAATAGCCGTCCATGGTCCAGTTGCCAGTTGTTGTTTTTGTTTACTTTTTGAACCCAGGAGAAGTTGACAAGCTCGTAGGAGACGTGTTAATAGAGGAGAAATACTTCAGAAGAGACACGAGTAGTGTAGTTATAGAGTCTAGGTCAGAGGTTCTCATACTTTTGTTGACCCATGGACCCATTTATATAGTCCAAACTTTACCCCTAAATGAATGAGTGTATTTATACCCGGCTCAGTGAGCACACATTTCGAGTCGGTTTCTTTTATTTGTGATGAGGTTCATTAAAGCAATGAACCCACGTTGTACCGAACAAGAAGGCGGGAACTTCTTTAATAATAATAATAATAATAATAATAATGATAATAATGATAATAGTGATAATAATAATAACAATAATACTGATAATAATGATAATAATGATCCTTATTGTCCGTAAGGAAATTTGTTTTACGATTTGTGCATTACTCCAAACAAAACATTATAACTATAACAAAAATTTACATTCACACCAGACTCACTCATAATTTACATGTGTTAAGTTTACATCAGATAGTTTCTATTTAATGATTTGATTGCCAGGGAATAAAAGGAGTTTTTGTGTTTGTTTGTCTATGCTATCTGTGTCTTGTATCTCTTTTGGGATGGTAAAATCACAAAATCCTGACCCAAAGGGTGATTTCTTATTTCTAGAATCTTTTTAGTTTTTTTTTTATGGATGTTCGTCTCAAACATCTGCCCAAATAGGTTTTTTTTTTTTTTTTGCCAATGACATTACCAGCAGCATTTAGGATTGCAATGACTCGTAATGCAGAAGTTTGTGGTATCCTTGATTAAACATTGGTTTCAGTTCCTCGATGGTAGATATTTCAAGTGAGTAGGTCTAAATTGACGTGCAAATGGGCTCAACATCCAGTCGGGTATATACAAGTGAAAAATGTCTAGAAATCTTCGATTTAGGGTCATCATAGAATAAGTAAAGTACGTACTAGACATATCAAACAGGAGTGATGGATGAGTCGATTCGTAGTCAAGTTATCCGATCGGAGTAACTGTCTTTTAATTTTAATTCTATACACTTTTCATCTTTCTGTAGACCCGTTTCAGTCATCTTCCGGACCCCAGTTTGAGAAACACTGGCCTATGTGATTGCCAACCAACAGAGGCTAGGGATATCAACCACCAGACAAAACTCAGATGAAGTAAATGAAATGGAATGTACTTTAACTAGTTTATTTTGGCTTTATTTAAATGGAATAAAAGTTACAATTATTCAAATTAAATCTTTGCAGAAAGAAAAAAAAAGCAATGGACCTTGAATTAAGTTACTCCAGCACAATTAAAGAACATTTCCTCTCATTAATATCCTTTCTTAACACGTGATAACCGTAACGGCTTTCGGTGGTTACACTGTCCAGACATGCGCAGAGGCAGACTTCCTAATCTCACTTTACAGTCCTGACGGCAGTAGATCTAGTTTCTACTCTCTACCAGCTTGTCAAGTTAGTTTTAAGAACTTCTGTTTTCCACGAATTTAACAGTTACCTTAGTGTTTTCCCAGCTAATTTAAAAGTCTAATTGATAAACATGAGACCTAGGACTCCATTTCGAAGATGGAGGTATTGAAATAGTCCAGCAGTTTAAAAAGTCTTGGGTAATGGAGAAGACAAGTCATCGATTATTTCCCCACTTAAAAGTCATTTATTTAGTTGTTTTTTTAATCAGAAAATATTCAGCAACTACACTTCTTCTTTTTTAACTTGAATTCAAATCTAGGTTTAGTATAAGAAGACAATTTTAATGGTGCACAATAATCCAGCCTTATATCAGTGGCTCCGAAACGTGTTTGTCTCGTAGATCCCTTGGGATGTTTTCCAGTTTACGGTAGACCCCCTGCTTAGCCTATTTTGCATTTTTAAAATCAAAGAGTCTTTTCCCCATTGATTTCTAAGTCGTATACATTTATTAATGAACTTTAAATTAAAACGAAGCAAAAATTAAAATTAATATTTAATGTATTACATGAATTCGGCAAAATAAAACAAAACCACGCCTATGAGTTTGCTGATGTACTAATAAAATGTCCATAATGGCCTTCAATTTAGTTAGGTTTAATATTAAAACTTCTTGGTTAGTGATGTCCTGTTTTAGTGATGTCCTTTTTTATTTGAAGATAGGAAACCTTTATCCACTAGATATCTAATATATCACCATCGAATGGATTGATTATTCATTGAAGTATGATCATTTTCAGAATGTCCTTAAACCTTAGCTGAAAATCGGAATAAAGAGCATTTGTTCAATGTTCAACATATGTCAATATATCAGCTTCATTACAATTTTTACTGTTCTAAATTGGAAATTAGGACAAATCGCAATGTCCATATTTTGTTTTGTTTCATTAATTACATTCTCATAAGAAACGTTGAGATTATAGACTTGGTTTTGATCCAAAGAAGTTATCACCTTGTAGCTGCAAAGTCATCTCATTACATTTATGAAACAAATCTGTTCAGTAGACTATGATTTCTATTTGATTATTATTTTGTTTTAAAATTAAATCTTAAGAATTCAAGAACTCTGAAACTCTGTTAAAAAGAGAAAAGAATATTGTCAAACTTCCGGCGGCCACCCTACTTCCGTGTGATTCAAAAAGTAAAGGGAAAGTTCTCAACAAACAACAGTTCTTCGTGGATTTCTTGATTCATAAGAAAATGTACACATGCCAAATAATAATGTTTTATTACCAAGCAAGGTTAACTTGTCCAGATTTATTGAGAAATATGTTGCTTGCAACTTTCAATATCATAGCTCTTTTCACAAATACGCCTTTGAACTGTATTGTTACATTGCTTACAGGAATTCTATTTATAATATCAGATGCAGGTTTGTGTAAAACAGTTCTAAAAACTTCTTCAATGGCTGGCAAAGTCAATTTTTCACTTACGGTTTTAAAGATTTCCCCCTAAGTAGAGATAGTTTAAGACTCTTGCAAACATCTTGCATGCATTATGTCGAAGCGAATAGTTTGTTCCAGTCTGAAATGTATTTTTGAATATTCGAAAGTATTTCAGACCTTCATCTGTTTGATCATAGTGTCCTCCTCTCTAATGATCTTCCAGCTAAGATAACGTCATAGCGCCATTACTTAAGAGTGTATTGCCTGAAAGGAAGATATTCAATAAATGAAGGAATGAAGCCAAATTTAAAATAATCAGCACTGTAATGTCTACATTTTGTTTTGATTCGACCATGTTTAATATGAGATTCATTTAGTTCTTAAGGAGACAGCTTGCCGCTCTATATGCCTGACGGTCTAGAGGACCTAAGTTTAAATCTAAGTAATTAAGACTTTTAAATAAGATGTTACAATTTTAAAATGCTAATGTACACATCATATGTGTGTAAGAGCTAGACCTGATTCCGTTAAAGGGAAATAACATTTTAAGTCTTGAACTGCTTAAATCAAATCCACTATCTTAGATCGCCATTTACATCTGATAGACCCCCTATTTATTTTTTCATTCTCGTAGACCCCTTGGAAGTCGTCATCGACCCCTGCGGTCTATAGACCACTTTGTGAATCACTGATCTAGATGTTTATAGACCACTTTGTGAATCACTGATCTAGATGTTTATAGATTAACTTTGTACATCGCATGTATCCATCTACTTAAACACTTTGATCTTGTCAGCTAAGTCGTCTTCCTATTTTGCACACAATAGATTTTACCGTATCTTAAATTTAGATGATTAATTAAAAGCTAAGGAAGTAAAAAATGAAAAACAATTTCTATAAAACATTTGAAGTCAATGTATTTATAGTTGGCAACAAAACCAGGGAGCACCCCATCACCCCACTCTCTACTACAGCACATTCTGCCAGAGTCCTTAGCGGACACCCAATTTAGTTTGTCCCACATCGAAATAGTCGGTAAACATGACACTAATTAACGCCAGCGATTGTTCTTCGAATGTTGGTAACTTCTATCCATCTACAATTTAAACAAGAAATCTCAGACCAACAAAAGAAACAAACATTTGTTTTCTTCTCTTGGAGTTGGAGCTGTAACGATGGATTTGTTCTCCCCCTTCATAACAGCACAAAGAAACTATAAGCCTGTGGATTCGAAGTAGTTGAAGCCTGTAATCTTGCAAGAGTGAATGCTTAAACAACTCCTCCTCCCCCCCCTCTTTCTTCTCCGCATTCAGTCTCTCTCCTTCTGCCATTGTAACAAAAGTGAACTTCTGATTGTTGCTCTGTTACAAACTAATCAATAGTTATTTCGGTACAACATTCTCTCTCTCTTTCTCTCGATTATTACAGTCAAATTGGTAGCAGGAGGATCTGATGAATGAAGTTGTTGGTAAACATGTCTCTCTTGAATTCATCTGTCACGTAGATCACACGTTTAATATTTTGTGATAGCTCGAAATAAGAAAGCTTGGGGAAAAAAGATGTATCATTTCTAGTTTCACTGCATTACAGTTAATTAATGGATTTGTCTGTCTGTCCGTCCGTCCCACGCATCTCTCTCTCTCTCTCTCTCTCTCTCTATCTATCTATCTATCTATCTATCTATCTATCTATCTATCTATCTATCTATCTGCATGTCTGTCTGTCTGTCTATTTATGGATTCCAATTTAACTCAATCATATCTGTCTATGTAATCAATCCACTAATTAATCTATCCCTGTCATCGATCAGCCCAGCGTTAAGTGCAATGTCCACTTCCTTTTATCCCAATACAAAAATATTTGATCGTCACACTGTTTGTCGTTCTGTTTTTTTTTTGATTAATTATATCCCATGCACCATCTGGCTAGTTTCTTGAGACTTGACCTGAGCAATGAGAGTATTCTAGTGCTTGCAAACGAAATATGGATGTCAAGAATTAGTAACTGTTAAGAAGAGTAACGGGATCTAAACGTACTCTGATGTAACCATTAGTTGCTCAAAGTCTGCAGTTATTGTTCTACATTCTCTCAGTGTATATATGTATACAATAAGTATAGTCGTTTACGAATAATTCAAAAAATGATCAGTTAGGTAACTGTTGAATTATTAATAAGGAATTTAATATCAGGGAATCTTTTCTTAACCCCTTCCATCCACTGGTGCGGTTCATAGCATTTTGAGTTTTCTAACAAAAGTATAAGGTAGATAAGGGCAAGAGTGGTCGCCCTATAAGTGGTTTGCCCGTGGCCTTGATGTTTGCTTGTTGTCGCTAAGTTTATTTACTTACGAAAAAGACATAGAAAATAAAGCTCTCAAAATTTTAAAAGAAAAAACAAAACAACAACAAAAAAAAATAAAAAAAATACAGGAGTTTTGAGAAGATGAGCTCGTTATCATTATTTAACTATTCGTCTAAGACAAGGTTACATTCAAAGGTTACATTCAAAGGTTACATTCAAAGGTTACATTTAAAGTTTACATTCAAAGGTTACATTCAAAGGTTACATTCAATGGTTACATTCAAAGGTAACATTCAAAGGTTACATTCATTTAGAATCTCCTCTACTTTGTGGTGCTAACATTTTGAAAGTTTACCTTAAGGAAGTAAAGCCACTTAAACGATAGGGACTATTAATGTATGGTATTTCCTCTGGCAGTCCTTGCTACTGAGTTGGTACCTGACACACATGCATCACACCAGCCAGGTCCAGAGCGGAGCCACAAGACGCAACCCTTTATCCCGTTTTCTATGACCTAAATAATGTTCCCTTAAGAGGTGGTCGTGCTGAAGTCGTTTGTATGAGCGCACCCATCATCGTCTCTAGAAAACCAAGGAGCCTTGAATACTATGTACATACTATATGTTCTTTGACGAAAAAGAAATGTGCATCGTCAACGACTTTTTTTCTTCTAAGTCACAAGTTAACACGATATAATCACCGAATGGTCGATGCTTATCAGTCCATATGTATAAAGATAGATAGACAGATAAATATTTATACAAATAAATTCATACTTTAAGCTTGAATAATATAGATCTACTAAACTAAAATTCATATTATATTTTTTCAGAATTTGAATAAAAGAAATAGCTTTGCATGGGGGAGGTCATATGCTAAAGGTATATTACTAATACTCGGTAATTAGGAAAAAATATTGGAACACTGAGTTTCAACGATAACTAAAATATACATTCAATAAGTAATGAAGTGATCATTTAGAAATTCTAATAAATTGGGTGGTCACGCATCATGAGTTACAGTGCGAAATGTTTGCTTGATTGAATACTAAAAAGTGTTCGATAAATAAAAATAAAAATTTAAATTTGTACTGACGAAAGTGTGCGTTATTATAAGTAATGTTAACAAACGTACACCATAGATTATAGAATTAACCAATAAAAACAATTCACAAAGCAATGTTTATTGTATTTTTGATATCGTTATATATTAATAACTTTTAATTAGTGTTTTAAAAATATTCTTCATATTACTAGGGCATGGTGGCCGAGGGGTGGGGCACTTGGCTTCTTAACAGTGGTGTATCAAGTTCGAAGACTGGGTTTTTTTCTTTTCAATTTTTAAAGGAATTCCTTGAGTCGACCCAGCTCTAATGAGTGCCAGAAAAACATTGGGAAGTAAAGGCGGATTTGTGTGTGTGTACTGGCCACGTGACATCCTTTTTAAAAGGAGGTTTACAGCATATGCTCCGATACGTCAAAAGGTATGAATGAAAATTATTCAAATATAAATTAATGTTTACAGAATTATAGTCCAGTGGAATAAAACAAACGATGCTCTGGTGAGTACTAGTATTTATAGAACTAAGACTATATTGTCTGTTGCCCAACTGTTTCAATAATGATTGGTTGGCTTTAAATTGAATATTTGGTTTTTAGTTTTAGTTTTACAAGGTTTGCATAACCAACCTTTCCTAATTTTATTTAAATGTTAGACTAGACAAATCGTTGAACTGGCAAATGTAATTCATTTCTTACGGGTAAGGGAACTATCCACATTGTATGTACTTTATTTACAGACGTCTAGATGTTCAATACACATTGTGACCTTTATCTGCGTGCATGAAATCTTATATGTGACACAACAAGCAATTTAAGATAATTGGATTCTATTTTTAGAATCTTACAGATTCAGTTGAAGAAGGGAAGATGAGAGGGGGATAGAAATAGATAAGAGAGAGAGAGGGGGGGTAACATTCTTCTATTAAGGAGAATGGGGTTGACCGCTGTCCTCGGGGACTGGTCATCAAAACACTGTTAAATAAGTGGTCAGTGTGAAATGAGTTGTTCGAGGTGGACGCTGGCCGAGACAGAAAACTGATATCGCGGCGGGAAGTTAATCGGTGTAGCTAAGTCTAACGTTAAATAAAGTCATTGCTAGATAGAGCTCTACACTATGAACCCACCTTCAATGTAGTCATTTATTAAATGAACTCACTGCTAGATAGTCTAACATTAAATGAATCACTGCTAGATAGTCTAACAATAAATGAACTCACTGCTAGATAGTCTAACAATAAATGAACTCACTGCTAGATAGTCTAACAATAAATGAACTCACTGCAAGATAGTCTAACAATAAATGAACTCACTGCAAGATAGTCTAACAATAAATGAACTCACTGCAAGATAGTCTAACAATAAATGAACTCACTGCTAGATAGTCTAACATTAAATGAACTCACTGCTAGATAGTCCAACAATAAATGAACTCACTGCAAGATAGTCTAACAATAAATGAATCACTGCTAGATAGTCTAACATTAAATGAACTCACTGCTAGATAGTCTAACAATAAATGAACTCACTGCAAGATAGTCTAACAATAAATGAACTCACTGCAAGAAAGTCTTTCAATAAATTAACTCACTGCAAGATAGTCTATTAATAAATGAACTCACTGCAAGATAGTCTAACAATAAATGAACTCACTGCAAGATAGTCTAACAATAAATGAAATCTCTGCAAGATAGTCTATCAATAAATGAACTCACTGCAAGATAGTCTATCAATAAATGAACTCACTGCAAGATAGTCTAACAATAAATGAACTCACTACTAGATAGTGTAACAATAAATGAACTCACTGCTAGATAGTCTAACATTAAATGAACTCACTGCTAGATAGTCTAACAATAAATGAACTCACTGCTAGATAGTCTAACATTAAATGAACTCACTGCTAGATAGTCTAACATTAAATGAACTCACTGCTAGATAGTCTAACATTAAATGAACTCACTGCTAGATAGTCTAACAATAAATGAACTCACTGCTAGATAGTCTAACAATAAATGAACTCACTGCTAGATAGTCTAACATTAAATGAATCACTGCTAGATAGTCTAACATTAAATGAACTCACTGCTAGATAGTCTAACATTAAATGAATCACTGCTAGATAGTCTAACATTAAATGAACTCACTGCTAGATAGTCTAACAATAAATGAACTCACTGCTAGATAGTCTAACATTAAATGAATCACTGCTAGATAGTCTAACATTAAATGAACTCACTGCTAGATAGTCTAACATTAAATGAATCACTGCTAGATAGTCTAACATTAAATGAATCACTGCTAGATAGTCTAACATTAAATGAACTCACTGCTAGATAGTCTAACATTAAATGAATCACTGCTAGATAGTCTAACATTAAATGAACTCACTGCTAGATAGTCTAACATTAAATGAACTCACTGCTAGATAGTCTGACAATAAGTGAACTCACTGCTAGATACAGTTCTACATTAACAAGCCCACGCTTCACTAAAGACTTACAAGACGTGACCTCATTACTAGATAGTAAATAAAGCTTTACATTAATAAGCCCACTTTCAATGTAGTCATATTATTAAATGAGCTCACTGCTAGATAGAATTCTACAAGATTACAAAGAAAGTTTGTGTTTCACACAAACTCATTTATGGCCCCCGAAAAATTTACCTATGGATCATTTGTTTGGTAAGAAATGCAGGCAAAAAACAACAACAACAGGTTTCAGTATATAATTTTTTTTTTTTACAAAATGCCCGTATGGTAGCTGGTGATGTCTGCGTTATGAACTCTGTCGGAACATAACTTTGACACAGGCATTGAATCTATTGTGTATGTCTAAGTATCATTTCAGAGGTTAGGATTAGTGCAGATAGCGAGTAGTCCTTCATGGTACCAATATCTTCCAATAATTGTATGATGTTGGTCCCTGACTTTTTGTTTGTTTTCATGAAGTGTCAAGTTGAACTAAAATAAGTTGTTGTGTTTTGTTTTTGTACAGACATTTTTTCTTTCTACTTCCTTGACTCAATCTGAACATTTCAAACAGTTCAGTACGTTACTTGAACTGCTAGGCTCCACCTTGGCTATATAATAACACGCACTCTAGCTCTCTCTCTCTCTCTCCTTAAGGATATAATTTGGGAGAAATAGGAAGAGGGAGAGAAAGGAAGAGATTGAGAGAGAGAGACAGAGATAGGGGGAGAGAGCAAAAGATAGTGAAAGGGAGAGACAGATAAGAAAACAAAGGGGAGAGAACTAGAAAAATTAATAAAAATCCTTTTTTTTAAATCCCAAAGTTTATACGAAGTGTAATTGTATCAATTAGTTTAGATCAGTCATGTAATTAAATTTGTAATAGATCTTGACCAGTGATGCCCAACCTAATTCGACCTGCGGGCCATTTTAATTTCCGACACTCATGTCGCGGGCCACATGACCGAAAAGATACAAAAACGAAATGGAATTTCCCTGAAACTTTAAGAAACTCGTGTATCTAGGACTTACATTAATTCATGAGCTATTTGATGTATATTTTATTACACGCCCGAAAATGGCTTCATTTCTCTACCTAAAATGTGAGCAACATTGTAGCTTTACCACTAACTTATTTTAGTCTCATTTTGCTAAATACTCTAATCAATCCTCCAATCTCTAGGCGTAGTTTAACAATCTTTTATTTGTGGCTCAAAACAAGAATTCAGCCATATTTGTTTCATAATTTCTATTGTATGTTTTTTTTAAACAGCAACACTTTCATTAGAAAACATATATATTGACATATTATCATGCTCCACAAAAAAGTAAAGATCCGTTCACTTTCCTGGTAGGTTATACACTCAGAGTCACACAAATGTTAAAGGTCATGGTACCAATCCACCAGAGAAAAATGAAGGCCCTAACGCAATTTTCTACTTTTTTTTTTTTTTTTTTGAAAGGCGATTTTCTACATTTTGTACCGACATTTCGTCGGGCCGAATGTGGTCCGCGGGCCGTATTTTGAGCATCACTGATCTAGACCAACAACAATAAAACTTTGCTTTCTAAATTTTAACCAATTGTTTTTATTTAACAATATTTCATGCTTTTATCTTTCCCACTACCTTATAATCTACTCACTTATCTGGGCCAGTTGGGAACATAGAGGAAGGGGAGAGTAATAAATGGATACATGGGGGGATTGTAGCGTCATTGGGTTCCAAAAACATTTACCAAAAAAAAAAAGGGGGGGGGGCAGATCTGAATTCGAACTCGTGACATACGCCTGCTTGTACTGACTTGCTAACCACTCTGTTAGTGAAATACTTATGACTAGAGAAGATAGAATAGTTATATATTGTTTGTTTTGATTTAGAGCGCAACTAATTCAGCTTATACCAACACTTCTGTCAAGTTCGAGATACAAAACAAAATAATTAATTACCATTAGTAAATTAACTAATTGTTTTTTTTTTAAATTGATTCTTTCGTTGTCATGTAAAATAAATAATTGTTCAAAATTTCAGCTAGATCCAAGATTGGGTGTCGGAGAAATAACTTGTACAACTTTTTAAAAGACAGACAGAGTGAGTTGATATAAGCTGGAAGAAACTCAACAGAGGGAGTAAGGAAGAGTGAAAGAGATAGGGAAAGAGAGAGAAAGAAAGAGAGAGAAAGAGAGAGAAAGAGAGAGGAAAACAGCAGGGCTTTAACCAAGATTAAAACCAAGGACCTTTCCCTAAGAGTTTTTAGAGTGGGGGTTTGGCGTATATCCTGGAAATGAAAGAATAGAACGGAACCGCACGCTGATTTGTGTAAATAGAAATTGGGGGAGATTGGAGTGTTGCTGAGAATTTGTTGAGATGTGCTCGCGCTGGGAGTCTATTACACTGTCTTCAGGGGGTCTAATGCCTTGAGAATATTGAGGCTTGGAGATTAGGGAGCACACGTCTGTCAAAGACGTCCTACACCGACGGAACACGTGGAGAGTCTAACAATCTATGTATTGGGAGTCTAGAATACTTGGAGAATATTGATATATGACAACTAGTGTAAGCTACACAGTTTATGTCCATGCCTTTCTTTTTATTTATCTCTAGTAGGGAAAACACTTTTTTAGCGGCCCCCGAAAAGGGAAAAGACGCTATTAGTTTTATGTGATCTGTCTGAACGTCCGTCCGTCTGTCAAGTTTCAACTTAAAAACTATAACTGAATATTCGATAACAGATTTTCAAATTTATGGTTAAAAGGCTACTTTTTATGTTCTGAAAGCGAACCGTTTTTAGAGGCCCTGAACCCTGAATAGCCACAATTAGTTTTGTGTGGTCTGGCCGTCCGGCCATTTCTTGTCAGAACTTAGAAAAGTTATTGAAAATCCGATATAATGATATTTATGATTTTTCAAAGTTCTGATGCAAGATCATGCAACGGCATTTTTTTTTCTGAAAGCGAAACAAAATGTTTTTAAAATCAACTATGCAAGCAGTTTTGTTTTCATTACATGTATACTAGCCGGATATGACCCGCGGCCAGCGAGCCTTAGTTTGTGTATCACTGTTCTAGTACATTGATGCGTGACCAATCGTTATAAAAGGCCTGAACACTGACCTGCAACATCACAACCTGTGGGCAGTTTAGACCAATACTTACAAATGCTATACCCAAACATGGGAAAGGTTTTGGTGACCACCTTGAAGAAACAACATACGAACTAACAAATAACACCCAAACTAACAAAACATCTTCCAAACTAACAAATAACACTCAAACTAACAAAACATCTTCCAAACTAACAAATAACACCCAAACTAATAAAACATCTTCCAAACTAACAAATAACACCCAAACTAACAAAACATCTTCAAAACTAACAAATAACACTCAAACTAACAAAACATCTTCCAAACTAACAAATAACACCCAAACTAACAAAACATCTTCCAAACTAACAAATAACACCCAAACTAACAAAACATCTTCCAAACTAACAAATAACACCCAAACTAACAAAACATCTTCCAAACTAACAAATAACACCCAAACTAACAAAACATCTTCCAAACTAACAAATAACAGTCAAAGTAACAAAAGATCTTCCAAACTAACAAATAACACTCAAAGTAACAAAAGATCTTCCAAACTAACAAATAACACCCAAACTAACAAA
The DNA here is from genome assembly GCF_947242115.1 of Biomphalaria glabrata. Lineage (NCBI taxonomy): Eukaryota > Metazoa > Mollusca > Gastropoda > Planorbidae > Biomphalaria > Biomphalaria glabrata. Next base: position 17,947,180 of record NC_074712.1, read on the forward strand.
ACATCTTCCAAACTAACAAATAACACTCAAACTAACAAAACATCTTCCAAACTAACAAATAACACTCAAACTAACAAAACATTTTCCAAACTAACAAATTACACTCAAACTAACAAAACATCTTCCAAACTAACAAATAACACTCAAACTAACAAAACATCTTCAAAACTATCAAATTACACACAAACTAACAAAACATCTTCAAAACTAACAAATTACACCAAAACTAACAAAACAACTAACAAATAACACCCAAACTAACAAAACATCTTCCAAACTAACAAATAACACCCAAACTAACAAAACATCTTCCAAACTAACAAATAACACCCAAACTAACAAAACATCTTCCAAACTAACAAAACATCTTCCAAACTAACAACACTTAAACTAACAAAAGATCTTCCAAACTAACAAATAACACTCAAACTAACAAAACATCTTCCAAACTAACAAATAACACTCAAACTAACAAAACATCTTCCAAACTAACAAATAACACTCAAACTAACAAAACATCTTCCAAACTAACAAATTACACCCAAACTAATAAAACATCTTCCAAACTAACAAATAACACTCAAACTAACAAACATCTTCCAAACTAACAAATAACACTCAAACTAACAAAACATCTTCAAAACTAACAAATAACACACAAACTAACAAAACATCTTCCAAACTTATAAATAACACTCAAACTAACAAAAACATCTTCCAAACTAACAAATAACTCTCAAACTAACAAAACATCTTCCAAACTAACAAATAACACCCAAACTAACAAAACATTTTCCAAACTAACAAACTACACCCAAGCTAATAAAACATCTTCCAAACTAACAAATTACACATAAACTAACAAAACATCTTCCAAACTAACAAATAACACTCAAACTAATAAAACATCTTCCAAACTAACAAATAACACTCAAACTAATAAAACATCTTCCAAACTAACAAATAACACTCAAACTAACCAACGTGTTTCTTCAAACACCCCATTCTGTTCTCTGTATTGATTGTAGAAGGCTCACGGGACAGTAATATTTAGGCAAATATTGTGGGCAGGACGGTACTGTTCCGTTTCCTGTACAGACTGTATTCAAATCTCGGACTGCGGGAACACTGAGTGCTGTTACAGACAAACACGCAAACACGATCGAAGGAGCAGCATTCTGGGATAGGGTTAGCCATTTCTGAATGTGTATAGGAGACTCTGAGGAGGTGACAACACTATAGACTGAATACATAATGAGCGTTTATAGTATTTATAGTGAATTTACGTTTTTTGTTTATTACAAACCAATTTCGTCTAGTGACCGCGTTCATAGCTCGCTTACTCATACCATCAAGCTTATTCAAGAAAATCTATTTCCAAAACATAAATGAGTAAGCTAACTTCAATGTTTACCAATTCAGTTTCAGTTTTACTGTTATTCAGGGAGACATCCCCGTGGTACATCCACACCTTATAAAACAAACTTCTGTTGAGTCTCAAAAAAACTAGTAAAAGCTTTACTATTTATATTTTGTAGTTAATAATAATATATAAAAAAAGAAACTTTGTTAATATGTGTATCTAAGGCAGTGTTTCTCAAATTGTGTTCCGCGGACCCCCAGCGGTTCGCTAGACGCCAGTAGGAGGTTCCACAGAAAGATGACAATGATATACAATTCAACTAAAAGCCATATCAGTCGAGAAAATGAGAATCAACTGGCTCCTCACTATTGTTTAATATGTTAATTACGAACCATTGCATGACTACCTAAACCAAAGATTTGATGATATTCTTCAATGATCGGATATTCCCAACTGAGCATTGAACGCTTTTTTTTTTAGCGCGGACAAACTTAGATTCCAATCATAGATAAAATCCATTCTAATGTAATAGCAGCTTAATGAAATATTCACACACACACACACACAAACCAGGAACTAATGTTTGAACAAGGGAGACCACAAATTCTGGTTACTAAAGCATACCCCAAATGTATATTCTGCCTTATAGGTCAATGTAAGGAAGTTGTTAACTGCTTTCCCATCTTCTTATGTTGGTACAACATGGATTCAGTGTCGTAATGAATATAATCACAAATGTAGGAAGCTGACTAGACATTTGAGCCGTAAATACATTCAGTGGGCAAGTTTTGACTATATAAAGGGTTCCCAGTTCAAAAAAGTTTGAGAACCTCTGTTCTGCGGGACCAAAACAGAGCGGCTTGGGGGGTCTTGCTTAACTGGAAAAAGATTTTACGACGACCTCACGCGTTTTAATTTATCCACTCACTTCGGCCTTCGTGTCCTCCAAGAAACATGGCCCCATAGAAATCTAGATCTAGACTAGTTCCAATGTTTAATATATATATATATATATAACGTTTACTATATATATATATATATATATATATATATATATATATATATATATATATATATATATTGCTCCTTTTGTCTCGAAAGGCAATGGATGCGCCCAAGTGAGTCACTGGTTTTGGCTTAATCTTGAGACGGGGCAGAATCTGGTGTGGCTAATCAAGCCAATTCTAGAACGGCAGACTTTGCCACAATTCGTACATGTGTATGCCTCTGATTTAGGGCTAGCAGACAGGGCAGCTTTCTTTTTTTTCCCTCTTGATTAAAGCCGCTTCAATTCTTTTGTTCTCAGCAAGGGTTGTCCCAGCACGCACAGTCTGTCTCCATGCACTCCGGTCTTTGGCTATGTTTTCCCACATACTTTCACTGATGCCTGAGGCTCTCATGTCTCGCTTGCAGACATCTCTATATGTTAGTCTTGGGCGGCCCTTGGGTCTGACTCCTTCCACAAGCTCAGCATATAATATATCTTTCGGGATTCTACCATCTGGCATGCGGGTGACATGTCCGAGCTAGCGTAATCTTCTTTGTGTCAGGAGAGCATACATGCTGTTCATATTGGCCAATCTCAAAACTTCCTGATTGGAGACATGGTCCCTCCAAGAGATGCCCATTATGCGTCTCAGGCAGCGCAATTGGAAACTATTCAATCTGTGCTCTTGGTACATGTATGTTGACCAGCTTTCACTGCCATAAAGGAGAGTGCTCACAACACAGGCGTTGTAGACTAGGATTTTGGTCGCTGTGGTCAATTTACCATTTTCCCAGACGCGCTTGGAGAGTTTTGCCAATGCTGTGGTAGCTTTTCCTATCCTTTTTGTCAGCTCGATGTCTAAGTCTAGGTTACTGACAATTTAAACCCAAGTAGGTAAATTCCTGCACCACTGAAAGGGTGTGGTTCCCAATTTGTATTATAGGTATTTCTGCGACGTCTTGTGCCAGGATTTCGGTCTTGGAGAGACTTATAGTAAGGCTAAACTCTTGACAAGCAGCTGCTAAGGCGTTCACTAGCTTCTGTAGACCTCCTTGTGAGTGAGATACGAGTGCCGCGTCATCGGCAAACAGCAGCTCCCTTATCAAGATACGACGCCTTTTCGTTTTGGCTTTAAGACGTGCCAGGTTAAAGAGCCTTCCATCGGATCTGCTATGGATGTATATTCCGTCTTCCAGGGATTTAAAAGCACTGGATAGTACGACTGAGAAGAAGATGCCAAATAGTGTAGGGGCCAGTACACATCCTTGTTTTACACCGCTCTTAATGGAGAATGGCCTGGAGGAAGAACTTTCAAACTGAACGGTGCCCTGCATATTTCCGTGAAATGCTGACACTAGTTTTCTTAACTTATTTGGGCAGCCGATTCTCTCTAGTACAGCAAACAGACCGCTTCTGCTAACAAGGTCAAAGGCCTTGGTCAAATCAATAAAAGCTACGAAGAGGGGCTGCTTTTGTTCTCTGCTCTTCTCCTGTAGCTGCCGCAGAGAGAAAATCATATCTGTTGTAGATCTACCTGCCCTAAAGCCACACTGCGACTCTGGATAAACACGATCTGCCAGGATCTGTAATCGCTTTAGTAATACTTTAGCAAAAGCCTTTCCGACTATGCTAAGCAGTGAGATGCCTCTGTAATTGTTACAATCAGAGCGGTCGCCTTTATTTTTATAAATTGTAACAATGTTGGAGTCTTTCAATTCCTGGGGGACCATTCCTTGTTCCCAGCACAAGCTTAGCAGTTCATGCAGTGGTTTAATTAGGGCATGTTTTCCAGCCTGAATTACTTCAGCAGGAATGCCATCTCCTCCGGGTGTTTTCCCATGTGCAAGCATGTCAATGGCAATGCTCAGCTCCTTTACTGAGGGCGTTTCGTCTAATTCCGTCAAAACTGGAAGTGATGGGAAGTTGGAAACAGCATTTGGTGAGATGGCGTTTTCAATCTGGTAGAGTTCTGCATAGTGTTCTACCCATCGTTCCATTTGCAGCGCACGATCGCTGATGATTGAGCCATCTTTTGACTTGAGCGGAGCACACTTGCTGGTGATATATATATATCATGGGCGTAACAAGGATTTTTTCCGGAGGGGGGGGGATTTTTTCTCCCCCTCCCCTCCCGCAAAAAAATTCATATGTGTGTGTGTACACAATTAATCCCTTCTTTCTTTAGGAAGACGTTTAGTGTACCCTAGAATAGGTTCTTCCTGGAGATAGTGGAAAAATTGTAGACTCTCCCTTGCTGGCAAGGGGGTCTGGCGAAGCCTCGCCGCCAAGCACTATTTCCGGTATTGAAAGCCAACAAAATATATATGCTGAGGTATCTACATGCATTATCCTACTAGTAAAAAGTTTTATTTCAAAAGCCTTATGTGCTCTTCTTACTAACTTAGATCCTCCCGCGCCTTGCGGCGCATCGGGCGGAAAGCTGTTTCCACAAAAATCTGTCACTGGCAATGTCTGAAGCCTCTACACAACTGCTCTGAGGACTTCCTTGAAAGTGTGGCGTGAAGTTGTACTAGGATGTTCCTGTTTGCACTTTCCTCGTAAAGGCCTCCATGTCATCACAAATCTGTGTATGCGACGATCTGTCACAAACTTACTGAGGGGTCGACTCCCAGTTCGGCATAGAATTTTTTTGATTGCGACCCGATCTCTATAACTGACTCCTAAATCCGTCTTAGCCAGTGGCGTAGCATGATACCTGTGGGCCCGGGTTCAAGAATATATTGGTGGGCTCCCTCCCCCAAAAAGACGAATACAATGTATGACAAAACAATTGAGTAATCTGAATGTATCGGTACATTGACCAAAAGACATTCCAATGCAAGTAGAGTAGCTTTTTAATCATCTTATTACGATTGACTCTGTTAGAACTCCAACACGAATTAAAAGTTTGTATGTTGGTACAATTTTTGAACAGAATGAAACGAGTAAAGACTAATACTAAGACTAAGACTGCTTTATTGATCCTTACGGAAATTTGTTGTGATTACAAGGACTCGTTTCTCATATAAAGACAACACAACAGAAAAATACACATAAATACAACAGACAACATAAAGAGTTCATTCAGCGACTACACACAGGTATCTTGGTGCATTTCATGTTCCCTGATCAATGAGTGGCGGTGATAGAGTCTGACCGAGTGAGGTACGAACGAGTTTTTGTACCGCTCCGTTCTTGTTTTGATTGACAGCAGTCGCCCACTTCGCGACGACCTGGCGTAGTTCTGATGGAGCGAGTGGCCGTTTTCTTCCAAAATTTTTTCGATTTTTCTTAGGCACGTTTGTTCAAAAAGTTCCTTTAAATCTGGTAATGTTGTGAGTGTAATTTTTTATGCTTTTTTAATGATGTTTTCTAGACGTTGCAACATTTTAGATGAGGCGTTGCCTTGCCAACAACTTATTCCGTATGTTAGCAGATTTTGTACAGTCACGCCGTAAAATGTCTCAAGGATCTTCTTGTTTAATTTAAAACTGTTGAGTTTGTATAGAAAAAAGAGTCGCTGGGCTGTTTTCTTTGTCAGAGTTCCAAGGTGGTCATCCCATGAAAGCTTGTTGTTGATGATAATGCCTAGATATTTATATGCCTTTACTTGTTCTATAGATTTGCAGTTCACGTATAGTTTGTTTTTTCTTTCTAAAATCTATTATAAGTTCTTTAGTTTTTGTTACAATCAGTTCTAGAAAGTTGTCGGTGCACCAGTTTGTAAACTCTTCTATCGAGCTTCGATACTGAGTTTCGTCTCCTGAAATAAGACCGACTATGGCAGTATCAACAGCGAATTTAATGAGTTTAACTGAGTCATAGATGCTTCTTATGTCATTAGTGTATTGAGTGTATAGCACAGGAGAAAGTACACAACCTTGTGGAGCACCCGTACATAGTACTCGAGTTGACGATTTGGTGTTGTTGACTTTAACATACTGGGGCCGCTGGGTTAAAAAGTTTAGAACCCATGCTTGTAAGTAAGGGTTTACATATAAGTTACTCAGTTTGTTTATCATTAGATATGGCTGTATGGTATTGAAAGCCGAGGAGAAATCTACGAAGAGAACTCGTGCATATGTTTTGGGTATATCGAGATGCTTATAACTGAGTTTCAAATATAAAAAGAAATGTTTTATGAGTTCTAGTTCCCATTCTAAACATTGACATTCCTAAAACACTTCTAGGTGTCACGCTTTGAAACATTGATACAAACTAGTATCGAGTTCTACGTCCATTATATAATAGTAAAAAGATCGAATATTTATTTACTGAACATTTCTCTGGCCTTCTAAGTAGCAAAGTAAGAAACCAGTGCATCTATTTCTTAACTAGTTGACCGGCGCGTAGCCTACGCCGCTATTTTGCAGGGCCGGCCTTAGGCTGGTTTTGAAGTTAATATTAATTTGTGATACAACGTTCAGGAATTTTGAGGGAGCTTTTTAAATTCTATTTTTCATCGGTTTTTACAAAAAAATTAATTTATTTATTCACTTTGGTGTCACCCCCAAGTTCTCAACAAGTCAAGAGTCATGGGCCCAAGCGCAGTGGGCCCCTAATGGTCGTGGACCCGGGTTCATTGAGCCCTTTCGCGCCATGGATGCTACGCCACTGGTCTTAGCCATCTTTGTTGAGCCACATTTAGTCTTTTTCAATTTTGGCAGACTATTCTCTGCACTTTATTAATGGAGCCCAGAAACTGGTAGAAATTTGTAACCTCTCTTGGTTACACTCTTGGAATTAGGTGACTGTAGCTTGCTTTACATTTAAATCGTAAACTCAAAACCCCTTTGGCAACGCACATAGCATTTTGAGTGCGTAATTTGCTTTTTTAGCGGCCCCCGAAAGGGGAAAAGACGCTATTAGTTTTGTGTGAAATGTCTGTCCGTCTGTCCGTCTGTCCCGTTTAGATCTCGTAAACTAGAAAAGATATTGAAAATCCGACTTCACAATATTTTAGATCATTCAAAATTCTGATGCATCGGCTACTTTTTTTTTTCCCTGAAAGCGAGAATTCTCATTTTTAAAATCAGTTATGCAAGTTTTTTTTTAAAGAGAAAAAGCTAATTAGTATGCATTATAAGTTAGACCTAATTTAAAACGAATAGTAATCTTATAAAGTTCATTTTCGTGAACATTTTATTTTTATATCGCGGAGATTTTTTTTTTTTTTTTGAGGATTCAAATATGAGATTGAGACTTTTCAAAACAATTACATTATTTATTCCGAACCGAGGGTCCAGGGTTCGAATCCTGGTGAAGACTGGGATTTTCAACTTCTGAGTCTACCCAGCTCTAATGGGTACCTGACATTAGTTGGGGAAAAGTAAAGGCGGTTGGTCGTTGTGCTGGCTACATGACACCCTCGTTAACCGTAGGCCACAAAAACAGATGAACTTTACATCATCTGCCCTATAGACCACAAGGTCTGAAAGGGAAACTAGTTAGGCCAGGTTCACATCTAATTTTACATTCACTTTCACCTATCCTTTGATCTGCGGGACCGTTGGGGCACTCCAAGCAGCGAGTGTCTCAGTACATGTCACTCCAAGCAGCGAGTGTCTCAGTACATGTCACTCCAAGCAGCGAGTGTCTCAGTACTTGCCACTCCAAGCAGCGAGTGTCTCAGTACTTGCCACTCCAAGCAGCGAGTGTCTCAGTACTTGCCACTCCAAGCAGCGAGTGTCTCAGTACTTGCCACTCCAAGCAGCGAGTGTCTCAGTACTTGCCACTCCAAGCAGCGAGTGTCTCAGTACTTGTCACTCCAAGCAGCGAGTGTCTCAGTACTTGCCACTCCAAGCAGCGAGTGTCTCAGTACTTGTCACTCCAAGCAGCGAGTGTCTCAGTACTTGCCACTCCAAGCAGCGAGTGTCTCAGTACTTGCCACTCCAAGCAGCGAGTGTCTCAGTACTTGAAACTCCAAGCAGCGAGTGTCTCAGTACTTGCCACTCCAAGCACCAATGTGTATTAAGTGCACTATTTTTAAACGCACTTTCTTTTTGTTGCCTTGCTTGTAAGTTGATGGAGTGTTTTTTGTTCTGCTGGTGTAACGTTTGTTGAGATTCTTCTGTGTTCCCCTTTGATCTGCGGGACCGTTGGGGCACTCCAAGCAGCGAGTGTCTCAGTACATGTCACTCCAAGCAGCGAGTGTCTCAGTACATGTCACTCCAAGCAGCGAGTGTCTCAGTACTTGCCACTCCAAGCAGCGAGTGTCTCAGTACTTGCCACTCCAAGCAGCGAGTGTCTCAGTACTTGCCACTCCAAGCAGCGAGTGTCTCAGTACTTGCCACTCCAAGCAGCGAGTGTCTCAGTACTTGCCACTCCAAGCAGCGAGTGTCTCAGTACTTGCCACTCCAAGCAGCGAGTGTCTCAGTACTTGCCACTCCAAGCAGCGAGTGTCTCAGTACTTGCCACTCCAAGCAGCGAGTGTCTCAGTACTTGCCACTCCAAGCAGCGAGTGTCTCAGTACTTGCCACTCCAAGCAGCGAGTGTCTCAGTACTTGCCACTCCAAGCAGCGAGTGTCTCAGTACTTGTCACTCCAAGCAGCGAGTGTCTCAGTACTTGCCACTCCAAGCAGCGAGTGTCTCAGTACTTGCCACTACAAGCAGCGAGTGTCTCAGTACTTGCCACTCCAAGCAGCGAGTGTCTCAGTACTTGCCACTCCAAGCAGCGAGTGTCTCAGTACTTGCCACTCCAAGCAGCGAGTGTCTCAGTACTTGTCACTCCAAGCAGCGAGTGTCTCAGTACTTGCCACTCCAAGCAGCGAGTGTCTCAGTACTTGTCACTCCAAGCAGCGAGTGTCTCAGTACTTGCCACTCCAAGCAGCGAGTGTCTCAGTACTTGCCACTACAAGCAGCGAGTGTCTCAGTACTTGCCACTCCAAGCAGCGAGTGTCTCTGTACTTGTCACTCCAAGCAGCGAGTGTCTCAGTACTTGCCACTCCAAGCAGCGAGTGTCTCAGTACTTGCCACTCCAAGCAGCGAGTGTCTCTGTACTTGCCACTCCAAGCAGCGAGTGTCTCAGTACTTGCCACTCCAAGCAGCGAGTGTCTCAGTACTTGCCACTCCAAGCAGCGAGTGTCTCAGTACTTGTCACTCCAAGCAGCGAGTGTCTCAGCACTTGAAACTCCAAGCAGCGAGTGTCTCAGTACTTGCCACTCCAAGCACCAATGTGTATTAAGTGCACTATTTTTAAACGCACTTTCTTTTTGTTGCCTTGCTTGTAAGTTGATGGAGTGTTTTTTGTTCTGCTGGTGTAACGTTTGTTGAGATTCTTCTGTGTTCCCCTGTTTAGGGTGAGTATCTAAGGCATAACTGCGTTTCGCAGTTGTCGATGCCATAGTGATAGTCTACTAGACCTTTTTAGTTTGTCTTTACTTTGTCTTTACAGGGAGTTAGCTTGGGATTGGAAGTCTACGCGGGTGACAAAAGACAGCAGTGTGTTGTGTTTTCGAACATTAATGTGTACGTTGTGGGACAGCAAGGTGTGGAATTATTATTTAATTAATAAATTCACAGTATTAAAATGTTCCAAATTCAATGTCATTACTCCATTAGTTTGTCATCATACTTATATTTATATCATTAAATATTTACATTGTTATCAGTGAGTCATTTATTTATTGTAAGCACGAAGGTGCCTGGTTGAATGTCAGGGGCCCGGGCAAACGAGCTAAGGCCTTAACATAACCCTGACAGTTGGGTGCAATTTGGTAGATCATTTATGTAAATTAAAAATAGTAGTGGACCCAAGACTGTTCCTTGAGGTACACCTGAGTTTACTGTTATCGGTGTTGATTTAGAGCCATTTATTATTACAGTTTGTTCTCTCCCTATCAGAAAATCTTTAATCCACTGATGCAGTGAACCATTAATGCCAAAATATTTTAATTTTTTAAGCAAACTATGGTGGTGAACTTTGTCAAAAGCCTTAGAAAAATCTAGTAAGATAGCATCTATTTGTTCACTATTATCTAAACCCTTTGAAAAATCATCAATTAGTCCTATTAGTTGTGTTTCACATGATCTATATTTCCTAAAGCCATGCTGGCTTGGTGTGAGGACATTATGTTTGTCTAAGTGGTTTATGATGTTGCAACATATTATGTGTTCTAGGATTTTACATGTGATACTGGTAAGTGATACTGGTCTGTAGTTTCCTGGGTCAGATTTTTCTCCTTTTTTAAATAGGGGGGTGTGTCATGTATCAGTTTTAGAACCCGTGTAATATTTGGTGACTAGTAGTCACTGAACTATTCCGTGCTAACTGCACGAGATTTTTCTCCTGGTCGGGGACTGACCACGAGGTGGACACCTCAGTAGATATTAGACTCCCGTAGAGAAAGGAGTGCTATGGATATTTTTGACAGCAGAGTTATGTATTAGTATTGAAGTATTGAAGTTATTATAATTGATTTGAATTTGGGATTTATTTCCTTGGATATGTATAATATGTGATGGCTGAAGTCGCCAATATCTTTTGTGATATATTATTGTGTGAATAAAATTCATGTCTGCTACAAGAGCGTTTATTAATAATTCTAAATGTTGTGGTCGGAGAGTTCAGTATGTCAGTGTTCTTACGTACCTGCAAATCTAGTGCGTGTGAGAAAATATTTAGTTAACAAGTCAGAGAACATTATAGTAGTACCAGAAGAGGTATCTACACTACACGCGACATTCGCGTCATCACGCCTACAACAAGAACCAGGCCGTGACATATGGTGGCCAGTATGTCTTAAATGACAGAACGAACCTACACTCTTTAACAAGTAAATCGTCGATCGTCTACATTCCATCTGGCGTAGAAGTACAAGGACTATTTCTTCCATTAGCTTCTTTCCAGTCCTTTGGTACTCTGCCCTGGTTAAGTGAAGCCTGAAAGAGTATTTTGAACACTGGGGCTAGCTCATTGCTTAGTTCTTCGAGTAATCTAGCTGGAATACCATCAGGTCCAGACGCTTTATTTGGTTTGGTGTTGGCTAATAGTTTTTGAATTCCATTTTCGTGTACTACTATATCTTCTATGTTGTCTACTTGGTTCAAATTAAGTAATATGTCTTTGTCTCCTGGGGCCGAGAATGCTGATGCAAAGTATTTGTTTAGGATGTTTGCTTTATTTTTTATTATCATTATGTATTATGTTATGTTCATCTTTTAATGGCGCCATGCCTGTTGTTTCCATTTTCCTAGACTTAATGTATGACCAAAGGCTTTTGTTGTTATCTTTAGATATTACATTGTTTATGTATTCACTCTGCAGCTGTCTGCTTACTTTTTGGGTTAAGTGTTTAATTTTTATATACTTCAAAACAAAACAAAACACTAAATTCCGTTTCAAGCTACGCCCATGATATATATATATATATAAAATATATATCAGCAAAATATAAAAATATACTTAAAAAAAAACAAAGCTAACAAAGGGAAAGAACTATAGGCTATATATCGATACATTAAAACTTGTTTCCCCTTTCCAATATCAAACAAAATTAATTAATTACAAATAATTAATCAATTGGTTAATTTTTAAATTGATTACATATTTTGATAGGAACAATGATTACTTGTTTGTACCATGTTTCAACTTGATTTAAATTGATAGAAAAATATGTTCCTGGGTCTAAAAATGTGTAAGAACCACTGATCTAAGCAAAGAAACTCTCTCTCTCTCTCTCTCTCTCTCTCTCTCTCTCTCTCTCTCTCTCTCTCTGTGTATGTGTGTGTGTCTGTCTCTCTCTTTCTCTGTCTGTCTGTCTTTAACTCTCCAATATTTGTCAGTAGGGAAAAAGATTCTCCAATAGTTGTCTGAAGGGAAGAAACTCTTTAATTTCTGTATGTAATTTAACTCCCTGTCTTTGAATGAAGTAAATGAGGAAAGAGAAAATGTAGGTTTGGATTTTATTCTAATTGAAAGTACAATGCTAGATGTAGGAAACATGATACCTTGACTAGTGTTAATAAAAACACTACTAGAGATATCTCCGTTGTCCTTTTAATAATGTATTTCTTCACAGAACTTAGACTGTTTTAAATTAATTTTTTTTTATTTGAACACAAAGCTAAGATGATAAATACTATCTATTGGTTTAATTACATATGAGAACAACAGTCCCCTCTTGAGAGATGCCTAAAATAGAGAGAGTTGGGTTTAGCAAGATGTATAGTGCTTCCACTAGTGTAATGCTTCAAAATTGTGTAGTGTTTACGCTACAATAGTACTTCCACTCAAATAGCACTTCTATTTGTGTAGTGCTACAAATGTAATGCCTTTATTTGTTTAGTGTTTCCACTAGTATAGTACTTCTGTGTGTGTACTGCTTCCACTAGACCAGTGTTTCCCAAAGGGGGGTTCGCCTTGCACCTCATTAACTATATTGATTTTTTTCTAATACTCATTTTTTATGTTCGATTAATACATTAAAATAAATAATAATTAGTAATAGTAATAATTTTTAATTCAAATTTTGTAAAAATATTATTTGATTTTATATTTATAAAAACTCATAATCTGTGTTATTATACATCTTAAATCTTTATTTTACAAATGTCGGATAATGAATATGATGTTTTTTTAAGGTGAAAAGATTATAATTTGTATATTAAGTGGATGAAAGTCAATGATACAAATTAATCCCACCAATAGAATTTTTTTTATTGTAAAAGATTAATAGTTTTTGATGTACCAATAAAAATGGCAATGAATTACTTTGAAGCTTCGCCATGTGTTACATTTATTAAATGTCTCAAAATATCCGTTTCATTTCCCCATGTGTGGTTTAAAAAAGGTTAGGATCGCCAATCAGTTCAACTCTCTGGTATCTGTAACATGTGTATCCAGTTTTAACAGAAAAAGGTTTGAAATACATCTTGTCTTTTACAACTTCGTATGTAAAGTTGCTTTTTCAGCATTTGTAGGTGTTAGGTAAAAGAAAATGAACAGACTATAGGACTCGGAACAGAATCTCAGATAAACTATACTGACCAGGGAACCCTATTAGATGATCTGTCATCTCAGCATGTAGATGCAAGTTCAAAGGGGGTGGGATGGGGGTATTCAGCGTTACAAAAATTATAAAAGGGGTACACATAGGTCAAAAGATTGGGAAACACTGCACTAGAGTAATGCTTCTGTTTGTGTTGTGATTGCATTAGTATAATGGTTCTATTTGTGTAGTGTGTAGCCCAGACTAGCCTTGTGCATTTTCTAGTTTTAACAGAAGCAAATGAAGGATTAATTTCCCTTGTTGGTATCAAACAAAATAATTAATTACCAATAATTAATTGTCTAATTGTCATTTTTTAAATTGATTCATGTGTTGTTTACGCCAAAGAATAATTGTGCAAAGTTTTAACTTGGTCCGAGTTTGGGTGTAGAAGAAATAACATCTACAAATGTTTTTTTAACCAGACAGACAGACAGACAGACAGACGAGTGAGTTGATATAAACTTTGTAAGAATAGGAAGATGACACAGACAGACGGACAGAGAGAGAGAGAGAGAGAGAGAGAGTGAGAGAGAGAGAGAGAGACAATATACTAGTATTGATGTATTCTCTAGATAGCTCAAGATAAACTCTAATTTCAATGTAATTTAATCACAATTAATTATTTCAGAAATGAACAAAGAAAAGAAACCCTTTTGTCCATAACATTGACTGATCACATTTCATGAAGGATTTAAAAGACAGATAAAAGAATGAAAATGTCGCATCCTAGATATCTTGATGTCATGTGTTCTAATTTCAAACACTCTGTGAGAAATTTGGATGTCATGTGTTCTAACTTCATTCCCTATGGGAAACATTTGATGTCATGTGTTCTAACTTCATTCCCTATGGGAAACATTTGATGTCATGTGTTCTAACTTCATACACTTTGTATGACATTTGATGTCATGTGTTCTAACTTCATACACTTTGTATGACATTTGATGTCATGTGTTCTAACTTCATACACTTTGTATGACATTTGATGTCATGTGTTCTAACTTCATACACTCTGTATGACATTTGATGTCATGTGTTCTAACTTCATCCACGTTGTCAGAGACATTTGATGTCATCTGTACTAAATTCATCCACTTTTGTGTGACATTTGATGTCATGTATTCTAACTTACACTCTGGGAGACATTTGATGCCATGTTTACTACCATGTACTCTACAGCAGAGCAGAGGCCTGAGAAAGTGAAACTAGAGCTCTCAGCATGTTTAAAGCCGGCACTTGACATTATGAACTAGCTTGAAACAGATGACCACGAAGATAAACCTCCAGGTCTTGGGCCAGTGTCTCATCATCAATATTGCTTCCATCCAGCTCTCCGTCTCCCCCTGTCACAATCTAGGCCAGACCATCGCTGCTCTCGCCTCACATAAGAGTCAGTTAACATATAGGGAAGAAAAAGAAAATAAAGGGGTGGGGGGCGAGCCATAAAAAATATCTATGCCACGAGCTCTAATAAGAGGACCAGCAGCCACGGAACCCGAGAGATGAGAGCGTCACACCATTTTGATTACACCAGACACGCAATTATTGGTATATTTATATGAGGGATGGTGCTTGGTCTTCAGGGTCGGCGCTCTCAAGTTTCGAACCCAACTCTAGGTCTCGATTTGTATCGCGTTCACGCGCCAGGCGTCCCCCCCCCCTCCGCAGGACATTCAGTGTTTTTCGTGGTGCAACTAGGTCATGGGGGGGGGTAGTAGACGTGAACACGACTTACCCAAACAAATACAACAACGTTAAGAGACCACAGAGACGGCTTGTTGCTTACAGTCTGTAGACTTCGTTGTTAGCTTGATGTGCCAAAGCTTTCCGATGGTGCCAACGTAATTAGATTGGTTGGATTCAAGAGCTCAGTGTATGTGTCACTTTATGAGTGAGTGTGAGTGTGTGTGAGTGTATGGAAAACGTTTTTATTTATTTATTATTGTCGTTTTTTGTTTTCTTTTAGGATTATTTTGCAACATTGATAAAAAGAGCAGCATTGCTAAGGGAGACAACAATTATTTCTTTTTTTTTTTTTAATGTTCAATAATGTCAATCCTGACGGAGCCAATGAGTGTGAATTAGCTTATTGTTACGAAAATAATAAAATATTTTTTTTCGCAAACAATAATAAGGTGTAATGATCACAAGGAAAAAAAGTTAATTTTAAAAAAAGCTAATACTAGGAAAAGCACCGCATAATCACTGCCATACCTCTCATTACTGAAAGTTTTTAGCTCCCCTTTTCTACATAAAACTAAATTAATTAATTTGCACTAATTAACTAATTGGTCAACTGTTTGATACTTGCATTGTCTTCAACTATGAACGATTGTACACATTTGTGTCTTGATCCGAGAACGAGAAGCAGGAGAAATAAACGTGTACAAGAATCCTCCCAGACAGAGAGACGGGATAATTCGAATCGAAACGAAAGAAAGAAATGAAGATACTAGGGAAGTCTGCCACAGGACATTCTGTATGGCGATCTAATAGAAGGCAGGAGAGCCGCTGGTCGCCCACTATTACGGTATACGGATGTATGCAAACGCGACTTGAAGCTCTTCAAAATCGACACCAGCAGCTGTGAAAAAGTAGCACTGGATAGATCCACATGGAGAGAGAGCATAAAGGAAGGGTCACGGATTGCAGATGCCATACACTACAGAAGCAGAAAGAAGGGTGAAAATGCAACGGCGCCTGGTGATTACATATGCCCAACCTGCGACCGCAGCTGTGTATCAAGGATTGGCCTCTTTAGTCACACAAGAAGTTGCAAAGGGAAAAGATCGTCACTCGAGACGTAAAATGCCACAGATTAGTTGTAAAAGGTGGCCCACGATGGTGTTATGTGGCCAGCACATAGACCTACCGCCTTTACTTTTCCACAACTAATGTCGGAAACCCATTGAAGCTGGGTGGACTTATAGACGCCCAAAGATCCCGAAATTAAAAATCCCAGTCTTCACCAGGATTTGAACCCGGGACTCCCGAATTTGAAGCCAAGCGCTTTACCGCCATATATATATATATATATATATATATATATATATATATATATATATATATATATATATATATATATATATATATATATGTTGTTTTTTATGTCATACTCATGAGATTGTTAGGGAATGGGGCGCATATGTTTCTCGCTACGCCACTGAATATCGCTCCACAATTTCTCAGTGTACATTGTCCGGGGGAACAACTTCGTGTTCCCTTGAATGTATCTCCATTCCATCAGGGGCAGATAATGACCATTAGCTCCTGATTACAATCATAATAATAATTAGCACGATTGCATGACTTCATGATTTGTATTTTCTCTAGCCAAAAAAAAGTTTACATAATGTCATCATTCTCTCTTTACAAATCCCATGACTAGGTGTTTGTGTCGTTTCTATGTTGTTTTTTCTTAAAAGAAACCAATTACAAACAAAAAGAAAAAAAAACCTATCACACGCTTAATTACTTTCTTGTGTCGTGTTATTGTCAGCAAGCTCCCAACACAAGTGCTTCTTTCTAACCTAAGTGTTAAATAGAAGCCATTCTCCGCCAGTGTATTTCCTGCAGCACAATGTCCGAACTAGCCCTCAGGAGAAGGCTTGTAATTTGATACAAAAGCCAGAGACCGCATACTGTAATTACAGCCAACCTAATAAATACATTCATCGATCCAGATAAACGGGATTGTGCGAATGGAAAGATTTGAATTGCGGCCAATTTGGAACAAGTATCGCCTGCAAACTCCCGCCGCCTCTCTCGGTGTGGGTTTTGTTTTTTTTTACAAAGAAAGAGAAGGGGGGTGGGGAATGAGGCACATGCTGAGGAAGGAGAGAGTGATCTCAGGACAATAAGTAAAGCTGGACGTTGTGGCTGGGCTCTGTACGTATGTGTGTGTGTGTGTGTTTGTTTATATATGTGTGTGTGTATGTGTGTGTGTTTGTGTATGTGTGTGTGAGTATGTGTGTTTGTATGTTTGAGTACGTGTGTTTGTGTGTGTGAGTTTTGTGTATTTCTGAGTTAGGGTGTTAGTGAATTTTTTTGTTTGTGTTTGTTTCTGTAAGTGTGTGTTTGTGTATGTCTGTTTCTGTAATTGTGTGTTTATCTGTGTATTTTGTGGACTAATGATTGTGTTTCTTATCAGCAGAGAGAATCAAAAGAAATGAACATTTCACACACGCATGTGAACAACGTCATCAATACTAAAAGGAAACAAACTGGAGGAGAAACAAAATGCCGACTTTAAAAAAAACAAAATTTTTCAAAGTTTCATTAAGTGTAAGTATGTGTGCCCGAATATATATGAGGCACAGTCCTTGTTTTATATGCTAGGACAAATTTGTACAAAAGCTCCTTCTTCCCTAGCGCTATTAGAGCATGGAATTGGTTGCTTGAGCTAGCCAGGAAAACCAGTGACTTGGCGGAGTTTAGGTCATTGGTTAATATGTATGACTAAATACATGACGCATAGGACGCAATCATCTTCTTTTTTGAAGTAACGTCTGTATCATATAAGATAAGAAGAAGAAGATCTATCTTTAGCTCAGTCTTTTCACTTTGGCTCTCGACTTGGGCGGAAATCGTTCTTCTTCTTCCCAATATTGACATCCTTCTCAGTTTGGTTTCTAGAAGTGCACACCTTCTGCACTAGCCTGGATGGCTATGCGCATGGCAGAGTTATAACAATATTCTAATATGAATTTATAGACCCTTACTACATTGCAAATTTGTTCCTTGATTTTATAAGATACCCCACAGATTATGATTAAGGCTTTGAGGATCGCCGCCCAAATAAGAAAATATATGCGAAAAATAATATTTAAAAAAATTGTAAGTGATACATTTTGTTCAATAGGCATGTTTGTAGTGGTAGAGTGAAAACAATGAATCCTCGCTCCTTTTTATAATTTCTTTTAGTGATTGCATTTGGCATTAAAGAATACGGGGTGGTGCGACTCGATATAAGAATTTAATTTATAGCATATATAAAGTATATATTATATATAAATTATATTAGTGACAGATTTTTTTTTTTTAATTTTGTAATTTCTTAACTCAACTACAAAAGAAAAAGTATTGATTTGTCCTATGGGCGGATGGCTGTTACATGTGTCGCCCCTTCCACCTGGTACAACCCTTTACAAATGATAAAGTCTGAGATTAGAGTATGGTGCGACATAAAGTACAAATGGGTTCAAATATCAATAAGTATCGTATATATATAGATATTCAACTAATTGTGTTCGCAAACTATGACTTCTCCATAAAATCAGGACCGCATCCCCCTCACTGAAAACTCAAAAGAGTGGGGAGGGCAGTAGATGCCCCCCCCCCCACACACCTCACCGACTCGGCTAAGGTATCAGAAGGGTATCGACATAATATAAAAATTATATAGTAATTCAACTAATTTTGTTCACAAACTATGATTTCTAAATAAGAGTAGGACCCCCACCCCACTCAAAAGGTTTAGGTGAGATGTATTCGCCTCCCCCCCCCAACCCAATTGGCTAACAGGGGAACGACATAATATAAAGATCGGTTAAAATATCAATAACAAGTTTTAACCCTATCGGATATTTAATTGATTCTGTAAACAAGCTGTGATGTCTACAAATAAATTGGACGGCTTCATACCCCCTCGAAAGTTTATGGTAGCGGGGGGGGCGGGATTGATGCCATCGCCACCTCCCTACCACACCCAATAAGCAACATACTAGCGGGAGAGGGGAGAAATAATCTAAAAATACGTTGAAATATAAATAATTAGTATATATTATTAACAGAAGTAATAAATTCGTATACAATATGTTTTATTTTTTTACTAAAATTCGCCCCTACCGACCCCCCCCCCCCCAGTGGACCTGTAGAGGTTTCCAGCGATGTAGAGCCTATTAATTTTTTTAAATTATTCTTTTTTTTTAATTGCAATAGAGAATTCTGAATGTGTACACATTCATTACACACTTTAAACTTTAAACAATACATAGCTGGACAATATTTGCATAGTTTGTACACCGGATACTTCGGAGACGCCATTTAATTTAAAAAATGCCCCCATAGCTTCAACTTGACCAAGGAATAATGTCATCGATTCGGTAACGTTGTTTGATGAATGCCCTTTGTCATCCTAACCCACCATCCCGAGTCGTCGTTATTTCAGGTGAATACTCTGTGTCATCGTTAATTCAGGTGAATACCCTGTATCCTATGTTATCATTGTTTCAGACTTTAGATGCATACCTTGTATAATCGTGTTTGGCATTTAAATGAATAGCATGTGTCATAAAATAAATAAAATAAATTATGGCTTTTATATAGCGCTACTTTCATGCTTATAGCATGCTCAGAGCGCTTTGATCCAAATTCAGTTGTGCACCAGGGAGGAGGGGGTATCTAGGTATCTAGTTTTTCAGGCGCTCAGTAAACAGTGTCGAACCTCGAGCCCCCTTTATATGTGGCCAAGCCAAGCCAAGTTTAAGCGCACTTAGCCTCTCGACGACGCTTCCCATAGAGAGAATGGATGAAAGAGGATATATCAAGTTCACGATATCAACAGGTGGTTAGCACAATACTTTAATTCCAATGGACCTCATTCACCAATCGTAAACAAACAACATTTAGCCACGTGATAATATTGATAAAACAATGAAAATTACGTATCACGTGACAGCCTTTATGGATTGCGTAATTTGTATAGAAGATATAGAGAACCACAGGGCAAAATGTTGTTTGTTTATGATTGGTGGATGAGGTCCATTGTTGAAAAACTTTTTTTTACGGCAAACAGATTAGATGAAGTAGTTACCTCTACAAGAGTATATAACTTTTTATTAATGACTAATTAAATTCATTCCTCCTTCAAGAGCTCTTGTTTATAAATTAAAAAATTTCATCCTTCTAACACTATAATTTCTATGTTCATGTAACAAAATGGGTTTTTAAAGTTTTAACGAATTAGTCTCAATAAACTATTATCCATACTATAAAGTAGAATGTGAGGTGTATGTATGTTACTTATAGACATCAAAACCGCTTGACCAATCTTGATAAAACTTGGCAGGAATGTTTCTTGGGTACCAACTTAGACCTTAGTGTATGTATTGTATCCCTAAAACAAATTTAAGATCCTAAAAAAAAAATAAAGTTGTCCGACTCTATTACAGCTATAGTATTTTATGGATCTAGGCCATGTCTACAATGTTGACATGAGAAAAGATCGAAAGGATTTAGACCTAGATCTAATTTTAAGAAATACACTTTGCGCAGATAGTTTTGTACTTTGACACATGAAAATACAAAAGAAGATCCATTGATTTCATTATATAATAAATTAATCTTCAATTTTATGTTTCAAAAGCATTTTTTGCATTAATTACTGCGTTATATCTGTGACTACAGATTTCCTGGCGAACATTCTTTCATTAGACATTACCAAATGGTTACACATTAACAAATCTCTCTACTGAGTCTTAAACCCTCATTGAACTCTAAGATGATAAAATTTCTTTTCGCAAAGATAGTTTTATGCTTTAACACATAAACATACTAATTATTGTCCATTCATTTCATATTTTAATCAAATTAACATTCAAATTTGTTTTTCTAAAGCATTTTTAAATACATTCGTTCGCTGTTCGCTAAAGCTGCGTAGCCGTGTTGAGACAGGCCATATATTCATTCATGAAAAAAGGTCACGCATGCGCAACACAGAATGAACTCTGTAAAAGCCAATTTAGATTAGTGTAGATTTAGATCTATGTCTACATCAAGATCTACTTTATACTTTAACACATGAACATACAAAAATTAAGTCTATTCATCTCAAATTTTAATCAAATATATGTAGGCCTAAAAGCAAATGTTTTAATTTGAAAAAATGGATTTAAGCCTATTAGCTATTTTGATTTCATAGCTTCATTCACACTATTTTTACATTGACACATTCGCTTTACTTAGTACATTATTATTTCGTTTAATTGTTTACAAAACACTCTCAGTGACTATATCGACAGTAATGCGCAAATAAAGACCCGCGGGTCGCGGGTAACATATGTCTAGTATGAAATAAATTGGGAAAATGGGGGGGGGGGGAGAAAGAAGGGATATCTGTGTGAATTTTACAGTGATAGGTTTTCAAAATTTTTTTTTCTAAAAAAGGGAACGACATGAATTTGAACTCAAGGCTCAAGACTCTTCAAGCCGACATACTAACCACTCTCCCTGTGAGGTGCTAATGACTGTAGAAGATTGTATAGTTCTCTTTTTTTGTTTCAAACTTACTTTAAAGTGGCGACCTATATAGAAGACTAATTCAGCTTATACAACTACTTCAGTCAAGTATAATTTCTTTCCCTTGTTCGAGAAAAAGTATTAGAAAAAGTGCGTTGTACACGATATGGAAATAAATTTCTGAATCTCAGAAATCTAGAAAACGCTTGGCACAGGGGCTTCACCGCTCCCCCAGACACCCTTGATGTCTGGAATTGGAACCTGGCGCCTCTCCAATAGACCTGCTAGCTACAAAGAAAATATGTTTTTACTAGTATTCCAAACAATTACTGTCTACGAAACATTTTTACCGATTTAAATCAACAGACTAGACGGACTTGAAGATTCATGACCTAAATTAAACTGGACAACTGTGTTACTATTAAGTCTGTCGTTTTTCTTTTGTTCTTCAGTGAACCCGTAAAACACTCCCTGATTCCAATGTAGGTGCTTACTATAATCTTCTGTAGTCATAAGCATCTCACTAGCAGAGTGGTTAGTATGTCAGCTTGAGTAGGCGTGAGCTCTGAGTTCGAATTGAGGTCGTTCCCACTTTTTTTTAATGCTTTTAGAAACCTTTTACGGTAAAATTCACCCAGCGCTCACCTAGATCTCAGATGGCTAAAGGTGCGCGGACGAATTGGTGTGGAGAAGGGTAGCGCTTCTGGTAAAAGTTTGAGAAACACTGTAGTTAAAATTGGTTGTTTACACGTGTCAGACGAAAAAAAATGTATTAAATTTATTGATTTGTATTATTGGGAAATGACTTATTTTATGCCCTATAGATCTGGACTCAATGGTTTGCCTCTTTAGGCACACGAGAAAGTGATTGGGGATCAACTTGCCACACGTAAAATACTACAAAATATAAAGAGAAATAGAACAGTGCAAAATTGTTATGTTTTTTTTTTTTGTTCACTGTATTTGTTCACTGTATTTGTTCACTGTATTTGTTCACTGTATTTGTTCACTGTATTTGTTCACTGTATTTGTTCACTGTATTTGCTCATTGTATTTGTTCACTGTATTTGTTCACAAAAAGAACTAACTAGCAATAGTGTTGAACATATTTGAAGAAAGTTGATTGGGAAGGGAGGACACCCTGAGCTACCGCACCAGGTGCTACCGACACTGGGAGGTTTCCATTTTGTTTTTAGGTGATCAGTAAAGACGAAGTGTTGTCCTGTTTGCTTTTATGTGGAAAAAAACAACAGTCAAATGTTTTTTTACAATTTTATTAATTTGCACGATCAAAACAAGACTATGGCTTAAATATTCCTGGTCCATTGGTGACTTCGTTTTTTTATAAGTTTGTCATATGTATTAGGATCATAGGAAAATTTATAAAAATAAAAGGAAAACCAAAATAGTACTCATGATTAAGCTACATTTCCATGCACCAAGTGGGTATCCCCAGTATTCCATAAGCACTACAATGATATGAAATCATTATCCGTTAAAGCTCCATATTTGTGTTATATTGAATCATTTCCGTTAAGTGAAATAAAGTTAATTTTCATGTTACTAAACTATCTTTTTTTTTCCCAGGATCTACACTGCATTTAAAAACAAGTCGTTAAGGCCCCAAAAGATGGTTAACTCGTGTTTTATAGATACCACCGATCGATACTCGTGACAGGCCAATTCGTCAAATTTCGGAGGTTGCTTTAAATAAACATAGTTTCTTATCGCAGCCTTCCCGCGGCTAATGGAATTACAGCGAACTCTGGCGGCATGTTCTCTTTTTTTTTCCTATGATGTGTTGCCGCTGTACAGGCTAGACCTGGACCGAACCAGAGAATATGATCACAGCTCGAGACCTCATTGACATTTTCTGTCATGCATTTACTCTGTTCTTTTGTTTTTCCTAAACTTTCTTCTTGTTGATACGTTTTGCGATGGCTGCTTGGTTGGATGTATGGATCTTATAGTTTGAACGTTCAGCATTAGATCGCCATGGCAGCCTAATATTGAACTTTTAGTGTACAACAAAATACATTGACATGCCTATTTATTTGTACACAGGATGACACATTGTTGATAGTTTCTGTCCAGTGTTTGCTCTGGTCATTTAGTATCGTATCTTCCTGGCTGGATGGAAATGTATTTCAAAAAATGCAAAAACAAGTTCTTCAGAAGCTGGAAGCCTAATTGCGCAGCATGATGTGCAAGTGGAATGGCGTGAATATGTTTTGAAGAAATAAGCAAGAGAAAAAAAAAACAAGGAAAGGAACAATTTATTTCAAGCTAAAGTGTCGCATAGTTATAACAGATCCAAACTGATCATATCAAATTCGATAACATCCGAATATATCCAATTTGATCCGATCCGATTAGATTCGATCAAATCCGATTCGACCCAATACAATTTTATACTAAAATTTCCCATATACTATTATGGCTGGTAAGGGTTCGATCTCTGTATGAACAATTGTTCTTTTCTTTTCAATAGCTATAAAATACAATATTTATTTATTATATTATGTGTATATAAGAAGTAGGATTTTTTCTTTAGAAATGTAGAAACCTGTTTATTTATATTTCGTTCACTTATACATTTGTTTGTAACTCACTAATCTTGCAACGACATTATTACAGAATGCAACTTGAAAACTTAAAGCGTCTTGAGAAACTGATCGTCAAGTTTTGGAAACTTCTCTGTCAAAATAAAACAACAACACAACTAGTTCGGTCAAGGCCTGATAATTCACATCCACATCCACACATACAAATACATCAATATAAACACACATAAACAGACTAAAACACACACATGCAAATACATCAACATAAACTCACACACACACACAGGGCCGGACTGGGTGTTACAATCGGCATAGGCATTTCTATACAATCCGGCCCACAAATTGTATATCATATGATTGACATCCATTTCTAGGTCTACATGTCCTCTAAGTCATTATGTTAAATTTGATAATGTATCGATAACTGAACGCATGCATACAATGGACTCTGGATTTTTTAAAAAGAAATATGTTCCTTTTTAATCGCTAAAAGTGTTGGTCCTAAAAGGATGAAGGCTACAAGTAGCACTGTCTA
Organism: Biomphalaria glabrata; assembly: GCF_947242115.1. Lineage (NCBI taxonomy): Eukaryota > Metazoa > Mollusca > Gastropoda > Planorbidae > Biomphalaria > Biomphalaria glabrata. The sequence goes on from NC_074712.1 coordinate 17,971,859, forward strand.
CGGATAAAGAATATTACACTGTAGAGTCTGTAAAAGATTTTTTCTTTAAACACGACTCTCAGAGGGCCTTTTTTACAAGAGAATATTATAAAGCCTTTAACAGTTTTAATGCATTCTTTAGGGGCATTCATGAGACCCTTTAGGTGGTCCTACCGGCCCACAGAGTATGTGCCCGAATGCCCATATCGCCAGTCCGCCCCTGCACACAGACACATACGCACATAGTCACACACTGTCCAGAGCAAACGAAGTTGAAAGCTTTAAGATCACTTGAGAACGCAGGCGTCAACTACAAGTCAAGCATGAGACCGTAAACGTGTTTTTTTTTTAAGAGAGAGTTCCAACTTCCAAGCAACCCAAAAAATGTGATAATGAAATAAAATTAGTTCTTATTTGACTTGTCTAGAAACGTAAATATTAAAATAACGAAAACTAAAACGGATATGTCCTGCCTTGCTTCAGAAGTCAGTTACTTGCAGGTGTCCAGATTGACGGAAAAAAAATTTAATTATGTTTGCTGCATTTTAAAAAGCACTCAAAGAATTTCGAAATTATACGAAGATTCACTTTTATAAATAGGTGATACTAACAATTGCTCGATGTTTGCCTTTGGCTATTTGTTTTTATGCGAAACGCGCATGGAGACATGAACGTCAGCAGTAATAAAAAAGAAAGGTTTAAAGTGGCTTTGACGGATTTTAAGTCACTGGCAAAGATCAGGTCAGACAACAAATAAAATACTATGCTGGACAGGCACTTGACCATTTAATAAGGTTGTGACTGAGTGTCTGTTTGAATGAACGAATCGCGCACCCCAAGGTTAGCAATTGGAGACGCGGTGGCTGAGTGATAAAGCGCTTGGCTTCTGAACCGAAGGTCTTAAGTTCGAAACTTCGTAAAGACTGGGATTTCTAATTCTTGGATCCTTAGGGCGCCTCTGAGTCCACCCAGCTCTAATGGGGAAAAGTAATGGCGATTGGTCGATGTGCTGGCCATATGACACCCTCCTTAACCGTGGGCCACAGAAACAAATGCCTTTTACATCATCTGCCCTATAGATCGCAAGGTCTGAAAGAGGGTACTTACTTAAGGTCAGCAATTACATGGAGGCTGTTACGAGGAACACGCAAACAGGGACGTCCTCGTTTAACTTGACGCCTAACCTTCATGGAGGATCTCAGGACAGTGGACTCTAGTTGTGAAGAGGTTGTACACATTCCTGGAGTCCAATTGTTATGGAGACAACTTTCCGCACAATGCACCGAACGTCACGGGAGAATCTAAGTCTAAGTAAAATGATAACGTTCTTAAAATTATCTTGATTTAGAATGACAAACTCAAAAATAATTGTCAGAACGTAGTAAATGAATTCACTGTATGTCTAAACTGTATCTATTTTGTCCTGCGTGGTCAGAGGGATGGAAATACTGCAGAGTTTTAGCGGCATCCGAAAGGGGAAAAGACGCTATTAGTTTTGTGTGGCCTGTGTGTCCCTCCATCTGTCCGTCCGTCCGTCCCGTTTATATCTCAGAAACTAGACAACTAGAAGAGAAAATGAAAATCGGACATCATCATATTTTAGATCATTGAAAGTTCTTTTTTTCTTTTCCAAAATGTGAACCATCTAATTTTTAAAATTGTATATGCAAGCAGATTTTTCAAAAAATTACACCACTTTTCAATGAAAAACTTCAGGGGAGATAACTTTTTTTTAAAAAAAAAAAAAAGATCATGGACTTCTTCATTAATAACTCAAGCTTCATTCATAGATTCGCGCATTGGTAAAAAAAAATTGCATCTAAGGTCACAATGGTAAAAGTGTCGATGGATCCTTATAAAATATATTTTCTATTTATTATCTAACTCATTGAATAGAATATTGATTCAAATGTTGTTTAAAAAAAAAGAATTTTGATACGAACTTCGTTTTAGTTATAAGTTTAAAAAATAACATACTGCTTTTTTAGCGCGCAGTTTTGACAAATCCTCCTTATAGGGTCCTACACTTGACATTCTAAGTAAGACTAAATAGAGTCCAGATCAAGATATATTTATAATATATGTATATTATAAATGTATTAATAATTTGAACAAAAATGAAATTATTAAGACAATAATTATCTTCTGACAGCTTATCGGTGCAGATTTATTTATTATGTAAACAATAGTATCACATTAAGGAATGAATCGGATTCGAACAGCAAAGTACACCATTACCAGGTAACAAAAGGCCTACTATTCATGATTATAACATTTGCCTAGGTCTAGTAATTTTAGAATTAAACGTGTTAAGTCATACTACGAGTTCTAGTCTAGATATAGACTAGTAGATTCTATACCAAGATTCTATATCTATTTCAGATCTAGATCTAGACTCATATCCAGATATAGATATATCTAATTCTAGATCTAGACTTAGATCCTAGACTTTAGTCACTTTAGATCTAGTTCCAGATCTAGACCTAGACTTAGATTTTGAATCTAGATTTAGATCTAGAACAAGGTCTAGATCAAGCTAGATCTAGTTCTAGTTTGTATGACAAATGACAACGGAGACATTAATTTTTATTTGCTAGGGGAAAGTATTGTCAAGTCATTTGTACACAACTGTAGCTAGCTCACTACCTAGAGTAATCTAGGTCAAGATTTTTTTTTCGTGTTACCAATTTATCTAATTTTGTAAGAAGAATAAATCTTTTTTAGTTTCTCTTTATTACATGTAACATCATTTTAATTTTGAATATATGGATAAAGTTAATAATAATTATTTTTAAAAATATAAGGGTACGCTTAATGAATATATAAAGATGTTGTGGCTGAGGGGTAGCACTTGGAACTGTAAGTCCTGAGTTCGAATCCTAGTGAAGACTCTCGGTGGACCACTTCGAGTGCCGATTTTGAGTTTGCGTTTCCACACAAACTGTCTTTGTAACCTTTTTTTTTTTCGATTTATAAAATGACAGAATTAATAAAACGAAACAAATTTAGAAAATTGAGCAACTAGTCCAAATGTGTGCACAGCTTTTATCGGTATTCCTCCATCAGGGATTGATGAAACAAGCTATGCGGGATGTTTAGGTTGGTGACCATAAACCGTTAGGCTACCTATCAGGTGGGCTCGTGTTTGTATCCTGATCTGAGTTGTGTTGATTTAGCGCCTAAAGGCAACACGGAAACTCTTCCTCTAGATACCACCTCCCACACATGTCACCAAAAGAGATTTGACTATAGCGCACTAAGCATTCTACAGCTCTTAGTTTGTTGGACCTTTGGGGCACAACACAAGATCAGCTGAACGTCTTTCTCCAATCCTCTCTGTATTTTGCCTTTAATAGAATCTGTTTCACTGACAGGTCCGTTCATTCTTTTATGTTCTTCCTATTGTTTTCTATGTCAGAATCTTTTTCTTTTCCATGTACTGTTCCCTGAAGGAAGATTTTTGCAAAAGGAACTTGTGATATGGCCATAGAGTTTTCTTTTCGTTTTTTTTTTTTACAGTAGTTAGCAAGTCATCGTGGGGTCCGATCGCTGAACTAATTATATTTCTAATCTCTTCATTTGTGATACGTTCTTCGTATGTAATACCTAGGAGATGGGCTATGCAAAAGCTATACGCAAATACAGTTCAATGAAGGTGTAGTCTATGTCTGGTTCTGGAACCTCGGTAGGAAACAGTATCCAAGCGAGTCAAATGATGTTAGACCAGGTTGTGATGTTTATGACTTGTACCAAGGTTCATATCGTTCCAAACCCTGACGATTAAACTGTGGCTATATATAACTACTGTCGTGCGGCCGCTATTGATTAAGTCAGTTGTATATATTAGGTGATCATATTTCTCGTTGAGCACAGCCAGAAGTGTCCAAGTCAGCTTTGTTTTCAGCCAGGAGTGTTTAATTTCATCAAATCACTTTTAGATATTGAACTTTCTAAATAAACGTCAGTCATTAGCATTACAGTTTTATCAACTAATACAAGTATGTTAAAATACCGTAACATTGCATAAATATTTATAAATTGTAAAAGTTAGTTGGCAATATTAGAAGAAACGAAATATGTGAATACAAAAACTGAAGTAGTGAAAAATATGCAAATACAAAGGGCTAAAAGGTTATAATGTAACGGAAATCTACGTTTCTTTCCAAATCAAGGTGTGAAACATGAAATGGAAGAGAACCAACGTCCTGACAAGTATGTTTAACAGAAGCATGATGGTTATACAATTTGTCGTGGCGATATTAAACAGAAAAGAAAAATTTTAAACACCATTTCAGTCTTATTACTTCCTTTGTCCGGCTGTTTCATGCCAGTTTTGGAATACAGTTGTATCGTGGGCGAGTCTACAATACTGTACTAATACATGTCCAGTCCTGCGAGGGACAGTCATACTTTAAATGTCAGCCAATCTCCTAATTTTATTGCTTCGAATTCTGGTGGGCGTCTTACCGTTTTATTAGTTGGGAACGTCATTCAGACGTCAATACATTTATTGAAACAAAAATAAGTTTTTTCATTTTAGTAGGCTTTGCTTTCGTATGAAATTTGTGTTTTCCAAAAATAACTTTTTAAAACGTTGAATCGTGATTTGATAATTTGGTGAGCTGCCATAGAGTTAAATACTGCATTTTATGTATCTTTATTCTTACACGTGAGACAGGTAAACTAGTTTATTTAATGAAAGAAAAAGAGTCACAGGTAAATAGACAGACAGACAGACAGACAGGCAGATAGATAGATAGATAGATAGATAGATAGATAGATAGATAGATAGATAGATAGATAGATAGATAGATAGATAGATAGATAGATAGATAGATAGATAGATAGATAGATAGATAGATAGATAGATAGATAGATAGATAGATAGATAGATAGATAGATAGATAGATAGATAGATAGATAGATAGATGGACGATTAGCTGCACACATTCATTCTTCTAAAAACCCATACACAACTACACAATCACTCATGGGGTAATTGTTTTTATAAAACATTTTTATTTTTCATGGACAAACAAACTGACAAACAACAAGAATACAACAATTTTTTTTTCGATATCTACATTAGCCAAGTCATCAATATCAAGCACATCCCGTCTCTCCCTCGCCGTCTCTCTCCCCCCACAAGTTAAATATATAGATTGCGTCTTCATTGCCCAGCGACCAGAAACAATAAACGAGGTCCTCACAGGAGGGGAAAAAAAGAATGGAGATTAACGAGCAACGTCTATAAACAGGAGAGAGAGAGAGAGAGAGAGAGAGAGAGAGAGAGAGAGAGAGGAGAACAGAGGACACGGGGAAGGATGGGGTGGGGTAGGGTGAGTGTCTTGGTCAACATTAATCTATGCGCTTACATCAGCCACTGGGTGACACCAACAAAAATAAAAATGTTTGATCTCATCAACGTAATTACTTTTATTTCAAGTGAACATTGACAACATTGGACTTGTTGAGACAAAGAGTTTTAAAGTACTTTCTCGCGCAACTGAATTACTAAACAAATAACTCATAGATTTTCTGTGTACAGTTTGGTTTGTTTGCTTGATTCTTGCTAAAGGAGGCGGTTTTGACATTACATAAGCAGTCTGAGCTTAAGACATTTTATTTGTTTCCATCAGACATTTTGTTTACAACTTATTAGATTTAATTTCTGCAAATTACTAATTAAAGGGAAACTCCGATAGTTTTTCAAATTTTAGTTATTGACATATTTAAATTCTGCGTAAAAAGTTGTAATAGTAAACATTATATCATTTTTTATTTAAATGCTCGGAAAATTTTATATTTAATAAATTAGACAGAAAATTCTCCACGCCCCCCAAAAAACGGGGTTCTGCGAGATGTTTTTAGTTTTTAAAAACGTGACGTCACAAGGGTGCTGGCTAAATTTAGATCTAGACCTATATAACCGATAAACTCTCTAGTCTAGATCTAGACCTATCAGATCGCATTTATTGTTACGCTTCACAGCTAGATCTAGTCTCCACGTTGATTTATAATCGGTCATTGTTTATAAATAATATTCTAGATCTAAACCTCTATTTCTACTTGAAGAAAATTAAATATTGTTTTTCAGCTTGTTGCAGATAAAAGATAAAATCAGCAAGTATGCTGATACAGAAATTATTGTCTCTTTTCATTTGTTTCCAAGAGATGAACTTGAATGAAGTTTTAAAGGGAAAATGGGAAAAATTTATTCGCCTGAAGAGCAAATATTTTACAAAGGCATTAGCTAATTCCTGTTTATGCTCAAACCATTTTGAGAGAAGCTGTTTCAGCAACTTCATTTTCATTGCTGTGGAAATGGGATTTGAAAAAAATTGAAGTTAATACTAGGTGCAGTACCAACAATACATTGGATTTCCAGGCCAAAGAATTCAATTAATGATACTACTGAGACATTTAAAAAAAAACTGAAGTTCATAAATATAAATGAATCAGATTTGTGAGCTAGAAATTTACTACGAATACTAGATCTACTATTAAATTTCTTATTTAATAAGTAGATCTATCGTCTACGAAACTCAATTCCAACTTTTAAACTTTTGACCTTGGGGGTGTGTCTCGCCGGCTGAGCCAGCGTCAAGCTCTCTCATCACTTTTTCCATGTCAACCAATGTTAGGTCAAAACGGCACAAAAAAATCATAACTTTCTTACTGTCAAACATACAGTCATAATTTATACACCATTAGAAATTTCTTTTAAAGTATTTTAATGATGTACTAACGAAAATTTTTTTTATCAAAGATATTTTTTTTTCCTCGTCCTCGTACCTTCGTGACGTCACACAGAAATTCAGTGAAAATCTGACTGTTTTGGATGCGCAGAAAAATTATGTCACAAAAACATCAATTACTAAGTTATTCTTGCAAATAAAAAAAAAAGAATAATATATTCATTATCTATAAATCAAAACACATATTATATCAAAAATTGTCAAAACCATCGGAGTTTCCCTTTAAAGAACTATTCAAAAGATTTTTAAAAAATTGTTCGTCAATGCTATACTTCTGGTTAAGGCCGTCAAAAAACATTTCAAATCTAACTTAAAAAACAAGTAATATATATATACATTTTTTAAATGTATTCCGACATTATGTTTCAATTATAAACTAAACATTTATTTCAGAGTTCAAATGATCAGAAACATTTGCATGGCGCACCAGAATTAGAAGGAATAAAAGGAGAGTGGAAATCAAAATGTTCCCCCCCCCCCCTTTTGCTCTACATCTAATTTTGTTTCCTCCTAAAGCATAATGCGACGAATTCGAAATTAACGTCATAATTAATATCTCATTTTGATTCAGTCCATCTCCTAACGCCTATCAGAATCTTGATTTTTTTTCTAAAGTCGGCAAACATCCCGGCCCATTGCTTAATTCAGTCATAGTAAAGTGCCTCCTGCATTGTGCCCCAACCTTAAAGCCTCACGATGCTTACATCATTGCCCAGTTCAATCTGCCTCGTGTCATGGCCTAGGTTATGTCGATTTTTTGCAGTGTTTTTAATCCATATTTTAGTTTTGTTTCATAAAGATTTGATTTCCAGACTCGGATGATGTTTTTCATTCCACTCAGTGATATTCAACTCAGAAAGCATCAAGCACACAGAACACCAGCAGATAAAAACCCAGATCTAGTTGCCTTGAATATAAGGTTTCTAAATAATTAGAAAACTTTTTTCTAGAAATTTCTTTAAATTTTGTAACTGTTAAGGATATTTTTATTTAAAAGAGAAAACTTGAAGGGGAAAAAAGTGAAAATATGAGATGCTATTAATCAGTGTGTGTGTGTGTATGTGTGTTCGACTGTGTGTGAGTGTGTGAGTGTGAAAAAGAAACGGAGACAGAAAAAAAAAGTCAGAGAAAGACCAAGTGGGGGGGGGGGGAGGGAAGGGGTCATGGAAATAGTAAAACAGAAAGAACGCCAGAATGTTAAGATGGAAAGGACAGATAGACAGAGAAAAACAGACAGAGAAAAGCAGACAGAGAAAAACAGACAGAGAAAAATAGACAGAGAAAGACAAACAGAAAATAAAGCCAGAGAAAGACAGACAGAGAAAGACAAACAGAGAAAGAAAGACAAAGACAGACAGAGAAAGATAAACATAGACAGAGGCAGAAAGACAAACAGAGAAAGACAGAGAAAAACAAACAGAGAAAGACAGACAGAGAAAGACAGACAGAGAAAGACAGACAGAGAAGGACAGATAGAGAAAGACAGAGAAAGAAAGATAGAGAACGACAAGCAGAGAAAGACAGAGAAAGACAGGCAGAGAAAGACAGATATAGAAAAGAAAACAGAGAGAGACAAACAGAGAAAGACAGATAGAGAAAAAAAAAGACAGAGAAAGACAGATGGAGAAAAAAAGACAGAGAAAGACAGATAGAGAAAAAAAGACAGAGAAAGACAGATAGAGAAAAAAAGACAGAGAAAGACAGATAGAGAAAAAAAGACAGAGAAAGACAGATAGAGAAAAAAAGACAGAGAAAGACAGATAGAGAAAAAAAGACAGAGAAAGACAGATAGAGAAAAAAAGACAGAAAGACAGAGAAAAAAAGACAGAGAAAGACAGATAGAGAAAAAAAGACAGAGAAAGACAGATAGAGAAAAAAAGACAGAGAAAGACAGATAGAGAAAAAAAAAGACAGAGAAAGAAAAACAGACAAAGAAAGACAGAGAAAGAAAAACAGACAAAGAAAGACAGAAAGAAAGACAAAGAAAAGCAAACAGAGAAAGACAGAGAAAGATAGAGAAAGGCAGAGAAAGACAGACAAAGGCAGACAGAGAAAAATATAGAAAGACAGAGAACGAGAGATAATAAGTGGATTAAAAGTTAGACAGAGAAAGAAGAAAAATGAGAGAAACAGAGAATATTTTTCTTATATATATTACAGACGTTATTTCAAAAAAGAACATAATTATGTCCTACGCATTTCATGTGTCAAACTAGTCAAGCATGTTAATTAATCACTTAACCTCCGCTAAGTCGTTAGTTTTCCTGGCTGATCCATGCAGCCCATTCCATTCTCTAATGGCACTAGGGAAGAAGGAGCAATTTGTTCTACCGTATAAAATAATAAATGTGCCTCTTACTGTGTATCTTTCTGTGTATTTCATTTTTTTTTGTTGAAAATTATGGTTCCGTGTTTGATGTATTTTAGCTACCTGACTTTGTCCTAAAATGTCTCTTAGTTGAGTGATTTGACTAATGGTGTTAATCTTATCAAATTTGAATATTCGTTTGTAATAAATTTCACTGCTCTTTTTTGTATTAGTTCTAGTTTCTATATGTTTACCTGCATTGAGACATCCCAAACAGTTTAGTCAAACTAAAGTTAAATGGTATTTTAGATTTATGTTCTTGTTTGATTTGTAAAAATTTCTTTTAATGAACCCTTATGTTTTGCTTAGTTTTACAATGCCCATAACTGTGGCATCTGGTGAAAGAAGCTTCTCGCGCTTCAAACTAATCAAGAATTACTTGAGGTCAACAATTCACGAAGATAGATTGAACAATTTGGCAATTCTTGCTATTGAGCATTATTTATGTAGGAAACAGAATTTTGATGATATACTGTATGACCTCGCCACACTCAGGGCTCGTAAAGTTCATTGGATCGTGATTTTATAATTAGTAAAATAAAGACAACTTTTTCTAATACAAAATCTTAATTTTCAATTATTATCCTTATCCCTTCCTAAACTGGGTAGGACCCCGCAATTCTTAGGGCCGGCACTGTCTGTCTGTTACTAATCATATACACGTTATTTCAACCACTTCCCATTGTCGAATCAAGTTTAATCAAGCTCAAACTTTGTACAATTAATTATTGTCCTAATAAAACATGAAATCAATTTTAAAAAATTCAGTTATTGAGTGATCATAAATTAATTTTGTTTCATACAGGAAAAGGGAAACAAATCTTACAGTATTGATATATATGGCTGTAAATATGCAGCTGTTTCCTTATATTAGCTTTTCTAAAAGTATTTTTGTATTGCTTGTTATATTTTTTTTAATTTTTTTATTTTAACATTGGATCTTGTCTAGTTGTAGATCTCTATGGAGGCATTTTTCTTGGAGTGCACGGAGTGTCAGTAACAATTGAAACATGTGAGATTGTCGTAAAATTAATACATGTGAGATTGTCGTAAAATTAAAACACGTATGGTCGTCGTTAAATGTGTTTCCAGTTAAGCAAGACTTCCCGCTCTGTTTTGGTTCCGCAGAAGACGTCCGAAGAACGATTGCTCAAGGCTTTAACGTAAGACGCGCTGGCCTAGACATATTGAACTAACTCTACAAATAAACTAGTTGAATCAAGACAGATTTACTAAGAGAACAAGCAAAATATAAAAAAATTCCTTTTAAAAAACAAAGCTTATCTGAGGGAAAGTATATAGAACTTTATTCCCTTATCTATATTATAAAGTAGAATGTGAGGTGTATGTATGTATGTATGTATGTTAATTATAGACATCAAAACCGGTTGACCAATCTTGATAAAACTAGGCAGGAATGTTCCTTGGGTACTAACTTAGACCGTAGTGTATGTATTGTAGCCCTAAAACAAACTTAAGATCCTAAAAAAAAAATAAAGTTGTCCGACTCTATTACAGCTATAGTATTTTATGGATCTAGAATCTAGGCCATGGTTAACAATGTTGACATGAGAAAAGATCGAAAGGATTTAGACCTAGATCTAATTTTAAGAAATACACTTTGCGCACATAGTTTTTTACTTTGACACATGAAAATACAAAAGAAGATCCATTGATTTCATTATATAATAAAATTAACCTTCAATTTTGTGTTTCAAAAGCATTTTTTACATAAATTAGTTCCTGATATCTGTGACTACAGAATTCCTGGCGAAAATTCTTTCATTAGACATTACCAATTGGTTACACATTAACACATCTCTCTACTGAGTCTATTCCAAGGTCTAGGTCTAAAACTCTTATTGAACTCTAAGATGATAAAACTTCTTTTCGCAAAGATAGTTTTGTGCTTTAACACATAAACATACTCATTATTGTCCATTCATTTGATATTTTAATCAATTTAACATTCAAATTTGTTTTTCTAAAGCATTTTTAATACATTCGTTCGCTGTTCGCTAAAGCTGCGTAGCCGTGTTGAGATAGGCCTATATTCGTTCATGAAAAAAGGTCACGCATGGGCAACACAGAACTCTATAAAAGCCAATTTTTAACTCAAGATTAGTGTAGATTTAGATCTATGTCTACCTCAAGATCTACTTTATACTTTAACACATGAACATACAAAATTAAGTCTATTCATCTCAAATTTTAATCAAATATATGTAGGCCTACAAGCAAATGATTTAATTTGAAAAAATGGATTTAAGCCTATTAGCTATTTTTATTTGATAGCTTCATTCACACTATTTTTACATTGACACATTCGCTTTACTTATTACATTATTATTTCGTTTAATTGTGACTATATCGACAGTAATGCGCAAATAAAGACCCGTGGGTCGCGGGTAACATATGTCTAGTACGATATAAAACAAAAAATAATTAATTACCAATAATTAATTAACAAATTGGTTGATTTTAAATTGATTCAAGTTTTGTTAGCTACAATAAATAATTGTTAAATGTTTCAACCTGAACCGAGAATAGGTGTAAAAGAAAAAACGCGTTCAATTATCTAAAGGGACGAAACCCTACATATTTAGCAGTATAGGTGAATACTGAAAGATTAATTTCCTTTGCTTGTATCAAACAGAATAATTAATTACCAGTAATTGATTAACTACTTGGATGATTTTTTAAATTGATTCATATCTTGTCTATGCCAATAAATAATTGTGCGAAGTTTCAACTTGATCTGAAAATGGTTGTGGGTGAAATAACGTGTACAAACGTTTTATCAGACAGACAGGCAGAGTGAGTTGATAAGAATCTTTGGAAAAACGAAGAAAGAAACAAACCTCCTAGATCCTCGAAGTGTGACAATCATCTTTTACCCTCGGCTTTCAAAATATAAAACCTAAACATGTGCTTGAAGCAATCATGTCAGTCAGTCAGTCAGTCTTACCAGATTAGCTGTGCAGCGCGTGTGTGGAACTTAATTTTTATGTAAAACTAATTTAGGTGTTAAGATGTAGTCGTTTGGATGGTTTTGTCACGTGACATAAACAGATGAGTTGAAACTGTACAAATGTTTGAATTAATTCTATCAAATATCCACGTGCAGAACTCAGTTTTATGAGATTTTAACGAGATAACCGGATATCTCGCTTAGATAACTTTTGATACAGCTTCACATACAGCTATCTCTAACTAGCCCCCTTCTGTCTCTTCCTCTCTCTTTAGCCATCCTCTTTCTGTCTATCTCTATCCTCTTCCTGTTTCTCCCTCTATCTCTAAATATTACTTTTCTGTCTCCAACTCTCACTATATCTCCTTCTATCCCATACTATGTCCCGTCTCTCTCCCTCCTTCTTGCTCCCTCTGTCTCTCATTCCCTCCGATTCTCTATAAACTCTCCCATCCTATCTTTCTTCTTCCTTCATCGCTCCGTTTGTTTCTTCTCTACCTTCATGCACTCTCTCTCTCTTTCTCTAACTCCAGTTCTGCCCCTTCTCTCTTTTTCTCTCTCCCCTTCTCTCTCTATAATCTCCTTTCTCCTTCTCTCTCCCCCTCTCTCCCTTACTCTCCCCCTCTCCTTTAATATTTACCATCCCATTCGTTTTTTATTATTTAAACTTTGACCTCGAGCTCCATGTCTACAATGTCAACAAAAACACGTGTGACCTATTTTCTTCGAGCACAGGTTAATCCAAAGTTATCTAATTAGCACCAAGATTGTTCTTTGAACACCTGCTTCTTCAAATTAGCAAGGAGGAAAAAAAAAGTTAAAATCAGACACAAATAAAATCATACAGACAACATATAGCCTACACATAAAGGGAGCAACGAAAAATAACTTTTAAACTCGTTTCAGAATAAGATTATAAAAACACGGCTGTCATCTGGCCTAGACGTTGAACTGTTCCATTCGCTTTTCTTTAAGCCTACGAGAAAAATGAAAATCCCCGAGTCCTTCTAAAAACCTCCCCTCCCCCTTTTCTTGGACGAATTCCCGTGAGGACAAGAATGGCATGACAGCACCTGCTTCAGCCCTAGCTGGCAGCTAACTGAGGCACAGGGCAGATATACAGACTTAGAGATCTAAAACAAGGAAATGGCAGGAAAGTGGAGGAGGTCAGCTGGGAATGAAGGAAAATATGTATAAACACAGAGAGAGAGGGAGAGAGAGAGAGAGAGAAAAAATGAGAGAGAACTAAATAAGTTATAGAGAAAGAGAAACAATAAAAGGAGCAGGAAAGAGAGACAGAAAGAGAGATAGATGGATACAATGAAATAAAGGGAGAGTGAGAAAGAGAGAAAAAGGAAGACAGAGAGAGAGAAAAAAAAAGAGATGTTTGTTATAGTACAAGCCAAATCAAAATATATATTTAGAAAAGAGAGAAAGAGAGAATGAGAAAAGAGAAAGAGAGAGACAAAAATCTAGAAGAAAAAGAAGAGAGAGAGAGAGAGATTTAAAGAAAAGAGAAAAATATAAAGAGAAGAGAGAGAGAGAGAAAGAAAGATTATTTGCAGACGATTGCATAATATATAGAACAATAAAAACAACACAAGACACAGATATTTTACAAAGAGAATTAGATGAATTACAGAAATGGGAATCAAATTGTAGCATGTCTTTCCACCCAGAAAAATGTCAGTTGTTAAGAGTAACAAAAAAACTAAAACAAATTAATTCCACTTATCTTATTCATGGCAAACCAGTAACACAGACTAAAAACGCAAAATACCTAGGTGTTATAATAAATGAAAAACTGTCATGGAATCCACATATTGATGAAACTACAAAAAAATCAAACAAAGCATTAGGATTTATTAAAAGAAATTTCTATAAATCAAATAAGAACATAAAACTAAAATGTTATTTAACCTTGGTTAGGCCAATAATAGAATATGCATCCTCTGTTTGGGACCCCTCAACTCAAGAAAACATTAAGAAACTAGAACAGACACAAAATAGAGCAGTGCGATTCATAACAAACGAATATTCACATTTGACTAGAGTAACACCTTTAGTAAAATCACTAAATTTAGAAAGCCTTCAGGACAGAAGGCTCAAAAGTAAAGTAGCAATAATACATATAAAGTAGAATGTGAGGGGTATGTATGTATGTTACTTATAGACATCAAAACCGCTTGACCAATCTTGATAAAACTTGGCAGGAATGTTTCTTGGGTACCAACTTAGACCTTAGTGTATGTATTGTAGCCCTAAAACAAACGTAAGACCCTAAAAAAAAAATAATGTTGTCCGACTCTATTACAGCTATAGTATTTTATGGATCTAGGCCATGTCTACAATGTTGACATTAGAAAAGATAGAAAGGATTTAGACCTAGATCTAATTTTAAGAAATACACTTTGCGCAGATAGTTTTTTACTTTGACACATGAAAAGACAAAAGAAGATCCATTGATTTCATTATATAATAAAATTAACCTTCAATTTTGTGTTTCAAAAGCATTTTTTACATTAATTAGTTCCTTATATCTGTGATTACAGATTTCCTGACGAACATTCTTTCATTAGACAATTCCGTAATGAATCGCGTACTAAATATTAATTCGTTTAATTGTTTACTTTATAATCCCATCCCTAGATCTAAAACTCTAATTCAAATCTAAGATGATAAAACTTCTCTTCGCACAGATAGTTTTATACTTTAACACATAAACATATTAATTAAAGTACATTCATTTCATATTTTGATCAAATAAACATTCAAATTTGGTTTTCTAAAGCTACATTCGCTTACGAAAGCTGCGAAGCCGAGTTGAGATAGGCCTAGATCTATATTCATTCATGAATCGCGTACTAAATATAATTTCGTTTAATTGTTCACTTTATAATCCCATTCATTTAACAAAGCTATCGCTCTTTTCGTTTTTAATAGATAAGAATGTATCGACTTCGGGTAAACCCATTTTCGCAAACCTAATTTTATTTTCGTAGCGAAAGAGAAATAACGTGAAAGGATCATTAGCTAAGTTTAACATACATATAAATCCAATCCACTAGATTATTCAAAAGCATTTTTTACATAAATTAGTTCCTGATATCTACAGATTTCCTGGCGAACATTCTTTCATTAGACATTACCAAATGGTTACACATTAACACATCTCTCTTCTGAGGTCTGAGTCTATTCCTAGGTCTAGGTCTAAAACTCTTACTGAACTCTAAGATGATAAAACTTCTTTTCGCAAAGATAGTTTTATGCTTTAACACATAAACATACTAATTATTGTCCATTCATTTGATATTTTAATCAAATTAACATTCAAATTTGTTTTCTAAAGCATTTTTAATACATTCGTTCGCTGTTCGCTAAAGCTGCGTAGCCGTGTTGAGATAGGCCTATAATCATTCATGAAAAAAAGTTCACGCATGCGCAGCACAGAACTCTAGATTAGTGTAGATTTAGATCTACGTGTACCTCAAGATCTACTTTATACTTTATACACATGAACATACAAAATTTAGTCTATTCATCTCAAATTTTAATCAAATATATGTAGGCCTACAAGCAAATGTTTTAATTTGAAAAAAAAATGGATTTAATTAAGCCTATTAGTATTAGCTATTTTGATTTGATAGCTTCATTCACACTATTTTTACATTGACACATTCGCTTTACTTATTACATTATTATTTCGTTTAATTGTTTACAAAACACTCTCAGTGACTATATCGACAGTAATGCGCAAATAAAGACCCGCGGGTCGCGGGTAACATATGTCTAGTAATACATAAAACACTGAACCATAATCTTCAAATACAAAAACAAAATTTAATAAAATACTCTGAAAGACACAAAGATAAAGGCACATTCCTCGTCCCATATGCTAGGACAAATGTGTACAAATACTCCTTCTTCCCTAGTGCTATTAGAGCATGGAATGGGTTGCCTGAGCTAGCCAGGAAAACCAGTGACTTGGCAGAATTTAAGTCATTGGTTAATATGCATGACTAAATGCATGACGCGTAGGACGTAATCATCTTCTTTTTTGAAGTAACGTCTGTATTATATAAGATAAGATAAGATAAGATAAGAAAGAAGAGAAAGACAAAAAAAGGAGAAGAAAAAAGTGAAAGAAAGAAAGCCAAGAAATATTTCCACTTTTCATATAGATCAGTGATACCTGACATGTTCAGTCTTAGGGCCAGATACCTCTACGTTATATGGGTCATGGTCCCAATTAGTCGTCTAGTGGCAGTCTAGTCCAATGGAGCCAGGACTCATTTTCATTATGCTCAATGGCTGAACATTTTGAAGGGCTGAATAGCTCCGCGGTATGTCTCCCGCGGGCCGTAAGCTAGGCACCATTGGTTATATAGAGACTGTTGCAAAGAAATAGTTGTGTTTCAAGTCAGCTGTCACCTGTCACTGTACATCGGGAAGAAAATGAACAGAAACAAAGGAAGAGGACATGCTCCAATGGTGATTGAGGTGTGAGTGTGTAACATTACCTGTGTGCACCATTGACAAAATGATGTAATGTATAAATGCTTCTTAGGAATAACATTTTACTTTGTCAATATAGTCACCCCTAACATTTATGTTTGTTTTAAAAGTGGTGTATTAAAAAAAAAGTTTACTTAATTAATGTAAAAAAAATTAAGCTGTTCGATTTCAGTACACAAAAAAAAAGAATGTTTTCCCTAAACCTAGCAAACTACAAAATATGTTGAAATCAGACTTTCAATAGCTGTTCTAGATTCTGACATCTAAACGTGACAGACAGACTAACAGACTACTCGAAACTAACAGCGGCTCTTCCCCTGGAAGCTAACAAAAAAAAAAGCAATTTAAAAAATTTAAAAATCAAGGATGAATATGTGACATTGAACAAGCCAAGAGACAAATACAAATACTCAGCTAAACCCTACACACACATTCACACACACTACACACGCACGCACGCACACCACACTAAGTCTCGAGCTCGTCCTCTGACTTTTCCCTCACAGCCAGAGCATAATGTGTGCACGCCAATGGCGATACATTGACACTTAACCTACACCAAGGGACCAAACTCCGTGGAAGCGTTTTAAAATCACTTTGTCTACAGCAACGAAGTCGTGCATAATTTAGTAGATTTTAGCCTCAACATGCCAACTTCTCTTTAGGTTCGTGCTGGCACTTTTTTTTTGTGTGTTGGTCTGTCCTTAAACAAAAATATATTTTAAAATAGAAAAAAAGTGTGAAAGTGTCATATGACCACCCACACGTGCTAAAAATAGATTTTTTTTTTAATGAAAAAAAAATTCTATTGCAAAATAGATAACAAATGTGACATTTTGGCAGCTTACAGTTCAAATATGGTGGAGTTCGAAGAACCAAACCCGTTATTGACACATCCGGTTTGTATCCTGCACTACACTAACTTGGTTCAAATCTCTAGCTAAGAAGAGGGGCTGGGATCAGAGGGAGAGAAGCGCATTTTCTATGTCAATCTAGCTTTGCACGTTGATCAGTGACTTAAACTCTACTAAGTTGGTTTTCCTGTCTGATTCAGGCAACCCATCCATTCTCTACTGAAAGTATGGAAGATGGAACACTTGAACGACTCTGTCCTAGCATATGGAATTTTAAAAAATGTGCCTCGATCTTTGTGTCTTTCTGAGTATTGAACTAGGTTTTGTTTGTCTATTTGTAACTTATGGTTCAGCGTTTTGATGTAGCATGGCTACTTACACTTTACTCTTTTTATTCTTTTGTCCTGGAGTGTCTCCGACTTCAATGATTTTAACTAATGGCGTTACTGTTTATTAAATGTGACTAGTTAAGGGGGTCCCAAACAGAAGACGCATATTCTAATACTAGCCTAAGGTAAAAGTAAAGTAAAAGTTCCCCTTTCAGACCTTGTGGTCTATAGGGCAGACGACGTAAAGGTCATCTGTTTCTGTGGCCTAAGGTTAACGAGGGTGTCATGTAGCCAGCACAACGACCAACCGCCTTTACTTTTCCCCAACTAATATCAGGTACCCATTAGAGCTGGGTGGACTTAGAGGCGCCAAAGATCCCGAAATTCAAAATCTCAGACTTCACTAGCATTCGAACCCGGCCCTGCAAAATAGCGGCGTATGCTACTAGTTAAAAATAATTCTTAAAAAAACAAAAAACAATACCAACTGTATAGATCTACTACATTGTATAATATTCCAGTGTTAGGCCTTTAGATCTAGAATCAGAAGATGATGCTCAATTTTTTTTCTGATCATTAAATTTACGAAACTCTTCAAGGAATGTGGAAATACCCGAAGACGTTGATAGTTCCTTGTTCTCAGACACATTTAAATTTCTTTCTTTTTTTTTTACTTTGATCGGATGGTAATCATGGTATACGTTCAAATTGGAAGGTATTTGTTCAGATCGGCTGGTATTTATTAAGACCAGAGGGCATTTGTTCAGATAGGAGGACATTTGTTCAGATCGGATTCTATTTGTTCGGATCGGCTGGTATTTAAGACCAGAGGGCATTTGTTCAGATAGGAGGGCATTTGTTCAGATCGGCTGGTATTTATTAAGACCAGAGGGCATTTGTTCAGATAGGAGGGCATTTGTTCAGATCGGATTCTATTTGTTCGGATCGGCTGGTATTTATTAAGACCAGAGGGCATTTGTTCAGATAGGAGGGCATTTGTTCAGATCGGATTCTATTTGTTCGGATCGGATGGTATTTGTTTACATCGGATAGTATATGTTCAAATCGGATGGTATTTGTTTACATCGGATCATACTGGATCGGATGAGATCCTCTTAGGCTAGTAAGGAGATGGCGTTATTAGCTTGACACTCGACATCTAATTCGCTGCTAATTTCACTATCTTTTCCATCTAAATCTTTGTCAATACATATTTCTCCTTCCTTCATAGCAAGAACTAAAAAAAAACACATTCTTTTAGGTCAATGAAGATTGGGCGCGAAGTTAGATGTCAAAGTCGAGTCTAAGTTTCCAGAGAGAGGACAACGTTTCATTTGATGCTAAGGTTGGATCATTAAATGGACACTGAATGCAGCTTGAGTAAAGTCAGCAATGCTCCCCTATCAGACCATAAGGTCTATAGGGCAGATGATGTTAAGGTCATCTGTTTCTTTGGCCAACGGTTAACAAGCAGGGTGTCATGTGGCCAGCACAACGACCAACTGTCTTTACTTTCCATTGACAGTAGTGAATGGGTTAAGAACATTGACAGTGGGGAATGGGCTAAGAACATTGACAGAGGTGAATGGGTTATGACCATTGACAAAATTATGTATCATAAAAAAAACGTATTTGAATATTTTTTAAAGCATAACGTTTATGGTCATAAAATTGATAAAATTTGATAAAACAAGAACAAGCAAACGGTGTCTTTGCATTAGCATATGTCAATGTATGTCAATGTATGTCAATGTATGTCAATGTATGTCAATGTATGTCAATGCATGCACTAGGCTTCCAGTTAATCATCAAAACATGAGTGTTCAGAAGTCCAAAAATTAGCAATCGTAACTATAGTAAAAAGTAAAGTAGAGTTTACCTATAACAAGCAAAATACTTTTTAAAATCCTTTTTTTTTTTTAAAAAAAAGCTTATTTAAAGGAAAGAACTGCGCACTAAAAACTATATCTAAATATAATGGAAAAGTTATTGTCCTTATTCGATATCAATCAAAATAGTTAATTAGCAATAATTAATTGTCTAATTGGCAAATTTTTAAAATGATTCATGCTTTGTTAGGTACAATAAATAATTGCTTAAAGTTTCAACTTGATTCGAAAATGGTTCTGGAGAAAACGTGTTTAATTATTTAAGGGGACAAAACCCTACATATTTAGCTGTATCTGTAAATACTGAATGGTTAATTCCCTTTGTTGGTATAAAAAATCACTAATTACCTGTAATTAATTGACTAATCGGTTATTTTTTTAATTGACCCATGTCTTGTCTATGTCAATGAATAATTGTGCAAAGTTTCAACTTGATCCGAGAATGCGTGTGGGAAAAATAACGTGCACAAACTTTTTACCAGACAGACAGACAGGCTGACAAATAGACAACAGAAATACAATTACGGCTCTTCCTTACTAGCAAAAAGAGGAAAACTTATTTATTATATTTAATTAAATTTGTAATGAAAAACAAACTCGCTATAGTCTTTTTATAGTGTTAACAATAATAATCATTGGATGCGAGCAGCAATAAAAGATATTCCATGACCTTGCTAATATAATTATTTTAGATTACAAGCATCAAATTAAAGTTGAGTTTTATGTGGCATCAGTTTTTACAGTTCGAAAATTATAATGATGCTTCTCAGTTTATTATAACACACCAGCATAAAGACACACACACACACACACATGCACTTTATGCACGCAAATAGTTATACCTCGCCTCTTGTCCCCCCCCCCTCTTTTTTTTTCCTCCCACCAAAAAAACAACAAATAAGCAACAACAAGAAATGTTCTAATTGTTGTGATAGAAATATATGTTCTAATTTTTCTATTGTGTAGAAAATCGCCAGGAGAGATGGGTCGTGTGTGTGTGTGTTTGTTACGTCTGTAAGGAGGTAGAGGTTTGGGCCATCATTAAAGCACGTATCTATGCTGGCCATAGGTGTCCGGAATCTGAGGGTTTTGTCTGATCGTCATGGGATGAGCCCTTCATTGGTGGAATAGAACACATTTAGCTTTATGATCGCTATAGATTTTTACGGACTTAGTTTCCGCTGCGCAATGGAACACAAGCAAATAGGTCGACAAGGTTACAAAAAGAGACTCAGAATCGGCCCCTGAAAGGGTCAACTCTGGCAGGTAAAAAGTCAGCTGTCAATATCAGAAGCTAGGAACTAAAAACTCTCAACAACCACAACAGTATCTTTGGCAATACAACAAGTAGACACGCGTACGTATTGTAAGGCCGACTGACGTCATAGTAAGGAGATACGAGCGTATAGTTATCTAATTATTATTACAGTTTTAATATTTAGAAGTATTCAATAAACGGATAATTGAAAAGATATGGTTCAGTGTGAACAAGGCTTATCTGAGGTGATCGAATGGTTGATCGATTTCTAATGGGCCAATCACTCATTCCAGGCCTCAAGGAATGAGACGTTTCCCTTTGCTTGAATGTCTACCTTATTGCTGTAGATAGTTCACTGCACTGCCAGTACATAACGTGAAACAGTGCCTTGTAAATGATGTTTTAAATTATGTTCCACTTGTATACATACTAAATATATTCTTTACATTTTAAAACAAAAGTAAACATTTTATTTCAAATGCAAGTCATTTATATAGCAGAATACGCGTACATTAGTAATACAAATATTTCTGAAACATTTTTTAAAGAAAAAAAACAACAAAAAAACGCAAAAATATTCATTAAATATATAAGGAATGCTATGATTGATTGTAATAGAATCTCCTGCCTTTTTTTTATTTATTATTTTTATTAATAGTGTATATTAATTAAAATGATGTATTTTTATGAAAATAATTCTTACATAATTAATTTTTAAAAGTAAATGATCCGCTTTCAGAAAATAAAAAACGTAGCCGTTTCATCAGAACTTTGAAAGGTCTAAATTATCGTCAGATTTTCATTATCTTTTCTAGTTTCTGTGATCTAAACGGGACGGACGGACGGAGGGACGGGGAGACCACACAAAACCAAAAAGCGGCTATTTCTCTTTCGAGAGCCGGTAATAACAGGTCAATACAAACAGCAACAAAACAAGTTGACGTGGGAAGTGTTTCATTACCAACACATACTCGCACCAATCATTCATCATCACACTTAACACGCTAACTCACACATTCACCGCTTTCACCACATTCACCACACCGGTCATAAATAAACGTGTGACAGACCGTTATGATTATGAACAGACTTGAAAGGAGAGAATCGAGGTCATTTGCTAGACTTGTAACCCTTTGACCTTCGTATTAGTGGATGTAAATGTATGCAACCAGTGTATGAAACGTATTAGTGCGCGTTGAAATGCGGGTAGAAACAACAGATGGAAAGAATAAGACAACGCTGAAGCTTTTAGAAACCTAACAATTCATTCATGATGATGTTCGTACTGATGACAGCGCAGAAAAAAATAGATCCCGATCATTCGGTTATGTAATTCAAAAACATTTTTCCCTTCTTTTCAAAATCGTTTGTGTGTTTACAGATGCATTTTTTTAATTCAAAATTAAAACATAGCCTAGCTGTATCATTTAGTTTGGATCAGTCATTTAATTGAATTTGCAATAGATCCAGACTAACAATTAGATTAATACATCTGTGCGCTTACAAATATTTTTACCAATTGTATTTTTTTAGCGCATTTTGAAGCATTTAGCTTTCTCTATGATTCTATCACTTGTCTGGGTATGTTCAAAAAATAAAAGAGGGGGGGGGGGGGAATGGGGTATTAACTAATTGGTTCAATTTTTTTTATGGTTTCTTGTTTTGTCATATAAAAGAATTTTTTTTTTTGCAAAATTTCAGCATGATCCGAAAATGGGTGTGGGAAAAATAGCGAGTAGTAATAACGTTTTACTAGACAGACAGACCAACAGTCAGACAGAGTGAGTTGTTATAAGCTTTGTGAGAAGGACGCTTCCTGTAGATGGTAAGTAGAAAAGAAGTAATCTTAGTTGGCATTATTTCGAGCTCCTTCGAGGCGAGGCAATCAGATATTCCGTCCGGGATATGCGAAGCAAAAGTTAATCAGAGTTATCTCCTCGCTTTGTTAACACTTTAAATTTCTAAGATCACGTGACGTTCTTTAAGCTATACAAATTCAGTGAGAGAGAAAAAGAAGTAGATCTAAGTGATAAGCAGAAATGTGGAGGTGATGTAATGAAACCTGATAAAAAAAAAAAAAAAGACGTAAGTAAATGAGAACAGGAAGACTAGAAAAGATGTTTAATTAAGTTGAACTCAACTGTCGAGGACGCCATAGTGAAAGATTAGTTTGTTCTTCCTGCAAAAGAGCATATACTTGTGTACAAAATTATTATATCGTTTAAAAGAACACTTTACTTATCAATCATTCCCTATTCTATACACCAAAAAGCTTGGATTTACCTTCATGTATGAAACTCTCCCATGGCAAATTTTTTAAAAACATTTCATACGGACAGAAAGACAACTAATATGGACACAATATGGACACAATATGCAGTCTTTTTTCTCTTTAAACGAGAAATAACACTACTAATTTAAAAAAAAAGCAAAATTTAAAAGAGTCCTTTTAAAACAAAAGTTTATCTAAAGGGGTAAAACTTAAAACCATATCTATCTCAATAATGTACAATTGATTTTCTTTATTTGACATCAAACAAAATAATTAATTATATATAATTCATTGACTTATTGAGTATTTTTGTTTCATTGATTCGTGTTTAGTTAGGTGCAATAAATAATTGTTTGAAGTATCAATCTGATCTGAGAATTCCTTAGGGAGCAATAGCGTTAACAACTGTTTAAGTGGACTAAACCTAACAAATTCAGCCATGTATGTCAATACTGAAGTATTAGTTTCCCAAAATAATACCAGTAATTAATAGTCTAATTAGTTACTTTTGTATTGATCTATGTCTTGTCTATGTCAATTAATAATGGTACGAAGTTTGAACCTGATCCGAGAATGGGTGTGGGAGAAATATCGTGTACACACTTTCTGACAGATAGACAGACAGACAGATAAACAGAGTGAATTGATATAAGCTTTGTAAAAATACGCATACAGAAATTAATGACTATCACTTTACGTGTCTGAAATTTAAATATGAATCTATTGCATCTAGTATTCTTCCTACCAAGAATATTCTAACATCTATAATTCTTTACAAAATTTACCATTGTGTAAAAAAAAATCCAAGTTAAAGATTAACAAAGATAATGTAAAAAAAAAATAGTCATATTGAATGACAATATTATCGATCCTGACATTGGCAAGGTTTCTTTCAATCAGAGATTCATAATTATTTTTACACTTAGCGAAACAAACATTCTAACGTGTCCTAACATTTCGCAATTTTCAAACACCGTTTCGAATGACAATGACGCTAGGTTCAGGCTTCTTCCTTGTCAGTCCAGGGAGGGTGTTAGGTGGAGGGGCTGAGGCGTGGGGTGGGTGGGGAAACGGGGGCGGGGTGAAACATGTTGAAATCACAAGCAAACAATTTTCTTTAAGCTAAATGAGTTTTACTAGAGCGATCGTTCAGTTTTGTAAGTCTTGGAGTTTGGAGAAAGAGGTGATAAGGAGGGAGTTAGAAATGAAGAGAGTTAAAGAGAGAGAAAGGGGGGATTATGGAGAGGGATACTTGGGATGCAGGATGGAGAGGAAGCGAGAAGGAAGTTGAAGAGAAAGAGGGATGAAAGAGGTAGAATGAGAGAATGGGAAAAAGAGAAAGAGTGAGTGAGAGAGAGAGAGAGAGAGTTAAAGAGGAAAAAACGAGCAAGGTAGATTGGGTAGGAGAGACAGTGAGGATTGGAGGAAAAGAGAGAAGGAGAGAGAAAGAGGGAGGAGAGACAGAGAGAGTGGAATGTAGAGAGGAGTTAAAGAGAGAAAGAGAGGAGGAGCGAAGGAGAAAAAAGAACATGAAAATGAACAAAAGAGAGAGAGACAAATAAAAAGGTATTTAAAAAATAAATCTGTAAGTTTATGTAAGCGTACTTCATGACTGTGAAAGTGAACTTTTTACTTTCATAGACATTTTATTTTCACTGAAGTCATTGACATGTTACTGACATATGCAAACAAAGAAACAAAAAAAAAATTTTTTTGAGACAACGTTCGCCAATTTCAACCAATTTTATTATTTCTCCCCCCCCCCCATCGGATACTAAAATAAAACATCTTCTGATCTTGTAAATAATTTTTAAAGTCATTTTTTCCTCACTAAATCATAGCCTATGTAGGCCTAACTAAATTTACATTAAGGCATTTAACATATTCTGCAAAAAAAACAACTTATGTTTCTTACCTTATCGCTTTATTCCAGTTAAAGCAGTTTAAAATGTTACAGATCGTAAAAGAAAAAAAAGTCTCCTGTAAAAAATGAATGCCTACGTTAAATAAGTGTATCCAGTTGATCGCCTCCACAGAAGGGATTTAATCAAACATTTTCTCTCGGAAAATGATCCAACTTTTTCAGATAACCAGTCAGCAGACTCAAGAAGGCGCTCTCACGCATTTTTTTTTTTTTGGTGCCAACTCTTTTGTGTTCCAATAGAAATGATTTTTTTCTCTTTATGTGGCCAACATTCTACAAGTGGCAAGCTCTCTTGAGTCCGGGCGATGGCGTTGGTTGAACCATTTGGCAGAGAAACCTCCAAGAGGTCTGTGTATGAAAATATGATTACAATAGACAGTTAAACACCATACTTATGTATTGATTTTCTGTATCCCAATATGAACATTACATGGGGGAACTTTTGAAAAGCTGCTTAAAGCCTATGACACGTCACACATAGTTTTCTAGATGTAGTCTACACTTCATCTTTCAATGACAATGCTTGAAATTATATGGTTGTCAGGGGCGGACTGGCTATCTGGGCAAATACGAAATAGGACAGTAAGACTGCAGCCGAATGGGACACATAGAATGGCAGTAATGGCAGTATGGCTATGCCAGCAAAAATTCGTACAAGTGCTCTTTCTTTACTAGTGCCGTTAGTGACTGGAATGGGTTGCCTAAATCAGCCACGAAAACCAACAACTTAATAGAGTTTAAGTCACTGATTAACAAGCATGAGTTTGCTAAATAAAAAGATTGTAAAACAGACTTATAAAGAGTTTCGATGGGCTATAGTGACTATAGGCTTATATTTTGTAAAATATTTTCAAACGACTTTACTTGTTTAAAGTCTAAAGCATATTCTGAAATCACACATGAATACAGTGTTTCTATAAGGCTTCAATGTCATATCTACACTAAGCGATAAACAAAAAACATAGATATCAAGAATTCGCATGAGTGTGAACATGTTCGGATAAAATCTGTATGGGGTAGTATCGAATCTCCTAGTACATATCAGTGTTTCCCAAATTTTACATAATGTTATAGGGTAGTATCGAATCCCCTAGTACATATCAGTGTTTCCCAAATTTTACATAATGTTATAGGGTAGTATCGAATCCCCTAGTACATATCAGTGTTTCCCATATTTTACATAATGTTATAGGGTAGTATCGAATCCCCTAGTACATATCAGTGTTTCCCAAATTTTACATAATGTTATAGGGTAGTATCGAATCCCCTAGTACATATCAGTGTTTAACATATTTTACATAATGGTTTTCAGGACAGGCACGAATGTATGCCCGATATAAGTCACACATTATTGGGCCGGATTATATATTGAACTGTCAGGGCCGAGTTTGCAGTCCACTCCTAATGGTTGGGTTAGAATTAACGATCTATCACATACTTGTCCAGGAGGGGGGCTAACTCATTCAGGAGGGACAACTTATGAATTTCGATGAAGCCTGAGAAGATGAGAACAATTTAATGCAGAAATGTATGGATCAGATTCAGTTTGGCTGCCTGGTCTTATGCGCTCTGAACTGCAGACTCGATGGTCTCTGCGTCGAACCCCCCCCCCCCCCCCACCGTCCTACGGGAGTTTTGGGCTAGGAAAGTGTTTCCCAAACTGTGTTCCACGGAACACTAGCGTTCCTCGAGGCCTGAGTAGCTGTTCCGCGATCTACTAGAAGAATGATCGTATAGGCAACCCCGTGAATTAATCTCTCTAGAAACAATAGCAAAAAGTGTTCCGCTAAATACGAACGTTAAGGAAAAGGTTTGGAAACTACTGGGCAAGGATATTATAATCTTGAATTCTGAAGGAGCATAATGAAACAAACATTGCATATCAGAGTTGTCGTTACATTACAACTCATTACAGAGATAAATAGAATTGTTTCACCTCACACATAATTGGTTTTAAAAAAAAAATATATCAGTTTGAAATTTTAAAATGATTGGAATTGTGTAGTCTATAAATTACTATTTAACGAAATAAATCCAATTTACTTATTGAAAAAAAAAAAATTGTTGCAAATAAAAAAAAAGAATATTAAACTTCAATACTATTTAACTTTAACCTAGAATATGCATCCTGCGCTATAAATCCCTGTAAGTAATAAAACATAAAGTCTATTAGAACTCCCCTGCCACTTGTTCGATGCGAGTTGCTATTTGCATTAGCTTTGAGTTAGTGTTTAGTTGTCTTTTGTTAGATGTTTAATGTAATATGTTAAGTCTCCATTCATTATTTGTTAGAAGCAAGTTTGTCATTTGTTAGTTCTAGTTTCCTTTTTTGACTTGTCATTAGCATTTATTAAGTGTCAGTGTTCAGTTGTCATTTTTTATTTGTTAGTTGTTATTTGTCCTTTGTTATTTGATAGTTGTCAGCGCTGTTTGGCACATCGGCACTATTCAGTCAGAGTAGTGCCCATTTAGTTTCAATCTTTCTAAATTACCAATCATACGCACACACTAAACCAACTTCCGAGAAATCGTCAAACTTATAATTAATATATTTGAAATGAGTGTAGACTTTATTTGTAATATAGTATTTTCTGCCCCATTGTACTAGATTCTCAACATTAATCCTAGCTCCCTAAGGAAATGTATCGCGACGGCTGAGTGATTAAGCGCATGGCTTCCAAACCTAGGGTCCTAAGCTCGAATCACGGTGAAGACTGGGATTTTGAATTTCAGGATCTTTAACTGACATTAGTTGGGGAAAGTAAAGGCAGTTGGTCGTTGTGCTGACCACATGGCTCGTTAACTGTTGGCCAAAAAAACAGATGCCTTAACATTATCTGCCCTAACGCAAGGTCTGAAAGAGGAACTTTACTTTTACCCTAATCCCAATATTCTTCCACGGGTTATATCGTTAAATAATGCCATCAGGCATCTGACATTCAAAGACTTCTTTCGAATTCATATTTTGAAATTCGAAGCAGTGAAAGCGTAAAAAAACAAACAAGAAAAACTCAAACCTAAAAACAACACATCTCGTGTTTCATAGTCTAGGACTTATTCAAATGGAAATCTTTCTACGAGCTATTCCAACGAAAGATAGGTTCCCTGAATCCAATAACAAGCAAATATTTTTTTTTTAAATCTATTTTAAAAAAAAAGCTTACCTAAAAGGGAAGAACTCAGTCTTTAAAACTATATCTACCAATAATATACAAACTATTTCCATTATTCGATATCAAACAAAATAATTGACAATAAATGTTTCAAGTATCGGGCAGTAACTTTTGTTTTCGTCTTATTGGTCTTCCTTTACTTAAGTCGTTTTAAGTCCACTGACCACATGAGTCTTAAGTCCACTCACCACTTGAGTCTTAAGTCCACTTACCACATGAGTCTTAAGTCCACTTACCACATGAGTCTTAAGTCCACTCACCACATGAGTCTTAAGTCCACTCACCACTTGAGTCTTAAGTCCACTCACCACTTGAGTCTTAAGTCCACTTACCACATGAGTCTTTAGTCCACTTACCACATAAGTCTTAAGTCCACTTACCACATGAGTCTTAAGTCCACTCACCACTTGAGTCTTAAGTCCACTCACCACATGAGTCTTAAGTCCACTTACCACATGATTCTTAAGTCCACTCACCACTTGAGTCTTAAGTCCACTCACCACATGAGTCTTAAGTCTACTTACCACATGAGTCTTAAGTCCACTTACCACATGAGTCTTAAGTCCACTCACCACTTGAGTCTTAATTCCACTCACCACATGAGTCTTAAGTCCACTCACCACTTGAGTCTTAAGTCCACTCACCACATGAGTCTTAAGTCCACTCACCACATGAGTCTTAAGTCCACTCACCACATGAGTCTTAAGTCCACTTACCACATGAGTCTTAAGTCCACTCACCACTTGAGTCTTAAGTCCACTTACCACATGAGTCTTAAGTCCACTCACCACTTGAGTCTTAAGTCCACTCACCACATGAGTCTTAAGTCCACTTACCACATGATTCTTAAGTCCACTCACCACTTGAGTCTTAAGTCCACTCACCACTTGAGTCTTAAGTCCACTCACCACATGAGTCTTAAGTCCACTTACCACATGAGTCTTAAGTCCACTTACCACATGAGTCTTAAGTCCACTCACCACATGAGTCTTAAGTCCACTCACCACTTGAGTCTTAAGTCCACTCACCACATGAGTCTTAAGTCCACTCACCACATGAGTCTTAAGTCCACTCACCACATGAGTCTTAAGTCCACTCACCACTTGAGTCTTAAGTCCACTCACCACTTGAGTCTTAAGTCCACTTACCACATGAGTCTTAAGTCCACTCACCACTTGAGTCTTAAGTCCACTCACCACATGAGTCTTAAGTCCACTCACCACTTGAGTCTTAAGTCCACTTACCACATGAGTCTTAAGTCCACTCACCACTTGAGTCTTAAGTCCACTCACCACTTGAGTCTTAAGTCCACTCACCACATGAGTCTTAAGTCCACTCACCACATGAGTCTTAAGTCCACTTACCACTTGAGTCTTAAGTCCACTTACCACATGAGTCTTAAGTCCACTTACCACATGAGTCTTAAGTCCACTCACCACATGAGTCTTAAGTCCACTCACCACATGAGTCTTAAGTCCACTCACCACATGAGTCTTAAGTCCACTCACCACATGAGTCTTTTGTCCACTCACCACATGAGTCTTAAGTCCACTCACCACTTGAGTCTTAAGTCCACTCACCACATGAGTTTTAAGTCCACTCACCACTTGAGTCTTAAGTCCACTCACCACATGAGTCTTAAGTCCACTCACCACTTGAGTCTTAAGTCCACTCACCACATGAGTCTTAAGTCCACTTACCACATGAGTCTTAAGTCCACTCACAGCACGTGTATGTTTTAGTTCATTTGCTTTGTTATTATTAAGTGACTCTTTAGAATGTCCACTAATTGACTACTGCATTTATGACCTCGACGTAATAGGTGGGGGGGGGGGCAAGATGACACGTTATTTCTAGTTGTTAAACGTCTTGTCTATTGAACCCTCTAACAATCTAGCTGTCACTAGTCTTACTTTAATCAAATCAAACCCAACATCTTTGGATTGTTGAAAAAAAAATTGTTATTAAAAATATTAAGGTAGTGGTGAGGGGCTGAAGAGTGTGAGTGGTTGATTGTGTTTGGTGTGCTTAATATTCTGTTGAGCCGACTGGAATCTGGAGGCATGCCGGCTTGAGAAATGGGTGTTGTGGTGGGAAAAGGAGGGCGCTTGAAAAGGGCGTTATTTAGTGAGACTTCTTGAAAAAAAAATCAATGGTACAAATTGTAAGCGTCTGAACCAAAGCCCTTCAGAAAATGTCTCGCGATCCCAAGAGAGAAATGAAGAGAGACAGAGAGAAGAAGAGAGAAAGGAATCATAAAGAGAGATCAAATGAAGAGGAATGGAGGAAAGATAGAAGATGGAAAGAAGGAAGATGGAAAGAAGGAAGATGGAAAGAAGGAAGATGAAAAGAAGGAAGAATGAAAGAAGGAAGATGGAAAGAAGGAAGATGGAAAGAAGGAAGATGGAAAGAAGGAAGATGGAAAGAAGGAAGATGGAAAGAAGAAAGATGAAAAGAAGGAAGATGGAAAGAAGGAAGAATGAAAGAAGGAAGATGGAAAGAAGGAAGATGGAAAGAAGAAAGATGAAAAGAAGGAAGATGGAAAGAAGAAAGATGAAAAGAAGAAAGATGAAAAGTAGGAAGATAAAAGAAGAAAGATGAAAAGAGGGAAGATGGAAAGAAGGAAAATGGAAAGAAGAAAGATGAAAAGAAGGAAGATGGAAAGAAGAAAGATGAAAAGAAGAAAGATGAAAAGTAGGAAGATAAAAGAAGAAAGATGAAAAGAGGGAAGATGGAAAGAAGGAAAATGGAAAGAAGAAAGATGAAATGAAGGAAGATGGAAAGTAGGAAGATAAAAGAAGAAAGATGAAAAGAAGAAAGATGAAAAGAGGGAAGATGGAAAGTAGGAAGATAAAAGAAGAAAGATGAAAAGTAGGAAGATGAAAAGAAGGAAGATGGAAAGAAGAAAGATGGAAAGAAGAAAGATGGAAAGAATGAAGATGGAAAGAAGAAAGTTGAAAAGAAGAAAGATGGAAAGAAGGAAGATGGAAAGAAGAAAGATGGAAGGAAATGAGAAATATGAAAAGTTGTAAATTTTAATCTAACAGTGTAAGTCTTGTAACTTCAGGTGTGGCTGTTCACCCAACAGCTTTCAAAAAAATGACCCTACATATTAAAAAGGCGAATCCACTAATACTTTGATAAAAGGGCTGGAGTAAGCGCGAAATAAGGAGAAGATTGAGAGAGGTAAGCAGAAGGTAAGAGCAGAGTTCCCCTCTCTCTTCGCATCATTTTGGAGTCTTGGTCTCATGATTCCCTATTGCTAATTATTCTCTATTGACATTAGCAGGTCTTTGTGAGTCCATATGTTTAACATGAAATATAAGTCTAGATTGATGTTCTAGGGTTAACATAAGACTTTTTATGGTCTGTCTTTTTGTTGTTACAATTTACGAAAAAAAAGTATTGTCTGAGAGTTATAAATAAAAGCAGGCTCTATTACTGTAGGATCTTGAAACAAAGTAAAAAGTAATATTCTTTAGCAAGCATTATTTTCAAGGTTTAGTACCAAAAAAATAATGGCCAGGCTGTAACATATTGGTATAATTTGTACATCAGTGTAGCACCGCTTGTGTTTACGTAATAAATTGAGCTCCTAATATGTCTTTCCTCTTAAACACTAGTTTGTTATTTGTGTAATACGAATATTCTACATGGTGTCAGAAGTTTTGTTTCGTTACTTGTCATAGAGCCTAAATCAGTCAGACGAAAGAAAATTGTCCTTGACCTATAAAAACAAGTTCCACGCAATTACAGCCTCAAATGAACTCTGAACTCATCGGCTGACTACAAAATATTCGCAGTATCTTTTATTGTATCTAAATATGTTAAAGATTGTCATCTATGGCGATACAACTATAGATAGCTTTTTGGGTGTGTCCAGTGTACAGAATAAAGGAAGTGTTGTCTACAAGCGTCATATATTTGTTTCCCTTAGTTAGCCCCGCACAATCAAATGTTCTCTTGTCTTTCTTTTGTAGTTTTTTTTTTTTGGTTTAGTTGGCAACATTGGAGTTCAATTTAGTGTCCTTGACATTGTCTAGTTTACCTTGAAACTCCTTAATAGATCTATTCTGTTGTGGTGTGTAAGATATGTACACTATTAAATAGACTAACAGTGACTCAATAAGTTTTGCAGAATTAAAATGTCCAAAGTTCCAAGCTTTTGCAGACTGCAGGGTAATCGATTGACCTTTTGTAGGAGCACTAACCTATATAAATATGATCTATGTGTTGGTGCTTTCAAGAAAGAAATCGACTCGAGCAATTCTTCTCTGACATCTCAAGTTTCGGTTTTCTCTCAGACTGTTTTTACCCTTTTGTTTGTTTCTGATGTCACGTTGAAGAGAGATGTGTAATATAGAAACAGATGGACGTTACTGTAACACGTAGATCTACTGGTGGAGATAAATAGGTCTTAAGTTACAGCTTATGAGTTGAGGTTCGGGTTACGACGTAAATAAGCTCCACGATCACGATTTAAAATGTAGGCAAATATGTAACTTTAGACCCCCTAAGGAAGAGTCGATATTTTTGTCTGTAAGTATTCTCTCTCTTTTCTCGCTCTCTCTCTCTCTCTTTCTCTCTCCCTCTCCATTTCTCCCTTTCACTTTCTTGCTCCTCTCTCTCTTCCTTTGGCTCTATCGGTTTCTCCAATTCAATTTCTATTTTTTCGTACACGTTTTATTTGGTTTAAGACCAAACATTTGTCACAAGAAAATTGTATGTATAAGCCTTCATTTCAGCTACAACAAATGGAGAACAGAAACAATAAATGTTTCCATACAAACTTGAAAATTTGATACTTCCAAGTTAAAACAATCTAGTAAAAAGTTTTTTTAAGAGTGTGTAGGCTTAATTAGCATAATAGTTTAAATCTAAATTGTAAAAGGCTTATGAGTCCGATCCCAATCATCTCCAGGTTTCAAACCCAAAACCTTGGCTCTGAAATGTGTGCGCCTTTACGTTCTTTGCACTTTGTCCATGTTTCAACAAAAACAAGAAGAAACGAAAGACCTTAATCTGGCTAGAAGGGTCCCTTTGGCAAGGGAAAAGGAAATGGTGGTGACATCATTAGCTAATCACACCGAATGACACCCCTCCTAGCCACGCCCCTGTCAGGGGCTACTTCTTAGTAACACTTATTTACTGCTCTTCTTGACACTTACAAAGTCAAGTCTGAATCTCGTAAACATCTAGGGAGCAAAACAGAAATACATTGACAAGCTTTGTGTGGATCACTTCGGAGGCCGAGATAGGTCAGTTAAGGCTAGGAAAGTTGTCAGATCCAAATCTCTTGGGACCTGGTCAAGTTGACACATATTTGGGAATTCAAAAATTGAGCATACAGTACAATGAGGTTGTGTCCTTGAGTTCAAAATGTATACAACGCTAACTTTCGATCTTCTATATGTTTGCGAGTTAGTTATCTATGGCAGTGATGCTCAATCTTCTAAGACTACACGTGTGTCACGGCCCACATCACCATAAACCAGTGTTTCTCAGATTATAAATCCATGTCTGAATATCAGTAAATTACATCATTACCAACGTTTTGTAAATCATCTTCTAATAAGACCCTGTAAGATGTATACCGTTTTCTTGAAAGTAGTATACAACAATGTTGACTCAAAACTTTTTGAAGAAGACATTTTGAGACATCTCTGTTGTGATTTTTCTGGACTTTCTAGTCTCAGAATGGTCCAATTTCCTCCTACTTTTGCACCTCATTATTATAACGGGCCGGATAACACCGCTTTCTAGGCCGGAAGTAGTCTGCGGGCCATAGGTTAGGCATCACTGGTCTAGGAATATTTCAAGAAGTATCAAACTCCTGGACAATTATTCTCAGCTTCAACATGGCGCTCGGATGGAAACGGTCGATACGGAAGACGATTAGGCTATTAAGGAAGCAAAATAGAAACCCTGTAGGGATTCAGCAGGTTTAGGAGAGATGGGGAAAAACAGTAAACCTATACACACCATTCCTCAAGGGGCCGTTTCTATGGCGTACTCCTGTACGGCTGATGTGTGGTACAGAGAAGAAATATGGGTGAATTTTCCTGGTGTGCTCGGTCTTCGGTCTCGCATCTAACCCAAGCATCGGTAGCTGGGATGTAAAAAAAAATTATTACATCTGCTTGGATCTTTCCCAGAGAAAATAAAAAAAAAAAGGATGGCAAATCTAAGGGACATAATTACAAAATAGTTAGAAATTATGGGCAGGTAATTTTTATTGCGTCCAGAGCTTATTTACATTTTCGCCAATGTGGTAGTGAAATGAAAGGAAATTGGTTGAATAGTGGATAAAGGGGAGGGAAGAGAAAACACATAGCGAAGGGGAAGGGGAGAGAAGTAAATACTAATTGGTTTTCTAGACACTTGAAAAGGTCAAAGGGTATTTCGTATGCAAGCTTAATTTGTGACTATGAATACCATGGGGGTCACAACAACAATCCGATTGACCAAATCTCCCCATGATCGTTCGAGGTATAAAACTCATCTGGACACTCAGCTGTGAGAGAGACAGATCAGAAGAGAACATTCGTACAGCCCAGCAACCTAATTATGTATAGAAAATAAAAGCACCGTGGAAGTTATTTAGAAATATTTAAAGAAGAGTCAGGACTAGAGTTATCGGACATTACAACGCACTATTTGAATGTGTTCTAAGTAGATCCAATTCCTGTCATTAATTAACAAATCTACCAATTAATTCCTTGCCCTATAATGCTGGTATAAGAAGGTTCGGTTTTTCTTTCCAAGCGTTATCAAAAAAAACGAAACGAATTTCCTGAATTAGCATATTAAATGTATAACGGGGAAAATAAAAAAAAAACCTCAATAAGGCTATAACTTTTGGTTAGCATGTGGGTCTATAGTTTACAGTCTACATGCTGACAATCATCCGATGTTCACGCCGGTTATATTTAGGCAGGTGCCAGGCATGAGTTTATGTCATGGGTGTGGGGGAGGTCATCCTGCTTTAAATGAACATTTTGTAGGGGGGCAGATAGAATTGTGGTTATTGATAACTCATCGGTTCTGATATTCATTCCGAATCTATTGAAACTTGCCTTTAGACTGACTTAGCAAAACCAGAGAGGTCGTCAATTGGTGTTATTATACTCAAATTATTATTTTCTTTTCTTTCAATTGTGTATTGGTACGCATCATAGTAATCTCGTCTTTTAAGTATTGTTTTTAAAATAGTAACAAAATAAGAACAAAAGAGTTCTTTTCAGAAGACTTCCGTTCCACCTGGGTTTTTTTTTAGCACGTTACAAAATAGCTTGTAACATCAATAGTGGATGTAGTTTTCAAAATCGTAACATGACCGACAGAGAAACGGACCATCTCCTTTCCCTTAGTCTGGTGAACCGTTAGGCACCAGCAGGGGTCGCTAAAAAAAAATGAAAAGTTTTGCTAGCCCGACAACCTGACGTAAGGAAGATGAAATCAAGTAACGCACGAACATGCTGTATCAAGTGAACAATTTATTGGAGGGTTCGCTGACCTCTGCGTGACCTTGATTAGCCCCAGGATATTCCACTGAGCTCCTCTGATCAGCGCGGGGATTGTTTCCTAGTTGGCGCACGTCAGGGAACAGCCGCTTCAAACCATGAGGCCGGTCATGCTGACCACTGGGTAGGGCTATCATCTTACAGGCCAGTTATTTAATGCCGGTTATACGGAAAGGGAGGGGGTGATAAGGAAGGGGGCTTATTCGGATGATCCAGGCTGAACATGTGTGTAAATCATTACAACAGCTTTACAACAAGAGGCAACTGGCCTTAACTGCTAGTGCCTGTGTAAACTAAAGGATACATTCTGTTGGAGATTTGTATCACTTGTGACTAACTATAGATAGATCACATTTTGGTGTCTCCGCTGTACAGAACTAAAAGAAGTGTTCATAAGCTCTATCACTTTGAAAATGTACGATTGTATGATATATATAGTGAGCCTATTTTTCCACTGTAAAATCAAATGTGTAAGCTATTCTGATTCTGGCACAAACTAATTTTATTATTTATTTGGCAGCAGTCTTTGACATTGTTTGAAATGGACAAGACATTTGTGAAAATCCAAAAATGTAAAGAAAACTCATTAAAATACGTAGGTTCTTTAGCTCCGGTTCCTAGACTCTAATTTAACAATTAGTAGATCTCATTTAACAAGTAGTATATATAATTATATATAGATCTAATTAAAAAATTAGTAGATCTAATGTATCAATTAGTAGATCGAATGTAACAATTTGTAGATCTAATGTATCAATTAGTAGATCGAATGTAACAATTTGTAGATCTAATGTATCAATTAGTAGATCTAATGAAAACTGTAGATCTAATTTAACGATTAGTAGATAAAGAATATTTTCTGCCAGTTTTTAAGATGTTTTATAAACGAGGTGTTGTTATCAAGAGATGTGTCTCCTTATATACCTACGTCAATAGATTTATTGTGTACTCCGTGCGTCTCTTAGAGTCAAATTGCGAGAGAGGGAGGGAGAGAGAGAGTTGAAGAGAAATTTAAAAAAAAGAAAAAGGTAGGGAAAAGAAAGATATTGAAAGTAAATAAAATTTGTTAAGAGAGAGAGAGAAAGAGAGTTACAGTTTAAAGAAAAAGAAGAGGATGGACGCAATAGAGATATGAAAGAGAGAGGGAACACAGGAATGAGATATATGAAAAGAGAAAAGAGTGGTTGTAGAGGAAAAAGAGAATGAGAAATTCGATAGTGATGTTGTAAGTGTGGTCAATTAAACTATGCCAAGCAACTTGACTATGAAACCAAACCAGCATAAACTGTATTCATAGATCCGACATAGGATGCTCTATCTGTCAATAGTCTATGACTCTATGTAACCTGTAGGTGCCAATAGTCTATGTAACTTGACTCCAGTGTGTAGTAGGCAACATATATGTGAGCAGAAACAAGGCAATAAAGCCCACTGGCATTGAAAACATATAGGGATATTGGAAGAAAATCGTTCTTGGATATTTGACATTTTGACATTTGAAATATGAGGGTGAAATAACCGGAGGCCGTCACGGAGTAAAATACATTTTCAACACAATTCTAGTGCAAGAGAATAGCTATTTTTATTTTGTTAACAAAGCTTCAATCAACTCACTCTGTCTGTCTGGTAAAAAGTTTATAAATGTTATTTCTTCAACATCTAACCTCGGATCAAGCTGAAATTTAGCACAATTATTTCTGTTACCTGGCAACACATGAAAATAATAATAATAATAAAAAAAGCAAATAGTTGGTAATTAATTATTTTGTTTGCTATCTCAAACAAGGGAAAAAAATTGTACTTAACTAAAGTGGTGTTGTAAGATGAATTAGTCCCCTTTAAAGGTCGCCGCTTTAAAGTAATTTTGAAACAAACAATACAGAACTATACAATCTTCTATTTTCACGAGCACCTCACCAGCAGAGTGGCTAGTATGTCGGCTTGAAGAGGCTTAAGCCATAAGTTCAAATTCAGGTCGTTCCCTTTTTCTTCATTTTTTTAAAAATAATGCTTTAAAAATTCACCCAGATATACCCTTCGTTCTTGCGTCCCCCCACCCCTTTTCCCAAATGGTCCAAATGAGTCCATTGCATACCATGTGTTATCTGAGACTGTGCTACACACTCTACGTAGCCGAGTCTACACTACGTAATGTAAAACGGATCTTGTTTGTTTTTTCTTCTTATTTCGTGGTTACTAAAGTTTAAAAGCACTTTTAAAACTCCTATCTAAAACGTTCTTTCAGACATGAACTAAAATATTTCATTATCCTTCCTTTGCAAGTTCCTCTTTTTAAAGTAAAGGTATTAATTCATTGTATTGATTTTGTTTACATATATCAGTCACTGACAGTCACAGTCAGTGATAATGTTATCTTGGATTGTTCACCCTCCAAACTGTTTGCGTATTTAAATAAGAAAGAAAGGAAGTTTGGAATGCTTTATACAAATAGTCTAAAAACTATTTTCGTTGTGCTATTTTAAATGATCAGCAGAAAGATGTGATGCATTATTTGAACCGAGCAAAGTTTTCTGAAGATTTCATCAATGACACTAATACGAGACTTTTTTTCTTCAGCATGCTCTCAGAGCGCCCTGGGTCAGTCTCCTTAGTGGACTTGTGAGGGGGAAGTGAGGTATCTGGGAGATTTTCGTGTTATCTTTGAGCGCTCAGCAAACATACTCAGCTCCGACAAATCCAAAACTCAGTCAAATCGAAATCTGAAAAAAGTTCCTGGACAACATCTGGATTCAAAACTGGCCCCGTTTGTAGGCAGACATAAGGTCTATGCCACAGAGCCACTCATTCAACTTAAATTACCAATCGTTGTCAACGTTTATAGGTGTCCCGTAGCGTACAGCAGCTGTTGCATTAAATTTATTTTTAGTGTTCTGCAAGCGTCTACAGAGCAGGGTCAAGGTTAATTGTCGAAGGGTTCTTGGAACAAGCAAGCTTTCTTGGAACAGAAGCGGGTAATTTACTTCCATAAAAGGAAATTTATCGGGGCGAAAGGAGTTGTTTTTTGGTTTCGAAAATGACAGAGGGATTGATTAATAAAACATTTTGGAAGGCTGGGTAAAGTCAGTTGTAGACTTGTAGTTATGAGCTTGAACGAAGATAGTTCAATTGTTTAATTGTATTGTACAGTGTGTATATTTTATTAAAATGATTCCTAGTTCCAGAATTAAAGCTTGGTATTTATTGTTGAAGAATTTTCATTGTTTGAATTAATAGTTTACATTTGAATCTCCGGCAAAAACGATATTATTTGAGCGTTCGTAATTGTTTAGAAGAGAAATCTACACTAAATTATAACATCAGAAACGCATTGTCTGATCAACACAATCTTATAGTAACATCAAGACATCTTAACATCTAGCACTCAAGATCGTTACAATAGGCGAACAACTAAAAGTACATTGTCTTTTTTTCGGAAACTGTCCACACATTGTAGATCTGATGGCTCACATAAGCCACGTCATCACAGCATGGGTATGTCGACATACGAGGAATCTCAGGACCAGGCAGTGACGTCTGCTCTTCTGGTTGTGAAATAACATCCGGGACATCATCCAATAGAACGTATTTGTCTTTTGATGAAGTCATCAAATATTTAACCAATAAGACACTTGCCCATTACAAGACGGGTGTTAATACTAGTGGAAGGAAGGAAAGGTTGTGATTTATTCTGTCATAGAAGAGCCTTGGTCTAGTGGCGCTATTGTCATTTATTTGTCATTAAAGAATCTATGTCTAGTGGCGCTACTGTCTTTTATTTGTCATAGAAGAATATATGTCTAGGTGGCGCTTTTATAATCAATTATGTATATTGTATGCAAATTCGAATAAACCTTTTTAAAAAAGATGCGAATGGCAGTTCACTTTTTTGTCTGTTGCTCCGAGACATACAATATTCCAGAGATGCGATTAAGATGTAAAATTTTTGTAATGTAATAAGTAAGGACCAGCATACGCCACCTACGAGTTTAATCATGATATTTAAACTCTCTTTGGTAGTATTTATCATTATCTGATTTTAGTTTCATTCAAACATTCCATTCATTATAGATCAAAATGTTGAAATCTTGTTGAATATTTTCGTTGAGGACATTTGTTATTTCAAATGCCATTGTAAGAGCTTAGGAAACTTTCCACAGATTTTTATGTAAATATGTCAAACCTGCCATAAGTTACTTTTAAAATCTTTTGGAAATTAATGTCGGCACAAAGTTTTGGAATGAAAATATACATACATAAATATATTGGTAAGGATTAAAAGGGGATAACTCAAGAGGAAGTTATTAAGAATAAAACATATGAGGAATACTGACTTTTTTCCCCTAGATATTGACATTTTTAAAGGAAAAACGAAACAGATAGCCCTATACTTAACATTCCAACTTACCCACATTAGGAAACGACCGCCACTAGGTTCTAAAACTATACATTTTTTTGTTTTACAAAGCATATATCAACTCAATCTGTCTGTCAGTCTGTTGAAAAGTGCGAATACGTTATTTCTCCCGCACCTATTGTCGGATCAAGTTGAAACTTTGCACAATTATTTATTGGCATAGACAAGACATGAATGAATAAAAAAAACAACAACCAATGAGACAATTTAATTGCTGGTAATTAATTTTTTTTTATACCAACAACGGAAAGTAATCCTTCAGTATTCACGGATATGGTTAAATTTGTTGGGTTTAGTCCCCTTAAATAACACCGGCGAAAGGCTGAACAATCAATAGAAGTTTGTTGACGCTGATAATGAATGTCAAACAAGTTTAATAGCAATGAAGGGAACCGTCGAATGTCAGCTAACTCTAGACGTTTATATAATGCAACTTATTTCTACGTTGTCCTGGAAGAAGTCTTTTTACGTCGACTCTAAAACCCTCTCCTTGTTCTACTAGTCACGTCATTGTCATTAAGTCAAAGCGTCCCCTATTTCCGAAACAATTAATAAATTCCTAATCGTGCCCTAACATAAAGGCTGAGTTCCTTTCCTTTAAATAAGTTTACATTTAAAAAAAAAAAAAGGGATTTTTTATATTTTGCTTGGTAAATATGTTTCTAATTCCACAAAGTCTTCTTATAGTCACTTTTTTCTCTCGACTTGTTTTTCTTCAGTTTTTAAAAGTTGTTGATATAGTGGATACAAGTTCAGAAACAAAAACAAAATTCTGTTTCTAAAGTTTTATATTTCAATGACATTTCAAGCATTTAGATTCAAAGGTTGGATAAAAATATTTGAAGTTTAGACTTGTCACAGCGATGCCCAAAGAGTACCAACTACATTAATAGGGCAAGTATGTCCCTAACTCACTTCTCACCCCAGAGTGATGTTAAGAGCTAATTATAGATATCGTGCTAATATGCTTCTTTTGTGAATTAATGTATTTATTAATGAATGTTAGGAACTATTTCTTTGCGCGGAGTCAGTTATCTGAGCAGACGTCGACCCACTTCTCATATGGGTTTGTAAAAAAAGCGATATTCCAATCCCTAATAAATCTACGAACAGAGTGCCTACGTAATGCGTTTGGGGGTGTGCGTGTTTGTGTGAGTGAGTGAATGAGTGAACGAGTAAATCCTTATATTCTATTAAATTATCTCCCATGTATAAAAGAAAAAGGGGCCTCAATGAAATATTGATGCCATGACGTCATAAACGCAGGAACACTCGAATGTATTGAGTTATCAACTTAGTTCTGAGCATGGCGCAAGTGTTGCAGGGACTCTCAGTCCAGAGATCTACCAGTGGCATGAAGCGGGAGATAATCTAGTGAACATTCTGGCATTCTGGAGTTTTCATTGACACATTTCTGAAGCCCCAAGCAACGGATGAAATGCAGTAAGAAAACACAGACAACAAAAGAAATAATCCCAAGAAAACGAAAACAGATAACTTTGAGTAGTTTAGTCCAACTCTGAAGCTGTTTCTCACATTTCATTAACAATCATCCTAACGCTTTGGGATTGGCTTGCAATAACAACTCTGTAAGTGCAAAAAATGTGTAAACAATTATCAAAAGTTAATGATTCGATATCAATAAAAATTCACTGTGTTTATGATTCGCCTACAGCATCAAAAGTTCTTAATGACTGAAAAGTGATTACATTTAAAGAGACAGTTGTCTAAATGGGGTGGGTTTGGGCAAACGACTTTGTGCGCATGCAAGGATGGCGCGGGTGTGGGTGGGGTGGGGGGCGGTAGGAGGGTTAAAGAGTCGGCGTGTGTGTCTGGTGTCTCGCATGGTTGGTCGACGTAGAGAATTATATATACATAGAAGATTACTTGTTCTCCCCACCCCCTACCTTTTTTTCTGAGCCGCGCTCTCTGTCGCCGCGAAAGTTACGTGGGATAACTCTAGTCCGACTTCCTTTTCATCAAGGGTTAGAGAGTCGGCGTGCGTGCGTAGTGTCCCGCATGGTTGGACGACGTAGAGAATTATATATACAGATGTGCCTTGAACTAGAAATAGGTCAATATCATTTGCAGGCCATATGGCCACATGCATACTAAATGGTCCGCCTTCATCACCCAGCTCTCTATCCAGCTACTTGGGCGGAACTCCGTTTTTTTTTCACACATCAAACATTCCGTTTTAGTACAGTCTCATGTAGTGCGTTAAATGTTGCGCACCTTATGAACTGTGTCGAGGGTGGTGTGCAAAAAGGAGTTACATTAATATGCATTTAATTAATAAAAGTGATTCGGATAATTTAAAAAAATGTTTTTCGACTGACTACTATTTTCACCCCAACCTGATTCATTTTCGCTAATTGTTTTAGTTTCTATTTCGCTTAAAGTTACTTCTCTTTCAAGTTTTTCAACGTAATTTTATCTCAAACTGCACCTTGCCAGATGGGGGGCGTTTTGTTCAGCTTCGCTGAATATATTGACACCTAACAATTCCATTTTGGGGGGGGGGGGAAGTGTCGGGAGGAACGTCTGTGGCTGGTTACATTTGTTACTTTTTTTTACCTCTACAATTGAGACTATTTCTTTGACCTCTACATTTGAGACTCTTTCTTTGACCTCTACAATTGAGACTCTTTCTTTGACCTCTACATTTGAGACTCTTTTTCGGACCTCTACATTTGAAACTCTTTCTTTAACCCCTACATTTGAGACTCTTGCTTAGACCTCTACATTTGAGACTCTTTCTTTGACCCCTACATTTGAGACTCTTGCTTTGACCTCTACATTTGAGACTCTTTCTTTGACCTCGACATTACTTAGTCTTTATTCGACCTCTAAATTTGAGACTCTTTCTTTGACCCCTACATTTGAGACTCTTGCTTTGACCTCTACATTTGAGACTCTTTCTTTGACCTCTACATTTGAGACTATTTCTTTGACCTCGACATTAATTAGTCTTTAATTGACCTCTAGTTAGTCTTTATTCGACCTCTAAATTTGAGACTCTTTCTTTGACCTCTACAATTGAGACTCTTTCTTTGACCTCTAAATTTGAGACTCTTTCTTTGACCTCTACATTAATTAGTCTTTAATTGACCTCTAGTTAGTCTTTATTCGACCTCTAAATTTGAGACTCTTTCTTTGACCTCTACAATTGAGACTCTTTCTTTGACCTCTAAATTTGAGACTCTTTCTTTGACCTCTACATTAATTAGTCTTTAATTGACCTCTAGTTAGTCTTTATTCGACCTCTAAATTTGAGACCCTTTCTTTGACCTTTACATTTGTTGGTTGTCCTTTTATGAAGCTTGTGAAAAATGAACGGAAACGTTTTATTCTGGAGGGGGAGGGGAGGGCGGGAAGCCAGCACGGCGTCGTCTCTGCACGTAAGATTAATTACATGAGATCTGCATAATTTACAGGCTCCAAGAAGAAGAAGAAACAACGGCTACTCTAAAAGCTTGGTCTGATCAGTTTTTCCAACGTGAACAACAAAAGTCTAACAACATCTTTACAGTCGTCTGCTACCAAAAGTGTCTTATGAATAATTCAAAGCTGCTTCTTACATTTAAAGTTTATAACCCAAAGATCTAGGTATTTTATTCTTTAGCCACACTGGTACACAAATTCATTATTGTATATTTCAATGCAGGAACAACAATACCAAAAAGTTGTATTCAAAACGAAATGATAAAAAGAATTAAAAATTGTATAAGTACACACTCCGTCATGAGCTAAACGAGCAAA
The DNA here is from genome assembly GCF_947242115.1 of Biomphalaria glabrata. Lineage (NCBI taxonomy): Eukaryota > Metazoa > Mollusca > Gastropoda > Planorbidae > Biomphalaria > Biomphalaria glabrata. Next base: position 18,015,848 of record NC_074712.1, read on the forward strand.
GTATTAAAAATACTTATTTAAAAAAAGCTAATTTAAGGAGAAGAACATCACATTTACAGTAATATTTCTCAACCCTATAAGATTAATTTCTCTTTATCTATATCAAACACAATTAATTAATTACCATTAACTAACTTTGTTAAAATTTTGCTTGATTATGACAATGATAAAACCCAAAAGAAAAATCTTACTCTGGAATAAATGTAACCTAACACAACTACACCAAGCTGCATTAAACTTTCAACAAACATTCTTATTAGAAAAAGACATTAACCAACCAGTCGATGACCTCTGGAATTTCATTAAAAACCATCTTAAAAGCATTATAGAAAATCAAATACCAACTAAATACACATCAGACAAAATAAATAAATGCTGGTTTAATAATAGACTAAAGAAGCTTTGTAAACAGAAGGAAAACCTATATAGAAAATTTAAAGAAACTAATGCAGAAAGAGTTTACAAAAAGTATATGAAAATTAAACACTTAACCCAAAAAGTAAGCAGACAGCTGCAGAGTGAATACATAAACAATGTAATATCTAAAGACAACAACAAAAACCTATGGTCATACATTAAGTCTAAAAAAATGGAAACAACAGGCGTAGCGCCATTAAAAGATGAACATAACATAATACATAATGATAATGAAACTAAAGCAAACATTCTAAACAAATACTTTGCATCAGCATTCTCAGCCCCAGGAGACAAAGACATATTACTGAATTTGAACCAAGTAGACAACATAGAAGATATAGTAGTACAAGAAAATGGAATTCAAAAACTATTAGCCAACACCAAACCAAATAAAGCTTCTGGACCTGATGGTATTCCAGCTAGATTACTCAAAGAACTAAGTAATGAGCTAGCCCCAGTGTTCAAAATACTCTTTCAGGCTTCACTTAACCAGGGCAGAGTACCAAAGGACTGGAAAGAAGCTAATGTCACCCCCCTATTTAAAAAAGGAGAAAAATCTGACCCAGGAAACTACAGACCAGTATCACTTACCAGCATCACATGTAAAATCCTAGAACACATAATATGTAGTAACATCATAAACCACTTAGACAAACATAATGTCCTCACACCATACCAACATGGCTTTAGGAAATATAGATCATGTGAAACACAACTAATAGGACTAATTGATGATTTTTCAAAAGGTTTAGATAATAGTGAACAAATAGATGCTATCTTACTAGATTTTTCTAAGGCTTTTGACAAAGTTCACCACCATAGTTTGCTTAAAAAATTAAAATATTTCGGCATTAATGGTCCACTGCATCAGTGGATTAAAGACTTTCTGATAGGGAGAGAACAAACTGTAATATTAAATGGCTCTAAATCAACACCGATAACAGTAAACTCAGGTGTACCTCAAGGAACAGTCTTGGGTCCACTACTATTTTTAATTTACATAAATGATTTACCAAATTGCATTACTTCAGGAACAAAAGTCAGATTATTTGCAGACGATTGCATAATATATAGAACAATAAAAACAACACAAGACACAGATATTTTACAAAGAGAATTAGATGAATTACAGAAATGGGAATCAAATTGGAGCATGTCTTTCCACCCAGAAAAATGTCAGTTGTTAAGAGTAACAAAAAAACTAAAACAAATTAATTCCACTTATCTTATTCATGGCAAACCAGTAACACAGACTAAAAACGCAAAATACCTAGGTGTTATAATAAATGAAAAACTGTCATGGAATCCACATATTGATGAAACTACAAAAAAATCAAACAAAGCATTAGGATTTATTAAAAGAAATTTCTATAAATCAAATAAGAACATAAAACTAAAATGTTATTTAACCTTGGTTAGGCCAATAATAGAATATGCATCCTCTGTTTGGGACCCCTCAACTCAAGAAAACATTAAGAAACTAGAACAGACACAAAATAGAGCAGTGCGATTCATAACAAACGAATATTCACATTTGACTAGAGTAACACCTTTAGTAAAATCACTAAATTTAGAAAGCCTTCAGGACAGAAGGCTCAAAAGTAAAGTAGCAATAATACATAAAACACTGAACCATAATCTTCAAATACAAAAACAAAATTTAATAAAATACTCTGAAAGACACAAAGATAAAGGCACATTCCTCATCCCATATGCTAGGACAAATTTGTACAAATACTCCTTCTTCCCTAGTGCTATTAGAGCATGGAATGGGTTGCCTGAGCTAGCCAGGAAAACCAGTGACTTGGCAGAATTTAAGTCATTGGTTAATATGCATGACTAAATGCATGACGCGTAGGACGTAATCATCTTCTTTTTTGAAGTAACGTCTGTATTATATAAGATAAGAAGATAAGATTGTGTAAAGTTTCAAATTGATCCGAAAATGGTAGGTGGGAGAACCAATGTGTACACAAATTTTATCAGACAAACAGTGAGTGAGCTAATATAAGCTTTGTACAAAAAAAAAAATACCCAGACATTGTGTAAAATCCACAGTATTAAAATTACTGCTCTTGGCGTCCTTCAAAGGGACATTTTTATCAGACAGTAACACTTCTTAACTCTGATCTTCAGGAGGAGATAAACGAATGAGAATATAACAAAGAAAGCAAAAGGGGAGAGAATCCTTCGACCAAAAGTGTATTCACCGAAAGTCATCCCTCATACTTGTCAAAAAATATCGAAGCTGACGATAAACACACAGCCGTCTTTTTTTTTTATATATATTTTTTTTTGTCCCGTAGATCCTCTTTTCTCCCCTTGGGCAGTACAGGACAGTATCCAGCGATGGCAATCGTTGGGTCATCCTTGGTACGATCGTCTCCCCTTTCACTGCCAACACAGACATTCATTAAATGTTTCCTCTTTCATAAGCGGTTATTCCCTCTCTCTCCCTCTCTCTCTCTCTCTGCGTCTCTCTCTCTCTATGTTCTCTTTTATCGCCACCCTCTTGTAAAAAAACATGAGAGTTATTTCAGGACGGCCCATTGCGGTTTCCACTATTGGAACATTGGTGTTGGTTGTTGGCTCAAGGGGTTTTAGGGTTGGAAGGAGGAACTGAACACAAACAAAAAAGTTTGAAACGGTACGTGGATCCCCCCCCCCCCACCTCAATATTTTCCTAAAGGCCAGTGGGATACATCGTGAAACACATCTTCAAGTTTTCTGTTGCCTTTTTACAAAGATGATATCAACTCCCTCCGTCTGTCTGACTGACTGACTGACTGACTGATACACGTTTTGAATAGTTTATTTCTCCCACTTCCCATTCTAGGATCAAGTTGAGACTTTGCACAATTATTTAATGTCCCTAACAAAACACAAATCAACCGAGAAATTAACAAATTGATTAATTAATTAGTTATTAATCAATTAATTTTAGAATTGAAAAATGGAAATAAAGGATACATTATTAAGATATATGACTGTAAATGTACAGTTCTTTGCATTGGCGTAGCCAGGAAGTTTTTCGGAATTTATGTGTGTCACGAATTAATACTGTGACCTAATTCGACCAGTTTCTAGAAGCCAGTGTCAGGTCATAGAAGACGCAAAACAAACACACATTAATTATAATCATCCAATCAGGGAAAGAGGTCAGCAAAAATAGTATACGTCAGTTTCTAGCAGATCACAGTTAATAAAATGTTTAGGATAGAAGTTTCTAGGATTCTGGAAAATATGGTTTAGAAAATTATAAATTAGGGGAAAGTTAGTTAGTAACGGGCCCTTGCATAGTAACTGTCGTTGTGTTATAGTGAGTGCAGGTCCATTAGTTGAAGTTGTATTATAAAGTTGTATTGTTAAGCTGATTAAATGATAAATTATATTTGGTTAATGTCGTATTAGTAACAAGTTCAATATTATCGAAGATATTGGTATTGAATTGAAAGTCTACGTAGATCTCTATGTTTAGTTTGAGGAGGTTTCATAAAGAAGTAAGGAAAGAACACTAGATCTATATGTTTAGTTTGGGGAGGTTTCATAAAGAAGTAAGGAAAGAACACTAGATCTATATGTTTAGTTTGGGGAGGTTTCATAAAGAAGTAAGGAAAGAACACTAGATCTATATGTTTAGTTTGGGGAGGTTTCATAAAGAAGTAAGGAAAGAACACTAGATCTATATGTTTAGTTTGAGGAGGTTTCATAAAGAAGTAAGGAAAGAACACTAGATCTATATGTTTAGTTTGAGGAGGTTTCATAAAGAAGTAAGGAAAGAACACTAGATCTCTATGTTTAGTTTGGGGAGGTTTCATAAAGAAGTAAGGAAAGAACACTAGATCTATATGTTTAGTTTGAGGAGGTTTCATAAAGAAGTAAGGAAAGAACACTAGATCTATATGTTTAGTTTGAGGAGGTTTCATAAAGAAGTAAGGAAAGAACACCAGATGTTTCTTCAGTTTGTTGTCAAGTAACTTATAGACATCTCCTGCAAGATGAGTCTGTTTTTGCCATTGTTAAGATAATAAGAAATATCAGGCAATCAAGAAACAGAAATCGTCACAATGTGACTCTTTTTTTTTACAAAGCTTACATCAAGTCACGTCTATCTGTCTGGTCAAAAGTGTTGACACGTTATTTCACCGACACCCAAAATCGGATCAAGCTGAAATTTTGCAAATTTCTTTTATGTGCCAACAAAAGAATCAATAAAAAATTAACCAGTTATTTAATTAACAATTGGTAATTAATTATTTTGTTTGGTATCTTGAACAAGGGAAAGAAATTATACTCGACTGAGGAGGTGGCATAAGATGAATTATTCCCATTTATAGGTCGCCGCTTTAAGTAAGTCTGAAACTAACCAGAGATAATTAAACAATCTTCTATTTTCATGCACACCTCACTAGCAGAATGGTTAGAATTTAGGCTGGTGTAGGCTTGAGTCAGAGTTCGAATTCAGGTCGTTCCTCCCACCCTTTTTTTTTTATAAATGCTTTTAAAATGCTCTAACGGGTTCCTGACATTTGTTGGGGAAAAGTAAAGGCCGTTGTGCTGGCCACATGATGGCCTCGTAAACTGTAAGCCACAGAGACAGATGACCTTTACATCAGCCCAATAGACCACAAGGTCTGAAAGGGGAACTTTTTTTTTTTTTTACTTTACTAATCATCCTAATAAATTTAAAAACATCGCGTATTTGTTCAGACAGAAATGTAGAAGTTGTACATTTGATCTCACATTGCCCTTAGTTTCGTATAGTCACTATTTAAAAAAAAAATACATTTTGAAATGTGGGATTCTCATTCAAGGATGGGGCCCTGTGTGGTTGCACAGTCACAAATCCGGCTCTGGTGTCTGGATGTATTATGATCTATTTTCCCACTAAACCCGTTTCAAAATGTAAATCTGTACCGTTTTTGATTTGCGTTAGTTTTATTTGGCTGTAAACCCATTATTCCCCCACCCACCCAGCCGCAAAATGTTTCATTCACGAAGGCCCCCCAACTGCCCCCAACACCACAACTCATTTCTCCCTTGACTTGATTTCAACAATGGGTTAACTTTACGCGCTTTCCCACCTCATGAATCATAAAGTGAGTTGATTCGTGAGTTGATTTGTAAGTTGATTTGTTGAATCACTCGAGTAGACACCACAAAAGTCGGAAGTCTATTCCATCAGACTCAACGACATTACTGGACTCTCAGGAGTAAATAGATTATTCGTTGTACAGGGAACTAGTATCTTCTACAAGACTTCAATTGGGATGTCTCGGCGCCCTGGAGTCATTTCTGACGCCGCTTGGGGGAGGGGGAAATGGGTTAGTATTCATATATCTGATTCTTTACTTTTATAATATTGTTTGCTTCTGAAGAGGGATATATTTCATTCTGTAGCTGAATTTTTTTTTTAATTGAATTTCAATTTTTTACTGGAAGGCCCCAGTTCCATTTTAGGCGGGATGAGGTCGGGAAAAGGAAAGGCAAACTTTTAGTCAGTTAAAATGTTTAAATAAAGTGGGCATTGAGCCCTAGAGGCATCTTTCTTTGTTACTAGTGTAATGAAACTCTGCATTAAGCCCTAGACATCTTTCTTTGGTACTAGTGTAATGAAACTCTGCATTGAGCCCTAGACATCTTTCTTTGTTACTAGTGTCATGAAACTCTGCATTGCGCCCTAGAGACATCTTTCTTTGTTAATAGTGTCATGAAACTCTGCATTGCGCCCTAGACATCTTTCTTTGTTAATAGTGTCATGAAACTCTGCATTGAGCCCTAGAGACATCTTTCTTTGTTACTAGTGTCATGAAACTCTGCATTGAGCCCTAGACATCTTTCTTTGTTACTAGTGTCATGAAACTCTGCATTGCGCCCTAGAGACATCTTTCTTTGGTACTAGTGTCATGAAACTATGCATGAAGCCCTACACATCTTTCTTTGTTACTAGTGTCATGAACCTATGCATGAAGCCCTACACATCTTTCTTTGTTACTAGTGTCATGAACCTATGCATGAAGCCCTACACATCTTTCTTTGTTACTAGTGTCATGAACCTATGCATGAAGCCCTACACATCTTTCTTTGTTACTAGTGTCATGAACCACTACATGGGGCAGGTCCTGGCCTAATGTTACTGAAGTTTACTTTAAATCTACTTTCATCATTTCATTCCCCCCCCCCCAAACCCATTATTTTTTTCGTTGGTAAGGAGGAGGTCCATTCGACCAGATAAAATCAACAGCCGATTAAAAGTGACGGGAGAGAACCCAACATATAATTCAACATACAAAACCAGACTTTTGTATAATATTGTAATATTGCCCTGTAGTTGCACTGGACAATAGCCAGCAACAATCATTTTATTTTATTATAGTGAGCAGGGCCCAGTCAGCGGGTCACGTGAGACAAGCAATTCTTTGATGTGTCCCGTTAATTGACTTAGCCATGCCCTACACAAGTGCAGTGTAATGAATAACAAATAACCCAATTGTTAATACGTAAACAGTAGCAACTGTACACAAGAATCCGATATTATTACCAAAGTATCAATCGGATCGCTGCTAGGTATAGTGGTATGCGCCGCTGCCAGGTATAGTAGTATGCGTCAAAACAAAATCGCGGATCAAACTAAGCCAAACAAAGAAGTATTGGCCAATACCATCATGCGAGGGTTTTTTTTGTGTGCATAGGGCGTACTTTCGTCTGTAACAGCCCTCATCGTCGATAGATGTAAGACGTCTTATCATGGAACTTTTTTCTTTGGTCACGCAAAATTCATCCACAGAAAGATGCACGACCATTGTGAATTGAGACCGTCTGGTACAATAACTTTAGCAGAGTCTATTACATTGTACTCTTCCTCTTCAAATAGAAAGTGTTTGTAGTCCATACGCAGGGCCGAAGTATCTGGAGGCTCCCGAGCAGGATTTTTGTGGAGGCCCCTACATTTTTTTTCGAAAGCTTGAATAAAGATCCACATAGGAATGAAAATATTTATATCTAAAAAATTATAATATATTTTAGAAGAGAGTTCTTTTAAATTTAATTTCACTTTCTTTTTTTTTTAAATATTTAATTTGCATATTTTTGTTTTAAAATGTGTATATCTTTAGTTTTTGGAGGGTAAGGCCCTTGGTAGAGGCTCTGTTGTAAATCCGGAGCTGTATTGACTTATTCCGATCATGCTATAAGCGTTCACTTCTTAATCACATTTTTGCCAGCTATAGACATTTTTTTAAAGGTTGGGGGAAAAAAAAACTTAAAAAGGTTTCGGGCGCGTCGAAATTCGATTTATATTTTTTTATCTCTTTTGTGGAGACCCTTTTCCTGTGGAGGTCCCCGGGGCTGTTGCCCTGATTGCCCTCCCTTAAATCCGGCCCTGTCCATAAAGGTTGCAGACGCCTCTCACGATAAACAGTCTGTCTACAACAAGTCAGACCTAAAATATGAAACATTGATTGTAATGTAGTGCCATCTTTATCTACTTCATATTAAACCTTGGTTTAAATTAAAACTACAATGTAAGTAAAAAAAAAAATTGACCCCTGAAAAACAAAATTTAACAACTACACTACAGCTTCCCTTAGTAAGCCCCTTGAGTCTCCAGATTGACAAAAGGTTGTCTAGCATCCATTAAAAGCTGACATCTATGTCCATTACGACCAGATATGCACTTTCTAAATCACCAAACATAGACTCCATGACTTCACTGGGTATTGAGCATATTGACGTTTAGGTCTATCACAGAAATGTTAGGTCTACAACTATCAGATTGGCATCAAAGTCGATAATAACATCTGATATAACCTCGTCCATAAGTACCCTCTACGTTTATAATAACATGATGGGTATCTATTATGTATTTATCTATAACAAATACATATTGTATCTATATCAATTACACATCTTTGTCCAAAACATGTACATATCTTTATTATTACCTATTAAATATAGATAACAGCCTGGTGTGTAAGGCTCTAACAACATGCTACCTGTATCAAAACTAATTGGTTGTCTATGACAAAATAATGTGCTTCTTCATGTGAAACCAAGCTGCTGTCTATTCTCAAGTCATACAACTGTTTCCTCACAATGTAATCAATAGTGGAACAACAATAGAGGAGGGGGGGGGGGGGTTAGGCAACATGGTGTTTACCGCGTAAGTAAGAAATATAATGATTTTACTAGACATTTCACAGTAACTGTATAACGCTGGGAAAAGAATGTCTAGTTTGTTGGCCACACTGGGAAAAGAATGTCTAGCTTGTTGGCCACACACTGGGAAAAGAATGTCTAGCTTGTTGGCCACACTGTAGTCTGACCGTTATCATTTTTTATGATTTGTTCAGAGTATAAAAAAAAAGAAAATTAAAATTTGGCTTGAGAACAAGCTCTAGATGTCGATCCAAACATTACATTGGTTTTAAAAGAACTATCGCATTCTTGAAAGGACAATCCCGTTCTTGAAAGGACAATCCCGTTCTTGAAAGGACAATCCCGTTCTTGAAAGGACAATCCCGTTCTTGAAAGGACTTCAGCGTTCGGGAATTTCCGAATTTAAGACCTTATTGATTCAAGATTTTGATAAATTAAAGAATAATTTTACGCAACGTCTGCTAATAGAAATCAAGTATTAATGACATATCAACAAGCGTATCTTACATTTTTATTTTAGTTTTTATCTATATTAATAACTGGTGGTAGACTTATTGGTTGGACTAATTAACACTAACACAGACTAGAAACTCAAAATACCTAAGTGTTAAAATAAATGAAGAACTATCGTGAAATTCTCATATTGATGAAATTATTTAAAAAATCAAACACAGCATTAGGGTTTATTAAATGACATTTCTATAAATCAAATAAGAACATATGACAAAAATAGTATTTAACCTTGGTTAGGCCATATATATAAAACATGAACCATAATCTTCAAATGCAAAAGCAAAACTTAACAAGGTTTGAATGACAGATTGTGTGGAAACACAAACTCAAAATCGGCCCCCGAAGTGGTCGCTCACGCAAGTTTTAATATTTTCAGAAAAGAATATTAGAAAGTATGAAATACAAACTGTCAACAAGTACAACCCTATCAACTAGTACAACCCTGTCAACTAGTACAACACTGTCAACTAGTACAACACTGTCAACTAGTACAACACTGTCAACTAGTACAACACTGTCAACTAGTACAACCCTATTAACTAGTACAACCCTATCAACTAGTACAACCCTATCAACTAGTACAACCCTATCAACTAGTACAACCCTATCAACTAGTACAACCCTATCAACTAGTACAACCCTGTCAACTAGTACAACCCTATCAACTAGTACAACCCTAGCAACTAGTAAAACCCTGTCAACTAGTACAACCCTATCAACTAGTACAACCCTAGCAACTAGTACAACCCTATCAACTAGTACAACCCTATCAACTAGTACAACCCTGTCAACTAGTACAACCCTATCAACTAGTACAACCCTATCAACTAGTAAAACCCTGTCAACTAGTACAACCCTGTCAACTAGTACAACCCTGTCAACAAGTTATACTCTGTCAACAAGTACAACCCTGTCAACAAATTATACTCTGTCAACAAGTTATGCCCTGTCAAAAAGTACTACTCTGTCAACAAGTACTACCCTATCAACAAGTTATACTCTGTCAACAAGTTATACCCTGTCAACAAGTACTACCCTGTCAACAAGTTATACTCTGTCAACAAGTACTACCCTGTCAACAAGTTAAACTCTGTCAACAAGTACAACCCTGTTTCCGTGGATAAGGAAAAGAAGAGACGTGCACATGTCGAGAGTGTGGCCGATACTGTTGTAGTGTTACTTCGACTAACGACAGCATATGATGAATAAAAGTACGAATTAGCGCTACGAATATTGAACACAGGCATAAGATGGCGCTAAGAATATTGAACACAAGGAATAAGATGTCGCTACGAATATTGAACACAAGGCATAAGATGGCGCTAAGAATGTTGAACACAAGGCATAAGATGTCGCTACGAATATTGAACACAGGCACAAGATGTCGCTAAGAATATTGAACACAGGCACACGATGTCGCTAAGAATATTGAACACAAACACAAGATGTCGCTAAGAATATTGAACACAAACACAAGATGTCGCTAAGAATATTGAACACAAACACAAGATGTCGCTAAGAATATTGAACACAAACACAAGATGTCGCTAAGAATATTGAACACAGGCACACGATGTCGCTAAGAATATTGATCACAACACAAGATGTCGCTAAGAATAATGAACACAAGGCACAAGATGTCGCTAAGAATATTGAACACAAACACAAGATGTCGCTAAGAATACTGAACACAAGGCTCAAGATGTCGCTAAGAATATTGAACACAAACACAAGATGTCGCTAAGAATATTGAACACAAACACAAGATGTCGCTAAGAATATTGAACACAAACACAAAATGTCGCTAAGAATATTGAACACAAGGCACAAGATGTCGCTAAGAATATTGAACACAAACACAAGATGTCGCTTAGAATATTGAACACAAGGCACAATATGTCGCTAAGAATATTGAACACAAACACAAGATGGCGCTAAGAATATTGAACACAAACACAAGATGGCGCTAAGAATATTGAACACAAGGCACAAGATGTCGCTAAGAATATTGAACACAAACACAAGATGGCGCAAAGCATTTTAAAAAATGAAGTACTCTGCAATAATTCATTTTAATGTTTGCAGTCTAAGGGTAATTTTAAATATTCTCAAAGTCTAGTCTACTGTAGAGTCAAAATAGTTCAGTGTGATCAGTCTCGTTAAGGGGCCGTACCATGGCATACAAATTACAAAGATCTCAGCAAAACTTTGCTAGATGTCAGATTCATTTAATTTGTCTAAATGTTTGTGTTCCAGTCCTAGCAGTCATGATCTTCCTATTGACCTGTTTGTTTGTCTTACCTTACAAAGCAGACAATCATGGGCTATATGGGGGGAAAGGAGGAGGAAACCTTCAGCAGAATCTCTACACTAGTAAAGCTAATTCTGCAATTTGTTTCATTAAAGATTCTTTATAGCAAAACAAATAAACCTAACCTTAGCTTTTAAAAAAAAAAAAAAAAAAAAAGATTTATTTGTATATAATCTCTAAGCCGTCGACAATAGATAGTGACATCATTTCCCTTTTGTTCTCAATGTCTTCCGTCTAGGGCATAGAGAAGCACTTCATAGACTCGCTTGTCCCACTCAGTTAAACATCATGTCCAATAAAGCAAAAACTGAAAGCAGCAATAAGGCAGCCGAAACAGATGATTGCCCTCCGTTAAGACCACCATGTTATGTTCTTCTGCCACCCTGTCCGAAGAAAAAGACGCCAACCCCTCCACCAGAACCTGAACCAGAGATGCCACCCTGTCCATGCCCACCGCCACTTCTACCACCTTGTAATAAATGCCAAGACGGCACAGGCCAGCCCGCAACTGCGAAAAAACAGTGAGATTTCCAGTCGAAAAAGAAAAAGTTAAAACTGTCTGAGACGAGACTTCAGATCCAAGTGCACCGTATCACCGTTTTTGTAGGACACCAACTTTCTAGGGCACCTTCAAACTCCAATCTGCAGATAACATGAACCAAAACAAGGTAAGTTATTAGATCTAGATCTAGATCTATTCTAGAATTACTTACACTTAAGGTCATATCGCGCCGATCGGAGCATAGGGCGTCAAGCTGTCTCCATAGAGATTGGTCATAAGCGAATTTCACAATCTCTTCCCAGGTAGTCCCCACTAATGTTAGGTCTTCTAAGAAGTTTCAATTATCACAATCACTTTCCAGCTGGTGCCCACAGATGTTAGGTCTTCCTTCTAAGGAGGTTCAATTATCACAATCACTTCCCAGCTGGTGCCCACGGATGTTAGGTCTTCCTTCTAAGGAGGTTCAATTATCACAATCACTTCCCAGCTGGTGCCCACGGATGTTAGGTCTTCCTTCTAAGGAGGTTCAATTATCACAATCACTTCCCAGCTGGTGCCCACGGATGTTAGGTCTTCTTTCTAAGGTGGTTCAATTATCACAATCACTTTCCAGCTGGTGCCCACGGATGTTAGGTCTTCCTTCTAAGGAGGTTCAATTATCACAAACACTTCCTCAGCTGGTGCCCACGGATGTTAGGTCTTCCTTCTAAGGAGGTTCAATTATCACTGTTCAACGTTTGCTGTTTCTGTAGTAATTGAGATTTTACAAGATGGGGATCGCTAAACCCACGCCACCCCCCTCCTTTCTGATCTGGGCGTGGGATTGGTCATGGACGGACAAGGGATGGATTTAAAACATAACTAGATTGTGCGGCCATCCAGGGCCTCACCTTTAAAGGGAAACTAAGTATTTCAGAAATATAGAATGTGTAACATAACAAGTATATTAAAACAATCTAACAAATTTGTTGAATGAGATGGACTGCACAAGAAAACCTACTCAGGTTTGTATTTCTGATAGCCACGACATGCTTTTATATCTATGAACTTTGTTAAGTGAATTTCTATTGAAGTTTAAAAGACAGTAGGAGACTACACCACTCTCTTGCCCAGGGCCTCAATGTACTTAAATCCGGCACTGCTAGTAGATCGAGATCGCGTGGTGACTGAGTGGTACAGCTCTTGGCTTTCCAAACGAGTCGGGTTCGAATCTCTTTGATGACCAAGAATTTGAATCTCAGAATTTCTAGGACAACCCTTTGTCCAACCAATTCTGATGTGTACCTGACTGTAGTTGGGAAAGTAAAGGTGGTTGGTCGTTGTGCTGGTCACATGACACCCTGCTCTGATGTGTACCTGACTGTAGTTGGGAAAGTAAAGGTGGTTGGTCGTTGTGCTGGTCACATGACACCCTCGTAAACCGTGGGCCACAGAAACAGATGATTTTTACATCATCTTTCATCTGTCTTCTTGGTCGCAAGGCTGAAAGTGGTTCACAACTCTTTCTCTTTTTTATTACATCTAGATTCTAGTCATTTTTACTATCTATTAGTTTAGGTGCATTCCATGATACACACAAAAAGATAAGCTATTACTGTATTATTATTACTATTGTTTTAATTGTTTTTTGTTAGATAGAGAGTCTTCCATGTTGCTGCTATCATGTATAGCAGTGGTTCTGAAACTTTGGTTCGCGGACCTTTAGGGGTCGCAGATAGATTAAAATTGTATACATTTAACATAATTTCCTTGCTACAAGCCAGTTTATCCGATCGGATAATTTGAATAATAATCAAATAGTTCCTCACTGCGGGAAGCTTGGTCGAGAGGTTAGGTACGCTTGGAATTGGCTTGGCTTGACTACCTATGAAAGGGGCTCGCGGTTCGACACCCGACTCGAACAGAAAACCTCCTCCTGGATACATTTGGTCCACAAATGAGATTGGATCATAGCGCTCTGAACATGCTATAAGCATGAAAGTAGCGCTATATTAAAGCTATACATTTACTTTAATGTTCACTACTGTTTAAACTGTTACGAACTATTCTAACACGACGCCATTGTTGACACAGCTTGGCAGAGCACAAATGATTGTTAACAGCCCTGTGATAGAATTCTAATTTGAGTATGAATATCATATTTACTTATTCTGCAAACCAGTTCAAGTCGGTCCTTAGATTTCTCTGCCATATCTCTGCTACATCACACCATTCAAGAAGTGGGTCAAACTTCGTTTTCAAGTTTCCATCAGACGACCCTGAGAAACCAGCACACACCACATGGTGCACATTTTATAAAATAATGATAAATTTACTAGTCGACCGGCGGCGTAGCATACGCCGCTATTTTGCACAGACGGCCTTAGGCCACTGCAACCTATGCGACCGCATTGGGCCCCGCACTTTCATAGGACCCGCGCTAATTCTAGCTGTATAAATTATTAAATTAAACCATATTATAACTTAAAACAGATTTCCCGCGCCCTCCTTTCGATTTACCAGGAGGTCCTGAAAATCTCCAGAAATTACAAAATATACGAAAAAATCCTTAAAATATACGGAAATATATAGACAAAATTGTCGTTCTGGGGTGTCGTTCAATAAGGAAAACGCACATCCTACGTTCGATAAATAAAAACGGCATTATACATTAGCTGTAATTGTGTAATCTGGTGAAAGAAGCTTCTCGCGCCTCGAACTAATGAAGAATTACTTGAGGTCAACAATTCTCGTAGATAGATTGAAACATTTGGTAATTCTTGCTATTGAGCGTGATCTATGTAGGAAACAGAATTATTATGATATACTGTATGACTTCACTACACGCAAGGCTCGTGAAGTAATTCTGTACGAAGTAAAGAATGAATAAAATGCATAGACGAATTTATTTTCTAATACCAACTCTTAAATTTCACTTATTATCCACTTCCCTACCCAAACTTGGACCCGCGAAATCCGTTTCGCATAGGGCCCCACAATGCTTAAGTCCGGCCCTGCTAGTTGGATACATAGTACATTACTTGTTCTCTTTCCATGACAATTTGGATTTATGCCGTACAAAGGCAACATTGATCGGCCACAATGTGTCGATAGTTTGAAACAATGTGTCATTTGTTTGAATGGGTGATCCGACAGAAAAGCGCCGACATAATAGTGCCGACAAAATAGCGCTAAATTTCACGACAAAATAGTGTTCTATATGATGTGTATAAAAGTAGCGGATTTATGCTATTGAAGGTCCTGGGCATTTTTGTTTTATCTCTATCTTCAATATGAATAGATCTAAAATTTTATCTCATTCTCTTTTTTTCACCAATGTTTAAAATGCTTTTGAAATGTAGTGACCCCGTTCAAGGTTTAGGTATATGATGATGTGTAACACACGTGTGTTATAGTATAATCAGAAATCTTGTTTATCTGTGGCATCTCTCTTTGATCAAACCAAAGCGCCTTTTGCCGCAACATTAGCAAACTTAGATGATGAGTTCAGCTGGCGATCACATTTCTTATCTCGACAAATGTTATCGAAAAATGTTAGAAAACTGCTCAACTGAAGGGCCATCTTTGAACAAATCATAATGAACTAAAAGACAAAGCACAAAACTATTACCAATGTGACAACAATGAATTAAGCTGTTAATGCTTCACATATCATAGCATTGCGAGAAGCGCAATGTCAACAAAATAGCACTCACGGCTGCGGAGAGTTTGATTATGCCAACGGCTTTAGAAATATTCGTTTGGGGGCAGACAAATCAGTCTGCGTCGGGGTTCCTTAATTTCGTATGGCTTTAAAAAGGGTCCCTGAACTGAAAACGTTTGAGAACCTCTGACCTATAGTTTGCTTAGTGTGCTCTGGCCCAATCTATTATATATATATATGGGGGTGGGGGGATTGCGACTGGCAAAAAAACTTTTTTTTTGTGCTTCTTTTATGTAGTTCGAGCCTCATTTCGAATAATTAATTCGTGTCGAGAGCTCTGGCCATTACGCCACAAGCTAATTCTAACATGTATCATTATCTAGAAACTCTACAACATACTTTCTCTGCCTATGTAATAACAAACCTATTTCTTTGATATCGAAAAGCATGTTGAATGTAAAGAAAAACACCAGATGTCTCTAAACCTGTTAAACACTTAATACCACACGACGCTAAGCAATTTTAAAGCAGATGGCAATAAGCATGTTGGGGCACTTAGCACCAGAAGGCGCTAAGCATGTTGAACACAACACCAGATGGGCTAATCAAGCTAAACTTTTAACAGTAGATGACGCTAAGCAACATATGGTGTTAAGCATGTTAAACACTTAACACCAGATGACGCTAAGCATGTTGGCGCAAATGGCGCTAAGCAGGTGTTGGAACACTAAACAGATGAAGCTAAGCATTTTCAACACTTAACATTAGATTTCGATAAGCATGTTGAACACAACACCAGATGGCGCTAAACAAGTTGAACTCTAAAAAGCAGATGACGCTAAGTATTTTGAACGAGATAGCATTAAGCGTGTGGAACAATATAGAGCTCAGGGCACGTTTAAGACTTAAAATTTGATGACACCAGATGTCGCAAAGCATATTGAACACTTAGCACCAAACTACGCATATTGAACGCTTAGCACCAAACTGCGCATATTGAACACTTAGCACCAAACTACGCATATTGAACGCTTAGCACCAAACTGTGCATGTTGAACGCATGCTTGAGGGGAGAGTACAATACAGAATCCTTTCTTATTTCTTTTTTCTTTCCGATTTTTTTTTCCCTGTACAAGTTTTAGTTTACCTCGTAAAAAAAATATTTAAAAAAAAACTGAACGGAAACTAAAGCTTTGATTTCTGTGTCTCCACAGATGATGATTTGAAATCTCTGGGAAGATTATTGACCAGTGAAGCGAACGTACCAGGAACTCGGACAAGATAACATGGACATAAAGATTCAGTGCGGACACAACATTTGGGGGGGATCTTTGAACGATAGGAACAGATCGGAGAGGGACAAAACAGAAAGTGATTTGTCATTACAGCCAAAGAATTCAAGTTCAGGTCTCGTTTTCTTTCCAATCAACATTTGGAGTTTTCATGAGCGATTGAAAACACACTAAAAACAAAACACACAGGAATAAATTAACATAAAAAAATAATGTGAAATAATGTAAAATGTAATAGATGAAAACATCGACGTTTTAAAAACAAATGGTCTTCTAAAAATAAAGTCTGCATAAAACATGTTTTAATTGTGTATTTAGTTGATTCAAAATATATTTAGAGTTCAACCATTTATAATGCTTTGAATTGAAATACATAATCACAAAATACTTGAATACAAATAGAGACAAAGCCTATAATGGACGCATTCAAAATATTTGGAAACATTTATCCGGAAAGTATTTTTGGAATTCCTTTTATAAAACAAAAGAATAAAAGAGTTTATTCAGGCATGTAATAAGACCACTCTGAATTCTTGTACATATTTTTTGCAATAAAACATGAAATCAATTCCAATTGCTCATTAAAATATCTAGAAATAAATGACTTTAGGATGTCTGTATCATTGCACTGCACTCCTCAATCTTAGGATCTGTCTTACTCCACATGGTTTAAACACTAACTTACACAAAAATATCAAAGTTAAAATTCATTGGGGAAGGGTGATATTCTCCGAGGAAAAAAATATATATCTCTAAGCTAAACCTATTTAACCTATTATTACATTCATTATGCCTAGAAAAACTAAGCGCTTATCACACTCCAAATGACAACAGTTAATTTTCAGGTGAGCTCATATTCGAATCTTTAAGTATTTGGTTTGGAGGCATCTGGACACATTCAAACAAAAGTATATTATAATAATTCTCGCAAAACATCAGCGGGCGTAATCGGTGGGTTATGCTAGTGACTATAAAATTTTGTCCACTTTAAGGAAGAAACAAAAGTTATGTCAAAAAAGTATGCTCTACATACCTAAACAATTCCAGGTAAAGTCTCTTACGTTGCCAGGTCACAGGTGTGTACGACGTGGCAACGGGCTCTCGGTCTAAACTGCCCACAGATTGTGAAGTTACAGGTCAGTGTTGAGGCCTTCTATAACAAAAAGTCTCGGTGGAAGGCGTGTGAGTACAACCAAAAAAAAAGTACAAACGATTTCTGTACATCTATTTCGAACTTTTAAGTGGGGTGGGAATTAGGCTGCCTGGTCGTGCGGTTTGCGCGCTGGGCTGTCATTCAGATTTATCGATGGTCCCGGGTTCAAACCCTGCCCGCTCCCATCCCCCGTCGTCCTGCGGGAGGTTTGGTCTAGGAAGTAATTATCATCAGCTCTGAAGGAACATCCGAAATATGTAAAACATTTTACAAAACATTGGAACAGATTTACAATCTCAATGCATAAGATGTAGACGGTATACCATAGACTAATTCACATCAATACTGACCAATTTTAGAACTGTTTAAATGAGGACAAAACCAAAATTCAAGTAAGAAGAGATCATATTGGATAACACAATAGACACACAATATATGGGACTCTATGATGTACACAATACAGGACGACATAATGTGCATACTGTAGGACTAAAAGATATGTACACTATAGGAGTACTCAGTATAGATATAAATGATTTGCAGAAATAGACAATGTAGGTCAAATATTTGGTCAGGTTTTCTCGTCGAGTGCAGTTTGTAGACTATCGAATCTGGTTAATCGGAGAAGCCGTTTATTGGGACCGAAACCAAAACTAACGAAACAAATCCTATTGTACAATCCAATCGAGTTAATCGGACGAGCTGGTTACTAGGACCAGAACTATCGCGTCTCAATGTGCTCCCATTAAACGGATTCGATTGTATAACATGCCCTTGATTTGAAAATGTGAAAGATGAGTATTTTATTTTTGTAGCTGTTATTTATTCCAATACGAGAGTGAGTCAAAACACACACACACAACTTCCCAAACACATATAAACACACTCAAGAGTTTCACACAAACACATACACACACACACACAACTTCTGAGCATCCAGTGGGAAACGAGACATACCGAGCTCGCGCAGGCGCACAAACAATCAACACACATTGGAGGCTGCGAGCTGTCTCCAGTTACAAGTGAATTGATCAAGTTCAGTCCATTAAACAAGAAATAACGCTAGTGAGGAATGATCGAGTCTGTAGACAAGATGTCTCAATCAGTTGTTTACAAAATTCTCCACACACAAACTCACGTAGCGCACTCGCTTACACACCTTCTTCCCACATGTACACATATAATAATATAGCGCCCCAATGTTATAGCGCCTCTATCACACTCACCTTCTTCCCACATGTACACACATAATAATATAGCGCCCCAATGTTATAGCGCCTCTATCACACTCACCTTCTTCCCACATGTACACAGCACACACATAATAATATAGCACCCTTATGAGATAGCACCTCTCTCACACACCATCTTCCCACATGTACACACATAATAATATAGCGCCCCAATGTTATAGCGCCTCTATCACACTCACCTTCTTCCCACATGTACACACATAATAATATAACACCCCAATGTTATAGCGCCTCTATCACACTCACCTTGTTCCCACATGTACACACATAATAATATAGCGCCCCAATGTTATAGCGCCTATTTCACACACACCTGTTTCCCAAATGTACACACATAATAATATAGCGCCCCAATGTTATAGCGCCTATTTCACACACACCTGTTTCCCAAATGTACACACATAATAATATAGCGCCCCAATGTTATAGCGCCTATTTCACACACACCTGTTTCCCACATGTACACACATAATAATATAGCGCCCCAATGTTATAGCGCCTATTTCACACACACCTGTTTCCCAAATGTACACACATAATAATATAGCGCCCCAATGTTATAGCGCCTATTTCACACACACCTGTTTCCCACATGTACACACATAATAATAGAGCGCCCCAATGTTATAGCGCCTATTTCACACACACCTGTTTCCCACATGTACACACATAATAATAGAGCGCCCCCTATGTGATAGCCTCACACACCATCCTCCCACATGTACACACATAATAATATAGCGCCCCCTATGTGATAGCGCCTCTCTCACACACCATCCTCCCACATAATAATATAGAGCCCCCTACGAGAGAGCGCCTCTATCATACACTTTTAACTCACCAAGCAGTCTACATTAAAAGAAAAAAAAAGAAGAAAGTCATTCATGTCACTTAAGGCTAGATTTAGACGATAGTGTCGAGTTATAATATCAAGGGGAGTGAATTAGTGGGAGCAACATAACGTGCCAGAGACTGGGGGATATTAAAGTGACATTTGACTAACGCTCGGTTCTCTCACCTTGAATGTTATGACAAGCAGAAGTAATCTTTTGGTTTCATTACTTTTACAATTCCTCTATTCGCCTGAAAACTCTTCATCGGTAAAAACAAAAACCTGGTCGAACACAAGGAACACGGTTCTAAAAAATAGCTCTATAGATTTTCCTAGAAATTTGACAGTTTATGTTTATCTTTGGGAAATAAATTACCAGTTAATTGGTCACAAAGGGAAAACTCTGAGCTTTTAAAATGTAATTAAATTTAAAATATTGGTCTGAATGTCTAGACCAGTCATGCCCAACCTTCGATCAGCTCGCGGGCCAAATAGATTGCCCGCACTCTTGTCGCGGGCCACATCACTGCAAAAATAGAAATGAAACAGACCAGACACCATTTTTATTTGAAACGCATTTTATCCAACATTGATTCAATGTTAATTAATTTGATGTTATGCAGTGGCGTAGCTAGTGTGGGGGAGGAGGAGGGGAGATTTTGAAAATTTCCCGGTCCCCCACTTGAGGGTGGCCCACAAACAAATGGTTGTTTTTTTAAAATTAACAAGGTTACCAAGACAGTTTGTGTGAAACACAAACTCAAAATTGGCCCCCAAAGTTGTCCACTTAGAGTCTTCACCAGGATTTGATCACGGGACTTCCAGTTTCAAGTGCTTTACCCCTCAGCCACAGTATCTCTATATATTCATTTAGAGTACACTTATATTTTAAAAAATAATAATTACTAACCTTATCCATACATTCAAAATTATTAACATGTTACAATGTAATAAAGAGAAACTAAAAAAGATTTATTCTTGTTACAAAATGAGATAAATTGGTAACACGAAAAAAAAATTATTGCACTTCTTTAAGCTACAATTGTGTACAGATGACAAGACTTTCCACTCGCAAATAAACATTAATACAACCATTGTCATTTGTCATACAAACTAGACATTGATCTAAATCTAGATTCAAGATCTAAGACTAAGCCTAGATCTAGAAATAGATCTAAGTCTCTAAGTCTAGATCTAGAAATAGATCTCAGTCTCTAAGTCTAGATCTAGATCTAGATTCTTGTTAAATATAGATCTATGTAGATCTGGCCTCTATTTATTGTAATTTAGATTGTTGTCAAGTACATAGCCTAATGTGGATGTGTGAAAACTGCGCGGTATAAAGTAGTTTGTTTTTTTTAAACTTACAATTGAAACGAAGTTCATATTAAAATTCTTTTTAAAACAACATTTGAATCAATATTCTATTCCATGAGTTAGTTAATAAATGGAAAATCTACTTTATAGGCTTAATGATCCATTGATACTTTTTCAATCGTTAGATGCATTTTTTTTGTACCAATGCGCGAATCTAAGAATGAAGCTTGGTTTATTAATGAAGAAGCTTGTGAACTTTTTAATTAGACTTACTTCCCCTGAAGTTCTTCATTGAAAAGTGGTGTAATTTTTTGAAAAATCTGATTGCATATATAATTTTAAAAATTAGATGGTTCACTTTCGGAAAAGAAAAAAGTAGCCATTGCATCAGAACTTTGAATGATCTAAAATATCATGATGTCAGATTTTCATTTTCTCTTTTAGTTTCTGAGATCTAAACGGGACAAACGGACAGACGGACGAACAGACGGACAGACAGGCCACACAAAACTAATAGCGTCTTTTCCCCTTTCCGGGGCCGCTAAAAATTAAATATTACGCAAACTGCAGGGCCTAAGAAGAGGTCAAGCATCCGGGCCCCCAAACAATGGAAAATTTCTAGCAACGCCCCTGATGCTAGTAGTTGTTCCTCAAGGTTGTTAACGCGGAAGTGGTAATGGTTTTAAGCCCATCATTACCTATAAAATGTTTGCAATGACATTGTGACAGGTGGGGAAATGTGACGTGTGTTTGGCGCGTTTTATGTCTAGGGGATGATTATTTTTAAAGCTATCACACACCAACCTATCAGCATATGAATCGGGAGCAGACACGCAACGAGACAAGCAATGAAAGATAGATACAAAAGTTAGAATAAAAGAATATTTATTTACATAAATATACATATAAGAATAAAAAGGGGGAGGGTTTGCATCTATCTCTAAATAATACTAGGTCTAATCATCACTCTTGCACCTAATAAGAGAGTATGTCACTTTGTCCTATGACTTAGCTGGTATTCCTGTTGATGTCGCAGCTGGCTGTGTCCTGGCTTGAGGTTCTGCAGCTGGAGGTGGCGCTCTAGCGGATAGAGGGACGCCGGTGATATAGTTCTTGTGGAGTCTCAATCCCCAAAATCTAATATCTGTAGTGGGCACAGTAGGGCGGGTGGCCGGCTACCGTGGGCACAAGGTTACTGCGGGCAGAGCGGATCTGCCGTGGGCAGCGTAGTTGACAGGATATGTCCAGTGAGTTGCAGAGGGTTGGCGTAGCTATGACGTCTCACACAGATCTGAATCTATAGGGACGTCGCACCTAATAACTTGACAGGTGGGCTGTCGAATAGGCGGGCAATGCCGATAGCGCCGAGTAGTAGAGTTGAGTAGATCTCAGTAGGCGAGTGCAGTGCTGAATAGCACAAAGCACAAAAAAAGGTAAATAGTTCTTGATAGCAAATACCAATAGATAAAAAGGCAGACACCTGAGGGAGGCTGCGGATAAATAAAGACAAGTTAGGACATGTCTTTCATGCATCTTATCGATGCCCTCGACTGAGGTGCATTCGTCAGATTGGTAAAATTGCTTTATAGCACAATAGGGAGATGACAAATGGGATTTGGAAAATAGATGGCTGATAGTAGCAATATGAAAATGTACATAGAAGGGGAAATAATAATATAAAATGTACATATAAGGGGAAATAATAATCTCAAATAAACAACACAGGTGGATAGAGAAAGAGGGGGGAGTGAAATGGGCGGTGGTCAGCGACCAAGACGGTATGTTTACATATGACCGTAGGTCGAGAACAATGGAGCGCGCTTGAATGGAGAGGGTGTCCGTTCAAGCGGCGCAACTCTCGTTAGAGTGAAATGACTACAGGGGGATAATTCAATATAGGGGAGATAACTCATAACTCTTCTCTAGATGCAGTATTAGTGCGCTAGTAAAATTATCACGGTTGTCAGCTGAGATAAAGAAAATAAAATAAGATGTACAAATATATACATGGTTGCATCAATGATCAATTGAGCAACGTAGCATTAATAGATTAATGCAATACATAAAATATACATTAGCCATGTTCATGTTTTCTACTTACGACAGTGAGAAATACAAAATGCACTAATTAAATATAAATGAAATAATAAACTACACATGATAAAATCCAATGGAAATATACACAGAGTAATTAAGATGGAACTTGTGATTAAGTTCGGCTTACCACCAGGTATTCCTCTAGGAGAAAGGATAAATGAAGTAGTCCAGACTCGATAGCTCAGCTCGAATGAGAAATGAAAGAGTCTGATTTTATTTGGATCTACTTTATATAGGCCTGGAAAATGCGAGCGGAAACAGGAAATGTCCTAGGCTTAGAATTATCTTACACGTGGGTGAGGCAGACTTGAGATGGGAGTTGCACATTGGGAATGTCAATGGGCGTGTTTGTCCTCGTGGTCTCCTAGATCAAAGAGAGACGTGGGAGAAAAAGGGGGGGGAGTGACTTGCATTCCACACAAGGTGGTGTCCACTGCGGCCGTCAGACATCCTGCCGATAAGATCAAAGTCTGTGCGTATCTTTGCCCCGGTCAAGGGAAGATAAATCGAAAGACGTGGCCTAGCTATCTCCAATGTGGTCAACTAAGTCTAGCCTGGAGGGGAAAAGGTGGTGCGGGTGAAGAATTTGGGGGTAGGATGGGGAAAGAATTAAAATAAAATAAATAAATAAGGAAAAATAATAATTAATGCTGTGATAAATTTGAGTGACTCTGACAGCGAGTTTTTGACTTGTCACAGACATGCGTCTAAAAATAGCCTCTTACAACCCGTCCAACTCCTGGCCTTCACGTGTGATTCAGATATTGAGCCTGGCAAAACTGTTACCACTGACAGGAGAAGGAGCAAAGACGAGCCACTGGCGCCTTGATTGACTACTTATCTAGGAGAAGGAAAACTCTGTATCCAAACCTCCGCTGCCTTACGGCTATACCCAAACACTGGAAACGCTTCGGGAGGCAACCCTCCTGGGGTAAAATCAGGAGCTGGTGACCCTTAGGCAGATTGTTGCACACTGTGCAGCAGCCTGGCAGAGCCTGCGGTCTACTGATCCCAAACTGTATTGGATACTCTTTCCTTTGGTCACATCAGCTGCGTGGAGAAGGGGGAACTACTACCATTAACAATACCCAGGCTTCCATCTCGCTTCTGCTATATATGTGGACGGGGTGCCTCTTCAAATTAGAGCTCCACAGTCACATGAAAAAGTTTTCCACAAGATGAACCAGGTCGTTCTACAACTGAAGGAGGCCAAAAAGAAGGAGTTGTTTTCCATAAACCAACTTCTGAATTCCGCAGCATCGCAAGTAGTCCAGGTCGCTGCATTGAAGTTCATTTTCATTTCATTTGTGATACAATCACGCAATTACGTATGGTGGATTTCGCCCGTTTTATAACTGAAAACCTTCATTCACTCACAAAATTGTTTGTAAAGATTAACTTGACGCTAGATTTTTGAAGTTTCGGTAAGTTTCTGTAGATTTTTAAAGTTTCGGTAAGTTTCTGTATGCAAGAGCGTAAAACCAAATATATTCATTGCTCAAAACTCGTCAAGCAAGAGAATGGTTTTCAAAGTCAGTTTCAGGTTGGTCGTGCCACTTGTTAGAACGGTCGCAAAACAAATCTCTGACTATTTCGAGTTTCAAAGGAAAAATAAAACTTTTCTTGACAAAGCTAAAGTTGTTAAAGACAAAGAACGGGGTGTGGACAGGGCTGTCGTGGGTTCTCTTCCTCCCCTACCAATGAACTCGCTTTCCTTTGGCATCCCATAGGGTATTCTACTTTGCTTCTCTTTTGGTCTATTCCTCTCTTCTAATAAATGCCAGGCCTATCTCCACCAGGATTTTATTGTTTAAAGCAACGGGCCGTGATTGCTACAGGTAAAATGTGGTCCTATCTCACACCGCCGAGCCACACGTTCAAAGCAGAAAGCCGTGATTGCTACAGGTAAAATGTGGTCCTATCTCACACTGCCGAGCCACACCCTAGAAGAGGCTGCGATGCCGCTGATCCCAAACTGTATCGGCACTGGCCTTTCCTTTGGATAGAGCAGCTGCGTGGAGACGGGAGAACCTTTGTAAGGGTGACATCGTTCCAGTCGTAGCTAATGCCCAGGCATTCATCTCATTTCCTTGATATAATCCATAGTCGTTTCGCAACTGAAGGAGGCCGTATGATATCAAACATTAACTTCTCCTAGACTTTAAGTTTGTATGCAAAAACAACAGAATACTAACTGTATTATTTCGCACACCAAAGACAATTATTACTGCCGAGGAAAGGTCAGACGTCAGCGCAAATGCAAATTTCTCCGAATAAACGATGCACCGAATGCCAATTTGCATTGTTGATGGCCTACAGTCTGGTTTTAAATTAATATACGGGTCTCACGCCGCAAGTAGTGCTTGATTTATAGAGACGGCCTGAGACCTAGATTTAGATCTATAATGTAGGATTATTGTCAACTTATAAGTAAAAAAAAAGAAGTTCCCCTACCAGACCATGCGATCTATGGAGCAGATGATGTAAAGTTCATCTGTTTCTTTGGCCAACGGTTTACGAGCAGGGTGTCATGGGACAAGCACAACGACTAACCGCCTTTACTTTGCCCAACTATAGGTCAGGTATTCATTAAGGACTAATGGGCGTATTTAAAATCTTGATATTACAGTTATCATCGAGATTCGAACCCGGACTGTCGGTTCGGAAGCCAAGAGCTTTACCCCTCAGCCACCATGCATCTAACTTCTTTTTAGTTTCGTACATGTTCTCTTTAGATGATCAAATATCACAGTAAAATAGACAAATTAGAGAAAACGATATAGAGAAATGTGGGAAACGATATAAAATAACCTGAAGAAAAACATAAGAAAAGAAAAAGGAAAAAATGAGAAAAGATTTGGCCATAAATAGACAAACTTAGCCATGTCGTCTTATTGAAAGATCACTGCTGCCGTTCTTTGGACCTGACAGTCTTACGGCCACACCCAAAGCTCAGGCTCTCATTTCTATCAACATATGTTCCTGGAGATGAGCTTTGTCTTTTAAGGAAGGCGGTCAATGTTAATAGTTTGCAGGGTAGTTCTTTATTTGGCAACAAGCATTTTTTAAGTCCATGGTTTAAAAAAAAAAATCGGTTTCCAAATCTCCTCTCTCTCTCTCTCTTTCTCTCCCGCTCCCTTTCTCTTATTCTCTCCCGCTCCCACTCTCTCTCTCTTTCTCTCCCGCTCCCTTTCTCTTATTCTCTCCCGCTCCCACTCTCTCTCTCTTTCTCTCACTACGGCATCCTTCGTTTTTTTTCTTTGTTTGTCTGTTTACTTTGTATATGCCATTACATGTGAAATGAAACCAAAACTAACAAAGTCAAATGTATACCAATGTATACTGCCAGCTGAATTTCAAAACTAAACAATGTTTCTCTCATCATCCATTTTTTTAACAAGCTTATATCAACTCACTTTGTCTGTCTGGGTTAAGCTTATATCAACTCACTTTGTCTGTCTGGGTTAAGCTTATATCAACTCACTTTGTCTGTCTGGGTTAAGCTTATATCAACTCACTTTGTCTGTCTGGGTTAAGCTTATATCAACTCACTTTGTCTGTCTGGGTTAAGCTTATATCAACTCACTTTGACTGTCTGGGTAGAACTTTGAGCTCGTTGTTACTCTCACTTCCCATTCTAGGATCAAGTTGAAACTTTGCACCAATTCTTTATTGTCGATGACAACTCATTGATCAAATCAAAAATTAAGCTGATTGGTTCATCTATTAGTCGTAAATAATTTAGTTTTATATAGAAAATGTATTAACCATTTGTAAAGAGTTAGGTCGTTCGCCAAAATTGTAAACGAAAGTTTTTTTCAGCAATAAAACTCAGTGGCTAACACTTCGCTTTTCTCTAACAGAGGCTACACGAAACTCGAGTACGAATTTAATCTCAGCAACTCTAAAAAAAATAGCTTTTAATAAGTCAGCAAAGAAACCTTCTTTCAAATGTACTAATGCCAGCATCCCGTAGAAACTAGTAACTAATATAGATAGAGTAGTAACGTACAACAGAGGCAGTAGCCTATACAAAGGCAGAAACTTACAGTAGAGGCAGAAACTTACAATAGAGGCAGAAACTTACAGTAGAAGCAGAAACTTACAATAGAGGCAGAAACTTACAATTGAAGCAGAAACTTACAGTAGAAGCAGAAACTTACAGTAGAAGCAGAAATTTACAGTAGAGGCAGAAACTTACAGAGGAGGCAGAAATTTACAGTAGAGGCAGAAACTTACAATGAAGGCAATAACTTACAGTGAAGGCAGTAACTCACAGTGGAGGCAATAACTTACAGTGAAGGCAGTAACTTACAGTGAAGGTAATAACTTACAGTGAAGGCAATAACTCACAGTGAAGGCAATAACTTACAGTGAAGGCAGTAACTCACAGTGAAGGTAATAACTTACAGTGAAGGCAGTAACTTACATGGAGGCAGTAACTTACAGTGGAGACAGTAAATTACAGTGAAGGCAGTAACTCACAGTGGAGGCAATAACTTACAGTGAAGGCAGTAACTTACAGTGAAGGTAATAACTTACAGTGAAGGCAGTAACTTACAGTAGAGGCAGAAACTTGCAGTAGAGGCAGTAACTTACAGTGAAGGCAGTAACTTACAATAGAGGCAGAGGCAGAAACGTACAGTGAAGGCAGTAACTTACAGTGGAGGCAGTAACTTACAGTGAAAGCAGTAACTTACAGTGGAGGCAGTAACTTACAGTGGAGGCAGTAACTTACAGTGGAGGTAGTAACTTAAAGTGGAAGTAGTAACTTACAGTGGAGGCAGTAACTTACAGTGGGGGCAGTAACTTACAGTGGAGGTAGTAACTTACAGTGGAGGCAGTAACTTAAAGTGGAGGTAGTAACTTACAGTGAAGGCAGTAACTTACAGTGGAGGCAGTAACTTACAGTGGAGGTAGTAACTTACAGTGGAGGCAGTAACTTACAGTGGAGGTAGTAACTTACAGTGGAGGCAGTAACTTACAGTGGAGGTAGTAACTTACAGTGAAGGCAGTAACTTACAGTGGAGGCAGTAACTTACAGTGGAGGTAGTAACTTACAGTGGAGGCAGTAACTTACATGGAGGCAGTAACTTACAGTGGAGGCAGTAACTTACATGGAGGCAGTAACTTACAGTGGAGGCAGTAACTTACAGTGGAGGCAATAACGTACAGTGGAGGCAGTAACTTACATGGAGGCAGTAACTTAAAGTGGAGGCAGTAACTTGCAGTGGAGGTAGTAACTTACAGTGGAGGCAGTAACTTACAGTGGAGGTAGTAACTTACAGTGGAGGCAGAAACTTACAGTAGAGGCAGTAACTTACAGTGGAGGCAGTAACTTACAGTGGAGGTAGTAACTTACAGTGGAGGCAGTAACTTACAGTGGAGGCAGTAACTTACAGTGGAGGCAGTAACTTACAGTGGAGGTAGTAACTTACAGTGGAGGCAGTAACTTACAGTGGAGGCAGTAACTTACAGTGGAGGCAGTAACTTACAGTGGAGGCAGTAACTTACAGTGGAGGCAGTAACTTACATGGAGGCAGTAACTTACAGTGAAGGCAGTAACTTACAGTGAAGGTAGTAACTTACAGTGGAGGCAGTAACTTACATGGAGGCAGTAACTTACAGTGGAGGCAATAACGTACAGTGAAGGCAGTAACTTACAGTGGAGACAGTAACTTACATGGAGGCAGTAACTTACAGTGGAGGCAGTAACTTACAGTGGAGGCAGTAACTTACAGTGGAGGCAATAACGTACAGTGAAGGCAATAACTTACAGTGGAGGCAGTAACTTACATGGAGGCAGTAACTTACATGGAGGCAGTAACTTACATGGAGGCAGTAACTTACATGGAGGCAGTAACTTACGTGGTGGCAGTAACTTACATGGAGGCAGTAACTTACAGTGGAGGCAATAACTTACAGTGGAGGCAATAACGTACAGTGGAGGCAGTAACTTACAGTGGAGGCAGTAACTTACAGTGGAGGCAGTAACTTACAGTGGAGGCAATAACTTACAGTGGAGGCAATAACTTACAGTGGAGGCAATAACTTACAGTGAAGGCAGTAACTTACAGTGGAGGCAGTAACTTACATGGAGGCAGTAACTTACATGGAGGCAGTAACTTACAGTGGAGGCAATAACTTACAGTGGAGGCAATAACGTACAGTGGAGGCAGTAACTTACAGTGGAGGCAGTAACTTACAGTGGAGGCAGTAACTTACAGTGGAGGCAGTAACTTACATGGAGGCAGTAACTTACAGTGGAGGCAATAACTTACAGTGGAGGCAATAACTTACAGTGAAGGCAGTAACTTACAGTGGAGGCAGTAACTTACATGGAGGCAGTAACTTACAGTGGAGGCAGTAACTTACAGTGAAGGCAGTAACTTACAGTGGATGCAATAACGTACAGTGAAGGCAGTAACTTACAGTGGAGGCAGTAACTTACAGTGGAGGCAGTAACTTACAGTGGAGGCAATAACTTACAGTGGAGGCAGTAACTTACAGTGAAGGTAATAACTTACAGTGAAGGCAATAACTCACAGTGAAGGCAATAACTTACAGTGAAGGCAGTAACTCACAGTGAAGGTAATAACTTACAGTGAAGGCAGTAACTTACATGGAGGCAGTAACTTACAGTGGAGACAGTAAATTACAGTGAAGGCAGTAACTCACAGTGGAGGCAATAACTTACAGTGAAGGCAGTAACTTACAGTGAAGGTAATAACTTACAGTGAAGGCAGTAACTTACAGTAGAGGCAGAAACTTGCAGTAGAGGCAGTAACTTACAGTGAAGGCAGTAACTTACAATAGAGGCAGAGGCAGAAACGTACAGTGAAGGCAGTAACTTACAGTGGAGGCAGTAACTTACAGTGAAGGCAGTAACTTACAGTGGAGGCAGTAACTTACAGTGGAGGCAGTAACTTACAGTGGAGGTAGTAACTTAAAGTGGAGGTAGTAACTTACAGTGGAGGCAGTAACTTACAGTGGGGGCAGTAACTTACAGTGGAGGTAGTAACTTACAGTGGAGGCAGTAACTTAAAGTGGAGGTAGTAACTTACAGTGAAGGCAGTAACTTACAGTGGAGGCAGTAACTTACAGTGGAGGTAGTAACTTAAAGTGGAGGTAGTAACTTACAGTGAAGGCAGTAACTTACTTACAGTGAAGGTAATAACTTACAGTGAAGGCAGTAACTTACAGTAGAGGCAGAAACTTGCAGTAGAGGCAGTAACTTACAGTGAAGGCAGTAACTTACAATAGAGGCAGAGGCAGAAACGTACAGTGAAGGCAGTAACTTACAGTGGAGGCAGTAACTTACAGTGAAGGCAGTAACTTACAGTGGAGGCAGTAACTTACAGTGGAGGCAGTAACTTACAGTGGAGGTAGTAACTTAAAGTGGAGGTAGTAACTTACAGTGGAGGCAGTAACTTACAGTGGGGGCAGTAACTTACAGTGGAGGTAGTAACTTACAGTGGAGGCAGTAACTTAAAGTGGAGGTAGTAACTTACAGTGAAGGCAGTAACCTACAGTGGAGGCAGTAACTTACAGTGGAGGTAGTAACTTACAGTGGAGGCAGTAACTTACAGTGGAGGTAGTAACTTACAGTGGAGGCAGTAACTTACAGTGGAGGTAGTAACTTACAGTGAAGGCAGTAACTTACAGTGGAGGCAGTAACTTACAGTGGAGGTAGTAACTTACAGTGGAGGCAGTAACTTACATGGAGGCAGTAACTTACAGTGGAGGCAGTAACTTACATGGAGGCAGTAACTTACAGTGGAGGCAGTAACTTACAGTGGAGGCAATAACGTACAGTGGAGGCAGTAACTTACATGGAGGCAGTAACTTAAAGTGGAGGCAGTAACTTGCAGTGGAGGTAGTAACTTACAGTGGAGGCAGTAACTTACAGTGGAGGTAGTAACTTACAGTGGAGGCAGTAACTTACAGTGGAGGCAGTAACTTACAGTGGAGGCAGTAACTTACAGTGGAGGCAGTAACTTACAGTGGAGGCAGTAACTTACAGTGGAGGCAGTAACTTACAGTGGAGGTAGTAACTTACAGTGGAGGCAGTAACTTACAGTGGAGGCAGTAACTTACAGTGGAGACAGTAACTTACATGGAGGCAGTAACTTACAGTGGAGGCAGTAACTTACAGTGGAGGCAGTAACTTAAAGTGAAGGCAGTAACTTACATGGAGGCAGTAACTTACAGTGGAGGCAGTAACTTACAGTGGAGTCAGTAACTTACACTGGAGACAGTAACTTAGAGTGGAGGCAGTAACTTACAGTGGAGGCAGTAACTTACACTGGAAACAGTAACTTACAGTGGAGACAGTAACTTACAGTGGAGGCAGTATCTTACAGTGGAGACAGTAACTTACACTGGAGGCAGTAACTTAGAGTGGAGGCAGTAACTTACAGTGGAGGCAGTAACTTACACTGGAAACAGTAACTTACAGTGGAGACAGTAACTTACAGTGGAGGCAGTATCTTACAGTGGAGACAGTAACTTACACTGGAGGCAGTAACTTACAGTGGAGGCAGTAATTTACAGTGGAGGCAGTAACTTACACTGGAGACAGTAACTTACAGTGGAGAAAGTAACTTACAGTGGAGGCAGTAACTTACAGTGGAGGCAGTAACTTACAGTGGAGGCAGTAACTTACAGTGAAGGCAGTAACTTAAAGTGGAGACAGTAACTTATAGTGGAGGCAGTAACTTAAAGTGGAGGCAGTAACTTACAGTGGAGGCAGTAACTCACAGAGAAGGCAGTAACTTACAGAGAAGGCAGTAACTTACAGTGGAGGCAGTAACTTACAGAGAATGCAGTAACTTACATGGAGACAGTAACTTACAGAGAAGGCAGTAACTTACATGGAGGCAGTAACTTACAGAGAAGGCAGTAACTTACATGGAGGCAGTAACTTACAGAGAAGGCAGTAACTTACAGAGAAGGCAGTAACTTACAGTGGAGGCAGTAACCTACAGAGAAGGCAGTAACTTACATGGAGGCAGTAACTTACAGAGAAGGCATTAACTTACAGTGGAGGCAGTAACTTACAGAGAAGGCAGTAACTTACAGTGGAGGCAGTAACTTACAGAGAAGGCAGTAACTTATAATGGAGACAGATTATTCCAGAGTGTCTAAAAGTTAAACTCTTCCTATACATTGACCTGAGACGAGAAAAAGGGAAGATGGCCGACGTAATTTCCGTTATTTCTTCGGGGATGAAGCTAGGTGACGAGGAGGAAGCGAGTCAAATTAAGAAGATTTTTTCCTTCTCTCCCGTCCATATGAGACTTTAATATCTTAATATACGCCTCAGGGAGGAAAATAACGAAATCGTGGCCAGATGTTTTTTTTTTAAAAGTCGAATATTGCTTGAATGACAGAACTGATGACTGGCATAGAAGGCTGTTGACCAAGAAAACCAGTCTATGGATTGACTTAACCAAAGTGAAACTATGAATTGAATAAACAAAAACCTTTTCACAGATACGTTCGCCCCACCCCCCTTACTGGTCCACAGAGGAGATTGAACCATAGAGCTCTGAGCATGCTATAAGCATGAAAGTAGCGTAATAGAAAAGGTATATTTTTAAAAATGTTAATATACGCCCTAAGTATCTGGGTTATAAAGCTGGCCGTATCAATTATTTAAAAGAGATTGTAAAATTCAAACATTTATGATAAAATAAATATATAGACTGAGGACCAAATCAACGGGGTGCATAATGCTAGTAGTATAGTAGTAGACCTTATACATCTAAAAAGTAAAAAAAAATGCAGACCTATACAAATAATGAGCTCTAAGTATCAGAATGGTTCAACAAAAATGTACATACTGTTTTTACGCTCATGCGTTCGCTTGACTTATAAGATTATTATGTTGTTGTATTGTTTCTAATACAGAACATCTGTGACTAGAGTTGACTAGAGGCTATATCAGTCATTTGCAAATTAAGATATATATTCAGTGAGAGAGGGACAGAGACAGAGAGAGAGAGACAGAAAGAGAGAGAGCTGGATAGATGATTGGAAGAAAGGATTGTTGAATAGATGGATGGGTAAATGGATGAATTTGGTGGATGGATGGATGGACAGACAAAAAGACAGCCTAGTAGTTAAAATTAAACAAATGGACCAACTGTGACATCGATGTTCCGAAGATACAATACACAAATGACAAAATTCTCAGACAATCCAGAATTTCTTATTACCGCACACGCACGCAGGCACACACTTTCCCACAAGGTCATGGCGGTGTAAATAATGCATACTAAAGTTTTGCTTAGACTGGTATGTCATGCTTTTATATTCAGTGCATTATGTCTGGGCTGTTGCACAATGAGGTCAAGTGGTTACAATTACAATGTACTAATAGGCACCGTGGTTCTTATCCACTAAGTCATATGCACCATTCTTCTTTTCCACTAAGTCATATGCACCATTCTTATTTTCTACTAAGTCATATGCACCATTCTTCTTTTCCACTAAGTCATATGCACCATTCTTCTTTTTCACTAAGTCATATGCACCATTCTTCTTTTCCACTAAGTCATATGCACCATTCTTCTTTTCCACTAAGTCATATGCACCATGCATTTTATCCACAGTCATATGCATCGTGCTTCTTATCCAAACATCCAATACGCATATATTTCTAGTAAGGTATAGCGCAGGTGACGTAACGGTCATCTGTTTGTATGGTCGACGTCTAACGTGGGTGTCATGTGTCCAGCACAACGACCAACTAATGTCATGTACCCTATTAGGGTATGGTGGAATCAGGGGCGCTCTAAAAATCCCGAAATTAGAACCCCAGTCCTCACCGAGATTCGAACTGGGACCCCACCATTTGGAAGCCAAGAGCTCTACCACTCAGCCACCACAACCTCAAATATTTCTAACAGAAAATGTACGTGAACGTTTTGTCTTCTGTTATTTGTTACTTCACGACTGTCTATTATAAATCTCACCCCCCCCCCAACCCAACAAGTTATGGGGGTGGTATACTATTTTTCCTCAACAGTTAGGCTTGCTTAGTGCTCGGTATTGTGCGAAAAAGAAAAAGCTTCAATGCGTATCTCGCCCCCAGCCTGAAAACAAACAAACTTAAAGTTTTTCTTAGAGAAATCCCAGATTTGTTTCATTGTCGATACACTTGTTTTTGTTTTTATGAACCCACTTGACAAGAACCGAGGAGAGCGTGGACTAGCTATAGTTTCTTGGGGGCTTTCTTCATGTCCTCGAGCCCCCCCTTCGGACACTTGTAACATTCAGCTGTTGCCTTACCTTATAGGTCACATATCCTCCAGGTCTGTCTATTAGGCTGCTCTTGTTGCTTGTGAGTTACCTCCTTTTGACTAGCAACTCCGTGACGCGCGCACACGGGTAAGCACACACACACACACACACACGGTTAACCGCCCGTTGACAAATGTTGAACCATTGACAGCGTTGAACCACAGGCTTGTGTAGCCAAATAGAAAGTAGCTGATGTCGATCTCTCACGGTTTAGTGAATCGACTTTTTTTTACCGTGTACAAGAAACAAAAGGATTGTATGGTGTATGCAAGTCATACTCTGTACTACTCGTTTTAAAATACAGATTTTATACATAAATATACAGAACATTTTAAACAGCATGTATGCACTGCCGCGAAATAGAAAGTCACAATATATATTCAGCTAGCATTTTAAAATGTCCACTAGAACAATTGTTAAAATGAAATTCAAACGCAATTCACACCAATTATTGTGGTTGTTGAGATGAAGGTTCATTGTTTTAAACTATATATTACACTACTTTGTATTGCGATGAATGATCACAATTTCTCAACGGGTATACACGTAAATGTTGGAACTAATTGAAATTAACTTTCTAAATGAGATGCTTGTTATTAATTGACAGAGAAATTCTTCTACAATAAACGAAAGAGCTCTGTTATTAATCCCCCTCCATTTCATTCCCTGTCATTTAATCCCCCTCCATTTCATTCCCTGTCATTTAACCCCCCTCCATTTCATTCCCTGTCATTTAACCCCCCCTACCATTTCATTCCCTCTCATTTAATCCCCCACCATTTCATTCCCTCTCATTTAATCCCCCACCATTTCATTCCATGTCATTTAATCCCCCACCATTTCATTCCATGTCATTTAATCCCCCACCATTTCATTCCCTGTCATTTAACCCCCCTCCATTTCATTCCCTGTCATTTAACCCCCCTCCATTTCATTCCCTGTCATTTAACCCCCCTCCATTTCATTCCCTGTCATTTAACCCCCCTCCATTTCATTCCCTGTCATTTAACCCCCCTCCATTTCATTCCCTGTCATTTAACCCCCCTCCATTTCATTCCCTGTCATTTAACCCCCCTCCATTTCATTCACTGCCATTTAACCCCCCTCCATTTCATTCCCTGCCATTTAACCCCCCTCCATTTCATTCCCTGTCATTTAATCCCCCACCATTTCATTCCCTGTCATTTAATCCCCCTCCATTTCATTCCCTGTCATTTAATCCCCCACCATTTCATTCCCTGTCATTTAATCCCCCTCCATTTCATTCCCTGCCATTTAACCCCCCTCCATTTCATTCCCTGTCATTTAATCCCCCACCATTTCATTCCCTGTCATTTAATCCCCCTCCATTTCATTCCCTGCCATTTAACCCCCCTCCATTTCATTCCCTGTCATTTAATCCCCCACCATTTCATTCCCTGTCATTTAATCCCCCACCATTTCATTCCCTGTCATTTAATCCCCCTCCATTTCATTCCCTGTCATTTAATCCCCCTCCATTTCATTCCCTGTCCTTTAATGCCCAATTAAATAAATGTGTATAAGTCATTGTATAATGGTGCCAGTTAACGCTTTGACTTTAAGCACCCATTTGATATAGTCAACCTGAAATCTATACTATATTTGTAAAATACCACTGAATGATTTATGTATCAAGATATCTCTTAAACTGGCAAAAGGATTCACGAGAAATTTCGTATAGAGTTCCCTTTTATAACTAAGGTGCTACCTAAGGCGCAGTTTTGAAAGATTCGCTGCCTGATCACCGCTATTCGCGAAAACCCGCAAAATTTCCGTAAAACCTATGTATTTTATTTTCTGTATGCCCATGAGAAGCAATATCATATGTATAAAGCATAAATAGAAATTACAGTTAAATACGAAATTCGAATTTTTAATGTGTATTTTCTTTCTTTTTCCCTGACTCATTTTTAATTTGCATTACGTCATATTGTATTTATTTCCGCTTCCTTATAGACACGAAAACAAAAAACAAAAACTTAGCCGAAAGGGTCAAAAAGAGATCTAGATTCTATTTCTTTTTTCGAGAGAGAGAGAGAGAGAGAGAGTGAAAGGACAACGATTTCGCGCGAAGGCATGTGTAGATAACACAACTTTGATCAAGAAACATGAAAAGGACCAAGATGTCTGTGTGTAGTCGCTGAATGAACTCTATATTTTATGTCTGTTCTATTTATGTGAATGTTTCTGTTGTGTTGTTTTTATATGAGAAAAGAGTCCTTGTAATCACAACAAATTTCCATAAGGATCAATAAAGCAGTCTTAGTCTTATACTCTGTTTTGTAGCACTGTCCATTCTTTCCAATTATCGAATACATTTAATAAAACCAAACTGATATTTGTTTTTGTTTTTTCTTATAAGACAATGCCGAAATAAACGCTGTAGGGCAGTGATTTCCAAAGTGGTCTATATGGACCCCCAGGGGTCTACGAAGACTTTCAAGGGGTCTACGAAAGTGAAAAAACAAATTGGGGGTCCATGAGATGTCCAAGGGGGTCTATGATAATAGATTTCATATAAGCAGGTCATGACTTTAATTTTTACATCCCATTAATGTAATTCTTCACACTATATATAATTTGTAACTTAGTTAATCATTTAAATATTTATCCTGCTATTCAAACGAAAAATTATTAAAATAACTTAATTTAGTCTTCATGTAAATAATGTTTAACAAAAAGAAATGTAGACTGTCTAGCGTTGATTATATAAAATTGTTCATTCTTTCCTTGTCAACCAAGCGGTTACCGATTGCCTTTTTTATGACGATATGAAACTAATTACGCTTGAGGATCATCTGCGACAATATCACCCTGATAAAAAGATATAGATTTGAAAAACTTTTGAACATTCAAAGATAAACCCACAAAATCTCTATTCAACATCATGTAGAGAAGAGGGTGGTTTATGAATCTTACAATATCTGTTCACTTATAGCAAAATAAGGGTGTGGTGGTAGTGGTTAAGCGCTTGGCTTCCGTAATTGGGGTCCTGGGTTCGAACCTCTGTGAATTTGGAATTTCAGGATTTTCAGGGCTCCCCTGAGTCCACCCATCTCTAATGGGTACCTGAATTATGTTAGTAAAAGTAAAGGCGGTTGGTCGTTGTTCTGCCCACATGACACCCTGCTCGTTAACCGTTGGCCAAAGAAACAGATGACCATAACATCATCACAATGTCTGAAAGGGGAAATTTACTTATTTATGGCAAATTGCGGAAAACACCATAGGTAAAACATTGATTTTTACCAGCCGTTGTAGTTTTAAAACCTGTTTTACACAAACCCTCTCGTCCCGAGACATGACGTTAAACTGCGCTCCTCTTTCCTTAGCACTTTTGGAGCTCAAAAGTGCCCTACTTCTTTTCTATCATTGTGTCTGCCTCCTCTTTTCCTAAGTCTGCCTTCATTGATCATCACACTGTCTCCTTAACTTTAAATTCTCACTACGTCCTAGACCAGTCCGTTTGCCGTGGACTGCGACGGGTAAGGGGGGATAAAGAGATCCTGGTGTTTGAGTGGTGGCTATCTGAGGATAGGCCACAACAACACAATACTTTGGCTCCAAGTTCCCCTAGACCTGAGACCCAGATGGCCCGCTCTGGGTCAACCGGCTGGTCATGCCGAGCTACCAGCATAGGTCGTCGACCTATGCTGGAGGGCGGTGGCTGGAGGGTCAATCAGGGAGCTGCTGTATCGGACACATGTCCGATGTAGCAGCTGACTGAGTATAGCACCTGTGTAGCCCTGGCGGGCTCATTCTGGACATCCGAATGGCCCGTCCCCTTGTTGGACTCGATGGCGGGTGGGGAGCACAGGTGCCGAATTAACCAAAATATATATGGACAAAAAAACACACACAAAACTACTTGCCCCAGACCTGTGTCTGGGCAAGAAACGACGAATTGACGATAAAAAGGAGGAGGTCCCAAAAGGCTGTGCCACCTGGCCATCATTTCTGGTGGTTAGATGCACAGAGGAGGGAAAAAGCCTGACCAAGATGAGCCCTTTTATTATCTATAAGGGACTCAAGTCAGTAGTGGGAGAGCCCAAGAGTGTGTCTAAGCTACACAAAACAATGGAACTCCTTGTAGAAGTAGACAGCAAGACACACTCTGATGGGCTTTTAAGATGCAGAAGACTCTGTGATCTCCAAGTGGAAGTCATGCCACACAAGAGTCTGAACACCAGCAGAGGTGTAATCAGCTCTAGGGACCTACTGGAATGTTCCGAGAAGGAAATAGTGGAGGGCATTGAAGGAGTCACCCATGCCCGGCGCATTACCAGGCGCAGGGAGGGTGAGGAGGTCAAAACCGCCACTATTATCCTCACATTCGGAACTAGGACACCGCCAGAGTATGTGAAGGCAGGATACCTACGAGTTCCAGTGAGGCCCTACATACCTAACCCCATGAGGTGCTTCAAGTGCCAGGGTTATGGACACGGCGCGGCAGTCTGCAAGAGGAACACTGTGTGTGCCAGATGTGCTGGAGAGGGTCATGAGGACAAGGGCTGCACAGCCCAGTTCAAATGCCCAAACTGTCAAGCTGGCCACTCAGCCTACTCCAAGGACTGCCCTGTGTGGAAACAGGAGGTTGCCGTGCAGGAGTACAAGGCAAGAAACGGATGTACCTTTAGCCAGGCGAAATCGGCTGTACTGGCCCTACCCAAGGGCCAATTCGGCTTGACAAAGACCTACGCCCAGGCTGTTGCTAAGAAAGGAAGATCCATAGCCACACAGACGGACACATTGACCCCACCACCCCCTCCTCCTCCCCCAACTCAGAAGAAAACACCGCCAAAGAACACACCTCTGAAGAAACAAGAAAGCCCTGTTGTCATGCTAAAGAACAGGTTCTCTGTGCTCGCTGATGAGAGCATGGAGACTGAGCAGCATGTCAAAACCAATACTCCGGGAGAACCCGGAGACATCATGTCTGACACAGGTTCTCCTCAGAGAACCCAGCCAGACACCCCAACCTCTACCGAGTTAGAGGTTGACCAACTCCCTAAGGGGAGAAATCAAAGCGGAGAGGATGCCCGAGGTGAGAGAGGAGGAAATAACCTCCGCTCTAACCAGAGGGATCTCCCCTCTCCAGAGAGAAAGACTTCCCCCAAAAGGGGGTTGTCCTCCTCTCCATCCAAACCCAAGAATAAAAATACCAAGGTCACTGGAATAAAGGGAAACCCCTCCGGGGGCCTCCCAAGGCCAAATAGCTCCTAGTAGGTCATCTAGAATAAGCCATGGATTCCAGAATTGTACAGTGGAATTGTAGAGGCCTCAAGGCCAATTACGAGGAAATGCAGCTACTGATGGACTCTGAGACTCCTGTAGCTGTCTGCTTACAGGAAACATTTCTGAAAGATTGCATCAGCTTCCGAAGCTACCGTGCTTACACCAAGAATGTTGAGGATGCAGAGAGAGCATCAGGTGGAGTCTGTATCCTTGTGAAGGATAGCATCCCCCATGAGAGGGTAGAACTACAGACCACACTACAGGCCGTAGCAGCTAGGATAACGCTTCACAAGGTTATCACTTGCTGCAGCCTGTATCTACCACCAGGCGCTCCATTAAACCGAACAGACATGGAGGACCTATTGAAACAACTCCCCCGGCCTTATTTAATCCTTGGGGATTTCAATGCCCATAACACCATGTGGGGATCCAACAATACCGACACAAGAGGTCGTATGCTGGAGGATATCTTCCTCCAACATGATTTATGCATACTTAATGATGCATCACCGACCTACTTGCACCCAGGAACTGGATCATTCACATGCATTGACCTCACCGTATGCGTCCCCGGACTTCTGGACGATTTTAAATGGTCAGTTAGCAATGATCTACGGGGAAGTGATCACTTCCCAATCATCATTACTAACAATCTCCCTTCATTGGGACGACCTCAGCGGTGGAAACTGAATAAGGCCGATTGGGAACAATTCCAAAAAAGATGCTCTGAGGATATCACAGAAAATATCCTCCATGAACAGAACCCAGCTGATACCTTTGCTAGCAAGCTACTAAGTATAGCCAGGAAAGTTGTACCCCTAACCTCTGCAAATCCAAAACGGCCTAGCAAACCATGGTTTGATACAGCTTGCAAAAGTGCTATTGGTGATAGGAAAAAACAACTGGCTGCATTTATAAAGAATCCTTCCCAGGAAAACCTAAAGCTATTCAGGATAGCTAGAGCAAAGGCTAGACAAACCATACGGTCAGCCAAAAGGAATTCCTGGAGAAGTTTTGTCGGCAGTCTGGATGCCAAAACTTCTGCTAGAGCGGTTTGGAAGGCAGTAAGGCGAATCAAAGGGAAAGAATCAAATGCAATAGGGCATTTGAAAAACCAAGGACGAACTGTCACGTCCCCCAGAGAAATAGCTGACTGCCTGGCATCCTCAATAGCAGAAAAATCATCCACTGCACACTACACGCCAGAGTTCCAAAAAGTCAAAACCAGGGAGGAAAGACATCCCATTGATTTCAGGTCAGAGAACAATGAAGACTACAACAAACCGTTCTCGCTTGAGGAACTGAGGGAATCGCTGGACAAGTCACATGACACAGCGCCTGGAGAAGACGAAATCCATTACCAGTTCCTCAAGCACCTTCCCGAACCCTCATTGGCAGTCCTGCTAGGGGTCTATAACTGTGTGTGGCAAACAGGCGCTTTCCCAAACAGCTGGAGGAAAGCCACAGTTATACCGATACCTAAAC
The DNA here is from genome assembly GCF_947242115.1 of Biomphalaria glabrata. NCBI lineage: Eukaryota > Metazoa > Mollusca > Gastropoda > Planorbidae > Biomphalaria > Biomphalaria glabrata. Next base: position 18,057,383 of record NC_074712.1, read on the forward strand.
CGGGAAGAGACGGCTCTGACCCAGCTAACTATCGACCAATAGCACTAACAAGCTGCATCTGCAAAACCATGGAAAGAATGATTAACAGTAGGCTGGTCTGGTACCTGGAAAGGAATAAAGTGATCTCAAACTACCAGTGCGGATTCCGGCAGGGGCGGACAACAACTGACCACCTGGTAAGGCTGGAAGCTTATATTAGAAATGCATTACTCAGAAGAGAACATCTAGTAGCTGTATTCTTCGATATAGAAAAGGCCTACGACACAACCTGGAAACATGGCATTCTACGTGACCTGGCGCTTATGGGGCTTAAGGGACACCTCCCCCGTTTTGTGGAGGAATTTCTGAAAGATCGAAAATTTCAGGTTCGAGTGGGCAACTCCGCTTCTGACACTCATGACCAGGAAATGGGTGTACCCCAGGGCAGCATTCTGTCAGTCACCCTGTTCAACATTAAAATAAATAGCATCATAAATGCGCTGTCCCCTGGCATAGAGTGCTCTTTGTATGTTGATGACTTTGTCATTCTTACTTATGGGAAAAACATGAACACCTTAGAAAGAAAATTACAGTTATGTTTAAACAAAATTCAGGGTTGGGCAAACTATAATGGCTTCAAATTCTCAGACTCCAAAACAGTTAGTATGCATTTTTGTAATCTAAGGGGACTCCACCCAGACCCTGAACTATTTATACACAAAAAGAAGATCCCTGTCGTGAAAACTACAAAATTTTTAGGCCTCACCTTAGATTCCAAATTTAATTTTCTCCCCCACATTAAGGAACTTAAGAAGAAATGCCAAAAGTCATTAAACATACTAAGAGTACTCAGCCATACGGACTGGGGAGCTGACAGAGATACCTTGCTGCTGCTCTATCGGAGTCTAATTCGATCCAAGCTAGACTACGGATCCATAATATATGGAGCAGCAAGGAAGTCGTACCAAAAAATACTGGAACCAATACAAAATGCTGCCCTGCGTCTCTGTCTCGGCGGGTTTCGTACATCACCTATCCCAAGTCTCCATGTGGAGGCTGGAGAACTCCCCATGGATATAAGAATGAAAAAGCTTGCAATGCAGTATATAGTCAAGCTAAAATCCAACCCCACGAACCCTGCTTTTGACTCCATATTTAACCCCACAGAGGTAGAACTATACAATCGAAGGCCTAACGTCATACAGCCGTTGGGCCTTCGAATGAGAGAACCCATCCAAAATTTAACCCCACCCATTGACCAAATCTCTAAAATAGAAACCCCTCAGAATCCTCCTTGGCTAATGAATAAACCCAAATTAAATTTATCCCTCCTTAATTTCAAAAAAGAAAATACAGACCCAAGCATACTACAAGTCCACTTTAGGGAACTGCAGGAGAGCTACGGAGATTGTGGCACCATCTACACAGACGGATCCAAAATGGAGGGAAAGGTCGCGTGTGCCTGCTCCTTTCGGAACAAAACAATCTCCCGTAGACTCCCTGATGGCTGCTCCATCTTTACGGCCGAATTGCACGCAATATTGCTTGCACTTATGGCCGTAAAAGCATCAGAAAGGAGTAAATTTATAATCTGCTCCGACTCCAAATCTGCATTGCAAGCTTTGGGGCGGATGAAGACTGACATCCCATTGGTACATAAGAGCCTGAAGCTGTTGGACCAAATAACAGCCGACCGTAGGGATGTCACCTTCATCTGGGTCCCCTCCCATGTTGGCATTGAGGGAAACGAAGCCGCAGACAGAGAAGCAAAGAGAGCCCTAAATCATGCGGTGTCAGGAACCCAAATTCCCTACTCGGACCTGAGACAAAGTATTGCCTCTGCTACCTATCGAGAGTGGCAGAACCGATGGGAGGCTGAGACTCACAGTAAACTCAGGCAGATTGTGGCGGATGTCAGGTGGCGGCCCACATCTAAGGGTCTGACAAGGCGTGGTAGCACAACCATGTCCAGACTTAGGATTGGCCACACCTACATCACGCACTCTTTTGTACTGAAGAGAGAGGAGCCCCCACTTTGCGAGTACTGTGACTCTCGCCTCACCGTGGAACATATCCTCGTTGATTGCCCCAGATACCAGGATGTCAGGGCGAAATATTTTAGAGCCACTAATCTAAAAACACTATTTAATAATGTCGACCCTGGGAAGGTACTGGGCTTTATTCGGGAAGTGGGGCTATCTACGAAGATCTGATTTCTGAATTTGTGAACATGCACTATTTACATTAGATTTTTACCAAATATTTAAATTTTTACTACCTTTACTATTTTAACTGTGAATAGACCTTGATTTTAATTATATGACTGTATAGAATCTGGCCCTTGTTGTTTAGAGAGAGAGTGGTCCTTGAGGGACTGCAGGCACGACATGGCCTAAATTGTGCCGATGTGCCTCAAATCAACAAAATGAAAATGAAAAATGAAACACAAACCCTCATTCGATATTATTAAAAGAATTTCTTTAAGCAACAATACAGTTCAAGGTTGCTTCGGTGGCATGAGTTATAAAATTAAAAGCTTCTTATGTAATTCTTTGCAAACGACATATATAAGTTTGGGCTCAGCAGCGTCACAGGTTCTGACAGGATGTAGTGGTGTGTGCTGCAAACTGCATTATGGTCGCCGGCTCCTTATTTTTCCTCAGGTTAAACCAAAAAACCTTTCCCATGTTTGAGTTGCAAGACTGGAGAGTTTTGAATTCAGTTTTACTTCTGCTAGGTGGGTAGCCAGCCAAGACTAATGAGCCCTTCCTGCTCGAAGCTTACTGGTTGAGGCGACAGTCACTCGCCTTCGCTCTTTCTACCGATAATGATAACATCTTCGCAGCTTCAATATTCGAGCAACACGTGAAACATCAAGATAGACACGAGAAACTGCTCTTTGCGAAAACTCTTACAATGATACTTAAGGCCATTGTGTTTGGAGATTCAAGCAATACATATTGCTATTTTAATTGGTTTTGAATTTTATCAATAAAAAAGAGAGATCTCTAAAATCTCTAATATGTAGCTTTTAAATTACTTTTTCACTTTTTCAACTCTCTACAGATAGAAATTAGGAGGCGTTTTGGCTGAGCGGTAAAGTGTTTGGCTTCTGAACCGGGGATCCCGAGTTTGAATCCTATTGAAAACTTGGATTTTTAATTTCGGGATCTTTTGGGCGCCTCCCGGGCCACCCAGCTCTAATGGGTACCTGACATTAGTTGGGGAAAGTAAAGGCTGTTGGTAGTTGTGCTGGCCACATGACACCCTCGATAATCGTAGTCCACAGAAACGGATGACCTTTACATCATCTGCCCTATAGACCATAAGGTCTAAAAGGGGAACTTTACTTTACTTTTTGTACAGATAGAAATTAGTTTTAAAAAGGTTGAATTTGCAAAAATTTGAAAGTTAAGCAGGGGGTCTACCGATAACCAGAAAACATGGCAAGGGGTCTACGAGACAAAAAAGTTTGGGAACCACTGCTGTAGGGAATGTTTTTGTTTTTTTTACAAAGCATCAAAGTCCTTGTTTAAAGTCAGAAAAATGGCAGACAATTATAGCCTATCATTGTCATTTTAGAAAATTTTTACATCCAATTTTTTTTTTTTTTTTTTTTTTAAATTACAGATAGGTCTCACATATAGATCTTAAATGCATGTATTGCATGTATAGGTTTTACATATACATCTTACATATAGATCCTAACTACAGATCTTGTATACATGTATAGATTTCACATGTAAATCTTACATATAGACTGGTACATAATATTTTCTCGAAATACCCGACTGAAATGACTGCTAATGTACATCCACATGTGTAATTATCGAGAGAGTTGAGTCATAGACTTTTGAAACCCTAGGCCAACAAAAGCGCCCTTCCATCGGCCTGTTTAAACAATTGTTATATCTAGGATGATTGCAAGAAGATTAGAACAGATCACATCTCGATTACCAGTGGTTTTAATCCGAAGACTCGCGGGACTAGAGATGAGGCCGAAGCCGAAGAACACCGTGGAAATTCCTCCATATTGCTTCGATGTACCACAGTGGTCTTGCAGGTTTCAGCCCTAAAACGACCCCTTGAGAAACGACGCGTGCATCCTGACTGGGATGTTAGGGATTGCTTTCAAGTCTGAGGCACCACATCCAATTGTGTAGCTTACATCTTGTTGGGATCAAGACAGAGAGAATGTGGTTTGGTGCTAGGCCGACTCGGCAGTCACACAATAAGCGTAGAAGCATATGACCATCAAAGACTATACTAGCACAACCCAGAGCGCACCTCCCCCCCCCCCCCATTGATCCTTTTTTTCACTTTGACTCGAACTTCCCCACCACAAACATGTATTACCCACACGACCCCACACCACCACAAACATGTATTACCCACACGACCCCACTGATAGGTAAAATATATTTTGAAGTAAAATATCAAAAAACAAATGTCTGCCTGATTCAAGTCAAAGTTTCTCACTTCATAATCAAATGCAAATACTTTCAAAAAAAACAAACAAACAAAGAACAACATATAGTTGACTTTCTATTCACCTTGATAAAAACGTCATAGGCTTTCGTGATAGTGTCTGTTATAAAATTATTAATACGATTTTTTTTTCAACAAATCAAATGAGAACAGAATTTGAGCTTACCTCGGTTGCATTTAATTCCTGATCTACATTTCAGAGATATCACATAGTAAGACATAAAGTACTACAAAGCAATCTTGAAGGCTTCCATCATGAAAATCGAAATTTCCGGGGCCTATAATTTCAAACTTATGTTAAAAAGAATGTAGATCTAATTCCAAGTCCAACGAACGCACAACATTCACACCCATTTGTCTCTTGAACCTTAGAAAGACTAACAGAGTTTACAGAGCATATATTTGATGTACCCTTTCCCCAACTCACACGCGCGTGCACACACACACACACACAGTCCCACATGTTACTATCAAATTGTTCTCCGAACGTGAAGCATGAAATGTCAAAGCCTGGCCGCCATGTTGTCGTCTCTAACTTGTTCGCTCAACTGTAAAATAAAACTCAGTGGTGTAGGCCTTTGTTTTTTGCTGTTGTTGTTTTGACATCTATTGATGTCTTTTGTTGTTGTATTTTGTTTGTACAGTGATGACAAGTTCAGGCAGGGTTTAGGGGAGGGCAGGCGGGGGCCCGGGACATTCACGAGAGTCCCTACAATAAAGATATTCGCATTTTTATAACCCAGGAGGTGCGGTGGCTTAGTGGTAAAGTGCAAATGCTTTCTAACTCAGAGGTTCCAGGTTCGAATCCTGATAAAGACTGTGATTTTTAATTTCGGGATCCTAAAGGCGCCATCAGACTCTAATGGGTACCTGATATTTAGTTGTGGAAAAGTAAAGACGATTGGTCGTTGTGCTGGCCTCATGACTCCCTCGCTAACAATGGCCACAGAAACAGATTATCTATACACCATCTGTCCTATACAGGGCCGGTCTTAGGCCACTGCAACCTATGCCGCCGCAGTGGGCCGCACTTTCATAGGCCCCGTGCTAATTCTAGGTTGTATTATTAAATTAAACCATAGAGCTTATATTACAGGCTTTCGGGCGCCGCCTGATGTTCCAAGAGCTCATGGAAATCTCGTGGAATCATACAAATCTCCTGCAAAATACACAACATTGTCATAATGGGGTGTCATTCAATTACTTGAGGTCAACAATTCACGAAGATAGATTGAACAATTTGGCAATACTTGCTATTGCTATTGAGCTTGATCTATGTAGGAAACACACATTTGATGATATACTGTATAACTTCTCTACACGCAAGGCCCGTAAAGTTAATTGGATTGTGATTGTGTACTTAGTAAAAAAAATGAATAAAATGCAAAGACGAATTTACTTTCTAATTAAAAATCTTAATTTTTCCTTATTATCCTTATCCCTACCCATACTGGGCCCCACGCAATCGGGCCCCGCAACTGTTAGGACCGGCCCTGGTCCTATAGACCGCAATTTCTGATAGTGAAAATTCATCTTTTACCTACAATACTTTAAATCTTACGCTTGGCAACACTATCGTGGTTAAGAAATGTTCGCTTCTAGCATGCTCATAACAAGAAATGCAGCTCCGAATTTACGGCAGTGTGTCAACCTATACCTTTTTTAAAACAATAATATGCATATTAAATATTTTGTAAAGAGGAATAAGCGACAATGACACATTCTGCACTATATATCCTTCTTCTAAAAACAAGACATGCATTAAGATAGAAGTATTATTATTAATCATTAGCGGAAATTTATTACAACTTTAAAAAAAAAAGTGTAGGGACCTCCACTAAAATCCTGCCCCGGGGTCTCCACGTAATTAAATCCGACCTTAAGTTCAAGGGACACAAACTAGTGCAGTGGAATTCTCAAACTGAACAATTATACAGTCCCAGTAACTATAGCTAGTCTCAAAATATAAAACCAGATAGTCCGTTGTTTACTATTATATATATATATATATATATATATGGCTCTTTTTGTCTCGAAAGGCAATGGATGCGCCCAAATGAGTCACTGGTTTTGGCTTAATCTTGAGACGGGGCAGAATCTGGTGTGGCTAATCAAGCCAATTCTAGAACGGCAGACTTTGCCACAATTCGTACATGTGTATGCCTCTGATTTAGGGCTAGCAGACAGGGCAGCTTTCTTTTTATCCCTCTTGATTAAAGCCGCTTCAATTCTTTTGTTCTCAGCAAGGGTTGTCCCAGCACGCACAGTCTGTCTCCATGCACTCCGGTCTTTGGCTATGTTTTCCCACATACTTTCGCTGATGCCTGAGGCTCTCATGTCTCGCTTGTAGACATCTCTATATGTTAGTCTTGGGCGGCCCTTGGGTCTGACTCCTTCCACAAGCTCAGCATATAAGATATCTTTCGGGATTCTGCCATCTGGCATGCGGGTGACATGTCCGAGCCAGCGTAATCTTCTTTGTGTCAGGAGAGCATACATGCTGTTCATATTGGCCAATCTTAAAACTTCCTGATTGGAGACATGGTCCCTCCAAGAGATGCCCATTATGCGTCTCAGGCAGCGCAAGTGGAAACTATTCAATCTGTGCTCTTGGTACATGTATGTTGACCAGCTCTCACTGCCATAAAGGAGATTGCTCACAACACAGGCGTTGTAGACTAGGATTTTTGTCGCTGTGGTCAATTTACCATTTTCCCAGACGCGCTTGGAGAGTTTTGCCAATGCTGTGGTAGCTTTTCCTATCCTTTTTGTCAGCTCGATGTCTAAGTCTAGGTTACTGACAATTGTTGAACCCAAGTAGGTAAATTCCTGCACCACTGAAAGGGTGTGGTTCCCAATTTGTATTATAGGTATTTCTGCGACGTCTTGTGCCAGGATTTCGGTCTTGGAGAGACTTATAGTAAGGCTAAACTCTTGACAAGCAGCTGCTAAGGCGTTCACTAGCTTCTGTAGACCTCCTTGTGAGTGAGATACGAGTGCCGCGTCATCGGCAAACAGCAGCTCCCTTATCAAGATACGACGCCTTTTCGTTTTGGCTTTAAGACGTGCCAGGTTAAAGAGCCTTCCATCGGATCTGCTATGGATGTATATTCCGTCTTCCAGGGATTTAAAAGCACTGGATAGTACGACTGAGAAGAAGATGCCAAATAGTGTAGGGGCCAGTACACATCCTTGTTTGACACCGCTCTTAATGGAGAATGGCCTGGAGGAAGAACTTTCAAACTGAACGGTGCCCTGCATATTTTCGTGAAAAGCTGACACTAGTTTTCTTAACTTATTTGGGCAGCCGATTCTCTCTAGTACAGCAAACAGACCGCTTCTGCTAACAAGGTCAAAGGCCTTGGTCAAATCAATAAATGCTATGAAGAGGGGCTGCTTTTGTTCTCTGCTCTTCTCCTGTAGCTGCCGAAGAGAGAAAATCATATCTGTTGTAGATCTACCTGCCCTAAAGCCACACTGCGACTCTGTATAAACACGATCTGCCAGGATCTGTAATCGCTTTAGTAATACTCTAGCAAAAGCCTTTCCGACTATGCTAAGCAGCGAGATGCCTCTGTAATTGTTACAATCAGAGCGGTCGCCTTTATTTTTATAAATTGTAACAATGTTGGAGTCTTTCAATTCCTGGGGGACCATTCCTTGTTCCCAGCACAAGCTTAGCAGTTCATGGAGTGGTTTGATTAGGGCATGTTTTCCAGCCTGAATTACTTCAGCAGGAATGCCATCTCCTCCGGGTGTTTTCCCATGTGCAAGCATGTCAATGGCAATGCTCAGCTCCTTTACTGAGGGCGTTTCGTCTAATTCCGTCAAAACTGGAAGTGATGGGAAGTTGGAAACAGCATTTGGTGAGATGGCGTTTTCAATCTCGTAGAGTTCTGCATAGTGTTCAACCCATCGTTCCATTTGCAGCGCACGATCGCTGATGATTGAGCCATCTTTTGACTTGAGCGGAGCACACTTGCTGGTGTGAGGTCCAAAGGCTTTTCTCATGCCCTCATATAGTCCTCTTATGTTACCACAGTCGGCACAAGATTGAATATCTTCGCATAGCTCCTGCCAGTATTTGTTAGCACATTGTCTCGCTACTCTTTGGGCATTGTTACGTGCAGCTCTGAGCCTTTTTAAGTTGCTTGGGGTGGGATCCTTCTTGTAGATTAGCATGGCTGCTCTCTTGTTCGTAGTGGCAGTTTCCATTTCTGGTAGACTAGCTTCAAACCAGTCTTCGCTTTTCTTGGTTTTGTTTCCAAAGACCAGTGATGATGTTTGGTAGATTGTATCACGCATAAACGTCCAGCTTTTTTCTACCTCAGTCACAGAGAAGTTTTTAAAAGCTTCCTCTAAACCAGATAGTCCGTTGTTTACTATTACTATTATCATTATCCATATATATATACATATAACTCTCTTCATGGCTCAACAGTTTGGAGACCAAGACGTAAAGAAGGATCACTCTTTTATTTCCAAAAGTCGGACCAAGTTTGGGTAGGGATACTGATAATAAGTGAAAATTAAAGAGATTGTATTAGAAAATTAATTCGTCTTTGCATTTTATTCATTCTTTACTACGTACAGAGTTACTTTACGAGCCTTGCGTGTAGCAAAGTCATACAGTATATCATACAAATTCTATTTCCTACCTAGATCACGTTCAATAGAAAGAATTACCAATGGTTTCAAACTATCTACGATAATTGATGACTTCAAGTAATTCTTCATTAGCTTGTGGCGCGAAAAGCTTCTTTCACCAGATTACACAATAACGGGTACTCCATAATGCCTTTTTTTTATCGCGCGTAGGATTGGCGTTTTCCATGTTGAATAACACCCCAAAATGACAATTTTTGTCTATATATTTCAGGAGATATGAATGAGTTTTCTAAACATTTTAACAATTTCCGGAGATTTCTAGAACTTCTTCGTATATTTTGCAATTTCAGGAGATTTCCAGGAGCTCCTGATAAATCAGGAGACCGCGGGCAATCTGTTATAAGTTATAAAAATGGTTTAATTTTATAATTTACACCTAGAATTAGAGCGGGTCCTATGAAATTGCGGGGCCCACTGCGGTCGTATAGGTTGCAGTACCCTAAGGCCGATATTGTAAAATAGCGGCGTATGCTACGTCGTGGGTCGACTAGTTATTATTATTATTATTATCTATTTTATCCTTACATCATTATTATATTTCATTTGTTGTTTTGTTTTTTATTTAGAGTATGTTATTTGTATGCTGCTAGTATTTGTAATGAATGCCTTTGTAGCCCTTGTGTTTTTTATGACAAAACAAATACATTGTTAAATTAAACACGCTTCACCCTGGAATTGTTTTATTTCTCATGTCGTTTGTTTTCCTCTATTAAAAGTAAACGTTTCCATACGAAAGATTCTAACTTCTCTTTCCTCTCTAAGCACGTGATTTTCTCCTTTATGTTTACTGATCTCATAAGTTTCGAGCAACAGAAGATGCTCGTCCCCAGAATGCAGAACTTGTTTGCTGCGGTCCTGATTTGTGTCTAGATAATCGTAATTTTACATAAAGACCAAAATAAATGACGTAGTACATATTTTGGACTTAATTGAAGAGCATTTCTGTACCATACGTCATAGCGATGTCTAAGGCGGATCTTTAAAATAAGGTGGCAAGATAAATTAATCAATGAGGAAGTGCTACGAAGAGCAGGATGCCAGGACATCCGCTTTGTTATCAGCAACAGACGCCTAAGCTGGCTTGTCCACGTTCATAGAATGCCAGTGTGTCGACTTCTAAAAGACATTCTGTATGGCGATCTAATAGAAGGCAGGAGAGCCTCCCACTTTTACGGTATACAGATGTATGCAAACGTGACATGAAGCTCTTCAAAATCGACACTAGCAGCTGGGAAAAAGTGGCACTGGATAGATCCACATGGAGAGCGAGCATAAAGGAAGGGTCCTGGATTGCAGATGCCATACACAACAGTAGTAGAAAGAAGGGTGACAATGCAACAGCGCCTGGTGATTACATATACCCAACCTGTGGCCGCAGCTGTGTATCAAGGATTTGGCCTCTTTAGTCACATAAGAAGTTGCAAAGGTAAAAGATACTCGCTCGAGACGTAAAAAGCTACAGAGAGACATCGTAGCGTGTACTTTAACTCTATAATGTATATTGCCGTAGTTACTGCTAAATACAGATATAATTTGGGGGTGTTTGGTTTAAAGAGCCAGGCTATTTTGAATTGATTTTTAGCGGCCCCCGAAAGGGGAAAAGACGCTATTAGTTTTGTGCGAAATGTCTGTCCGTCTATCCGTCTGTCCGTCTGTCCCGTTTTTTTTTTTTTTTTTTTTTTTAAGAGGCGCGGTAGGCGCGGTAGCTGAGAGGTAAAGCGCTTGGCTTCTGAACCGGGGCCCTGGGTTCGAATCCTGGTGAAGACTGGGATTTTCAACTTCGGAATCCTTATGCGCATCTGAGTCCACCCAGCTCCAATGGGTACCTGATAGTAGTTGGGGAAAAGTAAAGGTGGTTGGTCGTTGTGCTGGCTACATGACACCCTCGTTGACCGTAGGCCACAAAAACAGATGAACTTTACATCATCTGCCCTATAGGCCACAAGGTCTGAAAGGGGAACTAATTAGGCCAGGTTCACATCTAACTTTGCATTCACTTGCACCTATCCTTTGATCTGCAGCACCATTGGGGCACTACACAAGATCTGTCAACCTTCTTTCTCCATTCTTATCTCTCATTTGTCTTTGATATAATTTCATTTGGATGTTCTTTCTGAAAATATTGAAGCCTGCCTGGGTGGACCACTTCGGGGGCCGATTTTAAGTTTGTGTTTCCACACAAACTGTCTTTGTAACCTTGTTTTTTTTTTAAACGTCAATTAACAATACTTACATATTCTCTACATCTAATACACATAAAACTTGCAAGTTAGGAATCGTGTTTGAAAATTTCTTATCTATTTTATATAACGCTCATATTAATTTCATTTGTGTAAAGGGCAATTTGTTTTGGACTATGTTGGAAAAGAACTATCCGCTTATATTCGATTTAGAGGACACTGATCATCTACAAATAAGTGTATGGAGTTATGTGCTATGTCATACAACACGACTGAAGGACCTATTGGTATATCCCAGCAGTCCGGGTTAAAACAGTTCATTTCAATAACAGTCGGTACACAGGTTGAGGCTTGGACCTTTGCGGTCCAAGATTAACCCCAAGGGCGCTATAAAAAAAGAGAAGGCGTTAAAGTGCGCCGGTAGGGTAGCTGAAAATCAACGCCCCACCACATATCGATACAGAGCATGAGTTCAGAGGTCGCACGATCTGATTGGTCTCTTGATAAACTTGAAGTAAACGTTTAAATTAGCATTAAACAGTTGCAGTCTAGATTGCATATTGGAAGGTATCCTAAAAAGTATAATTTTGTTATTTATAAAGATAATAGTTTGAAAATTGGTAAAGTGGTGTATATGGACATTGTAAAATAAAAAAAATGCAAAAAAAAAAAAAGCAATAAACAGTTGCTGTCTAGATTGTAATTTTTTAAGGGTGCCCCTTCCAGACCTAGCGCTCTACGGAGGCAGTTAATGTAAAGCTATGTTAACTAGGCTGTCACGTGACAAGCAATACAACTTCACCGAGTACCTCCATTTTGTGAATAGTCCTATAAATCCAAATGCTCAAAATCCGCGTAATCACCAGGATTCGAAATCAGGATCCTCGAATTGGAACCCGAGAGCTTTACCACTTAACCCCAACGCCCCACTGATTATATATTACGGGGTTTAACTGGTGCCACATTCAACCGTTCATCTAAATTCCCTGCTTGCACATCCTTAACTAGACTAGCTCTAACGTCGAAATGAAAGGTACAGTGGCGTAGCTAGGACTTGCCATCATTTGGGGGCCCGGGGACTTGACCTCCTTGGGGGCCCCTGTATTTTGCGTAATATTTAATAATTAATGTAGAAAAACCTCATTTGCGGTCACCCTCAAGTCGGGGCTGGGGGGGATTTTCAAATTCTCCCACTCCCTTCTTCACCCTAGCTACGCCTCTGGAAACATAGTGTTTTTTTTTCATGAATTTTTCTACTAAAATAAATGAAATAATAGGAACAGAATTGACACTAAAAGTTCAAACTCTAACAAGAATCAAAGAACAAAAAGGAAAATAGAAAGTCAAGAGAGCATTAAAAGAGCGAGCCAAGTCGAGGATCACGTCTCTACTAGTAAAACACACCCGTCATTCATTCCTGCTGTAATGACCGTCCCCCTCGGTCCCTGGCAAGTGAGGACAAAATGGAAAGAATTTCCCCCGAGTGTTTCGTTCATGTCTGAATGTTTTCCTCATTTCCTAGTCAGGCCAGAGGTGTGTACAAGCTTACAGGACTTTAACATCCCTGGTGGGACATTGGGCTGTCGGCCTGAGACTAACTACTGAGTTGGTGAGTCTAGGTTTCGGTGACTGTGTGGGTGAGTGAGTATGTGTGCGATGGGGTGAGTATGTGTGCGAGAGAGTGAGGGAGCATGCGAGTGATTGGTGGTGGATGGTAATGTTTATTGTGGATTGTTGTTTTACTTACTTGATACATTCATATATATATATATATATATATATATATATATATATATATATATATATATATATGAATGAATCTTTTTTTTAATACTCAGTTAGTCAATTAATTATTAGTAATAATTTATTATATCTAATAAGGGAAATAGTTTGTATATTATTGATAGATATAGTTTTAATGGCGGAGTTCTTCCCCATAAGCCTTTTTTTTTATTTTTAATAGGATTTTTTATATTTTACTTGTTATTTTCTTATATTTTCTTAAGGTTCCATTATATCGCCAACACATTTCTTCATATCTCTTTCTCTCAGACTGAATTTTATTTCTTAAGGAAGGCAATGTTAACGTCAACACTAAAAACAAAGAACAGATTGCTGTGTTGTTGTTTTTGGATTTGGAATCCAGAGTGAATGCACCATTAGATTAAAATTACTCAAGCTCTCTTTACTGTGACTAGTGTGACTGTAAATTATATCTCTTATTGAGAGAGTTATTATGACCTTATCGATCTTAAGTCCAGACCTTATCGATCTTAAGTCCAGACCTCATCGACTTTAAGTCCAGACCTCATTGACCTTAACATATTAATGGGATGTTTGACTGAAAGGCGAAAACCTAGGCAGCTCGAGTTTGAATCCCTACTTGAGAAGAGTTGTGTTTGTTAAAGATACTTAAGGCAGCACGGAAGCCTGCTCCCAGATACCCCTTTTCAGAGCATGCTGACAAATGCACTATATATACTGTAATTTAATATAAGGTTTGTGGGGCAATTTAGTGCTTAATGCATAAAAATACTCCATCCGTTAGGAAAAGGGATCTACATATACTTTAAGAATTCTTTCGAGTCCGCCTTTTATTGAATCCCAAACACATATAAACATATACCAAATTTAACCATTTCTGGATTGATCTGTAGGCAACCTAATCTTTAACTTACGCCAAAAAGGGTTCCAGAAATATTTATTTTTTTTAAAAGAATTGCAAAGGAACAACTTGCTTTAGGTTTGTTACATGAGGCTCACATCTCAAATAGCTTACAGGTTTATGGAGTCTAAATCATGACTAGCACCACACACATACACACACACACACCAGCCTAAATTCACACACACACACTATTCCCTCCATATATTTCGGTCCCAACTCTCCCGCACATCGTTTTTATAGTCCCTCACATTTGCATTAATTACCTCAACACACACTCACACAGCTTCTCCCCACCCCTTTACAAACACACACACACACACACACACAGTCTTATGTCCCCCAATACCTGCAGTAACACTCCACACTTTAAGCTGGATATAAAAGTTTATTACAAAAGTGACTTGACTAAAAGGCCTGGCTTGTCTCCATTTCAATGAGATTGAACATTTTAATATCTGACCAGTGTCAGTGGCGTCCAATTTCAAACTGGCCTTCTGACATTTCAGACTTGACAGCAGAAGGAAGGAAATTAGACTCCCAATTATTTCCGCTGTTGGGGCTGTTTAGTTACACCGCTTTGGTTATCCTGGTTTAGTTACACCGGTTTAGTTATCCTGGTTTAGTTACACCGGTTTAGTTATCTTGGTTACACTGACATTGTACATTTCATTATAAATGTTTATTAATAATAAACTGATAATGTTTTAATTTAGTTCGATTGTTCAAAATGCTATGAAAAATCCGATTTCGACATGAGTTTAACGGCTTTCTACGTTAGCGTGCCTGCATGGCTGCCTAAGAGCAAATTACTGTGAGTCTTGATTTTGGATAAAATCTAATTTGATCGTTGCCATCAGATGGCTGCCTGCAGTGCCTGGTCGTGCGGTATGCGCGCTGAAATATTGTTCGGTTGTCTAGATAGTTCCGGGTTCATACCGTGCCCGCTGCGATCACCTGTTGTTCTGCAGGAGGTTTGGATTAATATGCAGATTACCTTCAACAGGGCCGGATTTACGTATGTGGAGGCCCCGGGGCAGAATTTTTAGTGGAGGCACCTACAATTTTTCAAAAGTTGTAATAAAAATCCAGATATGAATAAAATTACTTATAACCTTATCTAAAAGCATGTTAAATTTTAAGAAAAAAAACTTCTTGCATAGTTGATTTTAAAAATTATTTTTTTTTTGTTTTCTGAAAAGAAATAAGACGCCGTTGCATCAGAACTTTGAATGGTCTAAAATATCATGATGTCGGATTTTCAATATCTTTTCTAGCTTACGAGATCTAAACGGCACGGACGGACGGGTGGACGGACGAACGGACTGATGGACGGACGGACAGACAAATCACACAAAACTAATAGCGTCTATTCCCCATTCGGGGGCCGCTAAAAATAAACCAATTAGTTAATTAATTATTGGTAATTAAGTATTTCGTTTGGTATCTCGAACAAGAGAAGGAAATTGTACTTGACTGATTTGGGGGTATACGTTGAATAAGCCCCCCCTGAGTTCTTGTAGGTCGCCGCTTGAAAGTTTGAAGCTAACAACAGATAACGATTTGCTAGCACGGTGTATTGGTTTGAGGAGGCTGAAAAAGCGATCACCCAGATACCCCTTTTCTTTGTCTCCCTATGTCTTTCCAACTGGTCCAGACAAGTGATACTTTAACAGCATATTGAGAAAGCCAAAAAGCATGAAATAGCGCTAAACAAAAACAATGAGTAAAAATATTTCTAATCGCACAGATTTATTATAATTAGTCTAGAATAGATCTATTACAAATTTAAATACGTGACTGATTTATACTAATGGACCTCATTCACCAATCGTAAACAAACAACATTTTGCCACGTGGTTCTCTATATCTTCTATACAAATTACGCAATCCATAAAGGCTGTCACGTGATATGTACTTTTTTTTTTTGTTTTAGCAATATTATCACATGGCTAAATGTTATTTGTTTACGATTGGTGAATGAGGTCCACTGGTACAGCTACGCTTAATATAAACTTTGGGTTGTTGTTTTTTTTTGTTTTATTTTCAAAAGTGTGTTTTAGGTTTCTGTTGTTACAAAGCTTATATCAATCAATACACTCTGTCTGTCTGGTCAAAAAGTTGAAACACGTTGTTTCTCCCACAACCATTCTCGACTCAAGTTGAAATTTTGCACAATTAATTTTGTGCTTGTTATTTCCATCGACACATGAGTTTAGCTGTCAGTTTATCCTAAATAACATAGACAAATGTGAAGTATTGCCTTGACTAGAATAACACATTATGCTCTGCATTACACTAACATAGACAAATGTGAAGTATTGCCTTGACTAGAATAACACATTATGCTCTGCATTACACTAACATAGACAAATGTGAAGTATTGCCTTGACTAGAATAACACATTATGCTCTGCATTACACTAACATAGACAAATGTGAAGTATTGCCTTGACTAGAATAACACATTATGCTCTGTATGACACTAACATAGACAAATGTGAAGTATTGCCTTGACTAGAATAACACATTATGCTCTGCATTACACTAACATAGACAAATGTGAAGTATTGCCTTGACTAGAATAACACATTATGCTCTGCAGTACACTAACATAGACAAATGTGAAGTATTGCCTTGACACATTATGCTCTGCAGTACACTAACATAGACAAATGTGAAGTATTGCCTTGACACATTATGCTCTGTATGACACTAACCTAGACAAACTTTACAAATAACACGGCAACAGAGTCTTAAAAAACAAGGGAACAAACTTTGCTTAGTAACAACAAAAAATCAAGTAGATATCTGTCCTTGTATCTTGTTGGTTATGAGATAAGCTGCTTTAAGAGACAAATTTACAATGATGGATGGGATATAATAGCCCGATATATTATCCAGAAGGCGGATACAAAGATATAAGAAGAACTTGGCATCTCGCCATAGACACACCCCAGACTAACTTGTAGGGAATTCTCGACAACTAGGTAAGAGATTATCGACTAGCACAAATGTAGTCGTGGTTCGGTTCCCTCTGGGGCTGCTATCTTTTACCATTCATAACTGTAGTGCGGGGCAGGGGCGTCCACACAATGTGTTCTGCTGGGGAGGGAGATGGTGATGTAGCAGTAAATGGAACGTTTAGAACTTCCAATCTTTTTTAGGTTTCAACTTCAACTACAAAATATAAAAATAAAATACATTTCTTCGTTTTTTCGTCATTGTTTTCCGTGGGTTTTTTAAAAATCGTTTTAAACCTATTAGAATAAAGTTAAGTGCCCCCTTCAGACCTTGCGATTTATAGGGCAGATGATGTAAGCGTCATGTTTCTGGGACCCACGGTTAACGAGGTTGTCATGTGGCCAGCACAACGACCAACCTCCTTTACTTTTAAAACTAATGTCAGGTAGAGCTGGGTGGACTCAGAGGCGCCAAAAGATCCCGAAATTTAAAATCCCAATCTTCACCAGGATTCGAACCCTGGACCCCTCTCAGCCACCGCGCCTCCATTAGACTATTGATTGGATATTAATTACTTGCATAAATGCACGGATCTGCTCGTGTTGACAAGGAGGGAGAAATATAAAATGTATTACGTCCCCTGAAAGGATTTGAGGATCATTCATTCATGCCAAGTGTTACAAAGATTGGTCAAATGGTTTACATTTTTATGAGGTATATACACCTTACATTTTATTTTATATAGATAGATCAGATATCAGACTTCGTTCCGACCACAGCTAATGCCCATGCATTCATCTCATTTCCGTGAGATGATCCATAGTCGCTTCGCAACTGAAGGAGGCCATAGAGATCAGATAAATATAAACTACTGCCACGTGGTTACGTGTCAAGGTACCAAGAGAAGTGTAAACATTAAGTTTTATTTATATATTGGCATCTCGAAGCTTCGAGTTTCTATACAGAGAAGTAAATAAATTTAAGGGAAATAATACATTTCAGGTAGGGCGAGTCGTAGGAATATGTGTCAGCTTTTGGTTTGAGAATACAGAGCAGACGAGCTTGTTTCAGTTTGTTCAGTTTGTAGGATTTATTTTTTTATGATTTCTACTTGGCAATCAAAATATCTTATGTTTAAAATATCTTATTTAGTAAAAGCGAAATTTGCTTTATCTTTAGAAGGCTCACCGGCATACATTGTCCTTTAAATCGTCAGATTTAATTTCTGATGTTATAAGTATGTATTCACCGCCCAATTCCATTGTAACAACTACATAATGAGTTTTTGGCATATAATTATGCCAGAAGTGCTAGCCGCGAAATGTCACTGTCATATAAAAAAAATTGTGTATATTAATGTTGCTATTTGTACTAGTCAATTTATCCGACTCATTTACTGTTGTTACTCAACCTTTGATCTAGTCCCACGTACCAGACAACGATCTGTAGCGATATAGTGCACAGCCTGAGTAAACAGGTTAACACATACTCAACGTGACCTAAGTTGGCTTTATTTTTTTTAAGCTGTCAGACCTAGCGAGAAAAAAAAAAAAAAAAGAAAAAGGGGCTGTAACTGTGGGATCTTTTTTTATTTGTCTGGCTAGAATCTCTATTTAAGTGTAAAGTGCATTCCATGTGTAAATGATGTGATAACATTTGTGATAGTTAATACTAGCGTTAGTAACTGCCTCGTTATCACTTGATTTACTGCAAGAGTGCTATACAGGAGTTTCAAAGGTTGTCATGGCCAAGGGTGTCAATAGGGATAAGCTCCCATTGTCTATAAAATACTCCTAATGGCATGTGTCTCAAATAGCCTCTGACAACTAAGTCCAGCACCTGGCCTGCTCGTATGGCTTAGATTTTAAGCCCGGTGAAACTGCTCTTACTAACAGGTGAAGGGGTGAAGTCGGTGACCTGGCGCCCTAAAACCGGGAGCTTCGGGCAGATGGAGCCTCGTCAGCCTAAGGCAGTTCATCTAGAAGAGGGGTACTCTGACTTCAAGCCCCCGCTGCCTTTCGGTACTGAGGCTTCAGGAGACAACCTCGAGGAGAAATCAGGAGTGAAGCCCTTAGGCGTTGGGAGTATCAGCTATGAAATTCCCTCCGGCAGCTTCTGCAACTGAGTTGGTGCCAAATGTAACGCGATGTGAGGGATCATGAGAGAGGGATCATGACGCATGGGCCACCCATGACCCCTTTATCCAAGCCCCAGGAATGCGCCCTGGAGAGGAAACTCTGGTGCTGCTGCAAAGCTATACAGATGAATGGATAGTCAATGTTGTTATTCATTGTTGTATATGTAACTAACATATCACCATAGTCTGATAGAGGCTGGTGTGGGAAGGATAGACGCACTACTTACCACTCGACAGCTTCGTTATGTGGGGGATGACCGCATGCCAAAGACGATCTCTTATGGCGAGCTTTAAGGAGGACGGCGTAACCAAGGTGCCTATAAAGATCAAATCATGATCAACTTTGACCTCACTGGCATAGAGGAAAGTAGCTGGAGAGGACAGAGGTCAAGGGTCACTGAACTGAGACCCAAAGATAAGCCCTTTCCGAAGACAGCGTGCAGAAGATGAAAAGAACACTTTAAAAAGAAGCTATCGATGGACAACGGTTTTGTCTGCATCTGATTTGGCAAAATAAGCAGGTCGCAATTGGGTTTGTGTGGCACATTAAAACTTCACTCATCCCACATATTCGGGCTGGAAGATAATGCCTTATTAATACCTTGCGATGAGAGTTGGACTATTTCTTTATGATGGTTGGACTATTTCTTTTTGATGGTGGAAATTGGTCAAAAGTCTAAAAACTCAACGTGGATGTAAGATAATGCCAGAGGCTTGTATTGAATGGAGTTAAAACAAGAGGAACAATTGAAAAAAAATACTTTTTAAAAAAAAAGCTTATATTAAGTGTAGTTGTATCAATTAGTTTGGATCAGTCATGTAATTAGATTTGTAATAGATCTAGACTAGTAATAATAAATCTGTGCGATTACAAATATTTTTACAAAACTTATATCAACTCTGTCAGGTAAACAAGTTTGTACACATTATTTCTTCCACATTCCACCTCGGATCAAGCTGAAACTTTGTATTATTATTTTTTTTACCTGCAAACACAAGAATAAAAAAAAATAATTACTAATTGTTAATTTACTTATTATTTACTTTAAAAAAAAAATAGATTTTTTTTTTTTTTTTTTTTTTTTTTAAGGTAAAAGAGATAATTGTTAAAATTTCAGCTTGATCCGCGACTGGGTGTGTGAGAAAAAAAGTGTACAAACTTTTTTACCAGACAGACAGACAGAGTTGATATAAGCTTTGTAAAAGCAGTTTACTGTTTCGCCTGTACTTTAAACCTAAATCTCTATAAACTTAAATGCAGCTTACATCGGGGCTTCTTCTATATGCTACTACTACACAAAAAGCTACACAATCATTTGCTGACAGCTGTTCGCTCTAGAAACTAGATATAGGTCAACCAAGAAAAGAAAAGCTTTTTTCAAAAGAAAGAAAGTCTACACTCCAATGGCTTGCTTACGTAGGTCTAGAGACGTCACCGAGTAGCAGTAATGATCTCCCCCTCCCCCGCTATCAAACAAACACGTTTTCTACCTCGTATATTTCTGAACATTTTTTTTGTCAGTCGCCAAATCCGCCAATGCCCAACGAATGCCCAGACGAATGCCCAAATGCCGTAACGTAAATTAAATAAGGAACAGAAATGCCAACAATTTGGCACGCTACACAGTTTTGGCGCTAAAAAAGAAACTCAGGCTCTGGTCGATACAAAAGTTGAAAACCAGATCAGTTCGACGAAACTGTCTCGCGCCACTTGTTTGGTGGGTCAGAGGTTATCGAATGGAAGTGAACGGTTTCTGGGCCGGTTAGGAAGTATTTGTGAAGGTCATTTTCAAGGTCATCGAGAACATGTTAAAAAAATAATAAATTGATTTTCGAGAGTTAAAAGTAGTTAAGACCTTGTATGTATAACACACAATTTGTTTCACGAAAGATCGTCCAAAGTTAAAGCATGTTATTGTAGCTGTCACATAGTGCGGAAAAAAAAGGGTGGGGGGTGGAGTCAGAATAAAATCTTATGGAAGTCTTAAAAATCTGGAACACGATCTTAACTTTGGAATGACATGGTACAGTCATTAGGACTTGAAGCTCGAAGTCACATAGAATGGTAACCTATTTCTAGTATTTCTTTTAAATCTAGACCTTTTTTTTTCTTTACAATTCCTCTATTCAGCGTGCAAACTCATGGGCACTGAGTATGTGGGTCATGATTGGGTGGACGTGGTCACGTCCTCGGCTAGTTTAGCACAGTGTCGGCTCCATTCATTGAAGAGTTTCATTACAAACCAAAACGTTAAAGAACTTCTAGTGCACCGCCTTCTATTTCCTAGGTCTAGATCTATATAGGCCGAGCTTTAGAATGGTAAAAGCTCTACTAGATCTATATAGGCCGAGCTTTAGAATGGTAAAAGCTCTACTAGATCTATATAGGCCGAGCTTTAGAATGGTCAAAGCTCTACTAGATCTATACATTCGTTTAATCTTGTTGTTTTTTTTTTGGGCTCGGGGGTGGAGTGGTACGCGATGGAACGCGTAAAATTTTTTTCTTTTTTGTACAAAGATTACATCAACCTCTCTGTCTGTCTGGCCAAAAGTTTGTTCACCTTATTTCTCCCACACTCCCACACTCCCACACTCGGATCAAGCTGAAACTTCGCACAATTATTTCTTTTACGTCACAACACATGAATCACTAAACAACAACCAATTAGTAATTGGTAATAAATTATTGTGTTTGGTATCTCAAACAAGAGAAAGAAATAGCACTTAACTGAAGTGGTGATATAAGCTTAATTAGTCCCATTAATATTTAGATGTCTCTGAGGCTTAGTGAACATAAACATGAAATAGAAGCCATAAATAACTAGACAATCTTCCATGTTCATAGATTCTTCTCTCGCAGAGTGGTTAGCGCGTTGGCTTGAGAAGCCTGAGAAGGCTTTAGCCCAGAATTTCGAATTCAGGTCGTTCTCTTTTTTTTAAAAAAATACATTTATAAAGCTATCACCCAGATACCCCGTTCTTTCTCTCCCCCCCCCCCTTTTTTTCAACTGGTCCAGAGAAGTGATAGGATCATAGCGTGTTGAGAACGCTAAAAGCATGAAATCGCCTACCAAATCAATAGGTAAACAAATTCTAATCGCACAGATATATTATTGTTATTCTAGATCTATTACAAATTAAATTTTATGACTGATCCAAACTAATTTATACACAAAATATAGGCTTTGTTTGTTGTTGTTTTTTTAAAGTATTTTTTGTATTTTTTTTTGCTCTGTAATTTTAATATTCTTTAAAAGATTAAAGAAGGTAAATGTGTGTGTGTGTGTGTGTGTGTGTGTGTGTGTGTTTGTTTTGGTTTATATTTTATAACTTAAGAAATTATTGTCTTTTGAACCAATCGCGCGTTGGACATTGTGTACAATCTGGATGCTTAAAATATTCCCACACCCCGACCATCAATGATAAAATTCTCTAGAGATATTTAGTTTCTCTATCTCGCTATTTTAAAATATATTTTTTTTGCTTTTAATGTTTTATACATTAATATATACATACATAATACCTACATACATACATATACCCAGAACTTGGCGCCATAAAGTGTTTATATATACATTCACCAATATACACACATTTTCCTTTACCGTATCATTCTTTACATTGCCCCGAAGTTCTCTAGTTCAAAGTCTACAATTTGTCTAAACATAATCTCAAGATCATCAGGAAAGAAATTTGTATTATCTATAACAATTTTCAGTCTAGTAACCCAAACAAGTTTCCTATACTCTGCCAAAATAATAAGGTTTAAATTCCCAAGAGTTTTATTACGTAATTTGGGAACCTTGTTTAAAAGGATCGCCAGATTTACATCCACATCTGAGTCTCAATTAGCATCTAACAGACTTGTAACAGTATTTTTAACCTTAGAAAACAACGGACAATCTATAAACAAATGTTTCTCTTCCATTGCCACTGACATGTTACAAATTTTACATATACAACAGATTTTTAAAATATTGACCTTCTTATGTCCGAAAGATGTCATGCCAAAAATGAGCCAATAGGTTATTTCCCTAGCCTTGGGCGCAATGTGCTTATAATGAAGGTTTATAAAGGAATCCCTAAGTTCTGTTATACCTCTTTCCTTTCCCCATTTAATTCTGAGACCCAAGTTCTCCTTTAGTGTGCACTTCAGGGCCGTGTAAATTTCCTAGGACGTATTATATATTAAGTGTTCATTATTCAAAAGAATTTGTGAAACCGACCTATAAAATGGGTGAACAAGTGCACCAAAATAATGTGGGGTATCATTCCGAATTGTAAGTAATCACCCCACCCCATTCTAATTCCATAATAATACACTGCTACTGGAAATTTTATATGATTTCTAACTATCTGTCCGACGAACTGAAGTCTTACTGCCTTGATCTTAACTCGAATATCTTGTAAATTAATTCCCTTGTCTTGTTTATCTTGGATCAAAGTGTTATGCTTGATACATTTAATTGTGTTTCTAAAAATGAAGCTTCTAATTATTGTGTTCATTTTGAATATGAAATTAGGAGGGGGTTCTATAATACTCGCTATATAGACCACCCTTGGAATGACCATATTATTCATCTAAAGTACTCGCCATATAGACCACCCTTGGAACGACCATATTATTCATCAAAATCGAACTCCCAAAAATGGTAGACGAGGTATGCTTATACATTTTCATCAAGTTACAAGTTTTATTATAAATACTGTCCCACTGGTCTTTGGAATACTAAAGTGGATTGCTATTCCAAACTATAGCATAGATCTTGACTGTCAAGTTGAGCGAGGAGGTATATTTAAACTTCCAATTACCCAGCCACATAATGGATGACATTCCTATGTTAATTTTTGACCCGCTAGCCAGTCCAAAAGATTTAAACTTGTCCAAAATATTGATTATATCGCTCTCGCTTGATGGGAAAAACGTTGTATCCTCTGCGTAAGCTTTTAATTTAACAACAGGTGTTGGGCCAGGAATGTTACTACCCACAATTGAACTGTCTACTACACCCCTGGCGTACTGACCTTTTCAATGAGAAACTCGAACTAAGGGGGGAGTGATTTATTAACAATTTACTTGTGGCTCCCGAGTAACCTAGCCAAATAAACCCCCAGTAAATAAGAACCAATTCTACTCTTGTCGAATACCTGGAACAGAAAAGAATGGTCAACTCGATCAAAAACCTTTTCTTGGTCAATGGACAGAAGGGCAGCATTTAGGTTTTTTTCTTTGCTAAAACTGATGAAGTCTCTCAGAAAGTGATTCATTTCAAGAATACTATTTTCAGGATTGCAGCAGAATTGGTCATGACCAATGAGTTGAGGAATGAAAGGCCTTAATCTAACAAAGATAATTTCCATTAACAACTTATGATCAGTATTCAATAAAGAAATGGGTCTATAGTCATTAACAGACGTGTTGTTTTCCGATTTCTTTGGTATTAGTGTAATGTAAGCCTCATTAAATTGGGCAGGAAATTGTCCAGACTGTAACGCATCACTATACATTCGCAAGAGAAGAGGACCTAGTAAAGGAAAAAAGGCCCTATAAAACTCAAATGTTAGTCCATCAAGGCCAGGAGATTTGTTGTTTTGTGTTAAAGGTAGAGCAGTTTCAAGTTCTTCCAATGTAAAGGGGGATTCTAAATGTTCTTGTTTAAACTCAGGTAACTAACTGTCTACTGTATTTTTGTTTTCTTTTTAAGCTGCCTATGTTAAGTGACAAGATTCTGATTTCTATCATGATTGAGTTGTATTGGATTAGTTTCTATCATGATTGAGTTGTATTGGATTAGTTTCTATCATGATTGAGTTGTATTGGATTAGTTTCTATCATGATTGAGTTGTATTGGATTAGTTTCTATCATGATTGAGTTGTATTGGATTAGTTTCTATCATGATTGAGTTGTATTGGATTAGTTTCTATCATGATTGAGTTGTATTGGATTAGTTTCTATCATGATTGAGTTGTATTGGATTAGTTTCTATCATGATTGAGTTGTATTGGATTAGTTTCTATCATGATTGAGTTGTATTGGATTAGTTTCTATCATGATTGAGTTGTATTGGATTAGTTTCTATCATGATTGAGTTGTATTGGATTAGTTTCTATCATGATTGAGTTGTATTGGATTAGTTTCTATCATGATTGAGTTGTATTGGATTAGTTTCTATCATGATTGAGTTGTATTGGATTAGTTTCTATCATGATTGAGTTGTATTGGATTAGTTTCTATCATGATTGAGTTGTATTGGATTAGTTTCTATCATGATTGAGTTGTATTGGATTAGTTTCTATCATGATTGAGTTGTATTGGATTAGATGTATTTCTATTAGCATTTTAATGGTTTGGACGGCGTAGAGCTGTCCAGTTCATCTATTATAAGAGGAGGAGTCTCAGGGATCTCTGCGGTGCTGACATCCGACCGCTCTTGGCTTGGACTCACAGCCTCCTCGTCTCTAATGGCCCTTGGGCTCGCAAATATATCCTCAGAAGAAGATACAGACAAACTTCCCTTCTTTTTTAGTTTCATAGGAGGCCCAGGAGCAGATCTCACATGATCTCCAGAGCGGAATCTCTTATTCAGCTTGAAGTTTTCACTACCCTGGGCATCTGCCTCCACCACCTCAGCCTCACCCGATGTTGAATCCTCAATTACCCCTACTTTGGTATTTTTCTTTGGGGATCCCTTGGAGCCCTTTTTTACCAGAATGAAGCCATCACTCTGTAGCCATTGCTCTATAGCAGGGGTTCTCAACCTTTGGGTCGCGACGCCCTTGGGGGTCGATTGATAATTTTTCAGGGGTCGCTTATGTCTACCGAAAATATGGATTTTTTTTCCCATTCTAACATGTGAAACTTGTCACCTATTAAGTTTTTTCCGTTGAAATTTACTAACTATATTGTTATTCGAGGAAAGATGCTGCAGACAACGGAATCAGAATTTGTTCGAACATTTTGATTGTCCAGCAGATATATTTGTATAGGTTTAAATTAATGCAGATTAATGCATATCGTCTGTTAACTAAAAAGTCAAAGTGTTATTCATCTAACTTTTTTTATATCTTTAATTTTCCAAATACAGAATTTTTTTTTAAATTGGATTTGAAATAATTCATGACAATATCGAGAGCCTGAGAATCTTTACCATAATCCTTAACAACTAGAGCCCCACATGCATTAACATTTCCTGCTTTGCCTTCTAATTTGCAGAGGCCAGCCCATTCACCCACTTTCTTGGCATCATCCACCTTCAGAAGATTGATTCCATGTTCTTCAATAAGCTTGGTATACAATGGTTCATCAACACTGTTAGCTAACACACACAAATGAGTCTGTCGTTTGTCTAATGCTTTTGTGACTTCTTTAACACCTCTACATCGGCCATTATGTAATAAAGCTGTTTTAAGAACTTCTTGCAAGCCTCATATATATCCATTGAAGCACTGGAGTCTTTGGCAGCACTTGGGGTTGAGGTTTGGACATCAGTTCCTTCCGCGTCAGACATTTTGAAAGAGATCCCAGAGAAGAACGCTTATGTGGAAATTTAACACATAAATTTGAAAAATTCGTAATATATGAACTAAACCTTGTACGTTTTAAAAAAGGTTGAATAAGGCATCCATAAATTTGAATTTTAATATGTAAACTTTTTTAGAAATCCATAACCCATTGGATAACATGAAAATTGGATGAACTCTAAATGGTAGCAGGGGAGGAAAGCATTGGCTTCCCGTAGTGCTCTGCTAAGTTAGTTCCTTATAACTCCTCCATTCAGTTCATGTCACCCTTCAGTTGTCTCTCCGCAGCTATTGGACACACTTGTAGGATATGCACCACTGTTTCCTCTGTCTGCCCCATTAGTTAAAGCGGGGGGGGGGGGAATATGTCATTTGTAACGAAAATCATATTTACATGTTTCCAATCGTATCTGCTCTCTATGAGGGAAATGACTTTGAACCTGGCCATCAGATCAAATGATAATTTCTGTGACAGAACATTTGCGTATGTCTGTAGATAAAATTTCCTCCTACTTTCCAAATCTACTCAACATCTCATTGCACTTGCCAGAAATCCAATGAAAGTCAAAGTTAAAAGATTTTTAGGAGACATAAATAATTTCACTGTGCAACTTTTCTCTTTAAGTAGGCCTACCCAATTCTGGATCAAGCGTTTGCAGCCATGTTTCTATTTGTCTCGGTTGAACCTTCTTCCATTTGCAATACTAGATTTATTTCTCGAAACAGCCTGCTAGTTATCCAATTTAAATACAGAAAATTTGTCACGTGTGTGGAATGTGACTATGAAATACTAATGTAAAAAGAGACACGTCAAAAGGAAATTATTTCATTTATTTGTAATTGTTAATAAGGAGAAATATATATATCAAGAATATAATTAGGCCTACATATTGTTCCGAGATTAAACATTAAGCTTTGGCAATGCAAATCAGATACTTACAACAGGTCTCCAATTATAATTTTCTAACATCATACTTAACATCATACTTAAAAACGAAAATAATTTAATGTTGGGGTCGCGAATAAGTGAGAAATTGTAAAAAGGGGTCGCCAAGCTAAGAAAATTGAGAACCGCTGCTCTATAGTCTCCTTTTCCTGTGCTTTAGGGGGTGTCCCCTCTAACCACTTGGGCATAACTTGGGGGTACCGCTCCTTTCCTTAGGGGGCTCAACTCGAGCAGGAGCAGGACACTGATTAGACCAATGCTGGTCTATTCCGCCCGGAGGAATGCTGCCATCGCCCCAGCGTTGGTCCTCCGGTAGAAACGTCCGCCCGGGAAAGTGGATAGGTAGCAAACATAGCTCTCAGTGAGCTACCACAAGTATCCTCTAGCGAGGGTACATTACACGTGGAAGGGATGGAAAAAAAGCTCGTTTAAACCAGTCCGAAACCCTCATCAGCCCGTTTCCCAAAGGCGCCCATACGTGTGGTGATGGTCCCTTCACTGGTACGATGGGATAGCATAGGCATAAGGATGGCCCCCACGTGGGGCTTGAGCTTCCAGCACACATGAAAGGAGGAATTCATGCAGAGGTTCGGAAGAACGTGCAACATGCCAAGACGGGTGTGAATAAATGAATCACTTAGTCGACGGGGGCCTCCTGACAGGGAGATCGGTGAAGAGACAATTTCTTATCCAGGCCACGAGATAAAGCCTTTCTCTGGTCACATGGTTCATAAAAGGGGCGTGCTTGCCTCGAACCATTTGGACATCTGAACCAGGTCTATTCCGCAGTGCCAGCATTGTTGCCTTCTCCCCGGGATAGTTATTACAACTTTGTATGTCTTGGGGTCTCCTTCAGAGCGCAACTATAAGTAGTGCGGAACAGACAAACCTTTTTTTACCTTAATGGAGGATACTCATTTGTCAGATGTGCCTATCTGTGTCACCTCCACCCTGGAGCCTTCCTCTGCGAAATATTGGAAATTTTCCACTACTCTCCTTTTGGCTATAGCTGGGCAAACCCAGTGTAGCGTAATATTGGTTCTTTCCTCCTCAATTGGGATGACCTCAACCTTGAAGGTATCATTCCCAAAGGACTTACCGACAGGTCTCTCTCTCTCAATCTGCCAGATATCGGCACCAAGAACACGAATATGGGTTCTCGAAGCGATACAGAGAGGTGACGTCCACAGTCGAATTCTTGAGAGCCTCCAGGGGGCTACTCATTGAGCCTTTCATGACATTACTGCCAGACAACTTTAAGAGGAGAGTCCCCATGGGGTGGACCAACCCATTCTCCAAGTCTTTCTTTTCTATTAGAATTGTCTGGAAAGACCTTCCTCAAATAGATAAAGGAAACGCCATGTGATACGCCATTCTAAAGAAAAAAAGCGACCACCAATTAACAAATAAAATTACGATAAAAGCACAGAATTGCGATACGTAGGTAGTTTAAGCTCAAAGACAGTACTCCCTGAACATAAAAAAACAATACATCTTGATTGAGGTGCAGAGACCACGCGTAGAAAATCACAATAAATATGCAAATAAATAAAAGTCTAGATCTAGACTAAATAATGCAACATATGGTATGGTTGGTATGTTAAACAATTTTAAAGTTAAATATTTTACGCATATATACATAAAATTCATGTTATATCTATAGTTTCTGACTGTCTTAACAAGAAAAATATAAACAAGAAAAGTTGTAAAAATATTTTTTTTTAAGAAAGCCAATACCTCCTTTATACAACTGATTCTAATCATTATTTACTTACTTTTGACATTAATAGTTTTAAATTCCTGTTAGCAAATACTTACTACAGTTGAATACGGCTCATTTCGATTGAACTAGAGTATTTTTCTTTTTTTTTCCGAAAGAGAGAGAAAGAGTGAGAGCAAAGAATGGTACTTTGTAACACTGTTAAAAAAACAAAACAAGAACATTGGTGGGCCAATAGGAATCGGGACCGCTCCTTTATATCCAAGACCAACGGAAAACTTCTTGTCTACCGGAGAGGTTCTCCTAACATGCTTAGTAATAATTATTTTAAAAATATTTAAATACAAAAAAAATTAAGGTTTTCAATGTGAGTTGAAACATTATAAAGTAATATTGCGATATAAACAAGTGTTTCTCATTTGCAATGAACCCATGTCGTTCATAAGCCAGCCCTATCTCCTGATAGTTCACTTCTAACAAAACTATATATACATCCATGACCGATGACGAAAGAAAAACACAGAAAACAAAAAAAAAATATTTCCGAAAAAATTTAAAAAATCTAACAAAATCTTTTATATATAAAAAGATATTGTCTATTGCACTGAAACTCGATACACCTACGAGCTATATTGTTGTGTAGTACTGAAAGTAATAAAACACTTTCTGACGGGGACTTTGTTAAAAAGTATACGATTCATTTCTGACAAGTTTTATGTCTTTTAAAAAAAAGAGATTTTAAACTAAGTTTATCTCGAAAAACATCTAGAGTTGAATCGACACATACAATTGTCTATCCCAGTTAACTTCCAAGATAAGTCAAGGTCAGTTCTGCTCCATTAGCATGGACGAATCGGTCTTAATGAATGATACAGCGCAATAGATTTTATTTTTAAGAAAAATGTTGTGAAACTAAAACATTGAGCATGCCAGCGTTCATTGAGGGCAGTAACCAAAGGGCCCGAGAGTTGTCATGAATTTGTAGAAGGTTAATGAATTAGAAATACCTAGGAGAAATGGAGCTCCAAATACGATAGGGGAAATATTTGGATATGTTGGGATTTTCAAGTAAAACTCTCCCAAGAACAATGTTTCCTGACTGCATCATGTAACAAGACATTCTCTGTAAAACTGCCTTAAAATAATAATCCTCGATGTAATAGAAAAGATTGTAAATACTAATTGCTTCCGTAATCTGATTACTTTGATAGGCTCAACTACATGAAGGCAAGACGGCTTAGTGTAGGATGTCACAGTTGATTTTATGAGTTCATCTAGGGGTTTACTAACTTGACCGTTTTCCCCACCTCAACATGTTAATGCAATAACCAACAAACATCAGCATTCCAAGTTGCATGATAGATGGTCATCACTAAATGGTCATTCAAACTGAAGAGGGAATAACTGACCAACGATTGTTCAATAAGAACAATATTTAATAATACGCTAAATACAAATAAACAATATATTTCGAACATATGCCAATCAATGAATCATGGATATTTAAGTATTGCATTGGTAATTTACAACTAACACAAATCACACACGCACGCTCCATTTCGGCCATATGGTCATACGGATCGGTAGCTTCAAATACTATTATACGACTCAAGAAACAGTCACGGCTCCAAGGGCGAGCCCAAGACTACACTCTCCATCATAATTACAAGCCTAACACCTGTTAAAAAGGGGGAGACAGTGAAACTGTAGCGTGCCCAGATTCTACAGCCAAAAAGCTCTCTCTGCTTTAAGGACAATATGGCAACTAAGTGTGACGTAAAGACACACACACACTGGTCTCGACACCAAAACACGCCCACTACAAACTACTTCCTAGACATCAAAACACAACTATTCAGCACGAAAAGAACACTTCACGCGCACACCACATTGGATTCTTCTACAAGGAAATTTGGGCGCTGAAAAAAAACAACTAGTGTCTTTTCACAGATTTTCTGTCACATAAATAAATTAAATATTAAGGTACGTGCAAATCAATTGAGTAATGGTATCTTAAGGGCCACTTTAAATATTTGAAACAAAAACTTTTTTTAAAGGTATACATCAGTGAGTTAAATTGTCTAGCCACATTGGACGAGTTTCAATTCAGGCACTAGTAAAGGAAGACAAGTTTTGGTGTTATAAAGATAACACATTTTAAAGGAGATTTTAAGACTTCACTTGCTATTGAAAAAGATATTTTCAAAAAGCTTTTAGTGTGTACGGTAAAGTAATGAAACCAGACTTGAATTAATTGAACTTCTATCTAATAGTCGGAGGTGCGGTGGCAGAGCGGTAAAGCGCTTGCTTATAAATCGAGGTCCCGGGTTCGAATTCTGGTGAAGACTGGGATTTTTAATTTCGGGATCCTTGAGCGGCTCTGAGTCCACCCAGCTCTAATGGGTACCTGACATTAGTTGGGGAAAAGTAAAGAAAGTTGGTCGTTGATACCCTCGTTAATCGTAGGTCACAGAAACAGATGACCTTTACATCATCTGTACTATAGACCACAAGGTCTGAAAGGGGAACCTAACTTTACTTTTAACTATCTAATAGTCATCTTTTTTAACAATTGTTTTCTCAGTATTCCAATATTAGAATACTACAAGGGGCGTGTCGACCTCCAGCTTTCCAAAAGGAAAAGCCTAAAAAAAAAGTCAGCGGCAGCACTAGATAAACAAGGAAAAACTTATTGGACACTTTAGAAAAACTAATTTCAGATCTGAACTTTTATAAAAGCACTGCAGCTTGAATTTATAGATGACACTAGCTCAATTTTGATAGCCTTAGATCTATTACAAATTTCATAATTTTTATTTATTATGGCCCGCCAATTTATTTTCTATACATTTTTGGCCCGCTCCTAAAAATGTTTGCTCATCACTGTTCTAACAGAAATGTGTATGTCACAAATTTTCTCTTAACAGAAATGTGTATGTCACAACTTTTATCCATACAGAGGAGAGCGGGCTGGAAATGATCACGTAGTTTTACGTCTCAGGATCATCGTGACTACGCCTCAGAGCGAATACCATTACACTACTTATTCCTACATTTAGTACAATCATTTGTATTTAATAAATGTTGTTAAACTATACCAGCGTCAACGTTAGTACAACCCCAATGGGAACATTGGCCTCCGGGCCGCCTCCGGGCGTTTTTCGTAAGGCTTTCTTTTAGTCCCGTCAATTTCAAGATACTTGGTTTTATATGGCGCACCATCGAAAGTTCTTTTGTTAGTCTATTCCTTTCATCCCAATGGATGATACCTCAGTTGTGCTTTCCAATAGATCTATTTGTACCTGCACACTTGGTACATCTGATTGATGTGTGAACAACGTTACTAAATCTACTTTCAAATGAACAAGAAAAGAAATTCAATTCCTACTAAAAGAGAAGATCTAATTTTATGAACATTTGACTGTTTTTGTGATAATTGAGATTTGAAAAGATCATATTTTTTCACAACTACTTTCATCTCCTCCGGCCTAATTTCTGTCAACTCTGCACCCCCCCCCCCCCATGGGTACGCCTTTGTCTTACCGGAGAGAGAGAAAGAAAGCGAGAGAAAGAGAGAGACATATTTTCTGACTACTGTCTGTGACATGTTCAAAAATTTAAAAAAAAAAAAAGGTCTGGCAGTTCACCAAAAACCAGTAAGAGAGCCAGTGAATGTATTCAGCAGAATGTCCACGCTTCACCCGCCCCGAGGGACATCGGATGGAAACAGACATCTTACAGGATGTTAAGCGTAGACACAAACTGACACAGAGAATGCTAAATTGCTAACCATATTGTTTAACTTGGACCACACGTACACTCACAGACCTTGATACACACACACACACACATTAAAGCCCATGCACACAATGAAGCACAAACACACTACAGAAATGTATAAGTATCCAAATAGTATAGAAGATGTATTTACATACAATAGATGTATTCACATACAAGAGATGTAATGTATTCACATATAATAGATGTATCCACATACAAGAGATGTATCCACATACAATAGATGTAATGTATCCCCATACAATTGATGTATTCACATACAAGAGATGTATACACAAACAACAGAAATATTTACATGTAATAAATGTGTCCTCAGACAATACCTTCGATGAATAAACAACAATAGATATATCCCAAACCCCACACAATTTATGTCTGTGGCATTTTACGTCTCGCGAGACGATCTTTTCCCTTTGCAACTTCTTGTGTGACTAAAGAGGCCAATCCTTGATACACAGCTGCGATCACAGGTTGGGCATATAAAATCACCAGGCGCCATTGCATTTTCACCTTTCTTTCTGCTTCTGTTGTGTATGACATCTGCAATCTGTGACCCTTCCTTTATGCTCTCTCTCCATGTGGATCTGTCCAGTGCCACCTCTTCCCAGTTGCCAGTGTCGATTTTGAAGAGCTTCATGTCGCGTTTGCATACATCCGTATAACGTAAAAGTGGGCGACCAGCGGCTCTCCTGCCTTCAATTAGATCGCCATACAGGATGTCCTGTGGAAGTCGACCTACTGGCATTCTACGAACGTGGCCAAGCCAGCCAAGGCGTCTGCTGCTGATAACAGAGCGGATGTCCTGGCATCCTGCTCTATGTAGCACTTCCTCATTTGTTATCTTATCTTGCCACCTTATTTTAAAGATCCGCCTTAGGCATCGGAGGTGGAAGACATTCAGCTTTTTTTCCTGCCATGAGTAGGTTGACCATGTTTCACTTCCGTACAGCAAGGTGCTCAACACACAGGTCCGGTAGACTAGGGCTTTAGTCCTGCTAGTCAGCAATATGTTGTCCCAGACTCTTTTCTGCAACCGTGACATGGTGGCCATTGCCTTGGCTATCCTGTTGTTTATGTCTTTATCCAGTAGAGTGTTGTTGGATATGATGGAGCCAAGGTAACAAAAGTGATCAACAATTTCTAGTGGTTGGCCATTAATGCTTACTTGAGGTGCAGTGTTTGTGTTTTGGACAAGTATCTTAGTCTTGCTTTGACTGATGTTTAAGCCGAACTTCTGGCAAGCAGCAGACAGTTTGTCAACCATGGACTGTAGCTGAATATCAGAATCAGCCACAATAGCTGCATCATCGGCATACAGGAGTTCCCTGACGAGTAGCTTCCTAACCTTGGTTTTTGCCCGCAGCCTTGATACATTAAATAGTTTTCCAGAGGATCTTGTATGGAGAAACACACCTTCGTTTATGTCGCTGTACGCATAATGCAGTAGACAGGAGAAGAATATGCCAAACAGAGTAGGTGCGAGCACACATCCCTGCTTGACACCACAGCAAACCTCAAAAGGTGCTGATTGGGCTCCATTGAATTTGACAGTACATTTAGTTTCCTCGTGAAAACCCTCAATTAACTTCAGTAGTTTGGGAGGGCAACCTATTTTCCTCAGGAGTTTGAAAAGGCCACTTCTGCTGACCATGTCAAAAGCTTTAGTCAGATCGACAAAAACAATGTAAAGGGGTCTGTCTCTCTCTCTAAATTTCTCCTGCAGTAGTCGTAGAGAAGATATCATGTCTATAGTGGACCTACCACTCCTGAATCCACACTGAGACTCTGGGTAGACTCTAGAAGCTATCACTTGCAGCCTGGATAGTGTCACTCTAGCAAAGATTTTGCCCACTATACTGAGAAGAGAGATACCCCTATAGTTGTTGCAATCACTCCGATCCCCTTTGTTCTTGTATATTGTGACTATAGTTGCGTCACGCATGTCCTGTGGGACATGACCTGTTTCCCAACAGCGGCAGAGGAGAATATAGAGTTCAGGGAGCAGGAGTGATTCGTTGACTTTCACTACTTCCACTGGGATACCATCACTCCCAGGAGATTTTCTATTTTTTAAGCAGTTAATGGCTTTTTTGAGGTCACTAAGGCTCGGAAGCTCATCTAGGCATTCCAGTACTGGAAGATCTGGTAGAGAAGCCAGGGCGACATCGTCTACTGTATTCTGTGTGGCATAGACTTCGAGGTAGTGTTCTGTCCATCGTTCTAGCTGCTTGGTTTGATCTGTAATTTTTTCTCCTGATTTGGATAGAAGGGGGGCAGGCTTAGACACTGCTGGACCCAGGGCCGCTTTAATGACATCAAATAGAGCTTTGCTATTTCCTGAGTGGAGACTGTCTTGGATTCTGTTGCAGGTATCCCTCCAAAAGTTGTTAGCACATTTTCTAGCCATTTGTTTTGCCTCTTTATTAGCACTTTTGAAGGCCTCCAAAGATTTTGGATTAGGCTTTGTCTTGTGAGCGAGGTGTGCAGATCGTTTTTTCTCGATGCAAGGTTCCATATGTGCTAGATTCGCCTCAAACCAGTCTACATTTTTGTGTTTTTGAGGCCCAAAGGCGGTGATTGCCGAATTGTAGATTACGTCTCTTAATTTCTCCCATCTGATCGAGATGTCTTCTTCATCACTTAACGAGGGGATTGAACTGTTCAGGAGCTCGCCAAAGAGTGCACACTTCTCTGGGTCACCTACATGGTTGACGTTAATTCGCCTAGTTCTGGGTTGAGTGGAAGTGTAAGCCTTCTTGAGAAGTAGTTTGATTTTGCTTAGCACTAGTGAATGGTCTGAGTTGCAGTCCGCACTATGGTATGAACGGGTGTGGATGACACTTTTCAGATCCATCCTTCGGGTGATGCAGAGGTCAAGCTGGTGCCACCTTTTTGAGCGTGGGTGCTGCCAAGAGACTTTATGGCGTTCCTTGCCAGAGAAGAATGTGTTTGTTACACACAGTTCATGAGAGCTACAGAACTCGAGTAGCCTTTGGCCATTGTCATTTATTTTGCCAACACCATGAGGTCCCAGGCATTTTGGCCATGCATCATTTCCATCACCAACACGGGCATTAAAGTCTCCATTTATATAGAGGTGCTCGGATTTTGGAATACTTTTAATTACGTCCTCCAGAGCTTGAAAGAATCTGTCTTTGTCCTCTTCTGGTGCAGCAAGGGTTGGTGAGTAAGCACAGATTATATTAACTTTGCCTTGCGGTGATGCAAATTTCATGTGTGCTACTCTTTCATTGCCAATGGGAAACATTGCAATGCAGGGGACGAGACTGTTTCTTATTGCAAAGCCGACGCCATGTATTCTAGGGCTTTGTTCTGGTTTTCCTTGCCAGTAGAATGTATAGTTGCTTTCTGTAAGAGATCCACTGTCTGCCAGTCTGGTTTCTTGCAGGCAGGCCACATCAATGTTTAGTCTGCTGAGTTCTCTGTCGATGATAGCTGTTTGTCGCATGTCGGTGACGAGTTCAGGGTCAGTATTGAAGCCAGGACACATTGTCCGTATGTTCCAGCTTGCTAAACGCATTAATGTTGAGGGTTTTCTTTTCATTTTATTTGCAGGTGCGGGTGAGCAGCTTGCTTTTTGATTTTGTCTTAGCACCAAGCACCCAGTGGTGCGGCAAGCTGTGGCGGGATAGCACTTTATTGTCCGAGGGCTGCTCGGCTTAAGGCAGGCAGTAGCTATCCAGTGAGGCTAAAAAGCCCCTCCTACCGTCAAGAGTGGTCCCTGGCGTTCCAGCTTACGCCAATCAGCTAGGAACTTATCACCGGTAACTACCACTCTCCGTGTTTTTTCAAAGACATTACTGTCAGAGATGGAGTGACCTCTCCATTGCTGGGGGAAAGCCTGGGCAGTAAATTTGCGAGTGCTGGGCTGCCCACACGTCAGCACCCGCCTCTCTTCCATACTGACCGGGTCCAAAGGGATGGCGAGCCATCACAATTTGGGGACAGGTGGCTGCAGGAGTTTGCCAGAGAGCAGTAGTCTTACTACTGTCCCCCCGCCTACAGGGCTCCAGGACCGGATTTTCTGTTAGGGTTTACTCCCTTAGCCTTAGACCTTACAGGGACACACACACAAGGCAGTGCGGCTATTGACCTATAGCTAGGGGTTTGGTTTGTGGGCAACAGGGCGTGTCCGCACTCCGACGGGCCATGCCTGCCTCACATCTTGGGGCCTAACCTCCTCCGAGACCCTTGCAGTTTAGCCTAAAGCTTCGCAGCCTCAGTTTCCATCTGCCACCACGAGGAGGTACTGCATAGGACTTGCTGTGGAGAGGCTATGTACTGGCAAGAGAGACTTACAAAATTGCTCCCCTTTCACAGATGCTAGCCAGCGGTGGCAACAAGTTAAGCTACCACACTAGACGCTTCACACAGCCATTGGACAGACAATTTATGTATACATTTACTATCGATGTATCCCAATTCAAATTACATGTATTCCATTACATTCGATGTATTCACACACCATAGATGCCACCACATGCATGTATTCCATACAACCAAGAACAGCAACCCGAAACTCTTGTTCTAGCGTCTCAAGACATTTGTCCCGCCTGTCACTAACCTAAAAATACTCTGTGGCACAATGTATCGAAAAACTTCTGCATCTATAGTCAGATAAATAGTTTATCAAATAGAAACCGAACTAATTGAATTGTAGCAACGGCCAATACGACTCCACTCCAGCAGTTTAAAAAAAACAGACCATGTATATATGCATATGTAGACTCTATTGGCCACTACAATTGTATTGAAAATATAAGAGCTTTAGGAGTCATCCTCTCCTGAGGTCATAAAGAGTCATCCAAAACAATTCCGAAAACGATCAATTTTATTTATTTTCAAGTATGAAGATACTGTAAACGAGGCGGTGGAAAAGATTGCCTCGTTTTGGGGAGTCTGAAAAGATGGGGCAGACGTAGGCCTGAAATGGTTGCAAACACAATAATTACATTCTTCACTGGGCATTAAAACAGCGCAAATTTACGTAATGCTGCAGACCTTGGCACTTTACGCCACAGATTGAGGACGGCGTTGGACCAGGGTACGCTGGGTTTATTTCTCCGCCAAGGCAATTTATTAAGACAAGTTTACGGTCGATTCCGGCTGTCACTTTGCTGAATTCGATTTGTTGCTTGGAATAAGAGAGGTCAGTGGGGGCCACGCCTGTCTGTTTACGACCTGATCTAGTTCTGAAGTCAGATACATACATTTTCTGTTCTTGACCCCTGGCCACTCACTGTGAATACGTTTAAATGACGTTTCCGCAAAGAAATGAAAAATAATAATAAAAAATAAATAAATAAACATTCAACAGTGCTACATTGAAAGCTGCACTAAAAACTTCAATGGTGATGTGTGTGAGTATACGTGGAGCGCTATGTTTTTAATTCAAATAATATTAAATGCTTCTTTTTTTAAAGTCTATTTTGAATGACAAACATTGGACTTTTTACAAAGCTTGTAATGGCTTTATCAACTCACTCTGTATGTGTGGTAAAAAGTGTGTACACGTGATATATCTCCCACACCATTCTCGGATCATGTTCAAACTTCGTACAACTATTTATTGTCATAGACAAAATATGAAGTAATAAAAAAAAACAACAATCAGTCAATTAGTTACTAGTAATTAATTATTTTGTTTGATACCAACAAGGGAAACTAATCCTTCAGTATTCACAGATGTGGCTAAATTTGTTGGGTTAAGTCCCCTCAAATAATTGAACAAGTTATTTCTCCCACACGCACTCATCAATCAAGTTGATACTTTAAGAAATTATTTATTGTACCTGACAAAGCATGAATCAGTAAAATATAATAACCAATTAGTCAATTAATTATTGGTAATTAATTATTTTGTTTAATATCGAATAATGGAAATAACTTGTATATATATAGATAATCTTTGAGTCTTTTTTAAAGGATTTTTTATGTTTTTCTTGTTAAATAATGCTGTGTTCATAGCTATCGTTTTAGTTTCGAATATACGTTTGATAGCATGATTGCTGACCATCAACTGTCCATCGCTAACGCTAGAGATCAAATAAAATATTCAGAAGTACACAAAGATACAGGCCCATTGTATATTTCCTTTTCTAGGACGAAACTCTCATAAGTGCTCTTTCTTCCTAAGTGCCATTATCTCGGAAAGGGTTGCCTGAATCAGCCAGAAAAACCAATGAATTAGTAGAGTTTTAAGTCTCTAGTTAACAGATAACGTGTCGACCATAGTTAATGCCCAGACTTTCTGTTCGTTGTGGACGTAAATGTCTCTCCAGAGTTCTACAGTCACAAAACAACCTGCTCTAGGAGATGAACCACGGTCGGTAAACGACTGAAGGAGGTCAACAGAATCAAAATGCACTGATGGCATCACCAAGTATCCCTAATGTCATCTTTTTATTAGAAGAACGTCTATAATTTATAAGATAAGACGTCGTAGATAATTTGGAACACTTCCGTCAACTAGCGGGAGAGAGGGGATGAGAGCTTGATTGCTGGTTATGTCTGTAAGAGCCTGGAATGTTCGCCAACTCTGTCTGTAAGAGCCTGGAATGTTCGCCAACTCTGTCTGTAAGAGCCTGGAATGTTCGCCAACTCATATCTGTAAGAGCCTGGAATGTTCTCCAACTCATGTCTGTAAGAGCCTGGAATGTTCGTCAACTTCTGTCTGTAAGAGCCTGAAATGTTCTCCAACTCATGTCTGTAAGAGCCTGGAATGTTCGTCAACTTCTGTCTGTAAGAGCCTGGAATGTTCTCCAACTCATGTCTGTAAGAGCCTGGAATGTTATCCCACTCTGTCTGTAAGAGCCTGGAATGTATCTCCAACTCTGTCTGTAAGAGCCTGGAATGTTATCCAACTCTGTCTGTAAGAGCCTGGAATGTTATGCAACTCTGTCTGTAAGAGCCTGGAATGTATCTCTAACTCTGTCTGTAAGAGCCTGGAATGTTCTCCAACTCATGTCTGTAAGAGCCTGGAATGTTCGCCAACTCTGTCTGTATAAGCCTGGAATGTTCTCCAACTCTGTCATAATAGCCTGGAATGTTCTCCAAATCATGTCTGTAAGAGCCTGGAATGTTCTCCAAATCATGTCTGTAAGAGCCTGGAATGTATCTCCAACTCTGTCTGTAAGAGCCTGGAATGTTCTCCAACTCTGTCTGTAAGAGCCTGGAATGTTCTCCAACTCTGTCTGTAAGAGCCTGGAATGTATCTCCAACTCTGTCTGTAAGAGCCTGAAATGTTCTCCAACTCTGTCTGTAATAGCCTGGAATGTTTTCCAACTCATGTCTGTAAGAGCCTGGAATGTTCTCCAACTCTGTCTGTAAGAGGCTGGAATGTTCTCCAACTCATGTCATAATAGCCTGGAATGTTCTCCAAATCATGTCTGTAAGAGCCTGGAATGTTCTCCAACTCATGTCTGTAAGAGCCTGGAATGTTCTCCAACTCTGTCTGTAAGAGCCTGGAATGTTCTCCAACTCTGTCTGTAAGAGCCTGGAATGTTCTCCAACTCATGTCTGTAAGAGCCTGGAATGTATCTCCAACTCTGTCTGTAAGAGCCTGGAATGTTCGCCAACTCATGTCTGTAAGAGCCTGGAATGTTTTCCAACTCATGTCTGTAAGATCCTGGAATGTTCGCCAACTCATGTCTGTAAGAGCCTTGAATGTTCTCCAACTCATGTCTGTAAGAGCCTGGAATGTTCTCCAACTCATGTCTGTAAGAGCCTGGAATGTTCTCCAACTCATGTCTGTAAGAGCCTGGAATGTTCGCCAACTCATGTCTGTAAGAGCCTGGAATGTTCTCCAACTCATGTCTGTAAGAGCCTGGAATGTTCTCCAACTCATGTCTGTAAGAGCCTGGAATGTTCTCCAACTCATGTCTGTAAGAGCCTGGAATGTTCGCCAACTCATGTCTGTAAGAGCCTGGAATGTTCTCCAACTCATGTCTGTAAGAGCCTGGAATGAACGCCAACTCATGTCTGTAAGAGCCAGGAATGTTCGCCAACTCATGTCTGTAAGAGCCTCCAATGTTCGCCAACTCTGTCTGTAAGAGCCTCCAATGTTCGCCAACTCTGTCTGTAAGAGCCTGGAATGTTCTCCAACTCTGTCTGTAAGAGCCTGGAATGTTATCCAACTCATGTCTGTAAGAGCCTGGAATGTTATCCAATTCATGTCTGTAAGAGCCTGGAATGTTCTCCAACTCATGTCTGTAAGAGCCTGGAATGATATCCAACTCATGTCTGTAAGAGCCTGGAATGTTCTCCAACTCTGTCTGTAAGAGCCTGGAATGTTATCCAACTCTGTCTGTAAGAGCCTGGAATGTTCTCCAACTCATGTCTGTAATAGCCTGGAATGTTCTCCAACTCATGTCTGTAAGAGCCTGGAATGATCGCCAACTCATGTCTGTAAAAGCCTGGAATGTTCTCCAACTCATGTCTATAAGAGCCTGGAATGTTATCCAACTCTGTCTGTAAGAGCCTGGAATGTTCTCCAACTCATGTCTGTAATAGCCTGGAATGTTCTCCAACTCATGTCTGTAAGAGCCTGGAATGTTCTCCAACTCATGTCTGTAAGAGCCTGGAATGTTCTCCAACTCTGTCTGTAAGAGCCTGGAATGTATCTCCAACTCTGTCTGTAAGAGCCTGGAATGTTCTCCAACTCATGTCTGTAATAGCCTGGAATGTTTTCCAACTCATGTCTGTAAGAGCCTGGAATGTTCTCCAACTCTGTCTTTAAGAGCCTGGAATGTATCTCCAACTCATGTCTGTAAGAGCCTGGAATGTTCTCCAACTCTGTCTGTAAGAGCCTGAAATGTTCTCCAAATCATGTCTGTAAGAGCCTGGAATGTTCTCCAACTCATGTCTGTAAGAGCCTGGAATGTTCTCCAACTCTGTCTGTAAGAGCCTGGAATGTTCTCCAACTCTGTCTGTAAGAGCCTGGAATCTTCTCCAACTCATGTCTGTAAGAGCCTGGAATGTATCTCCAACTCTGTCTGTAAGAGCCTGGAATGTTCGCCAACTCATGTCTGTAATAGCCTGGAATGTTCTCCAAATCATGTCTGTAAGAGCCTGGATTGTTCTCCAACTCATGTCTGTAAGAGCCTGGAATGTTCTCCAACTCTGTCTGTAAGAGCCTGGAATGTTCTCCAACTCTGTCTGTAAGAGCCTGGAATGTTCTCCAACTCATGTCTGTAAGAGCCTGGAATGTATCTCCAACTCTGTCTGTAAGAGCCTGGAATGTTCGCCAACTCATGTCTGTAAGAGCCTGGAATGTTCTCCAACTCTGTCTGTAAGAGCCTGGAATGTTCTCAAACTCATGTCTGTAATAGCCTGGAATGTTTTCTAACTCATGTCTGTAAGAGCCTGGAATGTTCTCCAACTCATGTCTGTAAGAGCCTGGAATGTTCTCCAACTCAT
This sequence comes from Biomphalaria glabrata, assembly GCF_947242115.1. Classification (NCBI taxonomy): domain Eukaryota; kingdom Metazoa; phylum Mollusca; class Gastropoda; family Planorbidae; genus Biomphalaria; species Biomphalaria glabrata. The sequence continues at coordinate 18,099,887 of NC_074712.1, forward strand.
GTCTGTAATAGCCTGGAATGTTTTCTAACTCATGTCTGTAAGAGCCTGGAGTGTTCTCCAACTCATGTCTGTAAGAGCCTGGAATGTTCTCCAACTCATGTCTGTAAGAGCCTGGAATGTTCTCCAACTCATGTCTGTAAGAGCCTGGAATGTTCTCCAACTCATGTCTGTAAGAGCCTGGAATGTTCGCCAACTAACTTGGCATGCTATTGTAGCCGGTGCCGGTATACAATGGTCGCTTCTTTGTCTCCTTGTATGTCATTACTTAACCTTTCTATCAGGACATAAAATAGAAACATATTGTTAGCAATTATAAATAGTTTGAATTGATTTTTTATGGTACATTTCTTTCGTGTAAATGTTTACCTGCTAAAGTTTCATTTTCAGAGCGTGGTTGATTTATAAATAACATAGCACTGCTCACTAGTATAGTCTACAATTTCTGACCCGGAAGTGTTTTGTAAATGTCAGTTTCCTTTCTTCCTGCATTGCAAGTTTTTTTGCCCTCAGTCCTTTCCAAAATCACTAAATGTTGGCACTGTGATTCAGTCCCTTGGTAACTGGTTCATTCAGGGTGATTTTAAAAGTTAAACTTTAACTCTTTTGAGTAGCTCTCTTGTGTGATTTAAATCTTACATGAACGTGTGTCATAGAAAGTAGAAACATTATTTAATAGTCTCCCTTCACCCAAAAAAGGGGGTGGAGCTATATATGTGAAAATCATGTTTTTATTCTATTGTAGGTATGTAGAAAGTTCTCCACCACCCACCCACCCCCTCACACATGTGAAAAAAAAATTGACTACGTTACTGTATGTATAAATATAATCAAGGGCGTCTCTCGGAGGAAATAAAAGAGTACAATCAAAGCGTTCCTCCTTAAGCACATACAAATATTAAATCAAATTGTCTCTCCCCGTGAAGCAGGCTTAGGCTCTCCACAGTTATGCAAACTTGTAGCAGTGATCAATACATGGGTTACCGTGACACTGATCAGTTTTGACAGTCCGAGATGAAATCGGTTTCCATGTAGAAATTGGATTACGTTCAAATGTTTCGGTATCCAGGAAGTCGTTTGTCACGCTGGACGTGAACTGCCACGGTAGTAAAACACTTAAGACTTCCGAAAGTCGTGAAAATGTATGAGGAACACTCGTAGGACAACGTGATCAACACGAAGGTTTTAGACTTGCAACACTAGTTTATTAGATACTCGCACATTCGAGTCCCACTTTGTTATGTGACATCTATACAACTGGGCTAGGCTTGAGTTCTGGTGCTAGTTAATGTATCAAAATTTTTCTTGAGATTCTTAAATAATGTTTACATGACTTGCTGAAGAGTAGACTTATAGTATATGCATAGAGTTTGTTTTACAGGGCTTAGATGGTCCTACAGAATTATTGCATCCTAGCCCAAACCTCTGAGTACGGCAGAGTAGGGTTTGAACTCGGGACCATCGAAACGACAGTTCGGAACTCATGCCACACATCCAGACTGGCACAGACGACTCTGTATTAATTGTAAGTCTCTGTTTGTGTCTGTGTGTGTGTGTTGAGTTTCATTTATCGTGGTCAGTGTCTAGAGTCTAGACCATTCTTTCAATGATACACAGAAGTCTTAATTTAATAATACATTATAATATTGATACTAAAAATATTTTCTTTTCAAAACTACGGGTTTTATACAAAATATCAGCGACCAAATGTTTAAAATTACTTTCAGACATATAATCTTTTTAAAATGGAAGGTTTATTCAACTTTTGATAATTATTTTGATCCAAATTATACCCAGAACGCTTCCAAACCCATACAATGAGATTCATGTAATAAAAAACACGGATTATTCTTTCTTCATTCGCCTCACATCTGATTAACAATGCCCAGCAAACCTGTTTCACTAGAAAAACTTTAATTAATAATAAATAGCCAATGGCTAAAGCGAGCATCTGAATGTTTAACCCATTGATCAGCTAATAAAGTAACAGTTTGATAGAATAACAATGGAACTATGTTGGTTTTTTTTTTTTGGTTATCAAAGCAATTTAGGCTATTTATTGCGCATTGCATTGGAAGTGATAGCCTTGTAGGCCTGAGTTGAGGCAAAAGAAAAAGAATCGCCTATTTAGCATGGTGCTCAGCACTATATTAACAATAATATTTGCATAGTAAACTTTATTCTGCACATTTTTTTAAGATATTTAGTAATTTTTATTTTTAAAAAAGCTTTGTAAGTTATTTTTTTCAATTCCTACTACTAGCTTAAACTTTTTTTCATGAATGGACAATATGGTGGGAAAAGTTCCTTATTTCGAGATCATTCGTAAAAATTTTCTTAGAACTTTGACAATTTAAATTTACGGCCTTTCTTTGGGGAAAAAAACACTAGCTGATTCGCCACACAGTAAAAGCTCTGGTTTGACCGTTACAATTTTTCAGAATTATTTAATCAATTTTAATTTGGCTTACAAATTTTCAGAAATGAAAAGATGACGTCAGACGGCTTCAGCGGGAATTACCGCATTCGACTTATATGTTTGTTTGTATTCAAAAGTAAGTTGAATAAATACATAGACTTACAGGAACATTTTGCGCTCTGTTTTATGTCAGTGTAAACTCCAAGAATGTTTGGATATCATAGACATATATTGAAAAATACAAATGTAAACTACTAGGCCAGTTCTGGACTCTAGATTGATGAGTGTGGGAAGTTCAATGGAAACTACTAGGCCAGTTCTAGACTCTAGATTGATGAGTGTGGGAAGTTCAATGGAAACTACTAGGCCAGTTCTAGACTCTAGATTGATGAGTGTGGGAAGTTCAATGGAAACTACTTGGCCAGTTCTAGACTCTAGATTGATGGTTGTGGGAAGTTCAATGGAAACTACTAGACCAGTTCTAGACTCTAGATTGATGGTTGTGGGAAGTTCAATGGAAACTACTAGGCCAGTTCTAGACTCTAGATTGATGGTTGTGGGAAGTTCAATGGAAACTACTTGACCAGTTCTAGACTCTAGATTAATGGTTGTGGGAAGTTCAATGTAAACTACTTGGCCAGTTCTAGACTCTAGATCGATGGTTGTGGAAAGTTCAATGGAAACTACTAGACCAGTTCTAGACTCTAGATTGATGGTTGTGGGAAGTTCAATGGAAACTACTAGACCAGTTCTAGACTCTAGATTGATGGTTGTGGGAAGTTCAATGTAAACTACTAGGCCAGTTCTAGACTCTAGATTGATGAGTGTGGGAAGTTCAATGGAAACTAATTGGCCAGTTCTAGTATCTAGATTGACGATTGTGGGAAGTTCAATGGAAACACTCAGGAAGCAAGAAATGAAAAGAAAGAGAAATCCTAGAGCACCATCAGCTTCAGTTAAGGTCACGTCTGCTTTGTCTCTAAACTGTGAAGTAAAGCTGGTGTGAATCACAACCTAAACAGGATCGTTTATCGTCAGCAAGTCAGCAGGGCAGCAAAACAGAGACGATATGCTATATTTTAGAAGAGGAGATATTTAAGAAAAGGCTATATATTAGAAGAAGTGATATTTTACAAGTTGCAAGATTTTAGAAGAGGTTAGATTTTAGTAGAGGCAAGATTTTAAAAGAGACTAGATTTTAGAAGAAGCTAGATTTTAGAAAAGGCTAGATTTAGAAGAGGCTAGATTTAGAAGAGGTTAGATTTTAGAAGAGGCTAGATTTTAGAAAAGGCTAGATTTAGAAGAGGCTAGATCAGTGTTTCTCAAACTGTGTGCTGCGGCACACTAGTGTGCCGCCGAAGATTTGCAGGTGTGCCGCGGGAGTTTTCAGAACGCCACACGTGCAGGCGTTACACAAGTCTGCCTACTATTAAATTTGTATTTTAGGTTGCGACGACATCCACACTTGTAACGACCAGTAATAGTAGTGGAGCGCTCCATAGTGACGGAAAGGGCTGTTAGCTCTTCAGGTTATGGAATTGTCCACTATACATATATTATTATAATGACTAAAAGTTGGCCGTCTTAGCAGACGCACAGCAGTTCTTGAATTGGTAACGATAATAATAAGCGATGTGTTTCATGTAAATTGTTTAGGTGTATGCTAATAATAACAAATTATAAGCGTTATTCATTGTTAACCATGGAGAAATACGTTAGTAAGAATGAAACTGCGAAAGCGCTAATGACAAGCAAGGAACCAAACTAAGGTACAAAGAAGATTGCATCGTATATGGTCTCATATTTTTTGGTCCTGAAGATGCTCCATTGCCATTCTGTCTGATCTGCAATACAACTCTGTCGAATGAGGCGCTTGTTCCATGCAAATTGAAGAGACACTTGGAAACAAAACATCCAGCTGTAAAAGTGCAACCACACAGAGAGCTGAATCAGTCATTGCACCAGCTTTAGCAATAGTTGTTAAAACTATCCTTGGACCTGATGACGCCGAAAAAGTTAAAAAAGTTCCTTTGTCAAATGATACTATATCGCGCAGAATTATCGTCAGATTTACAAGATCAAATCTGCGAATACTTCGACGTGACTGACGATGAAGTGTCTCCTCTGAGGTCTCTTCAAGTTGATGACTCCACTGACGTTATCGGCAAAGCCCAGATGCTAGCTTTTATTCGGTTCATAAAGGATGAAAAATGTGTCAACGAATTCTTATTTTGCAAAGATTTACCAACTACGACCAAAGGCGAAGATATTTTCAAAGTGGTAAATGAAAACATTTTACTATTCAAACTACAGTGGAAAAACTGCGTCAGCGTTTGCACCTATAGCTGTCCTTCCATGCAGGGAAATAGAAAAGGGATTCGTCACTCTTGTGCGTCAAGAAAATCCAAATGTATTAGTTGTTCACTGCATGATCGACAGAGAAGCTCTTGCCTTCAAATCTTTGCCGAAAGATTTGATGTCTGTTCTGGATCATGTCATTGAAGTTGTAAACTTCATAAAATCTCGACCGCTTGCATCCCGACTTTTCTCAGAGCTTTGTGAAGCAATGGACTCAGACTACAAATGTCTCCTGTATCACACCAACGTTCGTTGGCTCTCCATGGGGAAAAGTGTTAAAGCGTGTCGTCTAACTCAAAGCTGAGCTGATTTTATTCTTGGATGCTGAAAAAAAAGACTTTGGATTTTCTATTCTTGACGAGATCTGGTGGGTTAAGGTGACATTTCTCTCTGATTTATTTGACAAATTAAATTCATTGAATTTAAGTCTTCAAGGACCATCGGAAACCATCATCCCTGCATCCTCAAAACTGAAAGTCATTTGGTGAAAAATTGTCTTTGAGGCAAAGTAAGATCTCGAAAGGAGTCTTCGACTGCTTTCCAACTTACAATGAATGTGCTTCAAATAAAGAAATCACCCCCGAAATTCTGGACACATTGACACACCTGCAGTCAGCATTGCAGCAATAGTTTCCAACAGTTGGAAGTAATGAGTATGGATAGGTCATTTGGAAACAATGAAGCTACAAATCGGACAACTGAAGAAGCAGAGCAGCTCATTGATTTAAAAAAACGATGCAGTTCTTAAGCCAAGTTTTGCCGAGAAAAGCCTGGATGTGTTTTGGATTTCAATCAACAAGTTATATCCTGCAATCAGTTTAAAAGTAATCAAAATTATTCTTCCATTTGCATCTTCATGGTTTTGTGAGTTTGTATTTTCAGCACTGACTGAAATCAAGTCTAAGAAAAGAGAGAGCCTAGACTTCTTACAATAGACGATGAAATGCGAGTTTGTTTGTCGATTTTGGAGCCTCGATTAGATCGCATTTGCTCTCAAAAAACAGGCACACCCTTCACATTAAATGTAATACTTAAAAATAGCTAAAATCTTTTTTTCTTTTTATTATAAAACAACTGTTGCTCTTAGTGGTGTGCCGCGAAATTTTTGTAGTTTTTTTTACTGTGCCGCCATACAAAAAAGTTTGAGAAACACTGGGCTAGATTTTAGAAAAGGCTAGAATTAGAAGAGGCTAGATTTTAGAAAAGGCTAGAATTAGAAGAGGCTAGATTTTAGTAACGGTGAGCTCATACAAAGTTTGCACTTTGATTTCTGTGGAAATAAAATGTTCAAATGTAAAACAATAAAATGTTGGTAATTGGATATATTTAATACCTAACCAACAAAACAATCGGTAAATTTTGTTTATGCTTTTGTGTTTAAAGTAGACTTTAAAATTCACTTTAAAAATTCGCAATTTCAAAACTTCAACTAAACTAGAGCATGCCATGACATAGTGATGTGTGTGTGTGAGTGTTTGTGTGAGGGAACCTGAGATGAACAATTGGAAAAACACAGCAGGAAGGACTCAATCCTACCGTAGTGCTCTGGCAAGAAACTTGGCCGTTCGGCTTAATGCCTCATAGCTACCATACAAGTCGAGAGTGGGGGAGTGGAGAAAGATCTTAGAACGTGTATTAAAATAAAAGATCTGGGGAAAAAAAAGTCTTCTTACCTTATCGTATGTCACAGATAGTTTGTCAATCAAGGAGACAAATACCCAGCCACCTACACGTATCCATGTTGCAACCTGGTCATTCATGTTAATAAGAGACTCGCACTCACAAGACATTCGTTTCCATGGCCGTCTCCAACAACCCGCTCCATGCTATAATGGCACTAGTAAAGAACGAGCATAATATATAAACTGAGAGGTTAATATACAATAGGCCTATAATCACTAAGAAGAACAATATAAATCTTTTTTAAAAACACCAGAAATAGCTCCATTAAAAGAAAAAGATAATAGAGCAAACAAAGTGAAATGAAGTTACTGAAAGAAAACTTTGTAACAATATTCTCAGCTCCAGGAAACCAAGAAATAAACCCAGCTGAAAAGAAAGGGAAAATGATTGGAGAAGAAATAGGAATCAACAAATTATGAACTGCCTTAAAAATAAATCAAGAATTATGTCCGGATGGCTATCCAGCCGGTTAAATCATTAATAAATGAACTTTTTAATTGCTTTGTTTTAAGGGGAAGAATCAAACATCCCGAGTAAAAGAAAAGAGTTATTTATGTCTTTTTTTTGTTTTACGATATCCAATCAGATTTAAAGTTACAACAACTGAGAACATGAGCAGGCAATAGGTTAAGGAAAATATATTTACATAGGATGATTGTTTACTTTAATTCAATTAACTGTTACATCAAGTTTGAGCCCTCCTATTTGAAGTCACATTTTTCTTCTTTAAAAAAAACAAATTTTCATGCTGCTAAGTAGACCGAGAAGTGTCTATATATATATATATATATATATATATATATATATATATATATATATATATATATATATATATATATATATATATATATATATATATATATATATATATATATATATATATAATTCTCTTCATGGCTCAAGAATTTGGACAAGAAGAAGAAGTAAAGGAAAGATCACTCTTTTATTTATGCAAGTCGGACGACTAGAGTTACCCTACGAAAAAAAATAGGGAGGGGGAGAACAAGTAGTATTCACCCGTCACAAAAAGCAGGGCCGGGCTTAACCGTTGTGACCAAGAAGTCATGGAAAGATCACTCTTTTTTTTATTTCTTCTACACATATAATTCCCTTCATGGCTCAAGAGTTTGGACACGCAAGAAGTAAAGGAATTATTAATCTTGTATTTCTGCAAGTCGTACTAGAGTTATCCTACGAAAATAAAAAAGAGGGAGGGGGAGATAACAAGTAGTATTCAACCGTCACAAAATAGCAGGGCTTGACTTAACCGTTGTGACCAAAAGGTCATGGAAAGATCACTCTTATTATTTCTACCCCACGTAGTCTTAGCGGCGAACAAAAGAAAGGGGGGGGGGAGGAGGAGAACAAGTAATCTACTCTGTATTCACCCGTCACCAGAAAGCAGGGCCGGACTCGACCGTTGTGGGGCCCTATGCGAAACGGATTTCGCGAGGCCAAGTTTGGGTAGGGAATCGGATAATAAGAGAAATGTAAGAGTTTATATTAGAAAATAAATTCATCTTTGCATTTTATTCATTCTTTACTACGTTCAGTATTACTTTACGAGCCTTGCGTGTATCGAAGTCATTCATTATATTATAAAAATTATATTTCCTACATAGATCACGCTCAAGAGCAAGAATTACCAAATGTTTCAATCTATCTACGAAAATTGTTGACCTCAAGTAGTTCTTCATTAGTTAGAGACATGTTACTTATCACGATGATAGCCTAATCTTAAAAATTCGAATAGATCTAGTAATAGTATAGATTCTATCTTGAGACTAAATTGCCGAGTCTAGCCTATGCTATGCCTATAGTCAGTTTTTATTAGAATAAATTCTAGACATTACTAAAGACTAAAGTTTATTAATTAATAGATTATTAGATATAGACATATGACATAGATCTAATAATACTGTAATACATTTACCATACTCTATACTTAATCAACTAGACTAGAGATCTATATATAGATCTATCTATTATCTAGTCAATCTAGATCTATACAAGATTCATTATAATACTTCTACTTATTTATAAAGTTAGTAGGCCTACTTAGATTTATATGATTAGATCTATTATAGTTTATTAATAGATTTACTTTTCAATGTCTAGACCTAATAATAAAATTTCTATTGATAGTGTTACGAATGAACAGTGACAGGTAGAGGTCACTATGTGTGACCCCGGCGAGATGACACAGCACCGAGTGTTCTCTGGAATCTATGCGTGTAAACAAAGACAGGATGTGACGTGCCCTCACGTGTTGTTCCAGGGGACGAACAGATTTACGAAGGGGGGCAGTGTGACAAATGAACAGTGACAGTTAGAGGTCACTACGTGTGACCTCGGCGAGATGACACTGCAGCAGGTGTCCTCTGGAATCGACATGTATAAACAACAACAGGATGTGATGTTTCCTCCCATGTTGTTCCAGAGGATACTAGCAGTGTTTTTGCAACAATAGACAAGCGATTAGGGACTCTATATAAACCAGAGAGTTCATGTGAAAAGAGTCAGTACAGTCGTCGTTACTGTTGTCTACTGTGCGAGACAGTAGAAGAGAATGGACTTGAGCCGTTACAGTCGATACAGTCGATGTAAGACGTATACGCTACATGTTACAGTGACGAATTATTATAGTTATTAATCAATAAAGTTATATAAAGCTGAAAGTTGAGTCGTCAAGTTCTTTGCAGTGTTTTTTTTTATTTGTGTGCCTACTAGTACATTTAGCCAGAAGATGAGAAATATGTAACAATTGGTGTCAGAAGTGGGATACTTTCTGGCTGAAATGTCTTCGAAGAAACTACTTAACCAGCTGTTGGTCAAAGAATTAAGGCAAGAACATCGCGAGAGAGGTCTGCAGCTCAACGGTAACAAAGAAACACTAACAGAACGCCTAAGAAAGGTCCTTATTGAAGAAGATCAAGATCCAGATGAATACATATTTGAATTAAACCCAGATATGACAGAGATCCTGAGTAACATGCAGGGCCAGATGGACTTAATGAAGGAGAGCCTCAAGAAAATAAACGCCATGAATGAAAAAGTAAATGAACAGATGAGCTCTATGAACGAGAAGATTGACCAGAGAGTCAACACTGTGGAAAAAGAAATGGAAGAGATAAGGACTCATGTCCAAGAACAACTGAGCAAGAAACGGGGTACTAGAACAAAAACATTAGTGCCCGAAATCTCTGGGAAGATAAAGCCGCCTGTGTTTGATGGATCCATCTCATGGACTGTTTACAAAAGACAGTTTGAGGCAGCGGCCAAGGTTAATAACTGGAACACTGAAGAAGAGAAAGCGACTGCTCTGGTGTTAGCTTTAAGAGGGAAGGCAGCAGAACTGCTTCAGTCAATAACAAATCAACAAGATTACGATGCCATTGTTAAGGCTATGGAGCTCCGTTACGGAGACGAACATTTACTAGAAGTTTATAAAGTTCAGTTGAAAACCCGACAACAACGCTCCGGTGAAACCTTGCAAGAGCTAAATGCGGACATAGAACGTCTTGCTCATTTGGCATATCCGACAGCAGCACAAGACTTTCTGGACGTCGTTATCACTGATGCATTCATTGATGCTATTCGAGATCCAGAACTGAAGAAGGCAATAAGAATCAGTGGTAAGCGCAAATCCAGCGAAGCTCTGGTCTACGCCCTCTCCTATGAAGCCGCCAAAGACGCCTCTAAGAATATCCATCATGGGCGTATGCTGGAAGTCCAAGAAGAAGATCTTACACAACTTCTCAGATAGGTAACTGAAGTGCTAGAAGAACGCAGACCAAATAAGAAGCAAGAAGGACATAATAGAACCAGTGTACGTTGTTGGAATTGTGGAGAACCTGGCCATCTACAAAGGAACTGCTCGAGAAGATTTCCCCGACAAACAGAGTATCAGCACAGACCGGAGACAGATGCAAGGTCAGGTGCTCATGTCTACCAGGGAAACTAACTTTCGCCGGTTTTATGGGGCAAAAATCGGCGATCAAGAACATGACAGCCCCTGCAACTATAATTCCAGTCGCTGTGTTAGGGAAGAATAAAAGTCTGTACATCAATGGTAGAATTGGATCTCGAAATTACCGTTTTCTTCTAGATACTGGTGCCTCACGTTCAGTCATTCGTCCAGACATTGTCAAAAAGAACGAAATCAAGAGAGTGAACTCTTACTCCTTGAAGACGGCCAGTGGAGAGACGATGCCTATACATGGACTGACAAATATAAACTTTGAGCTCAGGCATCAGTCATTTATACATGAATTTCTGATCGCTAACATTACGGATGACTGTATTATTGGGCTCGATTTTATGCAGAAATGTGAATTCTCTCTGAACATCGGAGGTGGTACTTTGAAATGTGGTGATGTTGAGATTCCCTTGCTCGGGGATGAAGATGAAGAGAATGGTCAAATAAGAAGAATCCTTTTAACAGAAGATACAAGTTTGCCAGCTCAGTCTGAAGCAATTATCTGGGGAAAGTTAGAGCATGGTCAAACTGCAACGATGACGGCGATAGTGGAAGGCATTGAAAATGACAACAGCGGAATGGCAGTAGGAAAAACATTGGTCCTTGTCGGAAAAGATCAAAAGGTGCCCGTCAGAATCATGAACTTCGGCCTACAGGAGAGACATCTAGAGAAAGACAGCCCCATCGCAATATGTAATACTCTTGACCTGATCAGAAACTGTAATAATGATATCACGATCGTTAATTCCACCAAACCTTTCAATCCACAAATTACCAAGCTCCTGACAGAAATGAAAGTGAATTTATCAGATGAGCAGTACAGCAAAGCGGAACAGTTTATCATGGAGTTTGCAGATATTCTGCCATCTGATGAAACAGACTGCGGACGGACAAACATGATACAACATGTCACCAGACACTGGAAACACCAGACCGATTCGACAGCCACCACGTCGCTTGCCGCTAGCAAAGCAACAAGAAGCTATGGACATGATAGAGGGCATGACGCAGCAAGGAATCATTGAGCCCTCAAATAGTCCTTGGTGTTCGCCTATTGTCTTAGTAAAGAAGAAGGATGGATCTACGCTTGCAGGGTCCCAGGTATTTTCTACTCTCGACCTAAAGAGTGGGTATTGGCAAGTTGAAATGCATCCCAATGATAGAGAGAAAACCGACTTCTCTGCTGGCAACGGCCTCTGGCAATTTACTGTGATGCCATTCGGTCTCTGCAACGCACCAGCCACCTTTGAACGATTGATGGAGAGGGTTTTACGAGGACTTCATTGGACTACATGCCTTGTTTACCTTGATGACATTATTGTCATTGGCAAAACGTTCGAAGAGCACCTTGCAAATCTGAAGGAAGTACTTCAACGGATAAGAAGTGCGGGAATGAGACTCAGCCCAAAGAAGTGTTCCTTATTCAGGAAAAACGTTAAGTACCTTGGTCACATTGTGTCAAATGACGGAGTCAGCACTGACCCTGACAAAGTTGAGGCAGTGAAACGATGGCCTACGCCAATTAATATCCATGAGCTGAGAAGTTTCTTGGGACTCTGTACATACTACCGACGTTTCGTGCCAAATTTCTCAAACATCTGTAAGGTCCTTCGTCAACTGACAGAGCAAAAGAGGCCATTTATTTGGACATCTGAATGTCAAGAAGCTTTCGAGAGGCTGAAAAACACCAGTATTGGCCTACCCCATTCCAGGGAAGACATTCATACTCGACACAGATGCAAGCAACACTGGAAAAGGTGGATGAAACTGAACGAGTCATCGCATACTTCAGTCGAAGCCTATCGAGAGCTGAAAGGAACTACTGTGTGACGAGAAGTGAATTGCTGGCTGCTGTGGATGCAATAAAACATTTCCACAAGTACCTATACGGGCAGAAATTTATCTTAAGGTCAGATCACGCAGCTCTGCAATGGTTGCTTTCGTTTAAGAGCCCTGAAGGTCAGGTGGCAAGGTGGATCGAACGTCTTCAAACCTATGAATTTGAAACTAAGTACCGAAAAGGGCAAATTCACCTAAATGCTGATGCACTGTCTCGACGACCCTGCAAATCAGAATGTAAGCACTGCAAGAGGGCTGAAGAAAAGGAGGTAGCTGTCAATTGTCTTCGGCTCGGAGTAGATGTTTCCGGACCCTGGTGTGATAAAAGGATTCGAGAGGACCAAATGCAAGATGAAGATCTGGCTCCCATTCTTCTATGGAAAGAAGATGGACAACGGCCAGATTGGAAAGACATCTCTGAGAAGGGGGTAGCCACCAAGGCGTACTGGGCTCAGTGGGACTCGCTGACGTTGGTCAATGGTGTCATCAAAAGAGTTTGGGAATCTGCTGATGGAACATCCAATCGCCTTCAGCTGATGTTACCGAAGGTGAGAGTTGCTGAAGTACTGAAAGAAATGCATAATGGCGCTAGCGGATCTCATCTTGGTGTCAATAAGACTCTGGAAAAGGTTCTTCAGCGGTTCTACTGGTTCAGATATAGAGAGGATGTAGAGGAATGGTTTCGAAGGTGCGACATATGTGCGGCAGCAAAAGGCCCTCGACGCAAAACTAAGGGTCTTTTGCAACAGTATAATGTTGGTGTTCCATTCGAGAGGATCGCAATAGATGTAGCAGGCCCATTTCCTGAAACCAAGAAAGGAAACAAATACATCTTGGTAGTCATTGACTATTTCAGCTAATGGCCAGAAGCTTATGCCATACCAAATCAAGAAGCTATCACAGTGGCCGAAACAGTCGCTTTGGTGTACCTAATGAGTTGCACTCTGACCAGGGCAGGAACTTCGAGTCCAAAGTTTTCCAGGAGATGTGCAAGACACTTGGCATCGAAAAGACTCACACGACAGCTCTCCATCCGCAATCTGATGGGATGGTGGAGCGATTCAACAGAACCCTAGAACAACATCTGTCTAAGGTTACTGATGACCGACAAGACGACTGGGACACTCATATCCTCATGTTCCTCATGTCATACAGAGGATCCGTTCATAGCACCACAGGATATACCCCAGCGAAGATGTTATTTGGTCGTGAGCTTCGTCTACCATGTGACCTGTTATTTGGGATTCCGAGGGATACGCCAGTGTCTTCAACTGAATATGTCACCAATCTCCGAAGACGATTGGAGAATGCTCATGTATTGGCCCGCAGAAACATCAAGACCAACAGTGACCTGATGAAAACGAGGTATGACAAACGGGCCAATACGTCGGGGTTCCATGAGAATGATGTAGTGTGGCTCTATAACCCACAGAGAAGAAAAGGCAGATCCCCGAAACTCCAAAGAGACTGGGAAGGTCCATACCGTGTCGTAAAAAGAATAAACAACGTGGTCTACCGGATACAGAAAAGTCCACGGTCCAAGCTGAAGGTTGTCCACGTTGACCGACTCCATCAGTACCGTGGTGAAATAGAATCTGTTCGGGACGAACAGATCTAAGAAGGGGGCAGTGTTACGAATGAACAGTGACAGGTAGAGGTCACTATGTGTGACCCCGGCGAGATGACACAGCACCGAGTGTTCTCTGGAATCTATGCGTGTAAACAAAGACAGGATGTGACGTGCCCTCACGTGTTGTTCCAGGGGACGAACAGATTTACGAAGGGGGGCAGTGTGACAAATGAACAGTGACAGTTAGAGGTCACTACGTGTGACCTCGGCGAGATGACACTGCAGCAGGTGTCCTCTGGAATCGACATGTATAAACAACGACAGTATGTAATGTTTCCTCCCGTGTTGTTCCAGAGGATACTAGAAGTGTTTTTGCAATATTGGACAAACGATTAGGGACTCTATATAAACCAGAGAGTTCATGTGAAAAGAGTCAGTACAGTCGTCGATACTGTTGTCTACTGTGCGAGACAGTAGAAGAGAGTGGACTTGAGCCGTTACAGTCGATACAGTCGATGTAAGACGTATACGCTAAATGTTACAGTGACGAATTATTATAGTTATTAATCAATAAAGTTATATAAAGCTGAAAGTTGAGTCGTCAAGTTCTTTGCAGTGTTTTTTTTTATTTGTGTGCCTACTAGTACATTTAGCCAGAAGATGAGAAATACGTAACAATATCTAATGACTGATTTTTTTTAACTGTAATAGGCCTACTAGATCTAGACTCTACTTAGATTTAGTCTAAAATAATGACTGTCTAAGACTCTAGATGATTGAGACTTTCACATATAGGTGTTGTTAATAATACGGCATGTCGGCTGAAAGTGAGCAGTATACAAAGTATACATATATAAAGTGATTTTTTTTGTAAAAAAAAAAAATAGGTGCCGGTACTCAGTGATAGATTGCCTAACTTTCAACTACTAATAAATTAACTATTAACGGTGAAATACAAGAAAAGTAATAATTTTTCCTGACATTGAAAAAAGGTACCGGTACCCCGTACCGATGAGTACCGTAACAAAAATATATGTATATCTCAATCTTTTTTCATTTAACTTTTTTTTTTTTTTTTGCTACTTAATACATTAATACCGGATCGATTTATATAGGGCCTAAGTATACAAGCAGGATCTCGAGCATTGATAAATTTATTTTTTAAATACAAAAGTTTTATGGAAGAGGCTATATATTAGTTGTTTGAAGTTTGTAACTTCTTAAATTAAGGCTAAAAATATCGAAGCCTACATTTTTACACTCATTTCTAAACAATTAGAAGAGATGGACTGACTCATAATGTACCTTGCGTACATTTGCAAAAATACAAACTCTCTTTGTAATCTTATCAGACTTTCAAAACAATTAAAACTAAAAAAAAATATTATTATATGATTATTTTTACTGTATAATTCTATTTATTATTCCTTTTTAGAATGAGGATATAACAAAAATTTGCCATATGACTTTGTCTAACAGAAAAAAAAATGAAACTTACGTCTATTTATACAGTTATTTATAGTTACCTAGTAATATAAAGTATATTGAACTAACACGTACATTCATCATAATGCAGCCATGCGGTTTTTCATTTATGAACATATCATTATTTAAAACCAATATTTTAGAAAGGCTGCTTGGAGAAATCAGGTATACCCATTAGGAGAATAACCCTTTTCTCAAGAAAAATTTAAGAAACTAGAACAGACACAAAATAGACAGTGACATTCATAACAAACTAATATTCAAAATGGATTAGAGTAACACCTTTTTAAGTAATCATTTAAAGTTTAAAAACACTACAATTTTTTTCAACAATGATTTTGTGTATGAAATTGTGTATCGGAAAATGCCGGTACTTGAAATAAGCTAGTCCTAAAAAAACAACACAGATCTTGGGTAAAATGCTCATCAAATAAAGTACTATAAATGTGTAGTTTAAGTTTAACGCAATAGTTTCAGGTCTTTTCTTTTTATAGCCTCTATCGGGTTTGTTCCCAACTACTATTTTTGTGCAGAATTTTTTTCTCTATCAGGTACACTTAAAATTATAGCATAATAATGTCAGTTTAATTTAAAGAGTGAACTGAAAAATGCAAAGATATATAAGGAAAAAAGCCACTTCCGGCCCAGTACTTTTTATTATAAGAAACGAAACGGACTAGTCTAGCTGTTCTCAACCTTTTAAGTTCGGCGACCCCTTTTTAATATCCCCCACTCTGCCGCGACCCCACCCCCTACACACACACATACAGCAATTGAAGAGTAGACAATAACAATCCATATTTTCGATGGTCTTAGGCGACCTCTGGCAAATGGTCAATCGACCCCCAAGGGGGTCGCGACCCACAGGTTGAGAACCCCTGGACTAGTCCAACAAACCATATTGGCCAGTTGAGCTGTGTCTGTTAGTTATTTTATTTCGTATCTCGTATAAGAGGAAAGAATTTGTACTTAACAGATGTGGTGTGGTATACTTTGAATAATTGAGGAAATGTATGCCTTCGAATTCAAGTCGTACAACTTTTTTTTTTTTCTTTTCAAAAGCGATCACTGTAACATTCAGCCAGATGATCACCCCTTTTCATTCCCCTCCCAACCTTTGTCAAACTTGTTCAGACAAGTGATAGGATCATAAAGCATTTAGAAAGCTAAAAGCCTGAATTTGCGCTAAACAAAAAAAAAATGTAAAAAAATATTTCTAATCGCACAGATGTATTATTGTTAGTTTAAATCTATTACAAATTTAATGACATGACTGATTCAAACTAATTGATACAATTACAATTTAATTTACGTTTTTTTTTAAAAAATATTTTTTTAGGTTTTCTTGTTGTTTAATACATTTATGTGACCAATTCAAAAACCAAACATATAAGGTAGAAAAATGGAGAGAGAACTAAAATAGGGAGATAGACAAATGAAAGGATAGAATGAAGAGAGGAAGCGAGAAGAGTGAAATATAGAAAGAGAAAAAAGCTGGAATGAAGGAAAGTTACGAAACAAATTAATGCTAAAGTGACTAATTTAAAGCGAAAGCGGAAGAAAATACATATTTGTGTACTTTAGACATTGAAATGTCGGCTTAAGAAACATATTGGGTCGAAATTGCGAATATAAAAAAAAAAGTTTTTTGGTAAATTTAACCGCTGACATTTTCATCCTGAAAAAGGCTTAGTTGTTCTAGGCTTAAGTTAAGTAACAGGTTACATTCTCGTATTTCATCGTTCACGGCCAGTGGGAGATTATCAGTCAGTCAGTCTGTCAGTCAGTCCTCAGGACCAAGGATTTTATAAGCTGAAGAAGATGGCTAGCTACTGTGAAAAGACAAATAGTGAGGCAAAAGGAGAGATGAGAGAAATGGAGAAAGAGATGCAAATAAAAAAGAGAGAAGAAAGATAGTGATAGACATAAAGAGAATAAAGAAAGAAGAGAACTCGACACTAATGTTTCACTGAAAAGTTCTCAGCCGACTTTTAACTCTAAACGTTCTTCCGGATATTTCCAGGAAACTGTGCTCTAGATCGTCTCTCTCGCAATGTCGTCTGCTTTCAGTTCAGGAATTCTGTGACTGGCAGATACCCTTACCTAAGAATCCCCCATCTTGAATCACAGTTCTATTCACAGCTCCGGGTACCTTCATTCAGCGTCTGCGTAGTCCTAGCTAAACACTTTATTTACAACTTTCTGGCAGAGCTGTAGAATAGTACTCTAAGCTTTACAAGTCTGGGAAAACACATAACTCTGATGTCATTGGTGGGGTCATTCACGCCGTCTATTCAAATGGTGAACGTTACTGTGAGTGATGGTTAGTGCTAACTAATAGCTAATCCCCAAGCTACTGGGGAAAAAAAGTTTCCAAAGGCGTCATTAGAAAGCTTTTATAGACGGGATCACTCGATATTTTGTATTGCATTCACGACCTTTGTGAATGTAGGAATTAAATTTAAATTCTGATTCTTAGCTGTTTACAACATTCTTTTAAAGAATGGTCACTGAATCGCATCTGAGGTTGCTTCCACCCAAAATGTCTACATATTGTTATAACTCTGCCATGCGCACCGCCATCTAAGCTAGTGCAGAGGTGCGCACTGTTATAGAATAGACTGAGAAGGATGTCAACATTAGGAAGAAGAACGATTTCCGCCCAAGTCTGGAGCCGAGATGAAGATGCTGTGCTCAGGGCAGATGCCCTTTGTGTTTGTCATGTCCTCTTGTAAATAAACACATATATCTCGTTGAGTTGCCTCACTTAAGTTATTACAATATCTAAGGCGCGCAGTGATTTCATGACAATATATATGTCCTAAGATCTACATCCTGTAAAATGTTGGTACGTTTTACATGTTTCGGATGTTCGTTCAGAGTTCAAGCTCATCTATATCCTAGCCCAAACCTCTGCTGGATGATGGGGGATGGCCGCGCACATACCAAAGACCAGGCAACAATCTGGTGGCCATACGTCAACGATAAAATTAACTTTTTTCCCAAACCAAGACAATTACAATTCTTTGTGTTTGCTCTCTATTAACTTTGCTTTATTAGTTCTGGAACTTAAAAAGACTTTTGTCTCTCTAAAATAAAATCAAATGTTGCTCTTTTGAGACGACTTTCTCAACAATGAAGTTGATAACATCCTATACTACAGCAGGTGATAGGGGTGGGCAGGGTTGAAACCCGAAACACTAGGAACAACAGACTAGTACGCAATGAAGTGGAGCTAGACATGCGTGCCAGAAATGTATTTTGGTTCGGTCTCTGTAATCTAAGGTGACAAAATGAAGAAAAATAAGTGTTTACCTTAACCAACTAAATAATTAATTCTTAAAGACTTTTTTTCCTTTATAGATAGATAGAGATATATAGATAGATTAGATATAGATAGATAGATAGACAGACAGACAGACAGATGGAAGGACGAACGGACGGACTGACAGACATGTAGCTAGGCAGACACATAATTAGATGGATAGATAGATAGATAGATAAAGATAGATAGATAGATAGATAGATAGATAAAGATAGATAGATAGATAGATAGATAGATAGATAGATAGATAGATAGATAGATAGATAGATAGATAGATAGATAGATAGATAGATAGATAAAGATAGATAGATAGATAGATAGACCCATGGGCGTAGCCAGGGGGGGGTTCTTGGGGTTCAAACCCCCCCCGAAATGAAATCCCCCCCCCTTGGGGGGGGGGGGAGTCGGAATTTAGTGACTGATTTTTTGCTTTGATTTTGTTTATTTTAGGTGAGATTTTAATACTAAACCATCACTTGCCCTAGCACAACAAAAGTGGTTTTGAGTTTAAAACCCCCTACCAGGGGGGTTCGAGTTTAAAAACCCCTACCAGCGGGGTTCGAGTTTAAAAACCCCTACTAGGGGGGTTCGAGTTTAAAACGCCTACCATAGCGGTTCGAGTTTAAAAACCCCTACTAGGGGTTTTGAGTTTAAACCCCCTACCTGGGGTTTTCGCAGTTAACTCCCCCTCTTCTATAAAACAAAACCAAAAAAAAAATGCAAACGAAAATCCCCTAATTCCAAGAGCACAGTTAAGGAAGATTTTGATTTTAAAACCCCGTCTAAAATTTACGATAAACCCCCTCTTTCATATAAAAAAAAAGCTAATTAGGCACTCAAAATGTTATGAGCGTAGCTAAATGGGTTTTGACTCAGTTTTGAGTTTAAACCCCACTTCAGTGGGGTTTGAAGGTAAAAAATACCTCTTTTTAATAATAAAAAAAAAGCAAATTATACACTAAAAATGTTATGAGTGTAGTCTATGGGGTTTTGAGTTTAAACTCCCCTCCAGTGGAGTTTGAAGCTAAAAAGTACCTCTTCAATTTAAATAAAAGAAAATTACTCACTCTAAAATCTATGAGCGTAGTCAAAGGGGTTTTGAATTTAAAACCCCCGCCATCTTCAGTGTAAGAAAAAAAGCAAATTACGCACTCAAAATGCTATGAGTGTTGCCGAAATGGGTTTTGAGTTTAAACCCCTATTCAGAGGGGTTTGGTGCTAAAAATACATCTTCAATATAAAAAAAAAAAAGCAAATTACACACTAAAATTATTTGAGCGTAGCCAAGCCAATCGTTGGTTTTGAGTTTCTTCTACAGATGACTTTTTTTTAAAGTTTAAAACCCCTCCAGATGGTTTTGAGTCTAAGATCCCCCTACAGAGCATTTGAGGTGAAAACCCCCAACAGAAGATTTTGACGATAAAACTTCTCTTTTCGATATAAAATCTAAAGCAAACTACAGTCACTTAATTCCAAGAGTGTATTCAAGAGCGGTTACTTATTTTTACCAGTGGCAGGGCTCCCTTAATAAACTGCATTGAATAGTCATCTGCCGAAATTGAAAAACACTAAATGTCGCTCAACAAAGATGGCTAATACAGATTTCAGGAGTCAGTTATAGAGATCGGATCTAAATCAAGGAAATCCTATGCCGAACTGGGAGTCGACCCCTTTGTAAGATTGTGAGAGAACGACGCATGAGGTTTGCGGGACATATTCTCCGACAAAATGAATTACGCATAAGAAGAGTTGCAATGATATGCTAGTACAACTTGACGCCACTCATTCATGGAGGTCCTCATGGTAGGTGGGAAGAGGCTTCAGACATTACCAGTGACAGATTTTTATGGAAACTGCTTGACGTCAAATGCTCTGAACGGCGTGGGAGGGTCTAAGTCAGTAAGAATAGCACATTAGGTTTTCGAAATAAAACTTTTTAATAGCATTAAAATGGACTGTAGATACCTCAGAATATGCATTTTGTTGGCTTTCAATACCAGAAATAGTGCTTGGCGGCGGGGCTTCGCCCCGCGCTGGGGAGCTCCTGGCGCTCCCCCAGAACCCCTTGCTAGTAATGGCGGGGAGTCCACAATTTTATGGAAACAGCTTGAAGGCAAATGCGCCGAACGACGTGGGAGGGTCTAAGTCAGTAAGAATAACACATTAGGTTTTTGAAATAGAACTTTTTAATAGCAGGAAAATGCACTGTAGATACCTCAGAATATGCATTTTGTTGGTTTTCAATATCAGAAATAGTGCTTGGCGGCGGGGCTTCGCCCCGCGCTGGTGGAGCTCCTAGCGCTCCCCAAGACCCCTTTGCTAGTAGTGTCGGGGAATCTACAATTTTTTCACTAACTCATGGAAGAACCTATTCTAGGGCACAATAAACGTCTTCCGAAAGAATGAAGGGTCAGAATGTAATAAAGATTATGTACACACACACACATAAATACATATAATTTTTTTCCCGGGAGGGGGGGGGGTCGGGGGGGGGGAGAAAAAAATTTACCCCCCCCCCAAACCCCCCCCGAAAAAAAATCCTGGCTACGCCCATGGATAGACCCCCACTCACAGACTGACACATCAAAAGCTGTATTATTCTTCTAGTAATATAAATTGTTGTATCTTGTGTAACGTCTCTACAACAATTTGGTCACTTTGTTGTGTGACTCAAAAAACGTTTACTTTAGGCCAGAAGAAGTCTCTAGTCATCTTTCCATCTTAAAGAAAACTAACACACTCACAAAAATGGTCTGGACCAGAAGTAGTCAATAAGACGTAATGAAAACTAAGTCCCCCGTCGAGATGATTCTACTGACCACAGACTGGCCGAATGAATAGAAATGACCAATAGGGTGATGTATTAGCAGCTCTTCAAAGCCTGACCATCTAGCCATCAAACAATTAGCCATCGTGGAGGGACTCGTGAACTAGCCCACATTGCGGTGGAGATGGGGGGGGGAGGGGAAACATAATGACCAGCTCAGCTACTTGTAGGGAACTAGACACGATGATGGCTAACACCTTGGTTCAAGTCTAAACCGAACAGAATTCGTTTTCATTTCTAGTTGTGTTTGGCTCAGTGAGTACAGTACAGATTTAAAAATGGCATAGTTCTAATGCATGCATTGTGTTTTCTTTTAAAAACAAACATATTACTTAAGGCGTGGGTTCAAAACCTGACAGATGACTCCTTCGATTATTATTTTCTATCAACATTTTCTTTTCCCTTCCTCTTATCGGTAATAACTAGGAAACTCATTCAATTCACTATCATTTATATATATAATTATATTCTTCCCTCAACAGTTTGGACAAGCAAGAAGTAGAGGAAACATCACTGTCTTATCTCTGCGGATAGTCACCCCACGAAAAAACAAGAGTAGCATTCACACTACGGGTGGCTGCCTACGCGCTGGACTGTCGTTTAAATGTATCAAACCCTGTCCGCTCCCATCCCCCTTTGTGCGGGAGGTTTGGAGTAGGAAGTAAACTATCTTCAAATCTGAATGAACATAAAACATTCTACAAACAAACATTTTACAAACAGTAAATAGCAGCGCCGAACTTAACCATTGCGACAAAGAAGTCATGGAAAGAGATTAAGTAATCTACTATGTATATATATATATATATTAATATATATAAATAGCAGGGCCGGACTTCATCATTGTGGGGCCCTATGCGAAATGGATTTCGCGGGTCCAAGTTTGGCTAGGGAAGCGGATAATAGGTGAAATTTAAGAGTTTGTATTAGAAAATAAATTCGTCTATGCATTTTATTCATTCTTTACTACGTACAGAATTACTTTACGAGCCTATCATGTAGCAAAGTCATACAGTATATCCTAATAATTCTGTTTCCTACATAGATCACGCTCAACAGCAAGAATTACCAAATGTTTCAATCTATCTTTGAGAATTGTTGACCTCAAGTAGTTCTTCATTAGTTTGAGGCACAATTACGGCTGAGGCATAATGCCGCGCGTAAGATTTGCGTTTTCCATATTGACTGACACCCCAAAATGACAATTTTTGTGTATATATTTCCGTATATTTTAAGGACATTTTCGTATATTTTGTAATTTCGGGAGATTTCCAGGAGCTCCTGGTAAATCGACAGGAGGGTGCGGGAAATCTGTTTTAAGTTATAAAATGGTTTAATTTAATAATTTATACACCTAGAATTAGTGCGGGTCCTATGAAAGTGCGGGTTCTATGAAAGTGCGGGGCCCACTGCGATCGTATAGTTTGCAGTGGCCTAAGGCCGGTCCTGCAAAATAGCGGCGTATGCTATGCCGCCGGTCGACTAGTACAAGTTAATCTTGCAAGTATGGAAAGTATTTGACTCCATAGTACTCTGATGTAAATGTGATGTTTTTAACAAGACTTTTATTTTGTCATGGTCTTGAACTTCAACCAATCAGCTATCACCTTTTCAAAATCTCTGTAAAAATTTGGATGAATCTGCTCTATCTACATTTTACACTTTGGCTCAAGAAATTTTAAGCCGGACTTTACCGAGAACAGTCCCAGTCCCATATTACAAACAGATACGGCAATTGTAAATTGGTTTCGGAATAAAACACAAACTGCATTTTTAATTAGTATCCATGTCAGCATCATTTCACATAGGTCGTAACAATATGGAATCTATCGGGTGTAAAGCAACCTTAGCTCTGAAGCCGAGTTTAATCAGAATAGCTCTCAAGCTCCCCACTTGATCAGTTAAGAACTTCCCAAATACTTTCTATACTACATTTTATATATCTATCTATATTATAAAGTAGAATGTGAGGGGTATGTATGTATGTATGTATGTATGTTACTTATAGACATCAAAACCGCTTGACCAATCTTGATAAAACTAGGCAGGAATGTTCCTTGGGTACCAACTTAGACCTTAGTGAATGTATTGTAGCCCTAAAACAAATGTAAGACCCTCAAAAAAAATAAAGTTGTCCGACTCTATTACAGCTATAGTATTTTATGGATCTAGGCCATGTCTACAATGTTGACATGAGAAAAGATAGAAAGGATTTAGACCTAGATCTAATTTTAAGAAATACACTTTGCGCAGATAGTTTTTTACTTTGACACATGAAAAGACAAAAGAAGATCCATTGATTTCATTATATACTAAAATTAACCTTCAATTTTGTGTTTCAAAAGCATTTTTTACATTAATTAGTTCCTTATATCTGTGACTACAGATTTCCTGACGAACATTCTTTCATTAGACAATACCGTAATGAATCGCGTACTAAATATTAATTCGTTTAATTGTTTACTTTATAATCCCATCCCTAGATCTAAAACTCTAATTCAACTCTAAGATGATAAAACTTCTCTTCGCACATATAGTTTTATACTTTAACACATAAACATATTAATTAAAGTCCATTCATTTCATATTTTGATCAAATAAACATTCAAATTTGGTTTTCTAAAGCTACATTCGCCTACGAAAGCTGCGAAACCGAGTTGAGATAGGCCTAGATCTATATTCATTCATGAATCGCGTACTAAATATAATTTCGTTTAATTGTTCACTTTATAATCCCATTCATTTAACAAAGCTATCGCTCTTTTCGTTTTTAATAGATAAGAATGTATCGACTTCGGGTAAACCCATTTTCGCAAACCTAATTTTATTTTCGTAGCGAAAGAGAAATAACGTGAAAGGATCATTAGCTACGTTTAACATACATCTAAATCCAATCCACTAGATTAGTAAACACAAACTTAGACCCGAAGGCCGCGGTAAAGTCTGGCGAACATCCTTTCATTAGACTTTAGACATTACCAAATGGTTACACTGAGAGTTACACATTAACAGTGATTAACACATCTCTCTACTGAGTCTATTCCTAGGCCTAGGTCTAAAACTCTTATTGAACTCTAAGATAATAAAACTTCTTTTCGCAAAGATAGTTTTATGCTTTAACACATAAACATACTAATTATTGTCCACTCATTTCATATTTTAATCAAATTAACATTCAAATTTGTTTTTCTAAAGCATTTTTAATACATTCGTTCGCTGTTCTCTAAATAAAGCTGCGTAGCCGTGTTGAGATAGGCCTATATTCATTCATGAAAAAAGGTCACGCATGCGCAACACAGAATGAACTCTATAAAAGGCAACTAGATTAGTGTAGATTTAGATCTATGTCTACCTCAAGATCTACTTTATACTTTAACACATGAACATACAAAATTAAGTCTATTCATCTCAATTTTTAATCAAATATATGTAGGCCTACAAGCAAATGTTTTAATTTGGAAAAATGGATTTAAGCCTATTAGCTATTCTGATTTGATAGCTTCATTCACACTATTTTTACATCGACACATTCGCTTTACTTATTACATTATTATTTCGTTTAACTGTTTACAAAACACTCTCAGTAACTATATCGACAGTAATGCGCAAATAAAGACCCGCGGGTCGCGGGTAACATATGTCTAGTATATTACTAAAGTACAATATTTAGATAATGTAAACCATGAGATTCAATAGCACTATATTGAATAGGTCAATGGTTTATGGAGTCTACTAGAATCCCAGAGGACACACCATAAAAAGGGCACAGTGACCATCTTACAGAGGCACCATATATAAATTCATATCTACGTTTGTCTGAAGCTAATATTGGAGTATCTGAGTGGAATGCTGTATCTGGTGAACGCACGTACAACAAAGGGAACAAACTCGGTGCAGTGTTCAAATAGTTTGATTAACAATAATTCACAAAGTTTTTTAAAAAAAGGGGAGGGGTCAACTAGGGGTGAACAGTACGTTATTTGTTAAACTCATTATGTGTAGGCTGGGGTTTGGGGTGGAGTCAATAGTTGCTCTATGATCCCCGCATGTCGATGAGGTTTTTTGCTATGGCTGCTGTCTTTATCATTGAAGAGAAAGGGGTATGTTAGGCTAGCTGTAATCTGAACATCAATGAAATAAAGTGAAGTGAGTGGCACCATTCTATGCCATCCAGAGAGAGACAGAGCTCTTCAAAAATAAAAACACATTCAAGATGGAAAGAGACTAGTATGTGGGGACTGTGCCATAAGTCCAGTGGAATGAAAGAAAATACAAGATAAACGGGTTATCCATGGCGGAGTCATCCATGGAACCAGGAACCTATTAGCTGACACGGCATCCGCCTACAGCCTTACCATGGAACCAGGAACCTATTAGCTGACACGGCATCCGCCTAGAGCCTTACCATGGAACCAGGAACCTATTAGCTGACATGGCATCCGCATAGAGCCTTACCATGGAACCAGGAACCTATTAGCTGACTTGGCATCCGCCTAGAGCCTTACCATGGAAAAGGGACTTCCACAATTTCAAATATGAAAAATAAAATCTAAGAAATGTACACACTAAATGCAAAACGGATTAAATTTACGGGTACTCCAACCCAAGCTAATTAAATTCATTTATATAAAAGTTTTTTTTTTCTAAAGTTTAAGCCTCCATAAAAATCCTACACAGGGCATCCGCCTAGAGCCTTACCATGGAACCAGGAACCTATTAGCTGACACGGCATCCGCCTACAGCCTTACCATGGAACCAGGAACCTATTAGCTGACATGGCATCCGCCTAGAGCCTTACCATGGAACCAGGAACCTATTAGCTGACACGGCATCCGCCTAGAGCCTTACCATGGAACCAGGAACCTATTAGCTGACATGGCATCCGCATAGAGCCTTACCATGGAACCAGGAACCTATTAGCTGACTTGGCATCCGCCTAGAGCCTTACCATGGAAAAGGGACTTCCACAATTTCAAATATGAAAAATAAAATCTAAGAAATGTACACACTAAATGCAAAACGGATTAAATTTACGGGTACTCCAACCCAAGCTAATTAAATTCATTTATATAAAAGTTTTTTTTTTCTAAAGTTTAAGCCTCCATAAAAATCCTACACAGGGCCTCTAGCTACTTAAATCTAGTCCGCAATGGAACAACCGGAAATACCGGTAAATTATATCACGAGCTATTGAAAGAGAAATGGTCATAGCACCGTCCCACCAAACAAACTAGGCAATATTAATTTCTTTCCCCTCAAAGAGCAAACTAGAATCCTACAACTCAGAACAGAACCCACATTAAAATATCATCTAAATAGGGGACCTCTGCACAAATCGCTCATACCGTCGCAAAACAGTTAACCATTTTGAATGTCCAAATTTACTAACTCTCAGACTCACACTATTACCTAAACAGCCCAGCAAAACCAACAGCCCAGGATTACCAACAACTAAGCGTTCCCGACAGTCCACCATTACCAACAGCAGGGCGTTCCCAACAGTCCACCATTACCAACAGCAGGGCGTTCCCAACAGCCCACCATTACCAGTAGCAGAGCGTTCCCAACAGTCCACCATTACCAACAGCAGAGCGTTCCCAACAGTCCACCATTACCAACAGCAGAGCGTTCCCAACAGCCCACCATTACCAACAGCCGAGCGTTCCCAACAGCCCAGCCTAACCTGTGTCAATCATAACAAACACCATTTGTGACTTCCTGTGTATATAGCGGACTCGTTGGTAAGACGTTGAACAAAGAAGTTAACCAATTTGGTATTTAAAAAGACTTTTTCAAAAATACATAATAAATCTTGCAAACGTGTCTGTGTTTAGCCCAGTGTTAGCAGTAAGAAACATTCTTCCGATTGGATGTCTTTGTGCTGGTTCTGAACTGGACTATGTGTCAATCTCATCTACAAATCTTGACTCGCTTGAAGACAAGTAAAAGAAAATGTTTATTTATTTATTAAGGGACCACTCCTAAGATCCAATGACGTGTTTGACCTTGCTATAGATCAGCTCGACTGGGGAGTGTGGCGAGGTCGACCAGTGAGATACATCAGTTAGAGAAACCCCAGGGAGTAATAGAGCTCAATGGGAATAGTGGAAGAAGAAAATAATAGGTGTTTTATACTAGTTGGGCTATTTTTTTATCACGTTACGTAAATAGCTACCCTGTAGTTAAAGCTTTCTACTCTTATAGGAAGCTTACAATTTTTATTGAAATGAATCAATATTATTAAGCTAACAAACAAATAGTTCTACACAAAATTAATTATCCATGCATAAAACTAGCAAAATCGGATATGAAACTAACAAACCTCAAACCTAACCTTCGCCTTCACCAACCCCTTAATCTGTTGAACCGTTGGGGCACCACACAAGATCTGCTTACTGTCTTTCTTCATTCCTCTCTGTCTTTTGCCTTGGATAAAATTTCATCTCCAAACCTTAAAAAAACTGACAAACTTTACATGAAACCAAGAAACCTTTAAAAATTAACAAACCTATTATGAAATAAACAAAACTTAGATGGAAGTAAAAAAAATATTTAAAAAATGGACTGTCGTGATTTCAACCAGTATCCTTCAGTATTTTACATATAGTGTTGAATATTGAAGGCGTTGTCCTTTACATAACTGAATACGTTATTTCTCACACACCCATCCTTGGATCGAGTTACACACGCATGAAATATTTTTTTAACCGAACAAAACATGAATCAATTAAAAAATTGAACTAGTGAGTCAATTAATTATTTAATTATTGGTAATTACCTATTGTGTTTGAATAAGGGAAATAACTTCTACATTAATGAGATATATAGTTGTAAGTGCAAAGTTCTTTCCCTTAGATAAGCTTTTTTTTTAAAGGATTTCATTTTATATTTTGCTTGTTCTTCTCTCCCTTTACCTTTTATTCTCTCCTCTTCCCAGTTGAACTTATGGTGATAGGACCTTCATTCAATACATATACTTTTTATCAACAACGCTTATTTCCTTTAATAATGTCAGAGACTGATCTTCTGGGCACAGCCGCCCGTCCTCCTTTTATTTAATTGTCCTAAAAAATACTTTTTGAATCTCTCACCTTGCAGAAAAACAGCAGCGTTTTTTTTTTATTCCCAATCAGAACTCCCCCCCCCCGGTCTCCTCCAGTGTGCCCCACTCAGCACCCTACACACGACTAATATACAGATTAGAACTGGCCCTCTCTACACTCACCTTCCCACATTCTTAATTGATTGTGGGACCCCACACAAAAGAGATTGATGAACTAGAAAATGCGAATTGGCATTTAGACATAAGAAAACTTCATACACACAAAAAAGTTTCGTTGCAATGTCCCACTTCACATCCCTGGCACTTTCCCATTTCCCACTTTTCTTCCAGCCCGCAGTGTTTGGTTTATTCATCAATGTTCTGACGCCATTCCATCAGCTCATTGAATTTGTTCCGATTCGCAATCTGCACATTTCATCGTTCCCACAATTCCCTGTTTTTTAACATGATTGCATTATTTTAGCGTTTCGGCATTCCACTAGCTTGATATATTCTGTTCAAACAGAAAACGAAAATGACTTGTGTAAATATCTCGTACTAAGTTGTAAAGTAACTCATGCACTCTCTCACTCTTCTCCGTAACCTAGCGGGTCTTTAGATCACAGTTTTTCAAAGACCTATTATTGTCGTATCATTGGTTTCGTGGACCGATACTTCAATTCTGCTACATCTTTTATGCAATTCTGCTAATTTCTCTTGAATTCTAACATCTTTTCTTGAATTCATTGCTATAACCTTAATTTTGACGACTTTTCTTTGATTTCAAAGACCGTCTTGATTTCATAGACTTTTAATTGTTTTTATATAACATGACCTTGACTTCATCGAACTTTCCTCGACCCAATGGTGGTTTTTTTTAGTTGTTGCTGTTTTGTAAAATTGTTTACATGTTTCGGATGTTTTACATGTTTCAGGTGTTCCTTAAGCTCTTAAGATAATCTTTTTCCTAGTCCAAATATAAATTGGAAAACACTAACCATAGATAAACACCAAAACCTTAAGGACATAAATGAGCTTTCCATAGAAACTTTACACAACCTAAGTTTAGATCAAATCATTAAAAAGCCAACTAGATTAAACAACACATTAGATCTCTTCTTAACCAACAGACCTGGATTAGTAGAAGATTATGATATCATCCCTGGTCTATCAGACCATGAGATCATAAAAATACAGTCACATAAAAGCAGTAGCCAATATAAAACCCAAAAGAAAAATCTTACTCTGGAACAAATGCAACCTAACACAACTACACCAAGCTGCATTAAACTTTCAACAAACATTCTTATCAGAAAGAGACATTAACCAACCAGTCGATGACCTCTGGAATTTCATTAAAAAATTATCTTAAGAATATTATAAAAAACCATATACCAACTAAATACATATCAAACAAAATAAATAAATGCTGGTTTAATAATAGATTAAAGAAGCTTTGTAAACAGAAGGAAAACCTATATAGAAAATTTAAAGAAACTAAGGCAGAAAGAGTTTATAAAACGTACATAAAACTTAAACACCTAACCCAAAAAGTAAGCAGACATCTGCAGAGTGAATACATAAACAATGTAATATCTAAAGATAACAACAAAAACCTATGGTCATACATTAAGTCTAAGAAAATGGAAACAACAGGCATAGCGCCATTAAAAGGAGAAGACAACTTAACACACAATGATAATGAAACTAAAGCAAACATCCTAAACAAATACTTTGCATCAGCATTCTCAGCCCCAGTAGACAAAGACATATTCCTCAATTTGAACCAAGTAGACAACATAGGAGATATAGAAGTACAAGAAAAGGGAATCCAAAAACTATTAGCCAACATCAAACCTAATAAAGCAACTGGACCTGATGGTATTCCAGCTAGATTACTCAAACAATTAAGCAATGAGCTTCACCAGTGTTCAAAATACTTTTTCAGGCATCTCTTAACCAGGGCAGAGTACCAAGTGACTGGAAAGAAGCTAATGTCACCCCTCTATTTAAAAAAGGAGATAAATCAGACCCAGGAAACTACAGACCAGTATCACTTACCAGCATCACATGTAAAATCCTAGAACACATAATATGTAGCAACATCATAAACTACTTAGACAAACATAATGTCCTTACTCCATACCAACATAGCGTTGGAAATATAGATCATGTGAAACACAACCAATAGGACTAATTGATGATTTTTCAAAAGGTTTAGATAACAATGAGCAAATAGATGCTATCTTACTAGATTTTTCCAAAGCTTTTGATAAAGTTCACCACCATAGTTTGCTTTAAAAATTTTAATATTTTGGCATTAATGGTCCATTGCATCAGTGGATTAAAGATTTCCTGATAGGGAGAGAACAAACTGTAATAATAAATGGCTGTAAATCAACACCAATAACAGTAAACTCAGGCGTACCTCAAGGTACAGTCTTAGGTCCACTACTATTTTTAATTTACATAAACGATTTACCAAATTGCATTAGTTCAGAAACAAAAGTCAGATTATTCGCAGACGATTGCATAATATATAGAACAATAAAAACAACACAAGATACAGATATTTTACGAAGAGAATTAGATGAATTACATAAATGGGAATCAAATTGGAGCATGTCTTTCCACCCAGAAAAATGTAAGTTATTAAGAGTAACAAAAAAGCTAAAACAAATTAATTCCACTTATCTTATTCATGGTAAACCAGTAACACAAACTAAAAACGCAAAATACCTAGGTGTTATAATAAATGAAAAAAAAATGTCATGGAATCCACATATTGATCAAACTATCAAAAAATCAAACAAAGCGTTAGGGTTTATAAAAAGAAATTTCTATAAATCAAATAAGAACATAAAACTAAAATGTTATTTAACCTTGGTTAGGCCAATAATAGAATATGCATCCTCCGTTTGGGACCCCTCAACTCAAGAAAACATTAAGAAACTGGAACAGACACAAAATAGAGCAGTGAGATTCATAACAAACGAATATTCCTATTTGACTAGAGTAACACCTTTAGTAAAATCACTAAATTTAGAAAGCCTTCAGGACAGAAGGCTCAAAAGTAAAGTAGCAATCATACATAAAACACTGAACCATAATTTTCAAATACAAAAACAAAATCTAACAAGGTTACAAAAGACAGTTTGTGTGGAGACACAAACTCAGAATCGGCCCCCGAAGTAAAATGTTTTACATAATTCGGATAATCCTTCAGAGTTGAAGATAGCTTACTTCCTAGTCCAAACCTCCCGCAGGACGACGGGGGATGGGAGCAGGCAGGGTTTGAACCTTCGATCGTCGATAAATCCAAACGACAGTCCAGCGCGCAAACCGCACGACCAGTGGTCCACCCAGGAAGGCTTCAATATTTTCAGAAAGAACATCCGAATGAAATTATATCAAAGACAAATAAGATAAGAATGGAGAAAGAAGGTTAACAGATCTTGTGTAGTGCCCCAACCGTCCCGCAGATCAAAGGATACGTGAAAGTGAATGTAAAGTTAGATGTGAACCTGGCCTAACTAGTTTGTGGTCTATAGGGCAGATGATGTAAAGTTCATCTGTTTTTGTGGCCTACGGTTAACGAGGGTGTCATGTTGCCAGCACAACGACCAACCGCCTTTGCTTTTCCCCAACTAGTGTCAGGTACCCATTAGAGCTGGGTAGACTCAGAAGTTGAAAATCCCAGTCTTCACCAGGATTCGAACCCGGGACCCTCGGTTCGAACTAAATAAGTTATTTGTTTTGAAAAGGATCAATCTCATATTCGAATCCTAAAAAAAAAAAAAAAAAAAAAAAAAAAAAATGTCCGCTATATAGAAAAAATATTCACGAAAATGATGTTTATAAGATTACTATTCGTCTTATATTAGGTCTAACATATAATGCATACTAATTAGCTTTTTCTTATAAAAAAACTGCTTGCATAATTGATTTTAAAAATTAGAATTTTCGTTTTCAGGAAAAAAAAAAGTAGCCGTTGCATCAGAACTTTGAATGGTCTAAAATATTGTAAGTCGGATTTTCAATATATCTTCTAGTTTACGAGATCTAAACGGGACGGACGGACAGACGGGCAGACGGACAGACATTTCGCACAAAACTAATAGCGTCTTTTCCCCTTTCGGGGGCCGCTAATAAAATACTTAGAAAGACACAAAGATAAAGGCATATTCCTCGTCCCATATTTTAGGACAAATTTGTACAAATACTCCTTCTTCCCGAGTGCTATTAGAGCATGGAATGGGTTGCCTGAGCTAGCCAGGAAAACCAGTGACTTGGCAGAATTTAAGTCATTGGTTAATATGCATGACTGAAGCATGACGCGTAGGACGTAATCATCTTCTTTTTTGAAGTAACGTCTGTATTATATAAGATAAGATAAACTTCCCGCAGACGACGGCGGATGGCAGCAGGAACGGTGTGAAACCGGGACCATCGAAACAACCGCACGACAGTTTAGCGTGCATACCACACAACCAGGCAGCTACCTATCCTAGATTTACTAGACCTATCCTAGATTTACTAGACCTATCATGGATTTACTAGACCTATCCTAGATTTACTAGACCTATCATGGATTTACTAGATCTATCATGGATTTACTAGACCTATCCTAGATTTACTAGGCCTATCATGGATTTACTAGACCTATCATGGATTTACTAGACCTATCCTAGATTTACTAGACCTATCGTGGATTTACTAGTCCTATCATGGATTCACTCGATCTCTACTGTTCATATTAAACTGTTTGGTTACAGCATATCGATATTTACTTGTGACGTCAGGAGGGAAAAAAAAAGTAAGCCGCGTGCCTTCCTTATTAAATGCTTTCTTGCAGGGCAGAACTACACAATCTCCTACCGTTTATAGCACACATCCTAGTTGAAATATAGTGGCAATAATAACGATGGACTCTACTTAAACGATACCCCTCTTGTGGAGCGCTTTACAAGTTGAGAACCGCGAAGTTCCGAAAAAAAAATAATTACTTAACAAAACGAAAACTGTTCTCCCTTTCCCTTATAGTCAAGGGAGGTAAGACTGTCACAATAAGAAAACTGTTCTCCCTTAGAGTCAAGGGAGGTAAGACTGTCACAATAAGAAAAAAGTTTCATAAAAGCTGTATGGAGGTAAGGGTTTCATCTTATCTTATCTTATCTTATCTTATGAAATATAGACGTTACTTTAAAAAAAATATGATTACGACCTACATCCCTAGGTCTATCTAGTCATGCATGTTAATCAATGACTTATCTTCTAACAAGTCATTGGTTTTCCTGGCTGACTTAGGCAACCCATTCCATGCTCTAATAGCGCTAGGAAAGAAAGAGCATTTGTATAAATTAGTCCTGGCAAATGGAACAGGAAATCTACGTTTATCTTTGTGTCTTTCTGAGTATTTTATTAAATTTTGTTTTTGTATTTGAAGATTATGGTTCAGTGTTTTGCTAGTTTACTTTTGAGTCTTCTATCCTGAAGGGTTTCTTAATGTAATGATTTTACTTAATGTGTTACTTTAACCAAATGTGAATATTCGTTTGTTATGAATCTCACTGCTCTACTTTGTGTCTGTTCCAGTTTCTTAATTCACCAAATTTGATCGAAACTATATATTTATACCTACAATTACAACTCAAATGCAAAAAAAAAATTATTATATTTTCACAAACTCATAGATATCCCCTGTGGATCCGGTTGTACTTTTTTTTTTCTTTTTGTTTGTTTGTAAATGATACAGATCAAATTTCAAATTTTGATATGTTTGTGCCTGCCAAACATAAAGGGAAAATATGATTTCAATAGCGCTTCTTTACTGTTTGAGTTATGATTAAGTCATTAATGAAATAATAATTAAATAAGCCAGTTTTTTTATAATGTGTATTTCAATGTATTTGTGAATCAAGCCGTTAACATTGATGTTCAAAATGTTCGTATCAATCTCGCACTGGTTGTTGGTGTCATAATCCAATCCACAGCAACATCATTAACGCCTGGACTCTAAAACTTCGCTGTTTTAAGAAACATCTTTAGCGCAATGTTTTCAGTTCTCACACCGATGTACGCTAGAAAAGCAATTTGAGAAATTTACCGA
Source organism: Biomphalaria glabrata (assembly GCF_947242115.1). Classification (NCBI taxonomy): domain Eukaryota; kingdom Metazoa; phylum Mollusca; class Gastropoda; family Planorbidae; genus Biomphalaria; species Biomphalaria glabrata. The sequence goes on from NC_074712.1 coordinate 18,134,520, forward strand.
CATGAGAGACAGCAATTTCGGGAACGAAATAATAATAAACCTAACAGACGAAGGCAATAAAGAGAAGAGTTTTTATGGAAAAGAGTTCCAAAGTATCCATCCGCACGCTTCTCCGCCGCTCCATTTCACAAAATCAAACAGCAAAACGTGACGTCACGGCGTCGCCAGCAAATGATGGGCCCAGAGCGTGATGGGCTACTCCGCGTTTGAAGCCGGCACCGCACAGTCCAGGGGAGAACATTTCATTGCTTAGGTCCACAGACAAATTAACACTTTTTTTTTGTTCAGTCCAGTCAGCAATCAGTCGATGCTGTTGGTTGAAAGTGTTCTGGTCCCTAGGTCCTTTACACTTGGTGCGGACACTTTTTATTGAGACATAACCCTTAATGGAATATTCCGGGAGCGGGTTAATGTCAAGGTCATGAATCTATTACCTGACCCAAACGACAAATGTAGTACGTCCTACTTAACTTTCTTGATGCAAATCAAAACATATTTCCTTTTTTAGTAAAATAATAATAATAGTAATAACAATAATAAATCAGCTGACAACTGACCTGTCTGACATCTTTAAGGCCTGTTGTTACCTGACAGAGGGAGGTACTGCAGTAGACCTCTCAAAGCAACAGAAAATTTCTCAGTAAACACTGGCCTCCTTGTAGGTATCCCAACCCCCTAGCAATTCTTATTGGAATATTTGTAAGTAAGAATGTTTGTGGTTTTATGTAAGGAATAAATCCTGGCCGTGCAAGTTTGTTGTATGTCTTAAAAACAATTGACTTTTATACGCGGTCTAATGAATTTCTTGAAGAGTAGACTGTAATCGTCTCTTATATATCACTGTAATATATATGTATACATCTTCATAGTTAGTCAAGTTTTGTTTTAAAAAACGTATAGGTTTCGATAACTCTTCTATGTACTCAAGAACCTGTTTACAAAAGACATCTCTTTAGGCAGTAAGATACTTCCGTTATATACACACCGGATACACCAAATAGAAATAGTTATCGTATTTTCGAGCATATAACCCGAGGTTTGTACACGTTTTTTATAAACGGGGGGCAGCTGTTCGGGGTATCCAAAGATGCGGGGTTTACACAATTTATTTTACACATGCACTTAGCCTAAAGGAAACGGAAGAAGATGAGTTGTGCTTAACCTTTGCTCAGGGGGGAGGGGCGGCCATAGACTGATACCCAGTAATAGCAAAAATACAATTTCACTGAGTTCCATAGATGGAACACTGGATTTCAACAGTAAAACAAAATATAAAGTAATCATTCTGCAATTTTTACTTTGGTGTGTTGTCACGAGCACAAGTTTATGTGTACAATTTCAGCTCTATAGGATAATGAAAATTTATCAAACTAAATTATTTAAAATTTTCTCTTTACCAATACCTCTATTCAGCTTGTATATTTGAGGAAACCGGGTAGGCTCAAAAACCTGGGTGGGTACTGATCTCCAAGATGGCTCTAACGATTTTCCTTTCAAAATTGACAGTTGGTGTATATCGCTGGAAAAAGAATGACTTGCTCGTTGGCCACACTGGGAAAACTCTAGTTGGATTGTTATATTTTTTCAAAGTATAAAAGAAATAGAAGTAGAAATTATTTTTCTTGCAAAAATGGAACTGCATAATTTCTAGACTTTGAAAACCAAAGATCATTACTTTTCTAAGACACGAGCGATTTTCCAAGATTCAGGGCAAATTCACTTACAGTGGTTATAGCGTGCAAAAGAGTTAGGTACGTAACTATCGGATACGAATTTATATATATATAGGTCTGTGATGTAGATCTAATGACCTATCATTGGAATATTATAAAGTCTAGAATCGCTTAACCAGGATTCTTTCTTGAGGTGAGGTGAGGGGGGGGGGGGGGAGGGCGTGGTAGAAAGTGTATTTTTGTATAATCTAACATGCATTAGTTATTAAGAGCATAGTATGAGTTGTATAAAGGAAGTATTGTCTTATTAAAATAAAAAAGTTTATTTTCAGTTTTTTTCTTTGTTGTTAATAAGAAGTGAATAAATGTGTAGTCTTCATAAGTTTTCTAACCGGAAGTTGTCACAATATCTAGATGTGTTCATGAAATGTATAAAGTGGGTCAACTATCTGTTTGAAATGGCTTAGGTATTCAACGCTTTGCAAGACAGACACGGAAACTAGTCTGGTGAAAAGAAGACAGAGAATGGCCTCAGAAATTGAAAACAGGAAAACATAAAAATAAGTTTACTAAAAGCTTGTGCTTCATTTGATTTGATGTCATGATTAGGAACCAGGCATTAAAGAAAAAAAAACGTCTGTTGTGAGGATGGTCCCGACTTAATCCCGTTCTTAGCTAGCACAAGTTACGGGAAATCCCGGCCAGGCGTGTCTCCTAGTGAGATAGACTCCGGCTGATGAGATGAGAGTTGAATTAGATCAAATCGACACCGGAAATTAAACTATTCGTTTTCACGTGATCGGGACGCTATGGACACCAGCAGTAGGACTGATTAACTAACAACTAGGCAGCCTTTTTTTATTATTATTGAAAACTGTTTCGTGGTAGAGATTAGTTAAGTTGGGTTTTTTTAACATTCCCGATCCACTAGTTTGAAACATTTTTAAGAGGCTCATTCACTCACTCACATCCAATTTATTTCTGAAAAAAAAAATTAAAGTTATTCTGAAAAGCTATTTCCAATTTAGTTTAGGGTTAAATGGTCTGCTATAGTTTTGTTTTAATTGCTTTTATATAGAACATCTTTTATGCTTAAACATGCTTAGTGCGCTATGGTCCAAGCACTTGTGTGGACCAGTGGGAGGAGGGGGGTATCTGGGAGAAGGTTTCCGTACTGACTTTAGGCGCTCAGCAAACTCTGCTCGGGTCGGAGGTCACACTCGAGCCTCCACGACAGGTAGCCAAGCCGCTTCTGCCTGTCATTCTACATTTACATATGTCATTTAGCTCATTATTTATATTGCTATTCAGAGTTATTAGACTAAAGATATTTTAGCAAGTGTTTAAGTTAGCTACTGAAAGGATGGCTGCATGGTCGTGCGGTTCGCGCGCTGGACTGTCGTTTGGATTTATCGATGGTCCCGGGTTCAAACCCTGCCCGCTTCATAATGCGCCCCCGACACATATTTTGGGCTCGTTAATTTTAGTAGTACTTTCACTTATCAGCTTCTCCCACACCCTGCAAACAACAAACAACAAGTTAGTCCAACAAGTGAGTCCTTCGTACACATTCCCATTTCTACATTTCTCTTGGTATTTTGTTCTCTAACTAAAGAGCAATATCAATTTGGTTTCATTCATTGTAATCGTTTATTTGACCCCCTTTGAATGTAGCGAAACGACAATAGATCTAAAGCTATCTTTTCAATGCTATTAGAACTAGATGTAGTCTTTTTACCGTGTTACAAGGTACCATTACTTGCTCTCTCTCCCTCTCTCTCTCTTTCTATCTATCTATCTCTCCCTCTCTCTCTCTATCTATCTATCTCTCCCCTCTCTCTCTCTCTCTATCTATCTCTCCCTCTCTCTATCTATCTATCTATCTTTCCCTCTCTCTCTCTCTCTCTCTCTCTCTCTCTCTCTCAAAAAGAAATAACAAAAAAAGACTCTAGATCTCTAGATCTATCTTATTAATGCTATTAGGATTGTTTTTTTTTTAGACCGCGTCTAAAATGAAAATGACTTAAGACTTAAGACACATTAAAAATATGAAGACTTAGAATAAAAAGACAAAAATGCTTTAATACACGCAATTTGTGACATATTTCTATTTATGCTCTCTAATTAGACTGCGGCCTTTGGTGGGAAATACCAAAAAAAAAAAAAAAAACAAGAAAATAGATAGAGCTTGAGGCGGTCAGGCTGCGAATCTGTTCAAAAGCGCGTTCTTAATGTGCACCTAAGAGGTCAAAGGAACCTGTGTACGAAATTTGTTGCGGATACATGCGACAGTTTAAGAGATCTCGTGATCAATGAGTCAGTCAGTGGTATTTTACAAATATATACATATTTAAATCAATTTTTTTACATTTTATGTATGTTCCTATGATATTTATCACTTTTTTCAAACTAATATTCCCCTTTACTCCCAGCGCCCCTAAGAAATGCACACCCAGACAGACACACACACACACACAATGCATGAACCATAAATAAACCTAAAACCTTAGATGGTAGATATGAACCTACAAAAATATCATTAACAAGACAAGTATTCCTAGGAGGAGGCATATTTCAATTCTCCTTTTATTATATAACAAACTCAGCGTTGCGCTGTCGCACTAGTGCGCAAATGTACATAAATAATTAGTGGCCTGGCTGAGTGAGAGAATGCTTACCTCATACCTTGACAGGCGACCTAATGAAAATGTGGCTAACACAATGGAGAGTTCATTTTCCATATTTTGTATACATACTCTATATTTACTATTATATAAATATACTTCAATGTTCTCAGAGATGGAGAGCGGGCAAAGGGAAGAAAGTCTAATATATAACTGGAATAAAAGACATTCACAAATATTATGTTTCTCTCCTACTCTAGAGAGATTTATTGATCTCTCAGGCGGCCAAGAAACCGAGTAATGTGTAACTGATCTGACATTGTTATTTCACAATAGCCATGATTTATACTTAATTCTGTAGATGCACAGTCTATAACTGTATACGTTTAACTCTAGGGCGATACAAGTGTAACTATGACTTTCTAACTTATTAACTGTGTTGGAATACTAGTTTGTATTCTATGGCTATAACAATGCAGGAGATTTCAAGAATGAAAACTTTATTTAAACCAAAAAAAAAGTATTGTATACATTGTTGTTACTGTCTAGAGCCTAATTTAAGCATTGTTCTAACTAGTGTATGAACCTGCCTAGAGCCTAACATTGGTATGGGTCTAACTAGAGACTGAGCAGTTAAGCTTAAAGATCGTGACCAGCGCACTAGCCTAAGTAGGGTATGAGTTAAGCCACAGTATGGCCCTAATAGTATGAATCTAACTACAGAATGGACCAAATAGTAGGAGTTTAACTAGATTATAGACCTAACTATAGTATGAGCCTAACTATAGTATGAGCCAATATTGAGTATGTGTCTAACTATAGCCTACTAACAGGCTAACAGTGATAAGACTACCGTAACTAGATAATGGACCTTACTATAGTATGCCTAAGAGCCAAAATAGATTATGGTCTAACTGTAGTATGAGCCTAATTAAAGTATGTACTCACAAGATTATGGGCGTAACTTGAGTAAGGGTCTAATTAGTGTATGGGCTCTAATTAAAGACGAGAGCAAAAGTTTATCTTATCTTATATAATACAGACGTTACGTCATGCATATAGTCATGCATGTTAACCAATGACTTAAATTCTGCTAAGTCACTGGTTTTCCTGGCTAGCTCAGGCAACCTATTCCATGCTTTTATAGCACCAGGGAAGAAGGAGCATTTGTACAAATTTGTCCTAGCATATGGAACGAGGTATGCGCTTTTATCTTTGTGTTTTTCTGAGATTATTTTATTAGATTTTATTTTTGTATTTGAAGATTATGGTTCAGTGTTTTGTGTATAATTGCTACTTTACTTTTGAGTCTTCTCTCCTAAAGGCTTTCTAAATTTAGTGATTTTACTAAAGGTGTTATTCTAGTCAAATGTGAATATTCATTTGTTATGAATCTCACTATGTCTGTTCCAGTTTCTTAATGTTTTCTTGAGTTGAGGGGTCCCGAACAGAGGATGCATATTCGATTATTGGCCTAACCAAAGTTAAATAACATTTTAGTTTCTTATTTGATTTATAGAAATTTCTTTTAATAAACCCTAATGCTTTGTTTGATTTTTTTTATAGTTTCATCAATATGGGGATTTCAAGACAGTTTTTCATTTATTATAACACTTAGGTATATTGCTCTTGGCTCTTAACTGAAGTGGGACTGCGGTGACTTGAATACTAATAATCTAATCTCCAATGGACTAATTGGCCTTTCTTTTGATGTTCTGCTAATAACAGACGCTGACCGAAAAGAGTGAATGGGTTTGTTTATGTCAGTGATGTCACAGCACCACTACCACGAAAATCAGGGAACAGATGATGATGAATGGACCACAAACAAGGGCATAACTCAAATAACTCTTCTTTCTCAGAATTCAAGAAGATAAACTTTTGAAATTAGAATATACAAAGAAAAAAAGACAGCGTATATCAAGGGTTTCACTTAGTTGTGAAACTCTGACGTCAAATAGGGCCTACTGTCTCGTACCAAAGTTACATTCACATCTGTTCTCCTGGCCTTTTTAAGAATCCATATGTAGCCTACATTAGAGAACGTTTAATTCAACATCAGGGTCGTCCTCTGTCATCTGTTTATCTCAATGAAAAAAAAATTACCCTACGAGGCATACGTCATTAAAACCATCATTAAATTCTTGTAAAATAAAATCCAAATTACCGTCATTAAATGCTATGATGCTGTTTTCAAACACATTCGTTTATGGCAGTGATTCCCAAAGTGGTCTATATAGAGTCCCCCAGGGGTCTATGAAGACTTCCAAGGGGTCTACGAGACAAAAAAGTTTGGGAACCACTGGTTTAGGGGAACAAACAACGTAAAAAATAGATATATGAAAAACAAAATTGTTTTTGATCCAATCTTACTTTAAAAAAAATTAAATTTGCATTGCTTGTTAGATCAGTCAGTCACATTGCTGCGGGTAATGCCACAGTGTTTGTCTTCTTCATTGAGATCAACACAAACAAATTAATCCATGATTTATCATTACTGTCAATGTTGTTACACTTCACAAATCAATGTAAGCGATGCTAAAGCCAGTGATTAAAAGTAATTTACGTCAGCAGTTCTCAACCTTTTTAGCTTCGCAACCCACTAATACAATTTTTTACTTGGCGGCGACCCCATCAATAATTTTTAGTTCGTTGCATTTCAAGAACTTTGAATAGAAACTAATCTTTATGATTACTGTTATGTTAAGATCTCAAGAAACTAATCTTTATAATTACTGTTATGTATAGATCTCAAGAAAACCAGTAATTGTGAACAATTTACAAAGTCTGTGGATTCATCAATCTGGATGCTAAATATTGGAATGGATAAGATATCATATTTCCTAAATTACCTATTAATAATAGCAGCAGCAATGTCATTTTTAGCTGCCCCCGAAAGGGGAAAAGACGCTATTAGTTTTGTGTGAAATGTCTGTCCGTCTGTCCGTCCGTCCCGTTTAGATCTCGTAAACTAGAAAAGCTATTGAAAATCCAACATCACAATATTTTAGACCATTTAAAGTTCTGATACAACGGCTACTTTTTTTTTTCTGAAAGTGAAAAATCTAATTTTTAAAATCAGTTATGCAAGCAGTTTTTTAAAGTGAAAAAGCTAATTAGTATGCATTATAAGTTAGACCTAAATTAAAACGACTAGTAATCTTGTATATGTCATTTTCGTGAATTGTTTTTATTGTGGAAAGGTTTTTATATTATTTTTAAAAGCATTCGAATAAGAGATTGAGCCTTTTAAAAAAAAAACAATTACATCAATTATAAGACATCAGTTAGGCCAGGAGAGGCACGGTAGCTGAGCGGTAAAGCGCTTGGCTTCCGAACCGGGGGCCCCGGGTTCGAATCCTGGTGAAGACTGGGATTTTCTACTTCGGAAACCTTAGGCGCCTCTGAGTCCACCCAGCTCCAATGGGTTCTTGATATTAGTTGGGGAAAAGTAAAGGCGGTTGGTCGTTGTGCTGGCTACATGACACCCTCGTTAACCGTAGGCCACAAAAACAGATAAACTTTACATCATCTGCCCTATAGACCACAAGGTCTGAAAGGGGAACTAGTTAGGCCAGGTTCACATCTAACTTTACATTCACTTTCACCTACCCTTTGATCTGCTGGACCGTTGGGGCACTACACAAGATCTGTTAACCTTCATTTTCCATTCTTATCTCTCATTTGTCTTTGATATAATTTCATTCGGATGTTCTTTCTGAAAATATTAAAGCCTGCCTGGGTGGACCACTTCGGAGGCCGATTTTGAGTTTGTGTTTCCACACAAACTGTCTTTTGTAACCTTGTTTTTCCTGTGAACAGTGTCATTAGATAATAAAATCGCACTTAATTTAGTAAAGAATTCGACTCCAATCATAACTTGAACAATGTCTTTGGCCTCTGGCAATATTAACTCTTGGTAATGGTGTGAGGTTACATAGCTCTGACAATTCTGTGTTACCAAATGAAAAGTTTTAACGGCTGCTAAGCTTTAATTTTGCTACTTGCCAATTGAGTCAAGTCTGGATTTCTTGACCCATCAGCCTTCAAAAGTAAAATATTCAATGTTCTTATCCGCAAAACTCGGAGGTTTGCTCGGCCTCATACATATGGCAGAGAGAACTTCATTACAAATAACGCATATTCACCCCCATTTTTTTATTGATGCTTGACGATCACTACATAATTTGATAATAATGTAATCTAAGTAATGTCCCTTTCCACCACCATTAGAAATGTATATGCAGACCAAGCATGGTACAAATAGGCTTGTTACAACACGTTCAAAACAAAACAAAAAATCCAATGATAGTTTTAAGAAACATTCCGACAGTCTTAGGCGACCCCTGACTAATAGTTATTCGACCCCCAAAGGGGTCGCGAATCATAGATTGAGAACCCCTAATTTAAGTCTAATTCTTATTCAATGGACATGGCTAACAAAAGTTTTAAAATCACTAAGATGTGAACAGTTTAACAGGCTTTAGTTGACGTAGACCTTTTTAAAACGCTTATAACAACTGACTCTGGTACAAATCTTGTAGCCTACAGGTTATTTCTCCTGCTTCCCATTCTCGGATTCAGTTGACACGTTGCACAACTTATTCATTGTAGATGACAACGCATGAATCAATTCAAAATGAGCCAATTACTCAATTCATTTACGGTAAATAATTGATTTTATTTTATATAGAAAAGTAAGATACATCTTGCAGTATTGAGAAATATAGCCTGTATCGTGCGGTTCTTTCTCTTATATTGTTGTTTCTTGTTTTTTTATGTTATTTTTTTATATTTTTCTTATTTCTCTCAAAGTCTGTGTGTGAGCTGAATCGAAGCCATAGCTAGAATGCAAGCTAGTACTATTCTAATATTTATAAAGCATAATTATTATTAAGGGAAGTGCTGAAGTGGAAAGTCTGAGCATACATTTTGTGGAGTTTTAGAGACGCATTTAGTAGATAGACTTTGACCGCGACATCTTAGTGACGAACATAGGTAGTGGGTTAGAGATTATTGATGTAGATTTTAAGACAGCTAACGCTAGGCTCTTAAAGGGATAACATTGCTTTTAGTAACTGACTCGACAGTAGTCCATTCTGTATGAAAGTTGTTATTCTATTTTTATCACGAGTGAACTTATTTACTGTGCATAGATCCTTTGTGACGATGTATTTTCCTTGCTCTTACTCGCATATGTAATACACCATTCATTCACGGTAACATTAACACATGTACCCCTCTTTGCCCTCCCCCCTCTCCCTTCCAACTGGTCCAGAGACAAGTGATAGGATCATAGCGCATTGAGAAAGCTAAAAGCATGAAATGGCGCTAAACAAAAACAATTAGTAAAAATATTTCTTATCACACAGATTTATTATAGGTAGTCTAGATCTATTCCAAACTTAATGACATGACTGATTCAAACAATTTAATAAAATTACACTTAATATAAGCTTTGTTTTTTTTGTTTTTTAAAGTATTTGTATATTTTTCTTATTATTAAAAAAAAAAAAAACACATCATGAAAGAGAGGTGTTGATCCAAGGGAAGTAAACGTTAATTTCAATGTTCACTACTGAGACCAACCCAGACCCCATGACTAGAATACAACACAATATAGCAACAACGTGTACAAGAGGAAGGACCACTGCTGAAAAAAAATATGTTCAAACACAAGGTCCCTGACTGACACAAAACGAAGATCAACACTGAAAAAAAAACGTTGTGTAATAAAGATTTTCAAGATAACAAAACAATGGCACCTTCATCTCATCTTCAACTATCCCTTAGTCCAGGGGTGGGCAACCTTTTTCCATCAAGTGCCGCATTTTAAAAAATTGGGGAATGGGGGGGGGGCGCATAAATGTATATTAAATATGTAATTACAAATAAGAAAAATACGCTAGCTAACTGTGTATAATATCTTTTAATTCACATTATAATGTTTTATTCATTTACATTTTATTTTTTTTTTACACTCCCAATTGAGGAATTAAAACAAAAGTCATTTCCAAAACTAATTTTACGAAAATTTATTTTAATTACACTTTGGCACTTTTACATCCAAATATCCCACATCAAATGTACAGTTCTACTTAATTTGAAGAATTCAACTGGCAAAACTCGTGCATAATGTTCCGAAACTGTGGAACTGGAATACTCTTGACGGCTTTCAAATTACAGTCATTCAGAATCGACCTGTGATTGCACTTGTTTATTTTATTTTCAAACAAGAAAAAAAAATTCATTGTATGTGAACCCAAATAATGTGAAAGTTTAGCAGCAAAATTTTTTTTTTAATGTGGAAATACAGCTCTGGCACCAATGAAACTCCCGTGGAAGAACTGACTGGAATGTCTGTTTTAGGTCATGATTTGCTTGGAGGTATGTCCTCTGGAGCTGAATCAACTTCTGCACCAAATGGTGAGCTGAGGGTATTGAAAACTGGTTACAAGCTCTTGGACTTCTTAAAATTTGTTTTCAAATCCTAATAAGTCTTGTACATTTTAACCATTTCATTAGAAAGTGTTTCACCTTTCAGTAAAGGAAAATTACAAAACCTGTTTACATTGATTGCTGGAGAAATGGGAAAGCTTTATTTGAAATTGATTTAAAATGCACATGCATTTGATGTGGAAGCAACCTGCTGCTATATCCCGATGTAAAAAGTGAGGGCCACTGTTTATTAGAAATATTAGTCACAGCCAAGTCTTTCAAAGAAAATAGTTTCTCCTTTGAGATACCATATTCTTCTCGATACCATCTTGCCCATGCTGGGGCGGCGCATACTGCTGTGGTACCGAACATCGGAATTTTTTGTTTCCAAATCTTTGGAACTTCTAGGAACTACCCGTGGATAAGTCCCTTAGCTCTGATAGGCTCGATCGCTGTTATAGTATATCGCACAATGTGTTGGGTATTCAAAGCAGCTTTGTGCCAACTTTCTCGTTAAGAGTTTATGGTTGGGATATTGTTCTATTTTTCTCAGTTAAAGAACGGGCTCCATCAGTTGTTACACTTGGCATCTTGTTACAAGCCAACTCAGCACTTTCACTCAGTTCTTCATAACATTAAATAAATACTGGCCTCATTTTGTCTTTGACTGTTTTGAAATATTGCCAATAAGAATAATCTTCGTTTTGAACGATTTAAATTGACATGTAGAGACAATGTTTCTTAAGCCTCTTCCTTATAAGTGATAAGCATCAGAACTTTCTAAAATTTATATAGATATTTAGAATTATTTATTTTTAAATATATTGGCATTTTATGTGCATAACCTGTGGGCATTCCTGGTTTCCTTTGGTGTCCGCGGGCCGGTTAAAAGACTCTGGCGGACGCATGTGGCCCTCGGCCCGTAATTTGCCCACCCCTGCCTTAGTCTATTGAACCCTTGGGACACCACACATAATCTGTTGACCGTCTTTTTCAATTCCACTCTGTCTTTTGCCTTAGATAAAATTTCATTCAGAGGCAGGCCTGTCGATTCTTTAATATTGTCTTCCATTGTTATCTCTGTCTGCTTCTTCCTTAACCTGATACTGTTCCCTGAAGGAAGGGCTTTGCAAGCTCTAAGAACATTGTGATGTGGCTATAGAGTTTAAGTTTGTTTTTTTGTCTGTTTGTTGTTTTTGACAGTAGTTTGCAGTGGTCCAATTGCTGTATTAATCCCGTTCCTAATCTCTTCATTTGTGATGCGGTCTTAATAAGTGACGCCTAGGATCTTTTTATAGCATCTATTGCTAGGATTCTCTTCTCGTTAAGGACGCTAAATTGAGCTTCGATGTTGCCAACTAAAATTTACAAAATAAATTGAGCAGTAAACAAATATAAACACTATATATATCTAAGCATGGTGAATACAAACACCAGATGGCGCCAAGCATGGTGAAATTAAACATCAGATGGCGCTAAGCATGGTGAACTTAAACATCAGATGTCTTAAAGCATGGTGAATACAAACATCAAATGTCATTAAGCATCATGGGCGTAGCCAGGACTTTTTTTCGGGGGGGGGGGGGGGGGGGAAGGGGGAGTTGGAGGGGATTTTTTTCTCTCCCTCCCCCCCCCCCCCGCGAAAAAATATATTATATGTATCTGTGTGTGTGTGTGTACATAATCTTTATTACTTTCTGACTTTTCATTCTTTCGGAAGATGTTTATTGTACCCTAGAATTTCTTCCTGGAGTTAGTTAGTTAAACTCAAAAACCCTTGGCTGTACTGGGACAAGTGATGGTTTAGTATTAAAATCTCACCTAAAATAAACAAAATCAAAGCAAAAAATCAGTCACTAAATTCCGATCCCCCCCAGGGGGGGGGATTTCATTTGGGGGGGGTGAACCCAAACCCCCCTTCCTCTGGCTACGCCCATGTTAAGCATGGTAAACACTGACTGAATATAAACATCATATGTCTCTAAGCATGGTGAATACAAACATCAGATGTCTCTAAGCGTGGTGAACACAAACATTAGATGTCTCTAAGCATGGTGAACACAAACATTAGATGTCTCTAAGCATGGTGAACACAAACATTAGATGTCTCTAAGCATGGTGAACACAAACAGTAGATGTCTCTAAGCATGGTGAACACAAACAGTAGATGTCTCTAAGCATGGTGAACACAAACATTAGATGTCTCTAAGCATGGTGAACACAAACAGTAGATGTCTCTAAGCATGGTGAACACAAACAGTAGATGTCTCTAAGCATGGTGAACACAAACAGTAGATGTCTCTAAGCATGGTGAACACAAACATTAGATGTCTCTAAGCATGGTGAACACAAACATTAGATGTCTCTAAGCATGGTGAACACAAACATTAGATGTCTCTAAGCATCGCCTTTTTTATCTTTTTCTTTTTCTCTACACTTTTGTTCAGCTCATGTAGAAAAAAAACTGAACGGAAAATAAAGCTTTGATTTCTGTGTCTCCACAGATGATGATTTGAAATCTCTGGGAAGATTATTGACCAGTGAAGCGAACGTACCAGGAACCCGGACAAGATAACATGGACATAAAGATTCAGTGCGGACACAACATTTTGGGGGGGGGGGGGGGGGAATCTTTGAACGATAGGAACAGATCAGAGAGGGACAAAACAGAAAGTGATTTGTCATTACAGCCAAAGAATTCAAGTTCATGTCTCGTATTCTTTAAAATTAAAAATACGTGTTTTCATGAGCGATTCAACACACCTCACAATTCTAATATTTTGACCGAAACAAAAAAAAATTATTCTAGGACATACTGTAAAAGTTTTTTAAAAAGTGCTTTAAAAAAAAACTTCTTTTTACAACCTATAAGTAGGCTAGGCCTATAGTCTTTGAGTCCGAAGATTAATGACAAGTGCAACGTATAGAGCAGAACTTTGTTTTATATCTTTCGGATGTTCCTTCAGAGTTGAAGATAATTACTTCCTAGTCCAAACCTTCCGCAGGACGACGGGGAATGGGAGCGGGTAGGATTTGAACCCTGGACCATCGATAAATGTGAACGACAGTCCAGTGCGCAAACCGCACGACCATGCAGCCATCCTTACTTTTCTGACAGAGCGATTTAATAACTAATGAGTGTTAGTATTTGAAGACATTGAAAGAGCAAACACCTCTCTTCATTCTCCTTGATCTACTATGTCAATTATTTTTTACTTGTTTAAGTAGTCCAACCTAAGCTATTAATAAACATAAGAACTAGTCTAGTATTTTAAAGTATTGAGGCTTACGATATTTGTAGTAATAGCCTAAATGTAACTGAAAGAAAAACTCTTGAAAAAACTTGTTGATATGTTTACATACATGTAGGTTACATCACTAGCGGATCCAGAACTTTGGAGTGGGGGGGGGGGGGCGATTTTTTTCCAAACCCTAACCCTAACGCCCAGTAAACCCTAACCCTACGCATAAACGTGCATACAGCGCGTGCGCACACACACACACACACACACACATATATATGTATATATATATATATAATATATATATATATATATATATATATGTGTATATATATATATGTATATATAATATATATATATATATATATATATATATATATATATATGAGAAAAAAAAAAGCAGCATTTCTCAACCTTCGGCGAAAAACAAAACAAATGGGGCAGCGCTATAAGGTTCTCTGTTGAAGTTCGGGGCGAAGCCCCGACGCCATAAGCGTTTTCTTGCTTTTTTCACTGCAGAAACGCATTCTCCTGACAAGTACAGCTCATTATTCATCAATGGAGTTCGGGGCGAAGCCCCGACGCCATAAGCGTTTTCTTGCTTTTTTGACTGCAGATACGCATTCTCCTGACAAGTACAGCTCATTATTCATCAATGGAGTTCGGGGCGAAGCCACGACGCCAAAAGCGTTTTCTTGCATTCTTCATTGCAGAAACGCATTCTCCTGACATCTACAACTCATTACCCATAAATGAAGTTCGGGGCGAAGCCCCGACGCCAAAAGCGTTTTTTTGCATTCTTCTCTGCAGAAACGCATTCTCCTGACATCTACAACTCATTACTCATATATGGAGTTCGGGGCGAAGCCCCGACGCCAAAAGCGTTTTCTTGCATTCTTCACTGCAGAAACGCATTCTCCTGACCTGAAGCTCATTATTCATACTATTAAAAAACGACCTTTCGAATAATGTTGTACTTGAAAAATATTCTAATTTGAATTTATAGGCCCATAATACATTGCAAATAAAACCAATTTGTTCCTTGAAAAGATAGGATATCCCACGTATTTAGATTTTTGCTTTCAGGATCGCCGCCGAAAAAAAACTTATTCGATAAATAGTATTCAAGAAAACTCCAGTGTAAATTGTGAGTAATAGTCCCAAATTTATTTAGCTAGAAAAATATCAGATTGAGTAAAGGTTGGGAAAAGGCGACTATGAAAATGTTATTTGAGTTTAGAACTCATCTCAATCATGACTCTTATACTGAAAAATTTCGTTTGAATTCTAACTTTTCCAATGCAAAGTCTTTCTTAAAATACTTATGATAAATTCATGTGAAATTACATAAAATCTGTCTGAAAAGGGGAGGGGCGATTGAGTGAAAACGACTTATCCTCGCTTTTTTTTATAATTTCTGCTAATGATTGCATTTGGCATTAAAGAATAGGGGTGGGGCGACTCGATATAAGAATTTAATTTATAGCATATATAAATTATATCAGTGACAATTTTTTTAATTTTGTAATTTCTTAACTATAATACAAAAAGAAAAAGTATTGATTTGTCCGATGGGGGAAATGCGATTGCATGTATCGCCCCTCCCACCTGGTACAACCCTTTTTCATTTAAAATTTACTAATGATACAATTTGAGATTAGAGTGTAAAAATGTTATGTAAAATGTTTTACATGTTTCGGATGTTTCTTCAGAGTTGAAGATAATTACTTCCTAGTCCAAACCTCCCGCAGGACGACGGGGGATGGGAGCGGGCAGGGTTTGAACCCCGGACCATCGATAAATCTGAACGACAGTCCAGCGTGCAAACCGAACGACCAGGCAGCCATGGTACGACATATTTACAATGGGTCACATATCAATACGTAGTTTATATTATATAGATATTCAACTAATTTTATTCACAAACTATGATTCTCCACAAAAATAGGACCGCCCCCCCAGCACTCAGAGGGCTAGAGTGAGGAGGGCAGTACATGCAATCGCCCCCCCCCCCTCGCCGAATCGGCCAAAATACCAGAAATGGAGCGACATAATATAAAATGTATATATTAATTCAACTAATTTTGTTCACAAACTATGATTTCTCCATAAAAACGGACCGCCCCCCCCCACTCAAAGGGTTTAGGTGGGAAGGGCAGATGAGGTATTCGTCCCTCCCCCACCCCCCACCATCGGCAAACAGGGAACGACATAATATAAAGATCAGTTAAAATATCAATAACAAGTTACAAGGATAAAGATATTTAATTGATTTTGTTAGCAGGCTGTCATTTCTACCAATAAATTGGACCGCCCCCCCCCACTCGAAAGTGTAAGGGGGGGGGGGGGGGGGGATTGATACCATCGCCCCCTCCCGACCCCACCAAATCGGCCAACATACTAGAGGGGGGGGGCGAAATAATCTAAAAATAGGTTGAAATATAAATAATTAGTATATATTTTTAACATAAGTAATAAATTCGTATACAAATTGTGTGAATCCTATACT
Organism: Biomphalaria glabrata; assembly: GCF_947242115.1. Taxonomy (NCBI): domain Eukaryota; kingdom Metazoa; phylum Mollusca; class Gastropoda; family Planorbidae; genus Biomphalaria; species Biomphalaria glabrata. The sequence continues at coordinate 18,151,006 of NC_074712.1, forward strand.
AAAGTTCGTCCGCCCCCCCCCCGGTCGGCCGAGTGGGGGGGGGGGGCGATCGCCCCTACCGCCCCCCCCCCCCTGGATCCGCCAGTGGGTTACATTGGAATTGAGGTTCATTGCGTCATCAAAACCTGATACTCATTAACAGACGGTGCGTAAAATTATTGTTTCGTTTAGTCTACACTCTTGAATCAATAATGCCTTACATTCGGAAATTTCCAAACCCGATAGTCCTTTCAAAACAGATGTTGGATCTTTTCACTTTCAAAACTTATAACGGTCAAACTAGAGTGTTGTTTTAGTTTACTTTAGTGAATGGTATCTTCCCTTAACTTGTTACCCAAAAATTTAATCTTTTTTTTTTCTTTTGACGCGTTATCGCTGAATAAAAAGAAGGTCAAGTTTGTGGTGTAATATTGAAACGCCAGGGCCCAGATTGACATCAAACAAATGAAATACTGCACTCTTCTTAAAGCTTAGGAGTCCAACATCATTATTGCTGTTACCAATTACCAAAGGTTTCCAAATACCCTCAACTGATTACCCCACATAATCTGTGAGTACCGCAGGTATGGGCTTATCTCACGGCAGAACAAATATGTAGTTACTAAATGTGCTGTTATCTTTTAAATATCATTTGTGTCCTTTGTTTATTTTGCCTCTCTCTCTCTCTCTCTCTTTCTCTCTCTCTCTCTTGGACCAAAGTTTAGCCATATCTTGGTTGAGATATGAAAACATTCAACTGGCTGTCTCGTGCAAAGCGATCTCTTTTCGTGAAACTCCGAGATGTATTACATTATTGTTCTTACATTTTAGACTAGAGATATCAGGCTCTAGATATTAGTAGACGTGGTTATCCTTGACTAAAGAATTTTAGTATATTATTAGATTATTAGTATATCAACCGCGAAAACAAGAAAAAAATTATTTGTAAATTCTTTGTCACTTTCAGATGAGACTTATAGACAAATATAGAACGCCAAGGCCTTCACCTTATAATGTTTAAGATTAAATGTGAATGATTAGGTTTCTTTGTAGGCTAATGTTCACGTGTGTTTGCTCGCTTGTGTGACTGTGTCTACATAGTCATCGTCATGTGTGTGGGAGATGTGTCTTAAGACTGATTACACAACGGACGGTCGTATGGGGATATTTCTTGAGACTATATTTAGAATGCGTCGCGTAATGTTTAGGTATAAGAGTATATCTGGAGTTAAAAATACAATAGAAGTCTTATAATGTTTACATTTAGGTGTTTTAAGTAGTAGTGTGAATTCTTTTTCATGAGAAATGTTTAGTGAGCGGGAGTAGTTTCTTAAAAGTGAAAGTACTATCTAGAACTGGTGAGCATGCTTCCTGTGATCTATTGATTGGAGTTACCAGGCGTCCGGCAAAAGGAGGGCATGTCCTCCTTTTGCGGGATATAAAATCTGAAAAAGTCCGACTTTCACTTTGATGTTTACTGTAATATCATTGTATCAATGTATAAAATTCAATAATTCAAATCTTCTGGTTTAAGCACACACACTCACACAAACTCACAAGAAACAAAAAGTGCTTTTTTTTTTTTTGGAGTCTGTATTTGTTTTTAAACCTGACTTGTTATGAACATTTGTATGAACAAAGACGGTGAAAAGAAACTTTTGATATGAGTTTCTGAAGATCATTGTTCAATTTCATTTCTGCATTCCTGGGTATAATCTGATCGTTGACCGGCGAGGGCCGGTTAATTTACTTTATATGGGACAAAAAAATCTTTAAGTTACAAATCCATGTTTGAATATTAACCAAGTAAAATGACATTACTACCAAACATTCAAAAATCTTTTTTTTTAAGTTAGTCTCTTTTTGTATCTTTTTAAAAAGAACCTTTTAAAATCTAGATCCATATATCGTTTTCATGAGAGACGTAGCGTAGGCTATATAGCAATATTGACTTCAAACTTTTGGAAGAAGATTCTTCTGGACTATCTTGTTTTGTTTGTTTGTAAAATGTTTCGGATGTTCCTTCAGAGTTGAAGATAGTTTACTTCCTAGACCAAACCTCCCGCAGGACGACGGGGGATGGGAGCGGGCAGGATTTGAACCCTCGACCATCGAAAAATCCGAACGACAGTCCAGCGCACAAACCGCACGACCAGGCAGCCATCCTATCTTATATCAGAACGGTCTAATTTATCCCGACTGTGGTGCAGCTTTACGTAGTCGACTTTTGCGTGACAAAAAAAAGGTGCAAGACATGAACTTTAATTTCACACGTAGATGATGGTACGACTATCATGTCCAATACTGACCTGCGTGCAATATGTGTAGTTTGAATGTCCATCGAATGTTATTATTGGCCAATGCTGCATCTTTCTTTATAAGACTAAATTTGAGATGCGTATTGGTCGGTCCTACCCATTTTTAATTTAACCTTTTTTGTACATATGCTCTTACTATGAGAAAAGTGCGTTGTCGACGCCAAGAGAATGAATTTCGGAAGCATTGTAAAATTATCTACAAAACATTACGCTATATCTGGATTTTTTTAAAAATCTAGCGAAATACTGCACTCATCTTTAATCTTCGATATCGAAGACAATGCCTATATATATATAATATATATATTGTTATAAACCTGGTGGTGGCACAGATGGGGGTAGTGGTGTGAGTGTAGTCAGCCGACGCAAATCGCCCCAGGCCAGCGCTAGACGAGCGGTCAACCGTGACGAGTTACAACGGTCAGCCGAGACGAGTGTCAACACGGCGGTTCGGGAAGGATCGACGGCGGTTCGGGAAGGATCGACGTCGTGAACAGAGCTCAGGAGCGTCACGAGAGTTGTAGTCATCTGATCACCTGGAAACGTCGAGCGGCGTTCTGTCCGGTTCGAGAAGGCCAGTAGGGACCCTATATAAGAGCGGAGGTGTCGCAGTCAAGACGGTCGAGAAAAGGGGCTCATTACAGCAAGGTTCACAGTAGGGGTTCAGAGCCCGGTTCACTACAGTCCGGTCGACTACAGCACAGTTCAGCGGTGTGGTTCTGTACGGAGCATTACGACGGTTCAGTGCGGAGTACTGTCAAGTACAGTTGAGACGACTGGCGTCTTGATCTTGGTCTGCGATCGAGTCCGACACAACGAGCCTAGTGTGTGAAGTCAGTCCTGAACTGTTGAACCCAGTGCAAGCCCGGAACGAGACGGAGAGGCCAGTGCAAGAGTTGATACTGCGGAACGGTGTTATCGGAGAGATATTTGTACAGTGTACGTGTTGCCAATTGTACAGTATTGGCTGTTATTTATTGACATTAAAGTGTTACGTTACTTTGAAGCCCTGAGTTGTCAAGTTCTTTAAGTTGGTGGTGTATGGTGCAGTTTACAGAGAGCCTGGATAGTGAGATTCGTAACACTGGTGTCAGAAGTGGGATCGGATCGGAATCGGATTGGATCGGATCGGAATCGGATTGGATCGGATCTACTATGGCTCGTCTGAAACTGCTGTACGAACTTGAATTCAGAGAACTGAAGCAAGAACTCCGTGATCGAAATCTGAAAACGAGCGGAAATAAAGAAACCTTACAAGCACGCCTCCGAGATGACATTTTGGAAGAAAAAGAAGATCCGGACACATATCTTTTTGAAGTCGAACCTAACTTGCTGGAACAGATCAATTCCAAGATAGATGCCATGAACACCAAGATAGCCGCTATGAACCAACGCATACCTGCTGTGGAGGAGAGAATCATCAACTCAGACGTTCGTTCAGATGCTAAAACCAGAGAGAGGAGCCTTGTTGGTGATCACGAGGACCCATTGAAACCTGACGAAGCTGTTGAGAGACATATGCAAGTCGAGAGATACCAGCCAGGTCCGAACCTAACAGACGTTGGTTCAGCTGCCAAGACTGGAGAGGAAAGTCCTGAAGGTGGTAAAGAGAATCCAAGGCAGTCTGACGTTGACGTTGATTGACATTTGAAAGACGAAAGTCATCGACAGGGTCTGAAACCAACAAGCGATTGGCCCGATACTGAGACGAGAGAAAGAGGTCCTGATGGTGGTGAAGAAAGCCGAATGGAGCCTGAAGCCGAAGACGAGGGACCTTTGCACGAGGAGTGTTACCAACCTGCCCCACGAGCATGCCCTCCAGACAAGGCTGAAGATTATGACCTGTCCCACAATTCCCCGCCCTGTGGATTTGAAGCCCATCCCAGTCCTTCTTCGCAAAGCCCTATGAAGCCACCTCTTTTGCCAACGATCTTGGTATCCCCTGCCCTTTTATCCTATACCTCTCCATGTGTCAAGTGGCTGTCCTCGGTACCGACCGACAAAAGAGCGATGCAACCACAACGTCACTGCAACAAGACGACGATCAACTGGAGGAAAAGAAGAAGGCGGCGTTTGCGTAGTCCAACGTGCATGGTGATTCTCCCAAGAAATAACTGCAGCCACATGAAGACCAACTGGCGGAGAAGAAGAAGAAGGCTACTTTTGTTGAGTGCAACGTGGATGACGATGCGACAACGACATCGATGCAACCAGATGAAGGCTAACTGGAGGAGAAGAAGAAAACGTTTTCTGAATTCAACGTGGATGGCGATGAAAGCACGACGTCCATGCAACCAGGTGAAGGCCAATTGGAGGAGAAGAAGGAAGCGACCATTGCTGACTGCAACATGGATGGCTCCATCAAGCTCAAGAGGCAAGCCAACTGCCACTGATCGACCCCCGCCTGCAGCGATGAAACTTTACAGCCAATCTCATGATGTTGATTCTGTCCGGGACGGACAGATCTAAGGAGGGGGCAGTGTTATAAACCTGGTGGTGGCACAGATGGGGGTAGTGGTGTGAGTGTAGTCAGCCGACGCAAATCGCCCCAGGCCAGCGCTAGACGAGCGGTCAACCGTGACGAGTTACAACGGTCAGCCGAGACGAGTGTCAACACGGCGGTTCGGGAAGGATCGACGGCGGTTCGGGAAGGATCGACGTCGTGAACAGAGCTCAGGAGCGTCACGAGAGTTGTAGTCATCTGATCACCTGGAAACGTCGAGCGGCGTTCTGTCCGGTTCGAGAAGGCCAGTAGGGACCCTATATAAGAGCGGAGGTGTCGCAGTCAAGACGGTCGAGAAAAGGGGCTCATTACAGCAAGGTTCACGGTAGGGGTTCAGAGCCCGGTTCACTACAGTCCGGTCGACTACAGCACAGTTCAGCGGTGTGGTTCTGTACGGAGCATTACGACGGTTCAGTGCGGAGTACAGTTGAGACGACTGGCGTCTTGATCTTGGTCTGCGATCGAGTCCGACACAACGAGCCTAGTGTGTGAAGTCAGTCCTGAACTGTTGAACCCAGTGCAAGCCCGGAACGAGACGGAGAGGCCAGTGCAAGAGTTGATACTGCGGAACGGTGTTATCGGAGAGATATTTGTACAGTGTACGTGTTGCCAATTGTACAGTATTGGCTGTTATTTATTGACATTAAAGTGTTACGTTACTTTGGAGCCCTGAGTTGTCAAGTTCTTTAAGTTGGTGGTGTATGGTGCAGTTTGCAGAGAGCCTGGATAGTGAGATTCGTAACAATATATATATATATATATATATATATATATATATATATATATATATATATATATATAGGCCTATATATATATATATATATATATATATATATATATATATTGGGAAGGAATAACTTGAGGATGGCTGGTGACATGATAATTTTATGTTATTGGGTAACAAACACCAACTCTAGCGACGCCTCTGTAGCTAGTATAAAGCATATGGATTGCTGTATCTTTCAGTTCGTGACCTTCACCTTAGAATGAGCCTGCTTCTTTAAAACCTCTCAAGTCAGAAGAAGTAAACACTACAGCGACTATTACCAATCCTGTTTTTTAGTGATGTAAGTAGGCTACTCACGTTATGCCAAGCACAGAACTCGGCGTTGTGGGAGGGAGGGGGGAGTTCAGGGAATGTGGGACTTTATCCTAAACGATAAGGTAGGCTACTTTTAAAAAAACAAAACAAATACAATATTATTTACATACATGTATAAGTTGTTCTATACGCTTGTTCTATGTTAACCAGGAGCTCCTATCGCTTCTTCGTCCCCCCCCCCCCTCTCCAAAGCCAGTTCTGTGTTTCACACTAATTGCATTGTGATATTTTAAAATCTCCCTGCTTTGATTTCAGCAAGTTGTTACTTTTTTTTTCTTTTTTTTTTAATTCGACTCATTTTATTAGCACTTTTAGACATCTTAGCTTAAGAATATTCCAGAGAAACTTTCACCAAGCTTTATTCACCATCAAATTGTAATTGAGATGACGTTTGATTGAAGCCCTAGGCCTATTGGTATTTTAGCTCATCGGAAAAGGATTAGGCCTACACTTTATTTGATCGAATTTTGTCATCTTTCATCTCGGCGAATCTTGATGATTTCGCCGTGCGATAAGCAATTGCCTTTTTTAACTTTAAGCTGCTGTTCATTCGGGTATCACCCCTTCCTACTCGGTTTTAAAGCTATAAAAATTAGATCTAAACTAAATCTAGATCTTATATGGTTCGAATTAGTGACCACTGAGCTGGGTGTCATCCAATGCGGCCCGCACACCCAACTGATTCTGACTGAGACAAAGTTTTCATTTTAATTATTGTAAGTCAGATCTTAATAGTAGATTTCAGAACCTTTTTTTTGAATTATTATTTATTTATCTATATTCTCATCCTCATTCTAGATCTAGTAGTAAGACCTAGAGTCTAGATCTAGTTCTATGTGTTCCATCATCATTAGAGATTTAGAGGTGAGATAGGCATACATTAAAAATATGGAACGGGAAGCAGCAAATTTAAAATTGTGAAATGTCAACAAAAACATAATGATAATCTAAATCTGATTACCATTATATAATAGATCTATTTAGACTATTACTAGATCTATTAGTATTAACCTATTTAAAAAGTTACTTTTAAAGTATTATTTACCAATTACTGCACTGTAGTTAATAATTAATAAGTTAATTCATAGTTGTTTCTTGTTACTCAAGTTGGACGTTAGTTACTACTTAGACTTAGACTAGAGTAGTAGTAGTCTAAGTAGTGACACCGTTAGTGAACTTAGTCACACTTAGTGTAACTACTAAACTAGGTTACTCATCAGTCTCATGGTATTGTTGGTAGTATAACTAAGTATAAATGGTAGCCTACATGTAACATTACTATATTATAGATCTAGAATATTGTTTATATAGTATATTATTATAGTATATATACTCGTCATACTGTAACTAGTGTAACTGTACAACTGTACACTGTCTGTAGTTGTAGTAAAAATTTATAGGTCATTCAATTCATAGTATAGTCTAGATCTAGTTTTTAGATGAGTGATGAGTAGAATAGTAGATCTAGATCTAGTATTAGATTATATAATAGATTAGATATCTAGTAGTAAAGTAGTAGCATTTTGATTGTACTGATATCATCTAAGATTATCTGAGATATCTCATTATCTATTATATAAGATAATATAGATCTACTATTACTTACTGTTTACTTACTGTTGTATTTATGTGTATTTTTCTGTTGTGTTGTCTTTATTATTATATGAGAAAAGAGTCCTTGTAATCAAAACAAATTTCCATATGGATCAATAAAGCAGTCTTAGTCTTAGTCTTAACTTTGGTGATGGTGCGGATAGGGGTAGTAGTGTGTGTGTAAGTGTAATCAGCTGGCACAAATCGCCCCCAGGCCAGCGGTAGACTATGACGAGTAGCAATGGTCCACAGTGATGACTTGAGAAGTTTCAAGAAAAGTTACTTTGGAGCCCTGAGTTGTCAAGTTTTTGTAATTTATTGTATGGTGTGGTGCAGTTTGCAGAGAGCCTGGATAGTGAGATTCATTATAATATTCTAGATCTAGAGTCTTGATTCAGTAATAATATATACTAATATAGATCTATTAATCTAGATCGAAATCTACATTTTATAGACTGCATTAATTAGATACATTGATTATAGACTCTATCTTTATCTAGAGACTAGATATCTATAAATCTATATTGTAGATAGGTAGAATTAATACTCGTATAGATATAATAACTAGATCAGTACGGGTGAAACTTTAGGCCTTTAGAAATACTATGTCTATACCCAATTTATAGTTTATTGATCTAGAACAAGATCTATGTCACAATAATCTGGAACTAGATTAGATACTGCCCATTTACTCTAAAATACTGTGGCATATGATATAAATATACATTATAAATATAGATTCCGTGTCAATCCATGTGTATGAAGTGAGTAAATTTGAACTATCTAGTTCTATAGTATTAGACTAATTTGTGAACATCATAATTTTATTATAGAACTGATTCATCTTGAAGTGGCCAAACTATTTCTCCTACATATAGACATCTGTATATTTATCTAGTGAATTTATATCTCTAGATTTGTACTAGTAAGATCTAAATTAAGCATGAAAGATAATCAAAGCTAAAGTTAATGCAGAATTAAAGAATACAATTTTTCTTTTTGTTTTTTTCATTTGATTTTTTTTTTTTTTAGAATATTGAACTGACGTATCTACTTCAGTTTGGAAAATTTAATAATGTTTAAGCAAATATTTTAATGTATCTATTTGGGGAAGAAATAAGTTTTAAATTTGAGTACATACAGAGTGTCTCAGAAAAATGAAAAGATTGGAAAAACTCTTTAAAAGGCATTCTTCTGATTTAACAATTTAGCTCTTGACTTCAGAACGTAATCTTTTTTTTCTAAAAAAATTCTACTAAGTACAACATAGAAGATGATTGATAAAAGTTTTTGTTAATTGAAAAGTCTCTATTTCCTCTTCTTCAGGCTGGAGCAACATTGAAGATGATTGATAAAAGTTTTTGTTAATTGAAAAGTCTCTATTTCCTCTTCTTCAGGCTGGAGAACAGGCAAGTTAAAATTCACCCTCTAAATAAAGCAAAAATGGCTTCCTTTTGGCAACAGCTGAAAGCTCTGCTCTGGCGTAACATACTGCTGAAAAAAAGAAATAGGCCCCAGTTGTTTCAGGTAACATCTTAAGAAAGCCTATAAAATGTATATATATGTTCTAATAAAATCATCTCTTATTGTATTCTTCTGTAAGTTTCAAAAGCAATTTACCTTAAATTTTTTTCTGTCTGTCAGGTAAAAGTTTGCACATGTTTTTTCTAACATTTCTCATTCTCAGATCAATTTAAAACTTTGCACAATTATTCATTAAACCTAACAACATGTAAATCAATCAAAAAAATAAAACAATTAGTTAATTAATTGTTTATGATTAATTATTTTTTCAAATTTTGAAATAAGGGGAATAAATGCTACTTAATGAGAGATGTGTGTATATATATATATATATATATATATATATATATATATATATATATATATATATATATATATATATATATATATATATATATATATATATATATATATATATATATATATATATATATATATATATATGGATTTAGTCCCCATATTATGTTTTGGCATGTTTTTTCTCCCACTTCCCATTGTTGGATCTAGTTGAAATTTTGCTTAATTATTTATAGTCGAAAACAATCGACCCAAAAATTAATCAATTAGTATTAATTCATTAATTTTGTTTTATATATCAGAAAGGGAGCTAAGGCCTGTACTTTTAAGATAAATGGTAGTAATTAGTGGTTATTTCCCCCTAGATAAGCTTTGGTTTTAAATAGTATTCTTTTTTCTGTTGCTTTGTGTAAAGATTAATGTAACGTTCCTGTATTGCTATCATTGTCATTGTTCATTCATTTGGTGGTAATGTACTACCATTGATTTCAAAGTAAAAACTATAAATAGATACCACAGCAGCCTATTAGATAATAGTCTCCAAACTTGTTTCAGTTTTTCATTACATTTGTTGAGGTCAAGTCTCTCTCATGCTTGGGTTTCTTTAAAATGGGTCATATTGATGATATGTGTAGAGATGGGATGTAAAGAGATGTGTAAAGATTAATGTAACGTTCCTGTATTGCTATCATTGTCATTGTTCATTCATTTGGTGGTAATGTACTACCATTGATTTCAAAGTAAAAACTATAAATAGATACCACAGCAGCCTATTAGATAATAGTCTCCAAACTTGTTTCAGTTTTTCATTACATTTGTTGAGGTCAAGTCTCTCTCATGCTTGGGTTTCTTTAAAATGGGTCATATTGATGATATGTGTAGAGATGGGATGTAAAGAGATGTGTAAAGATTAATGTAACGTTCCTGTATTGCTATCATTGTCATTGTTCATTCATTTGGTGGTAATGTACTACCATTGATTTCAAAGTAAAAACTATAAATAGATACCACAGCAGCCTATTAGATAATAGTCTCCAAACTTGTTTCAGTTTTTCATTACATTTGTTGAGGTCAAGTCTCTCTCATGCTTGGGTTTCTTTAAAATGGGTCATATTGATGATATGTGTAGAGATGGGATGTAAAGAGATGTGTAAAGATTAATGTAACGTTCCTGTATTGCTATCATTGTCATTGTTCATTCATTTGGTGGTAATGTACTACCATTGATTTCAAAGTAAAAACTATAAATAGATACCACAGCAGCCTATTAGATAATAGTCTCCAAACTTGTTTCAGTTTTTCATTACATTTGTTGAGGTCAAGTCTCTCTCATGCTTGGGTTTCTTTAAAATGGGTCATATTGATGATATGTGTAGAGATGGGATGTAAAGAGATGTGTAAAGATTAATGTAACGTTCCTGTATTGCTATCATTGTCATTGTTCATTCATTTGGTGGTAATGTACTACCATTGATTTCAAAGTAAAAACTATAAATAGATACCACAGCAGCCTATTAGATAATAGTCTCCAAACTTGTTTCAGTTTTTCATTACATTTGTTGAGGTCAAGTCTCTCTCATGCTTGGGTTTCTTTAAAATGGGTCATATTGATGATATGTGTAGAGATGGGATGTAAAGAGATGTGTAAAGATTAATGTAACGTTCCTGTATTGCTATCATTGTCATTGTTCATTCATTTGGTGGTAATGTACTACCATTGATTTCAAAGTAAAAACTATAAATAGATACCACAGCAGCCTATTAGATAATAGTCTCCAAACTTGTTTCAGTTTTTCATTACATTTGTTGAGGTCAAGTCTCTCTCATGCTTGGGTTTCTTTAAAATGGGTCATATTGATGATATGTGTAGAGATGGGAAACTTTTTGTTTTCCTTAACCTTTGACCATATGTTTCTACATTGTGTAGACATTAAATCTAACTGAACATTTTTATTTGCAGGAACTTTTCTTTCCTATCTATTTTGTGGCTATACTTGCTGTCATAAAAATAACCACCAAACCAGAGAAACAGCCAGCAATGAGCTTTCCAGCCAACAACATGAGTAGTTTTCTTAGTTACAGTTTAATAGGCCGTGTAGTCTATGTGTCGCCAAATACAACTCAGGTAAGATCTTAACCCGGCCAACACTTCTTAGCCTCAACGTGATGCCTGGGTGAAAATGTTTGTTATAGAAGACTAATAGGGAAAGGAAAAAACAGAATCCCCCATTGTTGTGCCAAAGTGAACAGAGTTCATTGCACTATCAGGGATCAAAGTATAATCCATGCACTGTTCCTCCATGGGCTGCACTGAAGATGTGGTATAAAGAATCAATTTGAGAGGGTCTCCTCAGGGTACTTGGCCTTTGGCCTTACCTCCGAAAGCTGAATGTTTCACAATATGGGCCCCTTAAAAAAATATGTCTAATAAATTATTTGATAGTTGTGTTGAAGGAGTTAGAGGAGGCTTTATTCCTTCTTTCTCTCCTAACTGACAATACCAACGTTGATTTGACCCCATTACATTAATTTTTGGTTTTATTAACTTTAATTTGTGAAAAAAGTGCATGCATTGTTCTATAATTATATACCTAATATAAAATTTCCTGATTAGATACAAAAAAACTATTGACGTTAAATCATAACAGGGTAGGGAAACACAAATGAACAAAATGAATAATTCCACCGGAATATGGAAATAATTACGGAGAGAAAGAGTTAAGTAGATTTTGCTGTGATCAGATGAGTTTTCACTAATGAGAGAGCTTGATGAGACATTCATTTCGGAACTGTAGAAGAAAGCCTTTCACTTTGTCATCTCAAAGGACAACTATTTAATGGAATTTTTTAATATGGCCAGCATACAAAATGGGGTGTTACTTTTAATTTAAGATGTCCTAAAAGTTTATTTCTAATTCATTCAAAAATTAGATTAAAAAAATAAAAAGGCTGGCTGCTATACCATAAAAGTCACAGGTTCAAATCTTGGAAGATACAGTCAAACTTTGTTATAATAAAATTAACAGTAATATTGAATTTCATAAGACTGCCTAAGTTCAATACTTACAATGTTCAAGAGAGCCAGAGAAAAAAAATCCATTCATTACTTTATTATGAAGTTGAGCAGGTAAATTGGAACTTTCAAACAACTTAAAAGTTGCTGTGTTTGATGTAATAACATCATCACAATGGTTAACAGCCTTTACTCTTCCAGGCAAATGTCTGGTATTCATCAATGCTGATTGGCTTGTAAGCATCTTTAAACACCTATAAACTTGTACTGTTTTCTTATTTCAGGTTAAAAATAGAATGGATGCTATTGTAGCAGAACTCAAGCTACCAATTTCCTACGAAATGTTCTCATCGTCAGAGGCAGCTGAAGCTAAATATAAATCAAACACCAGCAGAGTGGCTGCTGGTATCATATTCGACTATGAACAAAATCCAAACTCTTATGCCATTAGAATGAACTATAATTTTGTACCTGGCACTAAAGGAGTTTTTAACTATAACCAAGGTATGTTATAAGTATCTTAATGTCTTTAACTATAACCAAGGTTTATCATAGATGTCACTGTCTTTTTAACTTTAACAAAACTATGTTACAGGTGTTAAAATAAAAAAAAAAGGATTGTTTTGGGAGTCACAATATTAAAGAATACAATCATAGAATGTTATATGAGTTATAAAGATTAAGAAGTCAAGTAAGATCAGCTCAAACTGAATGAACAAATAAGTATTGTGTGGTCTGAGAAGTAACAACCACCTCTAGCTTTATCATTATTTTGCTAATTCCAATTGATGAACTTCTGATCATTATCTGATACATAAATGAAAACTTGTCCAAGAAAACTTTTTTGCACTTTTTCATCAAATGTTGCTATTACTTGTCAGTGTTTTACAAATCATGTTGAAAAATAAAATTACAAAAAATATTTTTCAGGGCAAAGTTTTTCATTATTCTTATTTTTGTATACAGATAAAATATTTATATTTTGTGCTCTGTTTATTAGTTAAAGGAGGCATGGTGGCTGAGTGTTAAAGCGAGACCATTCCTTATAGAAGACCTCAACACTGACATGCAGTGGGCAGTTTAGACCAATAGCTCATTGCCACAGGTCTGTACGATGTGGCAATGTGGCAACGAGCTATTGGTCTAAACTGCCTACATGTTGTGATTTTGCTGGTCAGTGTTCAGGCTTTCTTTAACAGTTGGTCTTGGTTAAAGTGCTTGACTTCTAAACCAAGGGTTCCAGGTTCAAAGACTGGGATTTTAATTTTGGGATCATTTGGGCGCCTCTGAGTCCACCCAGTTCTAATGGGTACCTGACATTAGTTGGGAAAAGAAAAGGCGTTTAATTGTTGTGTTGGCCACTTAACATACAGGATGAAACAGGGTGGAGGACACACACCAACCATGAGTTATATCAATTGTATGAAGACCCACCAACAGTGACCGAAATAAAAGAGAACAGACTACGTTGGGCAGGTCACCTTGAATGAATGTCAGATAATAGAGGAGCGAAAATCATATACAGGCAGGCAACCCAAAGGCAGACCCCAAATGCGATGGATTGATGATGTGGATGCAGATCTGCAACAGCTTGGGGTTAGGGCGTGGAGACGAAAGGCCCAGGAGAGATCTGAATGAAAGGATGTGTTGAAGCAGGCCAGAGCCCTCCATAGGCTGTAGCACCACTGGGATGGGGATGTTGTCCACTTGACACCCTCGTTAACCGTGGGCCACAGAATCAGATGATCTTTACATCATCCGCCCCATAGATTGCAAGGTCTGAAACTACTTTACTTTATGTATCAACTAAACTATCATTTGAATATTAGTTAAAAAAAAGTTTTTTTCTACGCTCTTTAATTATGTCATAATTTGCCTTGATATTTTTTTATTTTTTTTTAAGTAGGGCTTGTTATTTTTTAGAAGCAGTTGGCAGTAGCCATCACTTATCTTTATGTATATATTGCAGACATTTTGACCTCATCACTTACTTTGAGATTTATTTTCATCCATTAATATCCAGACAATCACTTTGATTGAAACAAGCACAACATTGTCATCAACAATTGCATTAAATTTTGTGTCCATTTGTCAGGGACCTGCCGTTCTGATAAAAGTGGGAGATCATTTGGTAATTGTGATGTGAACACGTACATGCACACTGGATTTACATCCTTACAGTTGGCAATAGATAAAGTTCTAATGAAAGTAAGAGTTTTCAATTCATGCTTGAATTATTAATTATTAGCCACACAAAAAATACTGTGACAATATCTTAAAAATTAATCAAGTGGAAATTTCCTTTTATGGTGCATGATGGCTAAGTTATACATTATATGACTTGATAATGAGTCATTATTTTAATTAAATGCTGACACCGTTGAAACAACTTAAGGGAGGTGACTCAACACTATACAGATTTTTATTTATGGGGAAAAAAAGCTCTAAGAAGGGGGCAATGTTATAACCCTGCCATGCACACCTGCATCCAAGCTAGTGCATAAGTTGCACACTGTTAGAGACTAAACAAAAGGATGTTTATGTCAGAAGATAACGAAGTTCGCCCAAGTCTAGAGCTTATGAAGAGGCTGTGCTCAAGGCAGACGTTGTTCTACTTGTTCTACATATTTGTAATTTCCCCATGTAAATAAACCTCTATATCGTTGAGTAGCCTCCCTTAAGTTATCACAATATAGTGAATTGAACGCTAAAATAATATTCTTTCAACAGTGCTGCATATACCATTTAAAAAATTTTCCCATTATGCTTACTAGAGTAATTTCATCCCATCAGATGCTGCATATGCTAGCAAAAACTAATTTGACTTAATTGTGCAGTAACCGTCTTTAGTTTTGAATGATTTAAATGGGCTTCATTAATTACATTTTTAGGAGCTGAAAATGAACACAACAAATCCAACAATCACGGTGCAGTTGATGGATAAACCAGAGTTCTCTCCTAATACAAATTACATCCAAACTCTTTCATCTGTATACTTTGTCTTCTCCTTCTCTGTCTTAGCCAATTATTTGGCTGTGAACATAGTGGCTGAGAAGGAAAAGAAGATCAAAGAAGGGATGCTCATGATGGGTTTGAGAAGCTCTGTATTTTGGTAAGTAATGTTTCAAAACTTTTTTTTTAAATTGTTATTTAAATGTTACAGTACATGTATCAACCTCAAGATATACATACATTTGTAAAATATGAATTCTAAAATAAATTACAGAGATATATCGTTCAGATGTTCCTGTAAAAAAGGAAGGAAAAAAAAAACACCAACATATAAATTAGATTTTAAGTACAGATTTTGTGGAAAAAAACAACAATTCAAATTATAAAGCTTTCCCATTTTAACTCATTGGTTACATTATACAAGAGTAAATAGAAATAGTCCACTTTTTGTGGCTGTTATGGATTACATTTAATAAGTGCAGCTGATATGGATTACACTATATAAGTGTGGTTGATATGGATTCCACCATATAAGTGCAGCTGATATGGATTACACTATATATGTGTGGCTGATATGGATTGCTCCATATAAGTGTGACTTATATGGATTACACTAAGTGTGGCTGATATGGATTACACTATATAAGTGTGGTTGATATGGACTGCGCTATTTAAGTAGGGCTAAAAGCTTAAGGTTTGATTACATTTCAAGCTATGTTTATATGTAATTTTAACCACCGTGTCTACAATTTGAACTACAGAATGTAATTGTAATTCAGTTCATGGCATTGACCAGTAATAATTAACATTAGATGTCTTACTCTCAAAACTTTTGGTTTCTATTTCAGGCTGTCATGGACTCTCATTTATTTGGCCATGGTGGTTGTGGCATCAGGACTTATGATTATCATCATTGTGGCTACCACATTTTTTAGTCAGAGCAACATGTTTCTCCTTTTCTTGACCTTCCTACTTTATGGCTGCTCCTTCATTGCCTTTGCATTCATGATAACACCATTCTTCAAAAAGGCCAGAGTGGCTGGAGTCGTGGCTGGGTTTTCCACGGTTCTAATCAGCTGTGTCCACCTTGCAGTCAGCCAAACCAGAGATGAGGGAAGCTATGATGCCAACATCCCAGCAGCTGGTCAGTGGTTGATGTGCCTGTTTTCTCCTATAGCATTTTCAACTATCATAGATCAGGTAACATTCATTGCAAATGAAAATTTGTTTCTTAAGATTCAAACTTTTATTATATCTTATTGTACACTTAAACTTAATTTGTTTGTTTAAATCTAATTGTACACTTAAACTTAATGGTCTGGGCCTCAGAAGGTATAACATTTATTTTTGAAAGAATGACTGAAAATATATAAGTCTAGTCAGGATTAAAATATTTGGAATAAAACCTAACTGCTTTTAAGTTGTTTTGTTTTTTATCAAGTTATAAAAAAAAAATATTTGAATGATATTTGAATGACATTTTTTTCTTTTCAGGGAATTTTTCTAGATGTTCAGAGAACCGGTTTTGGTTTTGATAGTTCCTTGACATACGGCAAATTTCCCCTCTATGCACCAATCCTAATGCTTGTAGTAGATACTATACTATATGCACTCTTGACAGTTTATTTTGATCATGTGATTCCAGGTATGTTACTTTTGATTTTTAGACAAGATTAAATATGAAGATTTTTTTTATATACTGTAATGTTTCTCACTATTCAGGCTCTCTGCAACTGCACTGCATGACACCCCCAACTTAAAGAACTTGACAACTCAGGGCTCCAAAACAATGTAACACTTTAATGTTCAATGAATCACAGCCAATACTGCACAATAGGCAACAAAGTAACACTGACTGTACAAAAGCTTAACACTCTGATGTATCAACTCTGTAACGCTGTATCAACTCCCCACCTCTTCCTAGACTTGCACTTGATTCTCTGTTCTGGACCGACTTCACCTGGACTTGCTAGGTAACTTGAAGCAACTTGAATCTGACACATTCGCTTTTATATAGGGTCCCTACTGGCTATCTAGAACCGGACGGAACATCACTCTGGTTAATCACATGACCACATCCCTCATGACACTTCTGAGCACAATTCACACAATAGATCATTCCCGTCGTTGTGGTTGACCATTGCAACTTGTCACGGTTGATTGCTTGTTTAGGGGTGGCCTGGCGCATTTTGCGTCAGCTGTCTTACACACACCACCACCCTCATCTGTGCCACCAACAGGTTTATTACAATATTTTCTCAATTAGTGTCCTATAATTTTTTAAAATCATGATATTGTTTTGGTCTCAGGTGAATATGGTGTACGCTACAAGCCTTATTATTTCTTGCAATACTCCTATTGGTGTAAGTCCAGAAAAAGTGATGAAATGACACACTTAACAATTCCCCGGATGAGTTTTTCTCAGACTTCTGATGTTGAAGCTGTGCCTGGAGAAATAGAAGACAAAGTAGCTATAAGGTGAAATGCTTCTAAAGTTTTTATATTTGTTTCTTATTTTGAGTAATGTAAAATATTTAATTTAAGAACAAAAAATGCTTAAACAAATATGTACTTTTTCAGAATTTCACATTTGACAAAGACTTTTAAACAAGATGATAAAACTTTCAATGCTGTTAATGGTATGTTACATTTGAAACTGCTTATTGTGTTTTTTAATCAACTATTTAGCTTAAGAGTTTTATTAGTCTTTTTAAAACTCTTTGGCATGGCTTGGCTGTGTTGCAGCTATATACATAGATATTTTATTTATCTATTTCTGCATTGCTATGAACAGTTTTTAATTGGGAGTTAAAAGATAAAAATGTCAAGGCTTGAAACCACAAGGTTTTGATGAGTGGCACAAACATCATGGCTCTGCAATCAAGAACTCAAGTTCAAATCCTCTTATTATGTGTTACAGAGGTCCTAAAGGCAACCTCAAAACCTCTTTCAGTCACCCCTCAATGGACCTCATTCACCAATTGTAAACAAACAACATTTAGTCATGTGATCTTATTGATAAAACAACGAAAAAAAATGTCACGTGACAACCATTATGAATTAAACATTAGATCGTAAATTATATAGAAGAGATAGAGCACCACGTGGCTAAATGCTGTTTGTTTATGATTGGTGAATGAGGTCCATTAGAACATAATGTTCTGTGCAGGCTCTATTAACACTAAAGCTTATTATACATAATCAGATCATAGTTGGTGGCTTTTTCTTTAATCCCTGTTTACATTATACGGAAGGAAAAAAAGAGTTTATTTATAGTATTTCTTTTTTAATAAACAAAAATTGAAAGATTGTCAATGACTATTTGTAGGCTTTTGTTTGAACATCTATGAAAGTCACATTACATGTCTACTTGGACATAATGGAGCAGGAAAAACTACTCTAATGAACATGTTGACAGGAGTTGTTCCCCCTACTTCAGGAACTGCCAAAATATTACACCTGGTAACTAAATGATTGTTTTTTCTCCCTAATAAAAGTAATCTATGGGTAACTTACATCAACATTCAAAAATATTGTCTTGTTTTAGATTGATCTAAGTTTATTCATATTAGTCATAATTTAGAATTGAATCAAAATGAACCAAAATGTCAGAAATGAAAGTCATCAGAAAATATATTTATTGGTATTTTTTTTTTTTTAAAGTTTGGCATCATTCTATACTATAAACATTTTTTTTTTAAAATACCCAGTTAATTTTTAAAAATGTGTCGTCTAATCTTGCTAAAGCTCTGTATTTGGTCTAATTAAACAAACCAGTGAAGTGCAGTGAAGTTCTCATTGACGAGGTTCTATGAATAGTGAATGTAAGAAAAAAAACTTTCTTTTATGCTGTTGAGATGTGAAGTGTGTTGTGTTACTTCCCCTGAGGTAGATTGTGTTCAGTACTATATAGTCAACTTACAACTAGTATTTGTTAACCTCACAACGAGCAGATGAACAAGAAAGAGTCAACATTGAAGATGAATACATTGAATAACTGATGAAGACTGGGATTGTTTTCTGTCATCACTATCAGTAATTCCAAACTGTCTAAACAAAGCTATAGATGTTTCTTCTAAAACACTCAAGTATCAACTGTCTTATTTTGACTTTTTTTTTTTTTCTGTTTTGTATTTTGTTACTTTTCATTTATGTCACTGTTGCCGGCTGTGTGACACGGTTACTATGTGTGGTCAACCGTGACACATAGTCAAGTGTTGGGTACCTGGGAGTTAAGGGACTTGCAGGAAGTGACAAGTGTGTTGTAAACAAGAAGAAGGAAGTCATCTAGTAGAGTTTTTTTGTATATAATGTTTACCTTGTATATATGTTACGTTTAAATGCTTCACAATTAAAGGCATCTTATAACTAAAGGGATTTGTTTCTTCACACCGGCATTAATTTTCCTGTCAAAAATAAACATATATAAAATTATGTGCCATAATCCTGACAAGCTAATATAACTAAGTTTGTCTTTTATTAAAGAAATCACTCTGACTTGTTTGCTGTTTTTTATTTTAGGATATCACAGACTCATCAGATTTGGAAGAAATCAGGAGCCATTGTGGCATATGTCCACAGCACAACATACTGTATGATACTTTGTCTTGTGTTGAACATTTAGAAATGTTTGCAAACATCAAAGGTGTGCGGCCAGAAAAGATCCAGAAGAAAGTTAGTTAACGTTTGTAATCAGTTTTCTTGTTCTACAGTGTTATTATTCTTGCATTTAGCAAAGTATGTCTTCTGTGCTCCTAAAGCATGGTGAGGGCACTCTGGTCCACTCACTTGGACATGAGAAACAAGGTTTCAGGCAAACACAATCAGCTTGAGTCAAGTCTTGATTTTAAAATTTCCAAGTCTACATCAAGATTTGAACTCAAATCCCTTCAAGTAGCAAGGTTAAATCACTCAGCCACACATTCCACATTGTTAGTAATAATTGCAATATTTTTTAGTTACATTATTTTAGCTCATGTGTATTCAATTCCATTTTTTTCTAAAAATGAATTCTGTATAAATGTATGCAGTCGATGTAGCAAATCTAGTTTCTAACTAAAGTTTTAAATATTGTTTATGTTTCTTAGTCACAGATGATGATATTTAACTTATTTGCGACTATGTTTATGTTCTCTGTTAGGTAGAATCAGTACTGCAAGATGTTGATCTGACCAGTCAAGCAGAAACTTTTGCTAAAGACCTGAGCGGTGGACAGAAACGGAAACTTTCTGTTGCAATAGCACTGATTGGTGACCCAAAAGTAATGACGATACATTTGTATTTTGTAGTGGAGAAATTAGTTGAACTTTAGTTTTATTTACATGCACTGCTTAGACAATTGTCTTTATGGAACACAGACGTGGAGAACCACCATCACCACCAAGACAAAAATAAAGGTATTCATTGCTACCTACCTGTGGATCCGTCTGGGTCACAAGCAACCAATCAGCTTCCTACATATGTCTCGGTTCTGGGCAAGTCTCTCCAACTGTCCCCATATCTTGCCTATCTGCTTGGCATCTGTTTCCAAATTGTGGCGTCAAGTATTCTTAGTTCATCCCATCTTCCTCTTTCCTTGGGGTTTCCAGGTGAGGGCTTACCGTGTAATGTTAGATATAGGTTTACGAAGGGTGTGACCTAAGGTCTCTGAAGGATATCTACTTCAATTTGTTGAGCAACTTTGTTCACCATCATTCAAAATTTTGTCTGGCCAGAAGATCATAAGAATCTTCCTCAGGCAGGTACTAATGAATACCTTTATTTTTTTTCATGTTGGTTCTGGAGCCCTCTGTTCCATAAAGTAGTATTGGCTTAACAATTGTGATGTTAGAGGTGCTGCTTATTTCCCTGGATTTTTAGTTCTTCAGCTGATGGAAGACTGCTTGAGCTTTACCAATGTGTGTTCTGACATCTACATCTGTTCCTCCTTGGTGGTCTAGGATACTGCCTAGATAGGTGAAGCTTTCTGACTCCTGCCTCTGATTAATTGGATAATTTTCAGACATTTAAAAAAAAGTTGACTGCTAAGCTCATCCTCTCCTGCCCTAATGGGATTTTGAGCTCCAAGATAAACTTAAATTACAGTTGAAACTTTTGTCCATTTTCTTTGCAGATAAGTAGAAACATCTGTTCTGAACTTAACATTTCTCTATGTTCTACAGTTGATATTTCTAGACGAGCCTACAGCTGGTATGGATCCATTCTCTCGTAGACACCTGTGGTCATTGTTGAAGAAAAAGAAAGAAGGAAGGGCTATCTTACTAACAACTCATTTTATGGATGAAGCTGATATTCTTGCTGGTAAATTCCTAGTTAATGTTTCTTTAGTAGCAAGCATACTTGTAACAGTTGTGAATAAGTCCCTTGACATTGTACTGAAGTTGAGAATATATATATTTTAAATATTTTCATTATTTTCTTGTGGTGAAAACCAAACCAGAAGTGAATAATATATACAGTGTTATGTCTCTTAGCATTTTTTTAAATATATTTTTAACATAGTTCTGTTTAACAAATCTATTAACCAAAAGTTTGTTTATTTTAAATTAAATTCAAAGTTATTCTAGATTTTGATTCAATTTTGTTTTATTAAAGTTGCAAGTCACATGATAAAGCACTTTTCACATTAGTTTGCCTCCATCTTCTCATGGGGAAAAATTTCATTTCATTTAGACTTATGGAACATTGATTTGCTTTTGTTTTCTGTTGTTTTCTCAAGACAGAAAAGCTTTCATAAGTAAAGGCAAATTAAGATGTTGTGGCTCCTCATTGTTTTTGAAAAATAAGTTTGGCATTGGCTATCATTTAACGTAAGTAGGAACCCTTGTTCTGTGTTATAATTGGGCTGTTAGAGAAATACATTTAATGTTGAGTACATAAGATTTGAATATGCATAAGATTCAACACCATAATTTTGTTAAAGTTGTGCTAATACATCTGAGTTGGCTGCATATCACTTCTTCATTGTATGCTCTTGATGTAAAATAAGGCTAGTAGAATGTAACGCAAACAGATTTGGTCTTTGACATAAGACGTAAGGAGTTTGTCAGTTTTAGGGTAATATTAGCATAATTTTGTTTTCACAATTTCAGATTCCCTGGATCATGTTGTTATAAATTCTAAGTAGAATAATATAACATGGTAAATAGAGATAATTCTCACACATTCTTTTTAGTAAAAAAAAATATTTTAGGAAACTAGTATGGTAAGGCAGGTTTGATGACATTATTAGCATCATTAAAGATATACATACATGTTATTAATTTTATCATTTTCTAATTTTTTAAACTTTGGATTGGATTAAAAGTGAAATTGTGATTTAAGCTTTCCCCCCCCCCCTCCACACACACACACACCAAGTATAAGTATAAATGTATCCATCTATTTTCAGCATGGTTGTCACCCCTGACTGTGAGGTAAATGAAGTGACCTCCCTCTTACAATCTAAAATTCCTGATGTCATACTACAGAGGTCTCATGGGAAAGAAGTATCCTACACCATTCCTCTGAAAGATGTCTCAAAATTTTCTGGTAAGAACAATTAAACTGAATTTTAAAATACTTCTTTAAAATACATCTTCTTTTTCTGCATTCTCATGATGAGGTTGTAGGGTTCAGATAACTAGTTCTATATCTGAGATGAACTGTGTAGTGGTTTCCAGATCAGGCAGCTTTACATACAGACTTTCTTTAATAGGAGTGTTTTGGGGCCAGATTCTTGTTCAGTCCTCTCAATAAAGTATGCACTTTAATGAGACATTTTTGACATTCTCTGCTGACACTTCACTTGGGCATATTTCACTCTGTATCAATTTTCATTTTCCCGAACGTGTTTTGACTCATGCTGTTTGTGTCATGTTCAGAGGCAAAAAAATTCAGTTGATTGTTTCAGGACAGCTTGTAGTATGCATCATTTCTCTAGAAGTTTGGATAAGAACTGGTCTCTATTATTTTTTTCATATATTTATGAAAGAGAAATTTTCAATTGTTTATTCATTCTCCCATATTAGTCAACTTTTTCATTTTCTTCTATTAGGATTGAACAGTTTTCTTGCTATTATTGTTAAAAGACTAAAATTTGACATTTTAAACTGTGCAATGGTTTGATGGATTACATATATATATATATATATATAGTTCGTCCATCGTGGTTCGATGATGAGCACTTTGTCATCCAGGGGGCTGAGGGCTGGTTGTGTTGGGGGGGGGATGACAAGTGACTTGCGCTGGAATTTGGATTAAAGTGAGGATGATTCACGCAACACGTCGACCTCACTCTCTCGCCATACTCTATTGCCATTAAACAAATAGTACCTGGATTGTTATGTCATATACTTTTAAATAGTTTATTGCAAAGAGTGACTGTTTTCCTGGTCTATTCTTTTTTTTTTTGAAGGAATAAAAATGAACAAACAGAAAACTTAAACTATTTCTTCATTGATAACTTATATTGTATAGTTTCTGATATAAACACAATAAGGTTTTTGTGGTACTTTTTGTAAACTCAAAGGTATGCTTTATTCTTTAAATTAAATTTTTAAAAATTCTATTGTAATAGATAATATGCATGTGTTAGTATCTCTAAAATAAAAGTGTTATTGAAATCAGAAGTTTTTTGTGCTGACAAATATCAGCTGTTGCCTTTCTGCTTCCTCATTCTCTTGGTTTCTTCTAATATTAAAATTGGAACTCTACTTGTTGCCGTCAGCCTCTATTTGAGAACATTTTAGCTTTCTCTAGTTACCTTTTCAATTAGATTTAGAAGTATCCCAGTTGGAGAACAACACTTCTTCACCCAGTGAATCTCTTGCTTTGGGGTTTCTCATGACATATTTACATCATCTGGAATATATATGTCTGTGGAGGTTGCTAGCTTAGTCATATAGTCTTATTAGGAATTATAATTTAAATATTGAACTGTTGTTATGTAGCATTGTAGCAGGCTTTATTCAACCACATTGCCAAATAAAAGAGTTAGTTTTTTAATCCTACATTGTTAAAAGGAATAGCTCAGAAGCTAGTTGAGGGAATGATATCTTAATTTCTTAAAAAAAAAAAGAGTTATATTGGCTTTTCTCGTCTGTTTGTATGTTTACAAATATATCCTTATATTTGCTTTTATAAGCTTAACTCTAAATTTGTTAAAATGTTACTTAACTGTTATTGACATTGTATTAATCCTTGCAGAGTTATTTGCTCATCTTGATCAAGAGTCAAATAATCTTGGGATTAAAAGCTATGGTGTTTCCATGACAACACTGGAAGAAGTGTTCCTTAAACTGGGTTAGTTCTCTAATGATTTTTGTTGTTAGAAATGCACATCATTGTTTAATTAATTAGGCATAGAAATTATTTCAGCTTTACTTATTAAAGGCTGGCTGTAGTACTTGTATGTTAAAAATTGGAATTTATGACATATTAATGTTTTAATGATAAATTTAGACAGAAATTTAGTAGCTAAACTCCTTTAGTGAAAGGATTTAACTTTTAAAAAAAAAACTTAAATATTTACACTTTTGTGACCTAGTTCTTGGATTCAAATCTCAGTAAAGGTTGCAAATATTTTTTTAATAGTTTTACTACAGC
This sequence comes from Biomphalaria glabrata, assembly GCF_947242115.1. Classification (NCBI taxonomy): domain Eukaryota; kingdom Metazoa; phylum Mollusca; class Gastropoda; family Planorbidae; genus Biomphalaria; species Biomphalaria glabrata. Next base: position 18,175,872 of record NC_074712.1, read on the forward strand.
CCTGTGTCCATTGAGCTTTTAAGTACTAGCAGTACCCACCAGCTACACCAGCCAGAACTTGCCCTCCTTTTCTTTTTTAAAATTTCAATAAACGAGTCACATTTTAACATACTCTTCAGCCAGTAAATTAGTGTCTTACAATGAAATTTAATGCCCTGCTCTCTTCCCTCTCTTTCTCTTTCTAGGACCCTTATTTTTTGGTTTGGTTTTTCACCCTGGGCATCATGATTTCTCTGATATAGACGTTTGACTTGATTTACAAGGACCCACTTCATAATGCCCCTATAGACACACATACGCACATATGCTTTTAGACTGTGAATTCTAGTAGGGCCTATCAATTTGACTTATCTGCTCCCCTCTTAACAACCTCCCTCCCACAACAAAAAATGTTAGTCCAAAATACAATCTCTGACTTTTCTTTGGCTTCTGATTACTTTATATACTCTATATCATTGTTATTTGACCGTAACCCCATCTCACACACTCAAACACCAGCTTTCATATTTTTTGGCCTTTTTACTTTCTTTACTTTCTCTCATGAACTCAAAAGGAAACTTTACTTTCTCTCATAACTTTCATGACAAGTAAAGTGTCTCCTCTAGCATCTTGTTCTTTATTTTTACTTACTTTATTATCATTTCTCTACTGATCTGAATATATTCTCTGTACAACACAGAATCAGAAGAAGTGAGTGAAATTGAAGCAGAGAATGAGGAAATCATGACTTTCTCTGCCAACTCTGAGATGGCCAGTGTGAATGTGTCTGCACCAGTTCAAGCAATCACATCACTAGGAAAGTCTGTACTGACTGGAGCCAGTTTGTCAAAACAGAGATTTAAAACATTGCTTTGGGTAAACATTTCTCAGTGTTCCTATTTGACTATATGGTGAAGAAGAAAAAAATTGGAGTTGGAGCAACATCCTTTCTCCCATAAGCCCTTCCAGAACAAACTCTCTATGTCATAAGACAAGATGCATAACTTTTCAAAATATTATAATTACTTTTAAATTCATAAGAAAAACAATAAAACAGCAATAAAATTATTTAGTTTATAGCTACAGAAACAGCAAACTTGACACATAAAGAAAACTATACATGCCGGAGGGCGGCCAACCACCGATGACGGTGTTGGATCAAACCCAACTGGAAGTCCAATGACCTAAAAACAGTGGACACCAGGTGGGAGGAGGATTCAGGCATTGCCAACAACAGATCTTTATGGAGACAGCTTGCTGCCCAATACGGCACAGGAGGACCTAAGTCTAAGTAATGTGAAAAAAAGAAAAGACCATAAAACAGTTCTTAAAACTTTATTTGGTACTCAAAAACATTCACTATCATTGAGTATTATTTAAAAAATTAATGCAATTTTCAAAAAATCACATACTTCTATTCTGTTACTATCCAATACTGTCTACATTAGGGTCTGGGATAAGAAAGTGGAAATATGACACATGGCTATATGAAATGTCTGTCATAATCATCAAGAGGAACTGTTCCCCAGAAAAAATACACACAATTGTTAATGAACTTACTTTTCACTTTAAATGTGACACTTACAATAGACATTTACATACCATTTCTCTCCCAACCATTGTCAGCTCATCTCATATTTTGATTTTTTTTTTTTTTAACTATCTAGAGAAGCATTTGACAAGCTGAATATAAAAACAAAATGTCTACATATTACACATGATCAAAAAAAGATCATTGCTGCAGTTTTTAAAAAGACTTTAATTTCAATGAAAATGCCAGAGTGTTATACTAATGAGGTTCTTATGATACTTCTTTCTTTGTCAGATGCCCTTCTTTTTTATTTCTATTGGCACTTGTACTGTAACGTGGTAACCTAGATAACTAGATCTTTTGTAGGTCATCACATGCAATTATCAAGATATTGTCTTTTATTTATGTTTGTATTGGACATAAAGATACTCCTGTGATGACCTTCTCAATCTATCCTTATCTCATACTTATCCATTTTTTTCCCAAAAAATATAGCATTTGTAATGTATCATTCACATGTTGGATTATTCTGAAACTTTGACTTTATTTTGTTTCAGATTAGATATCTTTTGGTCAGACGAAATATTCAAGCTCTATTTTTCCAGATATTTTTACCTATTGTGTTTGTAGTAGTGGGCTTAGTTCTTGCTAAAGTGAACAAAACTAACCCAGTTCAGAATCCTCAGTCTTTAGAGATCAGCCCACGCCTGTATGTGGAGTCATCCACCAAGTCATCAGGGTTAACACCCCTTTTAACATTTGATGCTGTCAGTAAGTTTGAGCAAGAAAATATTGTGTGAATAAAAGATTCCTTTTTTTTCTAACAATCCTGTTTAATTGTATAATACTTAACTATTTGTATTGGTTTATGCATGAATGCGTTGAATACGTTAGTCAGTAGCTTAGAGATTAGTATGGATGTGCTTAGACATTTGGAACAGAAATTTGAAAAGAATGTGTTGATATTTCCAAATTTCTTTGGCCAGACACAACAGATTCATTAGCATTGTTTGATGAATGGAGAAATCATGACAATTATAAGCTAGACATCTACAAAGCTGGTATCAATACAACAGGTCAGCTAGCACCTCATTACTTGGGCATACAAGTTCAGAACATTTCTGGAAAGGTATTGGACTAAGCCTGCTGCAGATTATAAAGTTTAGCATTTTTTTGTGAATAATTGCAATGTTCTTGTCTTTATTAAATAAAATTTTAGCAACGTTTTTTCTATATTTAAGCCTGTAGCCTTTTTTTTTTCTTTAGTTAAATTAATAACTTTTGGGTTATAACTAATATAAAAATAATTTTGTTGTTGTTTCGTTGCTAAATTTTTTAATATGATTTGCCTGCACCTAAAACAGCCTTCTTTTTTTATTGCAAATTAATTATTTTTTTTGTGCAAGAAATTCCTCAGCAGAAGAAACATTGCTTGATATTAAAGTCAGTTACATTTCATAGAATAAAACATGCTTAGTACAAAATGCATTTTTAGTATGGGTTAAGTAACTTTTATCAAGCTTTAAGTAATTAGACTAATCCATGGATAACAATTTTGTTTTCACTTACATTTTTTCAAAATATAAAATTATTTATAAAAAATTCTCCTTTAAGACCTTTAGGACTATAATTCTAATGATGTAACGCTAAAGTTCCCATGTCTTAAATTAACTAGTGTATTCTGTTGCCAGCACAATGACTAGTCACCTTTACTTTCATCTCAATTGTTCTTTAAAGCTAAGTGGACTCATGAATTTCCTCAAAGTAAAATCTCTACCTTCCGTTGGACTACAAACTGAGCTTGGCAGCAGGATGTCCTGAAATTGAAACCATTATGTCCTATAGTTTTAAAAGCAAAGTCATATAAATACTAGAATCTATATATTTTTTTATGTCCTCAGAACTTGAACAACTTTGTAATTCTGTACAATGACTCGGCACTGCACAGCGTACCAGCAGCCATAAATTTGTTCACTCAGACAGTATTGTCCTTCTTCAACTCATCAGCCTCTATAAACATCAGTAGTCTCCCATGGCCTCAGACAGAATCTGGTATTCTCTTTAATTCAGGGGCTTTCATGGCTCCACTTTTAGTTGGCCTGGCTTTTATGCTCATCATTCCAGGCTTTGCTGCAGACATAGTTCAAGACAGGGAGGTAATTTAGCATTTTCTAGTTCACATTTGCTTTCTACTTACTTAAGTTACCAGTTCTTTTAAATATATCAAATTTTTGTATCTATTGTCACAGCCTCGCATGAAACTCTTGATTAGGCCACATAAATTAGCTGATGTACTAGGTTGATGGGAAGACCTCTGTAAGTTAGTTATTCTGAAATCTGGATTGGGAAAGGACATATGTATGGAGAAGACTTGTCATAAATTTCCAGTATGACTTTATACTTGATTTCTGTTGTATCAGAGTACTAATGATTGAGATGTAGTAGTGTAAATACAGCCATACTCACTTCTAAGTACCATCTGGTTGACAAAAACACATTACTAGAAAAGGTCTTCATTTGTTTCGTTTCCTACGTTTCATGCATTCCTTTTGAAATAAAAACAATGCCAACCTGGCTCATACCTCCTGTAGGATGGCTTAGAGGATGGCCATCATGATGTTCAAAGCACATACCACATTGCTAAGTAACCATTTAATTAGACACTTACTATTTGCTGATAGTCATGTTGTACAAGACTATTTGTTTACCAATTGGAGGATTAAGTATTGTATGTTGCAAGTGTTACAAATGGATCTATGTATAAATAACATATTAAAATATTACCTTGTTGAAGAAACAAATTGAGTCAACTTAATTAATTGGAATGCATATCACTCAATATCTAATTAATTCTGAAACATTTGACCTGCTGCTGAACAGAAAGAGTGGATGGATTTTGTTATGTGAATAGCAACAGCCCCCTTGCAATGAAAGTCAAGAGACAGATGATGATGGTGGTATATATTAATTTAATATGTAGCATTTGAACTATACAACTACTATGTGTAACTTTTGTTGTTTATACTTCTTTAACAGTGGAAGTTGAGAAGTCAACTGCGTATATCAGGGGTATCTTTTAACGAGTATTGGGCTTCCATCTATGCTGCTGATATCATACTGTACTTGATTCCTTCTGTTCTTGTTTTGATCATTGTTCTGGCTATGCAGGTTTGTAGTAGGACAAAGTAATATATTTTTAACTGTTGTTATAATTTCACATCTATATTCAAGGTAATATAATAACATGTAACTGTTGTTATAATTTAATATTTATATTCAGTGACTAACAATGTCATTGAAATGCTAGAAAAATAAAAAGCATTTCCTAAACAGTTCAGATTTTTCTATTTCTCCGTAGCACAATCTCCCTAAGAACTAAGATGCAGAATATTGTTTTAAAATGCTGAAAGGAAAGTTTTAAAATGTATTTTGTTTTCTCTTTAGATTGATGGCTTGAGTTCACCTGGTGCAGTGGGCTCCCTTGTCTTACTGTTTGCTATCAACATGCCATTCTACATAGTACTGGCTCTGGTGTTATCCTTTATCTTTGATAAAACAGAATCTTGTATTTCATACTTGCCTCAGATTTTGACCATTGTAAGTCCACTTATGTACACTTTTAGACAGGCAAACTTTGCAAAATCTGACAATAGATGATGATTTATGAACTTAGTTCAAATTGTGATAAAAACATACAAAGTGTACTTGGTTAAGGACAACATATTAGTGTATTTAAAACTTAGATTCTCCAGCCTTGTCAAAAAGTTCTTCACTGACATTTGTTTTCTACCGATCTTTGTATTGAACTCAGTCAACAATAATTAAAACTAATGTTGCATATTGTTTCAAGGGAGTCAGAGAGAGAATGAAAAAATGAGACATTCTCTTGAGCCTTAGTTGTAATAAAATTAGCATTATCAAAGGCTTACAAATCTGTGCTTATCCAATGTGTAGTCTCTGATGTTTAATACAAAAACGTTTTCTATGACAATTTGTAATAGTATATGAATTATTTCACAAAAGTGACTAAATAGACTAATTAAAAAGCATCATATATTTCTCGAACACAGAACACAGCTACCATCTCTTGGAGAGCTTTTTTTCATGAAAAATGCCTTTCCATAAGACTCACAATTCTTTAAGACAGCCTGCACCTATTAAACCACTGTTACATCAGATCTGAACAAAGTGGTTGTCTCCTTTTCATTAGGACTACAACAGAAAGATTTAAAAACTCCTTTATCCCACTTTTGGTCAGAGTGCTACAAGATCATCTGTCGTCTTCGAGAAGTACATAAAAGTCTAATTCAATTAGCACTGGTTGTGAGTGTGTATGTGTTTCGTGTGTGAATGTTATTCGCATCTATATTGTTACAGTAGTACGCTTGAGGTGGTCAGTTGTAGTCAAACTGCATTTCCATTTGATTGGACCAATAAAAATTATTTTATCTTAAATATATCTTCAGATCATTTTTAGGAGGTCCATTTGCTCGTGCTTCTTATTGGAAATTTTCCTCCCTGCCCTGCCTTTTTTTTTAACTTCCTCTGTTTGTCTGTTTCTTAGGTTGCCATGATACCTTTCATCACAGTTTCACTGGTCGACATGATCGCCAGAAGTAAAGCTGCCATTATTATTCACTATGTTGCCTGTGTTATGGACCCACCTTACATCATGTTTGGAGGCTTCTATTTCATCTCAAGGGTAAACAACTCAAACACTTTCATTTTTTTTACTTTTTATATAATGTTTTTTTTTAATTTTAATTATACTTCATTACAAGATCCGGAGAGTTTAAAATCTTTGTAGGCACAGACATTAAAAACTGTATTCAATCGCTCAGTTTATTGTTTGTTTGTCTCTAGGTGAATGTGATAGCTGTTCAGAGTGGACTGCAAGTAACAGCCAGTGACTACTTCAAATGGGACAATCACTTTATTATTACCATAATATTGGTATTTATTTTTTTTAATACTTTTTAAAATAAAAAGGTTTTCATTCTCCATATGCATTAATTTTATTTTGTAATTAACAAAAAATTTCCTTTTTGTAAATTAATATTTTTAAATTACTGTTAAAACTGATTACTTGAAAACTTTCAAATAATAAATTGACTTGTGTGTTCATTTCATTTCCTATTTTTAGCCAGTAATACATTTTGTTTGGATGTATTGGCTGCTTCGAGTCCTGGATATAAAGAAAACTGGAGGCAAAATCAAAGAAGCCTTCCCATGTCTTGCAAAGTCAGTGGATGGCTCAAATAATATAAACCCAGATATTATTGAGGTGGAAGATGATGATGTTAAACTAGAGAGAACTCATGTGGAAAATCTACACAGTTTTGATAATCCTGTAAGCTGCTGTTTTCATCATTGTTTATTGTATACATTCTTACGAGTTTTTCATTAGTTTCATTCTGCTTTCAATAACAATCTTTGCTAATTATTGAATATAAAGTAGGGGACTGAGTTGGTAAGCAATTAGCTTCTAATAATGTCTGGCTCAAAGCTCCATCTTCAAGTAGTTACCTGGCCTCACCTTGAAAAGAAAAAAAGGATTAGTCATTGATCTGGCTGTAGGTCACCCTCTTGTACCAAGAAGAAGACTTCATTTCATCTCCCTTTTTTATCAAGGTCTCACAAAAAATCTATTTTAATTATCATGTGTTTTGGACTGTGTGTGTGTTCCTGATTTACCAAGAGTAAAATTAAGCTGATAATTTGGTTGTATTGGCTGAATAGATTCTGATGAAACAAGGAAGTCTGTCGTAGTTGAGGTTACAAATAGTGGTGTGAAAGTTGAGTGACAGAAAGAGCTGAAGTTTTTAGAGTGAGTGGATTTGTTTCAATTGTTCATGACAATATTTCACTTGTGTTTTCAATACATCTACATTCATGACAAAAACAGTATATATTGTCAATAAAAGTTGTCTTCATTGTTGTTTGAAAAGAGGTTTGCTCAAGTTTTACATTTAAAGATCAGTACGCCTACAATTGTTTTGTTGAAAAAGCTGTTTGGAGCTACAACCTAACCCAATCAACACTTTGCAAATTTGCGATCTCTAAAATTAAACTTAATTTACATGAAACTTAATTTTTTAGGAATGTATTTTTTTATTTTTTTAAATTTTGGAACATTTTTTATATAAATGATTGAGCATATAGTCTCACAAATATTGCTTGTTGTTTAACATTTCAGTCTTACTTCAAAATAATCATCAAACTACACTTGAGTTTTTATTGAGCAAATCTAGATTTAAACGTCCACAATTGTTTTTAATAATATCTTAGTTGCAGAAGTAGTTTTGTAAAACACACAATTTTAAACCAAATCTTATAAGGATAAATCAACCCTTTTATTCTTCTGGCATTGCATTGCTACAAATAAATCTATTCTTTAAAAAAAAAAGATGAGATTATCTTATTCATTTGTTCAATACTATTCTAGACTTTCTGCAACACATCCGGCACAAGTATTGCTGATACTAAGGTAATGATCTTGTTTAAATAAATGGTTTATTTTAAATAATAGAGAATCCAAGCACAAATTTTTTTGTAAAATGAGATTATGTTGTATTTTCTTGGATATTTCAATAGATGATTCTATATTTAGCCCCCAGTAGCATACACACAAAGATTGAGGAAAGTTTATCATAAACGCACCAAGAAAGCAAATTGTTTTGATTCTGCTGCTGTTCAGTCAAAGGTTGCAGTGAGAAATTTAAGTCTTGGTGTCAATGAGGGAGAGGTCATGGGGCTACTTGGACCCAATGGTGCTGGTAAGACAACTGTTCTGGGTATGATCATAGCTGAGACGGAACCAACATGTGGCAAGGTAGAGATTTTTAATGCATTGTATTGTTTCAGTTTGTTTTTAGTTTAAAATATTTGTCACTTAAAATTTATATAGAAGGTTAACTGCATTCAGTATAGTTTTAAAACGAAATATTTTGACTTACAATTTCTTTGAAATAACTACTTTTAGAAATCAAGATTAATCTTTTCAAACAAAAAATAACTACAACTGGATTAATGATATATTCATGTTAATGAGTACCTGGCTACATCTGGTAGCAAACACAACAGTGTCGCATGTCTTGTACAAGTGTCCCCAGCTCCGGGAGCTAAGGGGGGACTTGCCTGTGCAGTCACTCGACTTGTATAGTAGCTATGAGGCACTACACCAGACGGCTAAGTTTCTTGCCAGAGCACTATGGGAGGATTAGTCCTTCCTGCTCTGATTTTTCAATAGGAGTTCATCTCAGGTAGCAAACACAAAGTGAAACTTTACATATCTTCATTTAACTTTATGTGAGTGAGTGCATAAGAGGTTCAAATCCTTGTCCAAACTTGGCCTGAACAATGCAAAATAAAAACCTATGGGACAATTGCACATCCTGCACAGTGCTATAATAGCTTGTTCAGGCCTGAGTAGCCTCCACCACCAGAGACCCTGGGGGGTGCCTCAAGTGCTCTCAGACTCCATGGGCTTTATGGGATTCATCCTAGTGAATCTGTAATTGAAAAGTGATGGGCTGATGTTGGCACAGGCATTTTTTTTTCCAGTATTTTAAACCTAGGCTGAAATGTTTGTTATATTTCAAAAGTTTCAGATGCTCCTTCAAAAATGAAAATAATTACTTCTTAGCCCAACCTCCAGTAGGGCGGCTGTGTTCAAACTCTGTACCAGTCCGAGGTGCATAGCACACAACTAGTAAGCCAGTTAGTCATTTAAAAATGTAATGTCCATCTCTATGTCATTTTCAAAGGTAATTGTATCTGGTTACAACAACCGCAGTCACATGTTGTCTGTACTTGAGTTCCTGGGATACTGTCCACAACATGATGCTCTTTGGGAGAGTATCACCCTGGAGGAGCATATCAGGTGCTTTGCTGCCATTAAGGGAGTAGACCCTAAACACTTGGATGCAGTGATAGATTAGTATGTATTATTTCTATTATAATAAAATTATTTTGGAAGGGGTAGGGGGGTCAAATCTGTTCAACATCAATATTGTACAGAAATCTCTGACTCATGGGGAAAAAATTGGCCTATGATAAGGGTCTCCATCTTGATGGGTACTTAATTTTTTGGTATAAAGCACATACCAAGGCATGGTCTGCATTGTCTAGAACTGGGGTTCTCAACCTGTGGGTCGCGACCCCTTTGGGGGTCGAATGACCATTTTCTAGGGGTCGCCTAAGACCATCTGAATTTTTTTTCTTTTTTTTTTGTATTTTTTGTTTCTTTATTTGTACTTTAGTTGATATTCATTTAAATTTGTAATGCCATGTGAAAGAAAGATTGTGCAGATTACATTATTATAAAAAAAAATTATGAAACGATCATCAAGTATCAATAGAATAAAATAAAAAATGGGGGTAACAAATATAGATCTAAAAACACGGACATAAAGCCAAATGACACAGATGGCACTTGAAGTCAATGTAACATTATTGTTTGAGAGTATACATGATTTTTATTGGTAGTCACTTAATAAATTCATTATGGAACAACCTATGAACAAAGTCAAAAGAAAACAAATGATATTTTTTTTTGCGCCATGTTTTTATTTCAATAGTAATGAAGTTCTCTCTGCCCAAGGTATGAAGCCAAACAAATGTCCGAGCTTCACCGATAAGGACATCCATTATTTTAGTTTTGAAGGCTGATAGAGTCAAGAAATTCAGACTTGACTCAGGTGGCAAATACCATAATTAAAACATGTCAGCCCTTGAAGTTCTTATTTGGTGGATTTCAGAATTACCAGAGTTATGATAGGAGCCTAATTTGTTTATAAATTTTTTGCAATTTCTGTATGTAATGACACTGTTCATTGGAGAATAGTTGACATGTCTTCTGATATTATCAATCAGGTCATTCAGGAAACGATGTCTGCTCCTTTACCAATATTTAGCATTCAGCTTGATGAATCCACAGGACGTTTTAAATTGTTCACAATTACTAGTTTACTTGAGGTATATACATAATGGCGAGTTTAGTTTCTATGCAAACCTGTTGAAACGACTTCTACAGCACGTCATGTACTAGTGACTGACAAAGTTGTTTAATTTTTTTGAAATGTAAATGACCTCTTGGAAAAATATTTGTGTTGTCTCCACATATCGTGATCTTATATGATTTCTCTTCAATGTCAGTTACACAATTCTGGATCAATTGTTTGCAGTCACTCTGTTCTATTTGATTTTTTTTTCACGACATCCATTTTCCAGTAATATATCTTTGTGAAATAAAGTTTTTCTACCTATTAGTTATCAAGTCTAATAAATAAATATAGAAATAAACTGATGCAAGAGATGTGAATTTCTAATCATGTGAAATAAAAACAAGCTCAACCTTCACATTAACTTTGGTGTGTTTGTTTGGTGTGTTTGTAAATACTGTCTCAACAATTTTGTAGCTATGAAGTTTACTGGGTTGAAAACTACCTTTTTCATGCTTAGCAATATGCCTACTTTTTAAATTTTGTATGAATATTATAGACACGCAATAGAAAAATATATAAATGAAAGTCATGAAAGATACACCTTTTTTAGTTATTTAAAAAGAAAAAAGTAAAGTTCCACTTTCAGACCTTGTGGTCTATAGGTCATCTGTTTCTGTGGCATACGGTTAACAAGGGTTTCATGGTTGCCAGCACAATGACCAACTGCCTTTACTATTCCCCAACTAATGTCAGGTACCCATTAGAGCTGGTTGGACTCAGAGGCTCCCAAAAATCCCGAAATTAAAAATCCCAGTCTTCAACAGGATTTGAACACAGGACCACCAGTACGGAAACCAAATTTATTTGACACTCAATAAAGCTTTTGTTACATTCAGTTTCTAACAAGGGAATGAACATCATGGATATCAGAAATATACATTTTGATGACAATTTTATAACACTAGCTAAATCACATTTACCTAAGCCAATGAACGAAAAACATTTTTATGGTTGGGGATCGCTGATTAGTGGAAAATTATATTAGGGGATCGCAGAGCTTAAAAGGTTGAGAACCACTGGTCTAGAATGAAGTGTATCAATATCAATGTGTTGGAATGTGTTTGTGTTTTGGAGCTATAGACAATAGCAATGCAAGAGTAGAAACAGGGCCACCACTTAAGAGTGGTTAAGAATGTGCACAAAATGTCATTAATTGTTTAAAAGTCCTATCCTCATCATCTTCTAAACAAGATACCTCTAGCATCAGAGTATAATACTATCAGTGTATTTGAAATATTAGCTTTAAAAATATTTATAATCTTTTGCTTTAAATAAATTTAAAATCTAGTAAGAATAATAACACATACATGTTGTTATATGAAGTATAATTTCTGTCTTTGTTAGCTATGTCTCAAGTCTAAAGCTAGAAGAACATAAAAAGAAGCGTGCTAAAAAATTATCAGGAGGAACTAAAAGAAAGGTAAATTTTTAGCAGATTTTTAGATCATTTATCTATCTTCTTGTATCACTTTGTTTGTTCATCAATTAGCTTAGCCATTTCGTTGAAACTTGTATTCTTGCTGCAATGTCAATACTATACCAAAGTGGTGATACATTACAGCTGAGTTACATAATGAGCATACTGGGGTCACCTCGGCTTGTACTGCTAGATGAACCTTCCACTGGAATGGATCCGCAATCAAAACGTTTCCTCTGGTAAATAAAATGTTTCAGCTAAATACTATTATTTTCATAATTGTCCAGATTAATTAACTTTCCTTAAGTTAAGTTGTCATTAGTGTTCCTCAATAGTTGTAAATTCTAACATTATCTAAGCATACTTAGCTAGACCAGTTTTCATCATATTAATGCTTATAGTTCTGTGACCAGAACATCATTTAAACATCAGACATTCACAAATAACATTCCAACAAATATTTAAAATAGACCAGTGTTTCCCAAACTTTTTCCTTAATGGAACACTTTGCACATTTAAAGTATTTAGCTTTTTTTTTTTCTATGGTTTATATATATATATTTTTAAAAAAATTAAACCATATTCAAAATTAATATGTATATATATATGTAGTGAGGTTATAGAATTTATTTTGTTACCAAGAATCTTTTTTTTTTTTGAATTTTCTTAGAGATTACTTCATGTGTAGGCCTATTAGTGCATTATTCCAGTAGTTTGGGGAACACCTAGTTAAGCCTCATGGAACAATTGGGTTCTGTGGAACACAGTTTGGGAAACACTGCTTTAGACTTTTGTTTTCTTTTCCCCTAATTGAAGTATCAAAAGTTAAATAATTTTTAGAATGTATTTTATTTGACCATACAGTATTACAATAATATTATAGCTAACAGGACGCTTTCCAAGTAAATATAATATTTTCAGTATTATGCTTTGGGCATTTCTTTTTTTTTTTTTAAGGGGAAACAGAATTAAAGAATATACCCTTTGTGGTAATCTCTAATCCTCAACTTCATTATTTAAGATGTAGCACATAGAAACTTCTAAAGAATACTGACAAAACATTAGAATAGAATATTGTGAGAGTGTTCACCTTTCCCAGAATAATCAAGAAGTTAACTACACCAGAAACTGCAGCACCAGCTACTGTTGGTCCTTGGTCTTCCATTCCATTAAAACTTGATTGATCCATACAAACGTTTTGTTTATTTCACAAGTTTTATTACATATATTATACTCACATTCCATTTTGTCAACAGGGACACTATATCTGCAAGTTTTAAGAAAACAGAGAGAGGAGCTATTCTGACCACACATTACATGGAGGAAGCTGATGCTTTGTGTGATAGAGTAGGAATTATGGTGAATGGCCAATTAGAGTAAGTAATTAGATAAGAACTTTTTTCTAGACTGAAAATCCATTAACCCTGTACTAAATGTTTTTAGTTTGGTGGTGAACACTCTGCAAGCAATCTTCTTTTTGCTATTTTTATAACCTATATTTTTTAAATGATCAACTTTGTTCTTTTTATTTTTGACATAATCAAATTCTGTGTAGAATGTTGTCTGCTTGTTTAATTTTAATTGTTCAGTGCATCAGGTGACATTTTTATTATCTCAGACCTTTTTTTTTTTCCATGTCTCATTTACTAATCTATGATCCTCCTTTTATTTAACTGTATGTAAACTTCATTTTTTTTATCACTAATCAACAATATAAAGTTATTTGTCATTTGGCAGATGCCTTGGCTCAACTCAGCATTTAAAATCTAAATATGGAAGTGGCTATATTCTAGAGGTCAAGCTGCGATACAATGCATCAACTCAAGTGGAGTCTTTGATGGATAGTCTGGAGGAACATTTGAACAAATTGTTTCCAGGTCACAAATTTTGTTTTTAGCTAATCATTACTTTTGTTACCTAGTTTATAATACATCACTGAAATATCCTTTTTCATTAAATCATAATCCAGTCTCATTATAGTAGTCTACTGTGTTGAAGTTTTTCTTGCTGATAAAATGTCCTAAAAAATCTATAAACTAATTGACAATACCCCTGAGAGAATTGGTATCATACATGTTTAAGTGTACTTGATTAAATCATTGGATTAGATGGTACAAAATAGTATCTAGTTTTAACATAAATGGTCATCAAGGAAAAACGATTTTACATTTTCAGGCTTAGAAAAAGTTGAAAGATTTCAAGAGAGAGCTCAGTATGCCATACCCAAAGATGATGTCAAATTTTTAGGAGTAACTTTTTCAAACTTAGAAAAATGTAAGAAACTTGTTTATATGTTTGGGCTTGATTTTATAAGATATAACTTGTGCAGCTTTTAATAAAATGTTTAGCATATCAAGCAGGTGTATTTTATAAACATTCAAAATTGTGAGCAAACAAAACATAAAAAATATTTTTTTTTTAAAGACAATACCTCCCTTATACAACTTTTTGTTTTAATCTTTTAATTTTTTTTCTTATGTAGTATTTATGAAGTATAATATTTATATTCTTGTATTCTCTTTTACAAATGTTTAATTGCTAACATGTTGTAGATTAAGGACGTTTAATAATAATAATAATCTTTATTATCCATAAAGAAATTTGTCTTACAATTTGTGCATTACACCAAACAAAACAACTATAGAAAACCAAAATATACATTCACACCAGACTCACTCATAATTTACATGTGAAATGTTTATATCAGATAGTTGAATTTTATTTAATATTTGGATTGCCAGTTTGTGAGAAGTAAGACTCATGGTACCAGACAAGTTAAAAATATATTAAATGATGTGTATGTTAAAAAGTAATAAAAGTTTGCTTGTATTCTCTGACAGGTAAAGAGACTCACAACTTAGAAGAGTACAATTTTAGTCAGAGTACACTGGAGCAGGTCAGTGAAGTTGCTTACTCAACCTCAATGCTGATTTCTTTTCATCTATATAAATTTTGAATCTTAGGAAAAATTGTATAGCATATAATGTTACACTACACTGCTACACTGCTGTGTATAACAAGCGTTGAAGAAAATTTTAGTCTTTTTTTGTTTTAATAAAATTTTATTATGAATGCAGCACAGAACTATCAAATTCTACATAAAAGTATATTAGGTTAAAACTAAGCAATATTTTAATTTTTTTTTATTTTTTTTTTTGTCACTTATTGTTTTGAGTTGGGGGGGGGGGGGGGTATTTATATTCATTTCAAAATGTTTGATTTTAAATATTTAATTAAATCTAATGATTCATCAACCATATCTATATAGATAAAATAGATTCACTTAGAATTAATTCAAGTTTCTTCATTTATGCGTGCTTTCCTTTTACTCATTAGGTGTATCTTTTTTTTTTTTCAAATAGGTGTTTCTTTACTTTGCCAAGAAGCAACAAGATGAAGATGAAGAGAATGAAATCAAACAGCAGACACTTACAAATAACTTTCCAACAAACATTTAAACAAAAAATTTTGTGAATCAGTACATTAGACTTTTTTGTTTTCTTAAAATTGAAATTGTTTTTAAAAGAGAAATCCTTTTCAGAATGCATTTTATTTGACCATGCTGTATTATAGCTAACAGGATTTGTTTCCTAGTAGATTTAATATTATATTCAGTATTAGGTTTTGGGCATTTCATTTTTTTTTTAAAGTGGAGTCATACAAACGGTATCTGGTTGATGAGAGAATAGTGATGTCATAATCTACTATTGCATTTATCAATGAGGCATACGAGAAAGAATGGACTAGCCTCTCTCTTGATATTCTGCTAAGAACAGCTGCTGGCTGGAAAGAATGGTGGGAATAAATTACATCTCAGCACCCTGTAAAATATAAGGCATAGAATAGATTTGTTTTAAAATGTTGAAGTAGTAAGTCATTCAGAATTAAGGCCCATCAGTTCGTCATTTTGGGACATGTTTTGCTAGGGTAAGTATTTGCATTTCTTGGCTGCAAAGTTCAAAGGTCCTTCCTTAAATGCAATTTTACATTTTGAGTCTGTTTTTAAGTTTGGATGAATATCTTTGATACAAGTTTCATATAGAACTGTGACATTTTTATGTTGAATATTTGGATTGCACTTACTGTTCTGATTATTTTTTAATGCTCTCTGACTTTATTATATTACCTTGTGATTTATTAGGCTAAATAATGCACAGCCAGAGGGTACTTTTTTGTAATATAATGCTAGTCTTTCACTTTCCTTTTTTTGTGTGGCTACATTTTAATGCACCACAGCTTTAGAATATTTTATTTAAAAAATCATTTATTTACATTCTACTGTCCAAATTATAAGTTGACATTTATAGTGCCTTATTTTAGATTTCTTTTGTTTGTGTGTGTGTGTGTAGCAAACTTGAGTTTTGCTGAAGAATGTATTGTAGACATGACCGATATGCATCATTGACATGGTTATTTTTTTTTTAATTTTGAAACAAATTTGATGTATAAACTAGTAATTATATATATATATATATATATATATATATATATATATATATATATATATATATATATATAATATATAATATATATATATATATAATGAATGTAAGGTGTACATATGGGGATATATCCTGAATGAAAAACAAAACCGTTTGACCAATCTTAATGAAACTTGACAAAAATGTGCCATGATATATCCAGAGAGCCCTATAAATAAAAAACAACAACTAATTTTATCTCTATTTATTAAAGAACAAAACTTTTAACAAATCGAAAAAACCCGTTTTCACAGTATTTTATATTTGATAAGAATATGTTGGCTTAACATGTAAGCCCATTTTCACACACTACTTTTATTTTCAGGGCAAAATAAATAAATGTGAAGGCAACATTCTTTATGTTTGCAATATAACTAAATCTAATCCATTACCTCATTAATACCCAAACTAAGGTCCACAGGCTGATGGTAATATCCAGCTAATATATATATATTATATTCACATACACATAATTTGTTTGTTTTACCAACTTTCTTATTTTAGCATTTTATATTTAGTAACCATAGATTTTATTTTACATCTGTGATAAAACTAAATCATTATCATATCATATGTGCCAATCTAATCATTATATATCAACTGATTAAATCCTGTCATTAATGTTTTTCGCTCATATTTGTTTAATGTGATTCAACAAATATTAAATATTATCCATATTTCAAAGTGTTTCTATTTTTTTGTTCCATTCACTTTTTGTTCTCTGACTCTTTAATTTTGTTGATAACAACATCATATCCCAAGATTGGTTTTCTGGATCATGGGTGACCTCCCCGATATTAATTGGAAATCATTAAACTTAGTCCACTATCGAAACCCTTAAAGATATTAATGAACTATTCTTAGAAACATTACACAATTTAAAATATATTAAATCATTTTAAAAAAATTATATTAAACAACACAGATCTATTTCTAACTAACAGACCTGAATTAATGGTAAATTATGAAATAATTCCTGGACTATCTGACCATGATATCATTAAAATATACAGTCAAATAAAAAAAAACGTAACCAATATAAAACCCAAAAGAAGGATATTACTCAGGAACAAATGCTACCTACAACAACTACACTAAGCTGTATTAAACTTTCAACAAACATTCTTATCAGAAAAAGACATTAACCAACAAGTTGATGACCTCTGGAATTTCATTAAAAGAAACCTAAAAACATTAGAGAAAAATAAATACCAAACAAGCTACGGAATCTAGTGTCAGCTTTTCATGAAAATATGCAGGGCACTGTATAGTTTGATAGTTCCGCCTTTAGGCCATTCTCTTATATCTTATATAATACAGACGTTACTTATAAAAAAGAAGATGATTACGTCCTACGCGTCATGCATTTAGTCATGCATATTAACCAATGACTTAAATTCTGCCAAGTCACTGGTTTTCCTGGCTAGCTCAGGCAACCCATTCCATGCTCTAATAGCACTAGGGAAGAATGAGTATTTGTACAAATATCGGAGTAAAACAAGGATGTGTTCTGGCTCCAACACTATTCGGCGTCTTCTTTTCAGTTGTAGCCTACTCACCAGTTTTTAAATCCCTGGAAGATGAAGTATATATCCACAGTAGATCCGATGGAAAGCTACTTAACCTGGCACGCCTTAAAGCCAAAACGAAGAGACGGCGTATCTTGATTAGGGAATTGTTGTTCGCCGATGATGCGGCACTCATATCTCATTCACAAGATGGATTACAGAGGCTTGTGAATGCTTTGGCAGCTGCTTGTCAAGAGTTTAGCCTTACAATAAGCCTCTCGAAGACCGAAATCCTGTCACAAGATGTCGCAGAAATACTAGCGATGGCCTACTGGAAATCACACACTTACGGTGGTGCAGGAATTCTACATTCTACAGTCTACACCAATCTAGCCTACAATCTTGTTTCCTTTATCTTATCTTATATAATACAGACGTTACTTCTAAAAAGATGATTACGTCCTACGCGTCATGCATTTAGTCATGCATATTAACCAATGACTTAAATTCTGCCAAGTCACTGGTTTTTCTGGCTAGCTCAGGCAACCCATTCCATGCTCTAATAGCACTAGGGAAGAAGGAGTATTTGTACAAATTTGTCCTAGCATATGGGATGAGGAATGTGCCTTTATCTTTGTGTCTTTCAGAGTATTTTATTAAATTTTGTTTTTGTATTTGAAGATTATGGTTCAGTGTTTTATGTATAATTGCTACTTTACTTTTGAGTCTTCTGTCTTGAAGGCTTTCTAAATTTAGTGATTTTACTAATGGTGTTACTCTAGTCAAATGTGAATATTCGTTTGTTATGAATCTCACTGCTCTATTTTATGTCTGTTCCAGTTTCTTAATGTTTTCTTGAGTTGAGGGGTCCCAAACGGAGGATGCATATTCTATTATTGGCCTAACCAAGGTTAAATAACATTTTAGTTTTATGTTCTTATTTGATTTATAGAAATTTCTTTTAATAAACCCTATTGCTTTGTTTGATTTTTTTTTTATAGTTTCATCAATATGTGGATTCCATGACAGTTTTTCATTTATTATAACACCTAGGTATTTTGCGTTTTTAGTCTGTGTTACTGGTTTGCCATGAATAAGATAAGTGGAATTAATTTGTTTTAGTTTTTTTGTTACTCTTAACAACTGACATTTTTCTGGGTGGAAAGATATGCTCCAATTTGATTCCCATTTCTGTACTTCATCTAATTCTCTTGGTAAAATATATGTGTCTTGTGTTGTTTTTATTGTTATATATATAATGCAATCGTCTGCAAATAATCTGACTTTTGTTCCTGAAGTAATGCAATTTGGTAAATCATTTATGTAAATTAAAAATAATAGTGGACCTAACACTGTTCCTTGAGGTACACCTGAGTTTACTGTTTACCATCACATATCCCTTAGTCTGTTGAGCCGTTTTGGGTATAACCACACAGGATCTTTAACCATGATCTTTCTCCATTTTTGCATTTGATAGAACCTCTTTCAATGATGGGCTCGTCCATTCTTTTAGGCTGTCTTCCCATTGTTTTCTCTGACTGCCTCTACTTTTGTTTTCCCCCTTGTACTGTTTCTTTAATTAATTAAGATTTTTACAAGCCCTAAAATAAGGACCTTAATTGTGATATGGCCCAATCTTGCGCCGTTGCGATGTTGTTGTTTTTTTTTTGTCAGTAGTTCACAGGTCATCGTGGGGTCCAATTGCTGTGTCAACCCTGTTTCTAATCTCTTCGGTCTTTGTAAGTGATACCTAGGAATAGGACCTTTCTGTATCATCCCATTTCCATTGCTAGTATCCCCTCTATGGATAAAAAAAAAATCAACGTTTTTATCAGAGTTCATTCCCTTGAAATTTCACCATGGTACAGATAAAATGTTTATAGATGGCACTCTAGCGAAATGCCGGCAGTTTTTAATTTTCTCAATTAGTGAGGATCGATCTAATAGATAGATTAAGATCTAGATATGTAGATCTAGATAATTTATATCTATAATCTATTTACCGTATTTCAACCAATCACCTAATCTAAGATTCTAGTGATTCCAGATCTAGATATAGATGTTACTGATGACGTGATGTAAATCTAGATCTAGTCTAGTAGTAAGTTATTAAGTAAGTAGATCATAGATCATAGATCACAGTCAGTAGTGACTCGTGAGTAGATGATCGTAGATCTAGATCTATATATTTATATTGGTAATAGGCGATATTATGCCGCCCACGCCTGATCCGGTTCTTTCTGTGGTCTTACTGTAGACAATAAGCTCCTAAACCTACCCTCCAAAGCTGTACCATCGCAAACTAATATTAAGCCGAAAAAAAATAATTTTGTTTTCAAGTTCTTTTATCATTGTTGTAATGAAAAATACGCCATTTTGTTTACTACGTTTTTAAGAGGATGTAACTCTCCATCCCTATTACCTTTATATTTCAGACGTATCTGCATCTCATCATGATGAGTGTAGACTACTGTAGCTGTCGACTAACGTAGATTTTATACAAAGTAACAAATACAGTCAACTTACTTACCTACTGTTTATAACCTTACAGATATGATAATGCAAGTTTTGTAAAGCTCTTTCATTCTGCTTGACAGCTCATTTAGTAACATCCAACACTCATCACTCCTGTATTGAGTGAAAAAGCATCTTAAAGACTTTAATGACAATTTCATTTGGAAACAGTAGCATGCAGGTGATTGTTTAAATCCTCTGCATAGTGATGATTTAAAAACCATGCCTTTGACCAAGTAGTTGCTATTAACATCCACACAATCCTGACACAGTACCAGTTGCGATGGGCAGGCCACATCTGCAAAATGGAAGATTCCCGCATCCCTTACCAAGAAAGACAAAGAAAATGCTTCAGGGATACCCTTGAAGCTTCTCTAAAAGTCCTAGTTATGAACATGCCACCTGGGCAATGGAAGCACAGGATAGAGCATCATGGCATTGCGCAGTGAAAATTGGCACACAAATTGCAGAGGACAAGAGAACAGCACTGACAGAAGATAGTGTCAGAGAAAAAAAGCAAGGTCAATGACACTAGCTTCAGCTGGAATAACCTGCCCAGTGTGCAGCCAAACATTCTGGGCTTACATAGGTCTCACCAGCCACATGAGGAGGCACAGTGCAAAGCCCTCATCCCCCTGGATGACAAAAGTGGTCATCTTCGAACCATAATGGATGAACTATATATATTAATTGGGGGATGACTAGTGACTTGCGCTGTAATTTGGATTTAAGAGAGGAGAGTTTGCGCAACACATCGACCTCACTCTCTCGCCCTATATATATTAATTTGCAAGTACTTTTGAGTTCATCTTTTGTTTTCAGTAGGATGAAAAAATGCTATTAATGCAATGATTCCTTCTATCATTAGAGCTGCCTCTGCCATTGCTATTGGAGTCATTTTACCTGTTTAAATGCTTCACAGATACGAAAAGAAACCAGAAATCATCCCTCCATACTGTGTTTTTATACATGATCTGAATCAGTCAGGAAAACCAATTACTTAGCAGAGTTAAGGTCATTGATTAACATGAATGAGTAGATTGACACATTTTAAGTAAAGATGAAATGACAAAAAATTAACTAGATTTGAAAAAAAAAAAGGTCCTGTATAAGGCATAATATATTCTTCTGATTTAACAGTTTGTCACTTGCCTTAAGAGCATAATATTTTTCTAAATTTATTCTCCTAAGTATGACATAGGCAATAATTGATATAGGCTTTATAATTATGTATTTTTATTTTACTGCAAAGCTTCTGGTTTCCTCTTTCTCAGGCTTGAGGACAGTCAGATAAACTACAACCTCAAAAATAAAAATGGCTTCCTTTTGGCAACAGCTGAAAGCTCTGCTCTGGCGTAATATACTGCTGAAAAAAAGAAATAAGCCCCAGCTATTTCAAGTAATGAAAAAAAAAATAAGTAAAAAAACCCATTATGGTTTAATTATATTATCTTCATTACATTGTTCATCTTATCAGATTCATGGATTTAACCTTCATTTATTGAAAGTTTAACTTAAAGTTTCTAAAGGGCAGTTATTACTATTATCGTTGATTTATTTGGCAGTTGGAAGATGGTAATGCACTACTGATTCAGTTCAGGCAAACAAAACTATAAATAGATATCTAATTAATTAGTTTCTAAATTTTTTCAATTTTCAGCACCTTTGCTGAGTTAAAAGCCTTTCTCATGCTTGGACATTTTTAAACAGTCATATTGTTAAATGTGTTTATATGGGTGACTTTTTTTTCTTATCATTGTAAATATTCTTCCACAACACATTAACTATGACTAAACATTTTTATTTCCAGGAACTGTTATTTCCAGTCTATTTTGTAATTCTACTTGTCTTTGTAAAAAACTCCATGAAGCAAGAGAAGCAGCCAGCAATGAGTTTTCCAGCCATTAATATTAGTAGTTTTCTTAGTTACAGTTTACTGGGAGGATACATCTATGTGTCGCCAAATACAAGTCAGGTAAGGTGTTAGTAAATGTGAAAGTTTTCAGATTGTACTCTAGGCATGTCTCTGGCCTCATTATGGCTTCTTGGTGGAAGCATCTATAAAAATTGTTTAAATCAGTTAAACAGGTAATAGCTCCCTGTAGCCTGTCACAGTTTTGAGTGCATTATATGTGATGGAAATGTAAAAATGGCTTGCTAAACTCCCCCCCCCCCCCCCCCGCCCCCCACTCCTCTATGAACCATGGCCTGTTTTTTTATATTGATTGTCCTGCCAAGGTAATGGTGATAAAATTTAGGAACTTAAAAAAGACTTTGTAAGATACTTGACATAGGTCTATACTTCTCATTTAGGGGAATTAAGAGAAGCTTATGTAGATGTCACCTTGATGAAATGCTGTGATGAGTTTTCACTTGAGACATACTTTCCTTTTGACCTTTGGGAGAAAGCCTTTCAATTTTTCATCTCTAAGGGCTTTGACACTGTTGTTTTATAGCATCAAATAAAAGTATATTTATTTGTGCATAGAAAGATGGTATTTGAAGTTCAAGCCATACTAAGTGACTGAGTGACTTGCACTAAAAAATTTTATTAAAGTGAAGAGGATTTCTGCAACACATCAACCTCACTCTCTCGCCCTAAGCCCATCCTTTTCCAGAAGCCCTACACACAGCAAATGAAAAAAAAAAAAAGCTAATACATTCATTTTTTTTTCACATTTTTGATCATATTAAAAGGAATAATCAAAAGAGTTTGAACTATTAGTCATTAAAATTAGTTTTATGCTTTTAAAGTTCAGAAAGTCCTATCAAGAGGAACCAAGCAAGAGGAATAAATTGCCAACAAAAACCTTCTTTAAGGAGTTTCAAGATCTCCTTAACAGTCACATCACAACAAAAGATCTATTTGTTATAGGCGATGTGAATCAGCATTTCGAAAGTGTAAACATCAGGTGTTATAAAATATGCTAAATGATTGCAACTTAAACCAACTGGTAAATGTCGAAACACACATGAATGGCCATACTCTTGATTAGCTATTCACAAATACAAGTGAACTTAACTTATAACCAAACTCAACATCCTACGCCAGGGCTCGTCAGATCATTTTCTTATATGCTTAGAAATGCGCCTATCAAAACCAAGAAGGCCCAAGAAAAATGTGAGTTCCCATAAACTAAAAGATTTAGACATTGCCTCTTGTAAGCTTAATGTGGACTCTTTGCTGTTACATCAGAGCAACACATGCTGAACAGTTACAACTTTAGCTGGGAAAAGTTGCTAGATAGCCATGCAAGGAGCTATATAGGATCAGTGCTGAAATGTTTGGTGTAGCAGATAAAGAATCTTTGCCCTCATCTATCCAAGTCTCTGAGCTCTCTAGCTCTTTTAATCAATTTTACATCGGCAAGATTGAACAGATAAGAAATGACATCCTTTTCATCACAGCTTGATCACGCTACAATCTTTTGAAATACTCCTTTTTGCGAGTAATTTCAATGTGTCTCTGAAGATTATGTTAGAGTCTTATTTAAAGATGCCAAATATGTGATGTGACCTTGATCCCATTCCAACTTCCGTGCTCGAATGTATGGACAAATTTGTTTCAACAGTTAAGATATAAACTGTTCACTGAATTAAGGCATTGTGCCACTGCAATTCAAGCATGCTCTTGTCACGCCTTTACTAAAGAAATCAAATCTTGACCCAGAGAATCTATAAATCTATCCCTTGGTATCAAATAATCCCTTCCTTCAAAGCTTCTGAAGCCCAATACTGTCTCTTGGAAGAATTTCAACCTGCATACCGGAAGTGCACAGAGACAATAGTGGTTCAGGGTACTAACTGACCTACTTCCACCTAGGTCACATATCAGTCCTTTCCATTCCATGTTGGACGTCCGCTGCTTTCGCTACACCATGATGGCCAGATTCTCTGCTACTTTTTGTTTCTGAGGAATCGTACTAAATAGCTTGGATTCTACCTGACTGAATGTTACCACAGTGTTGTGGTTAATGAAACAACAAGACAAAAGTAGAGAGAACAGATTCATTTTTTACCATGAACTGCCAGGTTCTTTTTGTCCATGTAGTTTGCAGTTTTGGATTTTTCCTTGACTTAGCTGTCTTTTGAACCACACATATGTCAGCTCTCCAGCTGCATAGATGAGGCCATATTTGATAATGGAGTCAACAAAAAGTTAGCTGTGGCATATATACTCCCTGCCCTGTATACTGCAATGCTTTTCTAGCATGTATGCCCGATGACAAAATTTTTAAGTTGTAGCTAATTCAGAACATTGCTACACAAATAGTCCTATGAAAAACAATATTTAATTTTGCTACTGCTCTCTTGTGTACATTCCATTGGCTTACTGTGAATGCAAGAATTGACTACAAGGTGGCCACACATTGTCATCATTGCATCTGCAGCTAAGAAATGCCTTTGTACCTTAGTGAACTGATCACTCCATATGTCCCTTAGAGAGTTCCATGGACTCAACGCTTTTAGTGGTGCCACATTTTTCCCTCCCAAGTTACGGTTTGTGGGCTTTTTCAGTGCATGGACCAAAGGTTTGGAGCTGTCTCCCCATTGATCCCTAGCAGAAAACATGCTTCACTACATTGAAGAAGAACATTAAGACCTATCAAAACTCTTTTAGATTTCTTAGTCATTTCTTGTTTTTGTTTGCTATGCTATCACAGCTCCCTGAGCCTACATTATGTTTGTTAACAGCACTTTATAAATTAAATTATTTTAAAATTATTGTTAATACTTGGGTCATGCTAAGCCTACTTTATCTTTATATAATCATCTCATTGTTCAACTGCCTTTACACTTCCACACAAAAAGGGCTGCCTTGTCATGGGGTATTGCTCTGACTGTCATTTAATTGTCCTGGATTTGAACCCTGCCTGTCACCACCACCCCCATCCTGAAGGAGGTATGGGCTACCATTTAATTATCTTCAAATATGAAGACCTGAAATGTAAAACAAAGACAAATGCCAGGTGCTCATCATCGATGCGTGACTTGTCAGCATCCTCAACTTCCACTTAAAGAAACTTTACCTGTTTATCTATTTGTCTGGCTATTTCAGGTTAAAAATAGAATGGATTCCATTTTAGCAGAGCTGCAACGACCCATTTCCTATGAAATGTTCTCATCATCAAAGGCAGCTGAAGCTAAATATAAATCAAACACCAGCAGAGTGGCTGCTGGTATCATATTTGACTATGATCAAAATTCAAACTCTTATGCCATTAGAATGAATTCTATTTATGTGCCTGATACTAAAGTGCTTTTTAACAACATCCCAGGTAAGCTATAGATGTCCTAATGTTTCTACAACCAAGATTGTAAGTAGAGTTGAAAGTTTGAAGACTAAGAAAGGTTTGTTAGAAAATACAATGTAGGCATGTTGTTTGAATCACAATGTTTTAGAAGTAAAATCAATTAAAAACCATTGTATTAATGAATTGACTTGTGAAGATTGTGTATTTTTAAATAGTAATTTAAAATGTCATAATTTGGTCAGATAATGATTTTTTAGAGAAATAGAATTGGTAATTTTTTTTAGGAACATTTGCCATGGCATCTTTATGTAATATTACAGAACTTTTGACCTCGTTTGTTTTGTTTAATATCATGACAATCCTTTTGATCCAAGAAATCACAACAATGTCTTTAACAATTACATTAAATTTTGTGTCAGAAACTTGTCGCTCTGATAAAAATGGGACAGCTACTTCTTATTGTGATGTGAACACCTACATGCACAATGGATTTACATCCTTGCAGTTGGCAATAGATAAAATCCTAATGAAGGTAACAATTTTAATTTATTTTTCAACTTTTACTTATTGTGAAAAAAAAAATACTGTAAATTTGTTTGCGTCTAACTAGATCTTCATAATGAATCCAGTGTAAATTTCACTTAAAGCTACATGGTAGCTTAGATGTAGAGTATTTGACTGATGATAGTTCTGGAATAAAAAAAAGTTCCCCTTTCAGACCTTGTGGTCTATAGGACAGATGATGTAAAGGTCATCTTTTTCTGTGGCCTATGGTTAACAAGGGTGTCATGTGGCCAGCACAATGACCAACCGCCTTTACTTTTCCCCAACTAATGTCAGGTACCCATTAGAGCTGGGTTGACTCAGAGGCAGCCAAAGATGCAAAAATTAGAAACCAAGTTTTCACCAGGAAACCAGGATTTGAACCTGGGACCACCAGTTTGGAAGCCAAGCGCTTTACTGTTCAGCCACCGCGCCTCTGGAATGACTTTATTTTAATTGCATGATGATCAATAATTTTTTTTTCTGTAATCTCATTGCTTGCATTTTTAGGAGCTGAAAATGAACACAACAAATCCAGCAATCTCAGTGCAGCTGATGGATAAACCAGAGCTCTCCCCTAAAACGAATAACATTCAAACCCATTCATCAGTTTACTTTGTCCTATCATTCTCTGTCTTAGCCAATTTTTTGGCTGTGAACATTGTGGCTGAGAAGGAGAACAAGATCAAAGAAGGGATGCTCATGATGGGTTTGAGAAGCTCTGTATTTTGGTAAGTTGAAAAAAACAGTTTATTTGAAATTTACTTTTATATATTAAAACTTTTGTTCTCTTTAAGTCTTATACAAATAACTTGCATGCATCAACCTAAAGATATACACCAGTTTTATTAGTATGTGTTATGAAATTAGATTTGTTCTTAAGAAAAACAGATGTTCTTATTAAACATTTTAAACAAATTATAAACTCAGTATTATGTGGACATATTCCAATCGTACAGCCCTTGAAGAGTTCTTGTGTTTTTCCATTTTAGCTAATTCGAGTTCTTGTGTTTTTCCATTTTAGCTAATTGGTTACAGTTGATTATGTCATACTCTAGTAAATAAAAATAATTATAGAAGTCCTACTTCAAACCTTTTGGTCTCTATTTCAGGCTGTCATGGACTCTCATTTATTTTTCTATGGTGGTTGTAGCTTCAGGACTTATGATTGTCGTCATTGTGGCTAACAAACTCTTTAGTCAAAGCAACATGTTTCTCCTTTTCTTGATGTTTGTACTTTATGGCTGGTCCTCCATTACTTTTGCATTTATGATAACACCATTCTTCAAAAAGGCAGCTCTGGCAGGAGTCATAGCAGGGTATTCCCCAGTCATCATCAGCTTGGTAAACCTTGCAGTCAGCCAGACCAGGGAAGAAGGAAGCTATGATGCCAATATCCCAATAGCTGGTCAGTGGTTGATGTGCTTAATTTCGACAATAGCATTTTCAACTGTAATATCTCAGGTAACATTTGTTGCAAATGTTTTGCTTTTAAAATTGCTAAATTTTGTTTAGTTTTTTATTGCTGCCTAAATCATTAAAACATCCTTTAATGATAATGATTAAAATAACCTAAGATCAAAATGCTATTAAAGTTATTTTTTATTGTTATATTAAAAAGAAAAATTTTAAACAGATATTTCATTTTCATTATTTCTTTTCAGGGAATCTTTCTAGATGTTCATAGAACCGGTTTTGGTTTTGATAGTTCCTTGACATACGGCAAATTTCCCCTCTATGCACCAATCCTAATGCTTGCTGTAGATACTATACTATATGCTCTCTTGACAGTTTATTTTGATCATGTAATTCCAGGTATATTAGTTTTAATTCTTTACATTTTATCATTTTATTGAATATCCTTTCTGAACTTTTAAAAAAATCTTAGTATTTATTTTGTTTCAGGGGAATATGGTATACGATACAAACCTTATTATTTCCTGCAATGCTCCTATTGGTTCAAGTCAAGAAAGAGTGATGAAATGATACACTTAACAAGTCCACAAATGAGTTTTTCTCAGACTTCTGATGTTGAAGCTGTGCCTAAAGAAATAGAAGACAAAATAGCTATGAGGTGAAACATAATTATATTGATAAGAAATGCTTCCAAAGCTGTTTGGTTGTTGTTGTTTGTTTGCTTGTTTTTTTTAGCAATGTAAACATAAAATTTAAGAAAAAATTAATAAGATCTAAAAGTTTGTATGTTGTTATATTATTTTCCAAGAAAGAAATTATTTTCTTTTCAGAATTTCACACTTGACAAAAACATTTAAACAAGGTGGTCAAACTTTCAATGCTGTTGATGGTATGTTGTTTTAGAGACTGTGGAAATGTGTTGTTGTTTTTTTTAATTCCCCAAAAGGGGGAAAAGCCACATTTAGTATGTGTAGTTTGTAAATCTGTCACATTTAGAACTCCAAAACTAGAAAAGCTATTGAAATAATTTGTGACTTTCAAAGTTTAGAAGTGACTGGTAGTCTTTAGAAAGCTGAAAATGTTGAAACCTACTATTTGTCTTGTTAATCAACAGTTTTGTGGACCTGCCAGTATCCTTCAGTTAAGTCTAGCTTTGTAAAGATTTTGTGCCCCCCAATAATTTAAATTAAAAAAAACAACTTCAATATCAAGTTTATTTTCAGTAAGCAGTTTGTCAATGACTATTTGTAGGCTTTTGTTTGAACATCTATGAAAATCATATTACATGTCTACTTGGACACAATGGAGCAGGAAAAACAACTCTATTCAACATGTTGACAGGTTTTGTTCCCCCTACTTCAGGAACTGCCAAATTATTGCAGCTGGTAACTAGATCATTGTGTTTTTGTCTGTTAAAACCAGTCTGTTTGGTAAAGTAGGTCAGATTCAAGAATAATTTCTTTATAGATCTTGATTTAGATTGACCTGTTCCACTCAAAATGGTCTTAATTTTATAAAAATAAATAAATGTGTGAGAAATGAAAAGTCTTTCAGAAAATGTCAATGTCTGTTTTTGAAAAAGTTTGATGATTATATAATGTTTTTTATATTAAATTGCCCAATTAATTTGAAGTTTGCCTTGAAATCTGGCTAAAACCCTGTAGTTTTTTTTCTTGTGTTGAATAAGAATTGTATTGTTTTGATTGAGCCATGCCAATTCCTATCAGTGCTGTGATTTAAAGAGTCATTATGAATATTGAATACTAGAGTTAACCTGTAGTTAGTCTAAGCTTGTCTTTCATTAAAAAAAAAATGAATTGTTTGCTGTTTGTTTTTAGGACATCACAAACACATCAGATTTGGAAAAAATCAGAAGCCAATGTGGCATATGTCCACAGCACAACCTACTGTATGATGCTTTCTCTTGCATTGAACACTTAAAATTGTTTGCAAATATCAAGGGTGTTTCACCAAACAACATCAAACAGGAAGTAACCCAACATTGTCAATAAAATGAAGTGTTACATCAATTTTAGTTACATTACTTTACTTGTTAGAAAATAGATCTTCTTTTTAGATCTATGATATTATAAATATATTCATTCATTGTTTGTAAATAAAGTTTTACATCTCATTTAAATTCTTATTGGTAAGTATTGGCTTTGTATGTAAACACTACATTTATGTCTTTTCTCTGGTAGATAGAAGCAGTATTACAAGATGTTGACTTGACCCTTCAAGCAGGAATGTTTGCAAAAGACCTGAGCGGTGGACAGAGACGAAAACTTTCTGTTGCAATAGCACTGATTGGACATCCAAAAGTAATCAAGACATATTTGTGCAGTCCAATATATAATCTGCTTGCACATAAGTTTGATTAACTTCAAATCTGATCATATTTAGATGGACTTTTGATTAATAGAGGAATATTAAATTGAAAAAGAGTTCCTTTGTTTTACAATTATCAATTTGTATTCTTTGTATTGGCTGTTGTCTTTAAACAAATATTGATTGGCAAGTCCCACTTCACCTGCTCTGTTATTTTTTTTTGTTATCTCAAAAATAATTTTGATGAGATTGTATTTTAAACTATTCAGACCATAATTGTTTCTCTTCTATACAAATATTGTGAAAACAAAAAATGGAGATTTTCAACTCATAATTGACAGATAAACTAAAGCTCTGAACCTAACACTTCTCTCTGCAGTTGATATTTCTAGATGAGCCTACAGCTGGTATGGATCCTCTCTCTCGTAGACACCTGTGGTCATTGTTGAAGAAAATGAAAGCTGGAAGGGCTATCTTATTAACAACTCATTTTATGGATGAAGCTGATATTCTTGCTGGTATTAGATGAATTTATTTTACTTAGTAAGCCAAATAAATCTTTGTGACTAAGACCCTTTGAATGGTATACAATTTTCTAATATATAAGTGACTTACAAATATTTTTTTTCAGTTACATCCATACTTAAATAGTGAAAGTCCATCTAACTTTGAAAAATATAGTAAAAAGTCATACATATGAACATTTGTTTATGTTAATATTGTAGTTCAACTGAAAATTTGGGGTAACAATTAAGTTCTGTATTAAAGATTTGTTTTGTTATTTAATATTTGTACAGCAGGTATTTTATCTTTCTTAAAAAAAAAAAAGAAAGAAAGAATATAGGTGCAGACTATATGCTGCAAGCCTATGAGAGAATGACTTTTATTGTTGTCTTGAATTGTAATCTACAGAGGTTTGTTTAGAAGCACCAGAGCACAGGCAATAGATGATGACTTCAGTTTTAATTAACTTGAACAGGAGACACAATCCAAATACAAATATTTATTGCCAGTACGCTGGTATGCAGTAATAAAACAGTGTAAAAAAACCTTAAATGCAAATATTTAAGTGAAAATCAAGATTACTGACCTCTCCTGACTCACTAGTTTTTCCTTTGTGTACTATCACAATTTTATTCTTCTAGAATTTCGAGAATTATTTTTGCTTCAATTGATATTATTTTAATGGAGTGGATCTTTCCATTTATTTTTACTAAAATTTGGCATGTTTCTTCTTAAATAAGCTAAATACATTTTTTTCCAATTGTATCTTATAAAAATCTCCCCCCCCCCTTTTAGCTAGTATGTTAATTCATGTGACAATTAGAACTAGATCTAAATTCATTTAAAGTTATTATGACATGAATAAATAACATGAAATGCTCTTTTCACATGATTTGTCTAAAGCTAGAAATTAACTTTGTTACTGTTCAGGGGCTAATATTTTATTTAATTTCAACCTATAAAACATTGATGTTTTCAAATAGTTTCTCAGAGATAAATTTTTGTCTTTTTTCTGTTGCATTCCCAAGATAGAAAAGCTTTCATGAGTAAAGGCAAATTAAGATGTTGTGGCTCGTCATTGTTTTTGAAAAATAAGTTTGGAATTGGCTACCATTTAACGTAAGCAGAAATCCTTGTTCTGTGTAATATTCCTGCTTTCTGAACATATTGCTTTTTCAGTTGTACCTAAATAAAAGATGGTTGAATATGGATAGGATTCATTTTTCTTTTAAGAGTGTGTAAGTATTTTATGGGGAAAAAAATGTTTGTTACAAAGTCTAGTCTCTATTGTTGGTCCCCTTCAATCATAGAAACACAGAGATGGGAATTGAACCCATCATATAAAATTTGGTTTCGTTAGAGTTAGGGTTTAGTTTGGTATGATAGGTTAGGTGTCAGGAACTAATTACTGTAGTAACAACTGACATCCAGGGGTTTTTCTATGAATGTAAAATAAGTTTATTTACATGAAATAAATATATAAAAAAATTTTATGTATTCTATAAATAGCAATATGAATTAGTTCAACAGTTTTGCAAAATTACAGAAAAAAAAAGTATACTTGAATATAGAGAACATTCAAAATTTATCATCATCAATGTAGTAACTCGATGCTCTTTTAATGAAAGTATATGGCTGTACATGTATCAACTGCTTCTCACACTACAATCTCTAGTTCCTCACGTCTTGAGTCAATATACAGGGTTTCAAGCCACACTGACAATGGCCCTAAAACAATAGTATTGTAACAATCGATATAGTCTATATGTACTAGCTATTGGTACTTCAAACATTCAAACTGCTGCCGTCAGAGTACAGAAAACATTGATGCAGTAAATCAACTGATTCATGATCAACTCTATTGTTATAGGAAAGAGTCTCTTGATCCAAATGACTGCATTCATGACTGTCTATATGTGCACTATATGAGTGCACCTGATGTGTTGAAAAAGACCTAATCATTATCTAAGAATAAAAAATTCATGGTCTTCTGCATTCTTAAAGGACAAAATATTTGTAACACAACACAAAAAGTGTTGAAAGTTGGTACAAAGGATGAATAATATTTTTTCCTCTAAGCTGGAGAGAAAAGCTGCCTTGAAATCATGCATACTGTCACTGCCTGAACCATTAGTATGACAGATGACACATTGTTAGGTAAAAAGCTTGTAACTTTAAATTGTCCAAGTTCTGCATTGATCACTTTGATGTGTGATGCATTAAGTTGGAGTGTGACCAATGGGCACTGAAAACCATGATTCACATTGCTTACACATAGCAAACTCTTTGGCAACTTTTTGAAATAGATTACACAACATAATTATCAATTTGTATTATACAAAATCAAAGAAAATTGTTAATTAAAATGTTATTAATGTCTATTGACTCTTTTTAGTATGAAGTAATGTGAAATGTAGGCTATTTTAGAGAATGTGCATATTGCAAATTTGCACAACGGCTATGTCAAATCCAATTGATTAGTGTGAGGACTGTTTGTTTGGTTCTGTTTGTAGCTATCAGTTTAGTCATAAGTAAGGTTCTAGTTTTGTTCTAGGTTTGGTTCGTTTACCAGTTTTCCTTCTCTTCTCATAATAATATGTTAATAAGAATAATGAGATGAAAGCCTTCGACTAAGTTTTGGTCACATTGATGTCACCCACACCGTTCCCCCCCCCACTCCATTCAGCTCATGTGTCCAAATGAATGGTAAATATCTGATACATTTGGGGATCAATAGAGTCACAGGTTCTGCCAGCTATGATGACATAATAAGTATCCCTTAACATATGCGCACAAATTGTTTAAACTTAGGGGGGTGGGGGGGTGGACTTAAAGCCTGTCACCTCAGGACTAATAATATACTGTTTAACTTGTTGTTTCAGAATGGTTGTCACCCCTGACTGTGAGGTAAGTCTAGTGACCTCTCTCTTACAATCTAAAATACCAGATGTCATACTACAGAGGTCTCATGGGAAAGAAGTATCCTACACCATCCCTCTCAAAGACGTCTCAAAATTTTCTGGTAAGTAACAGTTTCAATCTGAGTTGTCATGGTGTGGTTAATTAGTTTTTATGTTGTGGTTAATTAGTTTTTATGGTGTGGCTAATTAGTTTTCATGGTCTGACTAATTAGTTTTCATGGTGTGGCTAATTAGTTTTCATCAGGACTGGTCCTACAGATTGCAGGGCCCTATGCGAAACGGATTTCACAGGGCCTATTCTGGGTTGTGATAAAGCCTAAGTGAAAATTAAGATTTTGTATTAGAAAATATATTCATCTTTGCATTTTATTCATACTTTACTATGTACAAAATCACTGTCAAATTAACTTTATGAGCCATCTACAGTAGATAGTAGTTTTCCAACAAAAAGCCGATAAACATTCTGATTGCGTTTCAAATTTACTATTGACTAGCAAAATATTGCTTTTTTTTTAAAAAAGGTCGATATTTATATGCCAGTGACTATTAAAGTAAATTAAGAATTTGAACTTCTTGTTTTGGTTAAAATTCGCCTTATTATTACATTTTTATTATAATAATAAATAATTTTTATGACTTTTTCATAAATTTTACAATTTCAGAAGAATTTCAGGAACCCTTTGATAATAAGTTAAAATGGTTTAATTTAATAATTTACACATAGAATTTGCGGGCCCTATGAAAGTGCGGGGCCCACTGCGGCCGCATAGATTGCAGTGGCCTATGTCCAGCCCTGGTTTTCATGGTGTGGCTAATTAGTTTTCATGGTGTGGCTAATTAGTCTTTATGGTGTGGCTAATTAGTTTTCATGGTGTGGCTAATTAGCTTTTTTTTTCTTTAACATCAAAGGTGCTGTCACCGATGAATGTGTGTATGTATGTATAATCTATTTTTACAATCTGCTCGAATGACCGGAAGTGTGTTTTGTTGTCAGAGAGAGACCAGCGGGTTTGATATGCAGTAAAGATGATTAAAGTTTATGTGTTTGATCTAGTGGTTTCATTGTTTTATTTCGTTAACTAGAACTGAACCAGGGACACCTAGACGTATCGAGATCTAAGGTAGATTCTATCGATTTATAATTATAAATATAATAGGAAAGCTGTGACATATTTGGAGGCTCGTCTATCTAGTTACTTGACTTAGTCTTGGAAGACATTAGGCAGAACTGCGGTTTGCCATTGTGAAAAGGTCAAGGACCAAGAAGGTCGTGAAGTGTGTGTGCTCACGTGCAACGGTGGGGAAAAAAACTAGTCAATCAGCCGAGACGAAACTAGGTCAAACACAGTGACAAAGTAATTTGTATTGTTTATATTTGATGCTACACACATAAACGTGACTGGCATAACTGAGCCTACCATCACAGATATCTAAAAGTGGCAAAGGTCAGCAATGTCAGAAGTTACAAATGTGGTAACTAGATCTCAATCTAGCGTAATAGATAACATGGGACAACCGATCCTACATAGTCAGATTGAACAGCCAGAATCAGATTTAACATCCAGTTATGCATTGAAACAAAAGGAGGACCAAACATTGGTTAAACTTTTTGAATTGGCGAAGCGTCCCACCAGTAAATTTAAAATGAAAAATGGTTTACCCGTGAGACCATCTAAAGTGGAGATTGGTTGCAAGAACATTTCCTTTCTAGGATATGTAATTGGAGGACACTCACTGAAACCACAACCTGAACTGCGACAACGGATTATGAATCTTCGTCAGCCAACAACCAAGAGACAGGTCCATAGTTTATTAGGACTCTGCAACTTCTATCAAAGGTTTATAGCGGATTTTGCAGAGATGACTGAGCCACTCACAAACCTGAACAGAAAGGGAGCACCCAACGTGATCAGATGGTCACATGACTGTGAAGTATCACTGCAGAAGATAAAGAAGGCATTTGCAGAGGAGCCGATCCTGCGTCTACCTGACTGTCAGAAGGAATTCATACTAGCTACTGATGCATCTGCTGTTGCTATCAGGGGATGCCTAACACAGGAATCACAGGGCATTCTACATCCCGTTATGTACGTCAGTAGAAAGTTGTCTTCAGCAGAACAACGATACAGCACCGTAGAAAGAGAGTGCTTGGCAGTTGTTTGGGCAGTAACCAAGTTGGCCAGATACCTGTTGGGCAGAACATTCGTACTCCGCACAGATCACGCACCCTTACGCTGTTTAAACACACGTAAGTCGGTGAATACCATTGTAACTCGCTGGGCCCTGATGCTTCAGGACTTTCAGTTCGAAGTGCAGCATATTCCAGGTAAAGGAAACGTCGTAGCGGACATTCTGTCACGCTTATCATAGATATAAGCCTATGTGGCTTCTCACAAACATGTGTTGCTTCATCAAAGACTTTGTGTCTTCATCTTCTAAGACTGTGTCTTCCTCTTCTAAGACTGTGTCTTCATCTTCTAAGACTGTGTGTCTTCAACTAAGACTGGTTTGGTTCTTATACTAAGACTGTGTGTCTTAACTATAGACTGTGTGCCTATTACATTGAAGTCTGTATGACTACATTGAAGTCTTTGTGACTATGTTTAAGTCTGTATGACTACATAAACGCCTTGTGGCATATTCAGAGCCTTTGTGGCCTATTGAATTAACATTTTTGTTGTATTGTGTTTTAATGTTTTATACTTGTTTTATAATTGTGTTTTTAAGTATCTTTGTAAAAATTGATTATAATTTTAGGAGGGGCGAGATGTCACGGATGAATGTGTGTATGTATGTATAATCTATTTTTACAATCTGCTCGAATGACCGGAAGTGTGTTTTGTTGTCAGAGAGAGACCAGCGTGTGTGATATGCAGTAAAGATGATTAAAGTTTATGTGTTTGATCTAGTGGTTTCATTGTTTTATTTCGTTAACTAGAACTGAACCAGGGACACCTAGACTTATCAAGACCTAAGGTAGATTCTATCGAGTTATAATTATAAATATAATAGGAAAGCTGTGACAGGTGCAAATATATTATCTTTTTTTTCCATATTATTTTAATTTAAAATTTAAAAGCTGTGTTGTCACAGATATATCTTATCTTCTTCTTATATCTTATGTATTAAAGATGTTACCTCAAAAATAATTATGTCCGACTCATTTCATGTGTCAATCTAGTCATGTATGCATATCAAAGACATAAACTCAAAAAAGAGGTGAATAGTTCATTTTCAGCTATTTCTGTACATATTATCTTCTAAGATTATATCTTCTAAGATTATATCTTCTGTGGATCTGCCATAGTATGAGGTAAGCCTACATAATTGGATGTGATATTCAGTTTTTTCTTTGTCTCTTATTCTGCTGAATTGGATGAATTTTAATGAATGGATCAAAATATGTATAAACAAAATCAATATTGCTTTTGTGATAGCTATCAATCTATCTGTTTATCATATTTGATATTGAAATCCTTAAAGGGCTGTACCAAAAATAAGTAATGCTGCTACTTTTTATGAAGCTTATTATCAACTCACACTGTTTGTCCGTTTTGTCTGGGTGGAATCTTTTATACCTTATTTCTCTCACTTGCCATTCTTTGATCAAATTGAAACTTTGCAAAAACTAAGGGGAGATAAGCCTTGAATAGAAAAAATTTGATAATTTGCAAAAACTTGTAAAATAGCAATAAACTACAAAATCTTCTATTATTATACATTTTTTTATAGCTCAGTGTCTAAACATGTCAGCCTTCCATCATGGAGGCTTGAAATCTCAAGTTCAAATTCAGACTCAAGTAACGTATGCACCACAGAAACCTGCTCCCAGATACCCCCCGCCCCAACTGGTTCATAAAAGTTATTGATTCATAGTGCACTGAGCATCTTGTAAGCATACAAGTTGCACTTAACAAAAACTATTAATAAATATATTTCCAATTGCAAAAGTTTATTATTTTTAGTCTGGACCAAGTAAAAATTAATTACATAATTAATTCAAAATAATGATGCAATTTCAATCAATGTAAGCTTTGTTGTTGTTTTTTTAAAGTATTTTTTTATATTTTACATGTTGTCATCTCAAATAGAATCTTTTTGTTTTAAAATTAATTATGCAAACTCTTTTTTCATGCACTTAGAGCATTTATAGAAAGTTGTATACTGTAGACTCTAAGTAGGCGGTGTTTTAACCCAAAGGGAAATTATCAAACAATTTTGTCTTTTGTCTCTCCCTCCCTCCACCATACTCACCATGCACACCAACACACTCACATGTTTGATAAATGTAGTGCAGTTACATTTGTGTGTAATAGGTCTCTTGTAACTATCTCAAAAACAGATAGTGCTTTTCAAATCAGATTCACTCTCATATTTGTTTGGCTGAAAAATATCAGCTCTTGCATTCTTTCCTCTTAATTCTCTTGGTTTCACATGAAACCACATACCTAACAAATAGAGGAGGGGGGGGGGTTGTACCAAAAGGAAGAGCTTAGAAGATATTGGAGAGAATGATGAGATCTGAATTTGTTTTCTGTTGTTTTTTTTGCTTATCATGAATGTATAAAAATATAATTTATATATTAGCTCTAACTTTAATAAATTGTATACTTAAAAACAAACTATTTTTTAAAATTGCATTAATTCTTCCAGATTTGTTTGCTCATCTTGATCAAGAGTCAAATAATCTTGGGATTAAAAGCTATGGTGTTTCCATGGCAACACTTGAAGAAGTGTTCCTCAAACTGGGTTAGTTTGTTGGTTGTTTTTTTTTGGAGATTTTGACAGAAACATACAACTATTGTAATATGAATTTAGCTTAGAAATTAATTCAACTTTCCTGATGAATCTGATGAAGGTTTCCAGGAAATAGGATTAGATACAAAACTGACATATCATCCAAAAAATATAATGAAGCATTTATGATGAAGTTTGATAGAAACTTAGTAGCAAAGCTAATTTGTTTTGTAATCTTTCAAAAAAATATATTGAATTTTTATTTGTACAAATCTGTAAATGTTACATTTTCTTTAAATTACTTATTTCCTGAGTTTGAATCTAAATGTCAGTTGGGATTAACTAAAGATTTCAGTGCTCCATAGAAATTTAAGGTGTTTCACATATTTCTAATATTGACTTATTATTTACATAATCCATACACTGCTGGATCTCAAAGGAAACTTTACTTTTTCTCATTACTTTTTGTACTATATTAAATCTTCCAAATCTTGTCTTACATTTTTATTTAGTTCTTTATATTATCATTGTAATAGTTTATTTTCTCAACTGATCCTTACACAACAATCAGAAGAATTGAGTGAAATTGAATCAGAGACTGACGAAATCATGACCTTTGCTACCAACTCTAAGCTGGCTGGTGTAAATGTGCCTGCACCAGTTCAAGCTATTACATCACTAGGAAACTCTGTACTGACTGGAGCCAAATTGTCAAGACAGAGATTTAAAACATTGCTTTGGGTAAACAAAAATTCACTGTCCATGCTTAGAATATTATTGGAAAAAGAAAAGGTTTGAGGTGGGTGGAAACTATATTCAACATATTTCTACCCTTTGATCTTTTAGAATAATCTAGAACAAGCTTCTCATGTCATAAGGCATGATGCATACACACTCAGACTTCTTCTTGAAACTGTCAGGTAGAGTTGAGCCTTTGGTTTTGGAACTCTAGGCCAGCAAAAACGGAGAAGAGCTCCCTCTTGCCGGCCTGAATGAGAATAGTGTGCACTGTTCTGTCTGGTGGGGGGGGGGGGGGTCAGACTCACAGCCAGAGGCCGCATACACAAGATCACCGCCATTTTCATTTTCTATACCAGGCTAACTGTGTGGGACACTCAATTTATGTAACAGCCCCTTGAGGAGCGGATTGTGACAAGGTTGTGGGAGCTCTTTTACAACCCTGCACAGTGCAATAAGGATGCTCTTGCACCCCTTTAGGCACCCCAACAGGAGTCTTGCTTTGCTACCCTTTGGCCTAATCAATTCCTCCTATGATCGTTTCCACCCAGGCACCACTATGTGGCAGGGTAGCATGCCCGGGCTCATTTAGACTTAGATGCTCCTGCGCTGTAAGGTGCATAGGATGCCAATATCTATCCTCAGAGATCAGTCTTCCACAACCTCTAGTGCACAACAGCTAATGCCTAGGGCTTTCAGGACAGAAGTCCAGGACAGAAGGTGTGATGCCATGTTAGAGGGTGATGATGTTTTCATTTTAATATTTTTAATGTATAAGAAAGTGAAAATCTGGCACAATGTATGTTAACTCTATGGATAAGAATAAATTGTTATTAATATGTTTACATTCAGATACTTGAGTATGTAAAAACTAAAAAGTAAATTAGCAATAATGCTAAATCATAATTTACAAATACAAAAACAAAACCTAATAAACTACTCAGAAACACAAAGATAAAGGCACATTCCTCATTCCATATGCTAGGATTAATTCATACAAGTGCTCATTCTTCCCTAGTGCCATTAGAGCTTAGAACAGGCTACTAAATCAGCCAGGAAAACCAATGACTTATGCATGACTAGATTTGCACATGGATTGGACATAATTATCATCTGTTTAGAAGAGTTCTGTAATTAATAAGATAACATAAGAACCTTAGCAACATACAGATAGCTATTTGATCATTCATTTATCATTATAACATTTCAGATGACCTTCTTAATAACTTATCCTCATATTTATCCCTGACATTTTAAAATCTTTTTTACCTTTACCTTTTACCTATCCCTTAGTCTGTTGGACCGTTGGGGCACCAGGCAAGATTTGTCGACCGTCTTTCTCCATTCCTCCCTTTTTTTTGCCTTGTTCAGAACCTCTCTCAATGGCAGGCCTGTCCATTCTTTAATGTTGTCCTCCCATCGCTTTTTCTGTCTGCCTCTTCTTCTTTTCCCTGGCACTGTTCCCTGAAGAAAGGTCTTTGCGAGCCCCGTAGATCTCGTAATGTGGCCAAATGTTTTAAGCTTTCGTTTTTTCACAATAGTAAGCAGGTCGTCATGAGCTCCGATCGCTACAGTAACCCTGTCTCTGATTTCTTGGTTTGTGATGCGGTCTTTGAATGTGATGCCTAGGATCCTTCTGTAGCATCTCAATTCCATTGCTAGGATCCTCCTCTCAAGCTCTGCATTCAACGTCCACGACTCACAAGCATATAAAAATGTGGCCATGACCAGAGAGCGCATCAGTCTAATTTTGGTGCCGAGGGCTAAGCCCTTATCTTTCCATATTATTTTAAGTTTTGAAAGGGCTGCTGTGGACTGTGCTATTCGGGCCAATAATTCGGGTTTTGTTCCCTCATCTGAGACAATAGCTCCGAGGTATTTGAAGCTGTTAACACTAGTTAGCTTTTCACCTCCAATACTGATGCCTCTTTTAAAGCCCTGATGGCTATTGGTCATAATTTGAGTTTTTTCGGCATTTATTTGCATGCCATATGCTGCGGAAGTCTTGTCAATGCGCATCACCAGGTCAGCTAGTTCTTCTTCTGTCCCTGCTAGGCCGTCAATGTCATCTGCGAAGCGCAAGTTAGTAATTCTTCTTCCTCCAATGCTAACAGTACCTTCATAGCCCTCGAGGGCATCTTCCATTATCCTTTCAAGGAAGATATTGAAGAGTGTTGGTGACAGTAGGCAGCCTTGTCTTACTCCAACTGTGGTTTTGAACCAGTCCCCAATATTATTGTTGAAGTACACCGCACTGGTGGCCTCCTTGTAGAGGTTCTGGATAACTTTGATTATGTTTTTATTAATGTTGTACTTTTCCATTGTCGCCCAGAGTGCTCCGTGCCATACTCGATCGAAAGCTTTCTTGAAATCAATAAAGACATGGAAAAGATTCTCTTGGTGTTGGAGATATTTCTCACAGAGTATTCTGAGGTTTAGGATTTGCTCTGTTGTGCTGCGACCTTGTCTAAAACCTGCTTGTTCTTCTGATATGATGTTGTCTGCTATCGGTTTTAGCCGGTTTAATATGATTTTTAACAGTACTTTGCTGGGATGACTTATGAGGCTGATGGTGCGATAGTTTTGACAGAGTTGTAAGTTGCCTTTCTTTGGAAGGGTTATTATGAGTGATTGGGTCCAGGGTTTGGGCCAATCTCCTGATTGCCAGATCTTGTTGCAAATCATATAGAGTGCGTTTATCATAGTTTCTCCCCCCGCCTGAAGAAGTTCACCAGGAATGTTGTCAACTCCGGCCGATTTTCCCTTTTTCAGGTCTTTTACTGCTGCTGCTACTTCCGAGCGAAGAATCGGATAGTCGTCAATGTTGGAAACTGTCGGGACATTTAGTATCTCTGGATCTCCTGAGATTTCAAAGTTATACAACTCTGAACAGTATTCCGTCCATCTTTTCAACACATCTTTGTCCTCGGTTAAGCATTTGTTGTTTTTGTCTTGTATTGTGTTGGTTTTTCCATGCTTTGAAGTAGTGAGGTCATTTACTAATTGGTACGCTTTTTTGCTGTTGTTTCTATTAAGTCCCTGTTCAATTTCTTGACACTTATTCTCTATCCATTTTTTCTTCGCTTCTTTCATTCCCTTTCTAATCCGTTTGTTGACGCTTTTGTATTCTTGGACATATTTTGGGTCGGACAGCTTTTTCCCTTTAAGCTCCCGTCGCTTGTCACAGAGTTGGAGTATATCCTCTGTTACCCAGGGTTTTTTGGGCGGGCGGAGCTTCCCTAATATTTCCAGGGCTGTATCTGTGACTGCTGTGTTTAGCATATTGACTTGCGTATCGATATCCTGGTCATTGGAGTCCAAGATGTTGAGGGCTGCAAAGCGTCCTCCTACTTGTGCCTCGAATATGGCAGCTACTTGGGGGTCTTTCAGCTTGTCCAGGTCAAATTTTATCCTGGTAGGTCCTTGTTTTGTTACCTTTTTTAGGTGTACTTTAAGGGTCGTCATAACAAGGTCATGGTCGCTTCCAATGTCAGCTCCAGGAAAACTTCTTGTTTTAGCTGTATGGATGCTTGTCTTAAAGCGCTGTTGCACCATGATATAGTCGATCTGGTTGTGGTGCTCTCCGTTCGGACTGTGCCATGTGGTTATACGCGATTTTTTGTGGCATCCTAGTGTGTTAGCCAGTAAGAGATTGTTGTATTTCGCAAATTCTAACAGTCTTCGACCTCGTTCATTGGTTGAGAGGTTACTGTATTTTCCACAAGTGCCTTTCCAGGTTTGATAGGAGTCACTTCCTACTTTGGCATTCCAGTCTCCTTGTACAACAAGGATGTCCTTTTTCGGGACCTTATTGACCACTTCCTGTAATTGATCATAAAACTCTTCTACTGCCTCATCGTCATATGTTGATGTAGGAGCGTAGGCTTGAATGATGGTGATATTGAAGGGTGATGCCTTTAAACGTATGGAGATGAGTCGGCTGGATATAGGGTAACAATTCACAACGCAGTTGTTGTAGTTCCTGTGTATAAGAAATCATACTCCTTGTTCCTCAATCTGGTAGTCCACTGTAGTACAGTTTATGGCCATCTTCTGTTGTTGTTTCACCTATGTTTTTCCATCGCATTTCAGAGAGTCCTATGATGTTGAAACGGAGTCGGTTAAGTTCATGTGTGAGCTCTTCAACTTTTCCTTCGTCTCTTAGTGATCTCACATTCCATGTTCCTATGGTGATTTTATTTCTGGTATTTATTTTAGTTTTGCATGGACCAGTAGTATACTTCTCACCCCCGCCCTGGTCTGTAACGGTAGGCGCGGCCCTTGGTAACCCGGGCGACGGCCGAGCCGGTATGGGTTTATTAACGGTCATCATCTCATTTGGTGTAACAAGGGCTATTTACTTGCATGGCGGCGCCCATCCCTCTCCAT
The DNA here is from genome assembly GCF_947242115.1 of Biomphalaria glabrata. Taxonomy (NCBI): domain Eukaryota; kingdom Metazoa; phylum Mollusca; class Gastropoda; family Planorbidae; genus Biomphalaria; species Biomphalaria glabrata. The sequence continues at coordinate 18,219,138 of NC_074712.1, forward strand.
GCTGACCACAGCCGAATGCCTCCAATTAGGTGGATCGCCTTGGTCCTGAACACGTGGCCGTTGTAGTCCATCCTGGGACTCTTCCGCCCTGGCCGGTGACCTTAATCTAGAAGGCCTTTCGCCCAGTGGTGCCATGTTATCACCACCCCCTCACATGGTTTAGTCCGCCAGCTGAAGCGGTTTTCCAGGGCATGGCGCTTGGAGCCACATGTGAGAGATTTAGGGGTTGGAAGGGGACCAGTGAGGCCGTCCACCTAAAGGTGCAGCATGCCGGACCATCAAAGGTACTACCCCTTTCCAATACCCCCTTATGCCCTAAAATCTATAGAAATACAAAGAAATAGTTACCATTGAGTTTTTAGGGTATTGTTCATATGTGCAATTTAATTGATTTGACTTTTGAAACTTTGACTCTACTTTGTTTCAGATTAGATATCTGATGATCAGAAGAAATATTCAAGTTCTATTTTTACAGATATTTTTACCTAATATGTTGTTAATAATGGGTTTTATTCTTGATAAAGTATACAAAGCTAACCCAGTTCAGAATCCTCAGCCTTTAGAGATCAATCCACACCTTTATGTGGAGTCTTCCACTAAGCCTTCAGGGTTAACACCCCTTTTAACCTTTGATGCAGTCAGTAAGTTTGAGAAATAAAGTATTGTGTGAATAAAAGATTTTTTGTGTGAGTGACACTGAGTGGCTGTATAAAATTAAAATATTTGTATTGGCTAAAGTTTTGAGCCTTGCATCTGCTGTCATTAAATAAATTGGGGAAAATCTGGAAGAGTAAAATCAGTTTCCAAGTAAAATTAAAACTGTATTCTTTGTTCGAGATCTCTGTACTCCTATACGATAGGACCCTGAATGTTGATGCTAATAGAAGAATTCAAGTCTTCGAAAGCAATTGCTACAGATAACTTTTACAAGTCAACACTCTGGCTGGCAATTAGAGGAACTCTTCAATACTGTGAAGAGACAAAAGCTGAGGAAACATAATCATAATCAAAAGTCATCCTTCAAGGTATAGCAGAGGGAGCATGAAGATTTGTCAAAAAAAAGCAGGTCGAACAATATGAAAGAACTGATTTTCCCAGTTTCCTGATTCTCTGCTAAGAACAGCTGTAGACCGGGAAAAGTGGAGTGATTCGGTTATGTGAATTGTCACAAGACCCCTACAATAAAAGTGAATGGCAAGATGAAAGTTTGAAGCTTTAAATGATAGTCTGTAGTTGAGTGATAATAGCACATTAGTCACATTTGGAAGAACAAAAAATGAATTACTAACTTCTTTCTACAGACACAACAGACTCATTAGCATTGTTCAATGTATGGAGAAATCATTACAATTTGAAACTGGATGTCTACAAAGCTGGTATCAATACAACAAGTCAGCTAGCACCTCATTATTTGGGCATACAAGTTCAGAACATCTCTGGAAAGGTATTGATAGATGATTTTGGTCAATTAGATTTTTTTTTCTTTGTGTTAATTTTGAAGTTTACATTTTTCTTGTAAATAATATTAATGTTCTCCCGTTCTTCCAAATATACATTGAATCTATATATAATTGAATTACCCCACCCAGTTGGTGTTCATATGTATTTTTGAGATTATTCCTTACAATAAATACTAATTATTCAGAAAAAGTCCTTCAAGATCCAATCTTCTTTAAATATTTTTTTGATACTTATTGCTATACTTTGCTTTTTGGATTTACTTTGATATAAAGATCACTATTTGTGAGCAATCCAAGCACAGAATTGACTACTGTCTTCCTGTGCAAAATTATGGCTCTAGGATAGCCCTTGCATAGCTTGATGATATTCAGTCCCAAGCACTGAGGTTTGTGGAACTTTCAAGATAAGTCCAGTGAATGTTGCTGAAATAATTGTACATGTAGGTCCACTAAACCCTTAGAAGGGAATTATCTGTACTAACTTACTTTGAACAGTACAAATGACTAGATGCATAACTGCCAGCTAGAGAACTAGATGATGGAGATCAGAAGATAGATCTAGATGCAGTTATTTATGCATCTTGCTACTAAACTTTCTGACAATGCCAGCTCTCTACCAATAAGTAAAACATCTAAACTTTCCACTATAAACCCCATTGATGTCTTTCCACAGCCCCAGATATTTTCTTGAAACTAGTAGAGCTGACACCACTAAGCTTAATCATGTATCTACTGAGACCATCTATTCCTTCCCACTTAGTGTTACCTTTACATATACTGATTGCATGAGTAGACTTCGGAATAGCTAATTGTGGAGTAACAATTTCCTTTTGACTCAAGAAAACTCCATGGTTCCTGTGGTAACATCTGCAACTTAAATGGAGAAGTCATGGCAATCAAGTGAAGCTCTGAAAACCATTGACTGACTCAGCTAGGGATGCCTGATAGTGACACACATAGTTATAAACGGCCTCACAATCTGTACTACAGATTTACAAAGTCCCCATCACAGTCATAGGCCAACACTCTGGCACCATGGTTATAATGCAGAGGGTACCAAGTCACATAGGTGTGACATGTAATACCATTGGAGACTCCATTGGCCCACCAGGGAAGGAAAATACCACTCAGTGAACAGATTGTGTTCCTTCATTATGCTCCAGCAACAATACAAAAGACAGTAACAGATCAATGGTTTTTGTTCAGGACAAAATCCATAAAGCTCATGGATTCTCAGAGCACAAACTGGGGCACCTCATATTGAAGGTCACCAGGCCAGAAAAAGTTCAACTCACAGTTCCCCCACTGCAGAGAGGAAGAGGAATCCATGTCTCTTTTTTTTTGACTGTGAAATCTGAACAGGCCTGGTTAGCAATATGCTCTTGTATTGTTAAGAGATATGCATGCTTTATAAACAATCACAAGGTTTTGGTACCTGGCTTTTGGATGAAAGGATTTGAGCTTCTCAATCTCTTGTTCACATAACGTTGCTGATGATGAAATATTCAACTATGTGCATACTAAGCATCATTTTTTTAATTTACATTTTTCAAAGAAGAACCCTATTTTTAAACGTTAGGCCTATCATGATGGTCAAGTTAATCTGGTTTTTAGTTAACTGGACATTGTCTGGACAGCACAATTACCTCACACCTTTACATTATGCTTAGCAGCAGGATTCTTTAACACTGTAGTTACGACTTCCTATATTTTAAAATTAATTTGTGTAAATAGTTGAAGATTTTTTTATGTTTTCAGACCTTGAACGACATAGTAATCCTGTACAATGATTCAGCACTGCACAGTGTACCAGCAGCCATAAATCTGCTCACTCAGACAGTGCTGTCCTTCTTCAACGCATCTGCCTCTATAAACATCAGTAGTCTCCCATGGCCTGTGGTAGAATCTGGTATGAAATTCAATTCTGGGAGCCTCATGGCTTTATTTTATGTTGGATTAGCATTTGTTTTCATCATTCCAAGCTTTGCTGGGGAAATAGTTCAGGACAGGGAGGTAATTTAGCATTTTAGTTTTCTCATTTGCTTTCTACTTCAATTGCAATCAAATATTTTAATCCACTTGTATTATATTATAATATTATACTAGATAGCATACAGCCATAAGTAAAGCGACCCTTATAGACTTAAGTGCAGATAAACTTGTTTGTATGCCAGAATGGTAAACAATGGTGTCATGTTGCCAGCACAATGAACAACTTCCTTTACTTTCCCAACTAATGTCAGGTAACCATAAGAGTTGACTGGACTAAAAATCTTGGAAATTCAAAATCTGTCTTTAATGAGATTTAAACCCTGAGATCCCTTGGTTCATTGACTGCTATTCATTTACAGCTAACAGAAAGGAAGATTGAATTATTTGTATGGTGCTGTGTAATCAATGGTTCCAATGTATGAGCACATATATGTTTACCTTTTACTGTTGGTTATGTTGAACATTAGATAGGAACAAATGGAGTCAGTTTTATGAAGCTCAATAAGTAACATAGGAATGTATACTCAGACACAAAGATAAGGAATATTTCTTATTCCATATGCAAGAACAAATTTGTTTAAGTTCTTCTTCTTCCCTAGTGCTATTAGTTTGTCATTTTAGCTGTCGTGTTTGTGTTTATAATGTTATTACAGCGCCTTGAGCCTATATTTTGTTTGTTAACAGCGCTTTATAAATAAAATTATTATTATTAGTGCATGAAATGGTTTGCCTGAACCTACCAGGAAAACCAATGACATTGCAGAATGAATGATAAATAACACCTTGGAAATAATTATGATAAATGTAAGAAAAATGATTTTCTTTGCCCTTACTGGAACATGTTTTTATGTTGAGATCTAAAGTATTAATATGCAACATTTGAAAGATCCACTCATTAGGTGTAACTTATGTTGTTTATCCTTCTGAAACAGCTTAAGTTAAGAGGTCAGCTGCGTATATCAGGTGTATCATTCAAGGAGTATTGGGCTTCCATCTATGCTGCTGACATCATAGTATACTTGATTCCTCTCATTCTTGTTTTGATCATTGTTCCAGTGATGGAGGTTTGTGTTAGAACAAAATAGTGAAACATAATATTTTATTATTAAGTTTATATTTGTAATTAATAAGTACATTTTGAAAAATGTTTTTTATTTTTAGTGAAAATGGAATAATTGTAATGCAAGTTTTTATTTTTAGGTTATAATTCTTCCAGTTTGCAGATTAAATAAGACTAACACTCTAGATTTTGAATGTCAGAAAATAAACTATGTAACATACCTAAATTATTTACAGACATATTCTTGTTAAAAATGTATTTTCTAATTGTTACTCTACAGAAAATACCAAGGTGTTATAATAAACAAAGTTCTTAGATTATTTTCACAGTTTTATTGCTACTTTCTCTTTAGGGCACTTCTATCCAAAAAGATTTTAGAACTGTTTAGTGGCCTTACAAAAGGTCATTGTGAAGGGTATAGCCATTCCACAGAGTAGGGCAAGGGCAAAAGACCACCTTTCCACCCCAACCCCGACGCTCTGACCCGAGGGCATGGCGGGTCATTTTATTTATTAAAGAAATTTATTTGTAAAATAACATAACTACCAATATTTCAAAAAAAAAGTATTTTAAGTAAGCGAGCTTTTTCCATCTTCTAAGTTGTATCGTTTAATTGTTTTTGTGAAAGCTATATCTTTCTGAAAACATTTCGAAACCTCTCCGCTTCACGTTGATATGTTAAATGGTCAAATTTTTTTCCAACTGTTTTACATTGTTATATTGAGGCTTTTATATAACAAAAAAGGTTCTCAACGGAGCATTTTACCTACCATAAAGATGATCTTAGGCGGTCACCTCCATTACAGACTTACCTATGCTATATTTAACTCAAATATCCCTTGCATACTAGTATTGGCCAGTGATGCCTACTACTTTATTAGATTTAATTTGTTTAAGCCTGTCCCATCCCTTTTTAATTAATTCTTTTGACCAGCATTCTTATTACTGGCCAGAGGAGGAACCTGCTGTTTTTGTGTTTTTTTTCCAATATCCCAGGAAACATTTTTTTTTCCAGTATTAAAAAAAATTTTTTTTTATTTCACAATTTTTCCAAAGAAAAAAGGAATAAATTTACTAACTTTAATGAACATTCTTTATGTATGATTTCCAAACATTGTATATATTGACCCCAGCTGGTTAATGGGTGCTCAAATGAATTTTTTGTATTCATTTGGAAGGGCACCACTTAGAAAAGTTTAAGAAAATGTATTAGGAGCACATACATTCAAACTTTTGTTAAATGTTGGCAAAAATATAAGGCCTTTCCTAAACCCTATAGCTATCTCTGTAACTCTGCACAAGAACCTATCACTAAACAACAGAATACTTAATAAATTAAGAGAAAAAAAAATAATTAAAATGTTTTTTTTATCTAGAATGCTTTTTTAAGTTCCCCTGGTGCAGTTGGCACCTTCATCTTACTGTTAACTATCAACATGCCATTCTACTTAATGCTGGCTTTGGTGCTGTCCTTCATCTTTGATAAAAAAGCAACTTGTGTCTCATACCTGAGTAGTTTTTTGAATTTTGTAAGTCCACTTGTGTACATGTTTATTATCATGTTTGGACTAGAATGAGACATTATCTTTTTTGGACCAGATTGAGGCATTATCTTTTTTGGACTAAATGAGACATTATCTTTTGGACCAGATTGAGACTTATATTTTTTGGACCATAATTAGAAATTATCATGTTTGAACTAGAATGAAACATTATCTTGTTTGCACTTTAAAATCTTAGAAGTTTAACATAAACATGTTTTCTATACTCAATATTAATTTTTTTTTCTTGTTAACAATCACTACTCAAAATTTTTTAGCTCCATTTACTAAGAGTTCTAAAGAGGAATTCCTCTCCCATTCCATCTTTTTCCTTTTTTAAACTTCATCTAATTTCCTTAGGCTGCAGTGATGCCTTTGATAGCAGTTTTATTCTTGGACATGTCTACCAGAAGTAAGAATGCCATTATTATTCACTATGTTGCCTGTATTGTGGACCCACCTTACATAATTTTTGGAGGAATCTATTTCATCTTAAGGGTAAACAACTACTTTCTCTGATTTTTTATGTCTCAAAGTGGAACCAGTTTTGTATGTTTATGTTTTATTTAAAGAGCTTTTAGTTTATAATTGAGTGTTTGAAATGTTCAGGAAACTTTTAGGAACAAAGTTTTCATTCAAAGTTTATTTGATCTCTCAGATTTCCTTTTGTCTGTAGATCAATGTGATAGCTGTTCGGAGTGGACTGCAAGTAACAACCAGTGACTACTTCCAATGGGACAATCACTTTATCATTACCATAATATTGGTATCTATTTTTGTTAAATAGCATTTAAAATAAATAAGTTTTTTCTTTGGCTTTTACAAGCAATTATAAATTTAATTTTTCATTTTAATTTTTCTTTTACTTATTTTTGTAAATGAATATTTTAAAATTTCTGTTATAATTTAAAACTGATATTGAAACCTATTACTTCAACACTTTTTAAATAATAAATTGACTTGTGTGTTCATTTTATTTCCTATTTTTAGCCAGTACTACATTTTGTTTGGATGTATTGGCTGCTTCGAGTCCTGGATATAAAGAAAACTGGAGGCAAAGTCAAAGACGCCTTCCCATGTCTTGCAAAGTCAGTGGATGGCTCAAATAATATAAACCCAGATATTATTGAGGTGGAAGATGATGATGTTAAACTAGAGAGAACTCATGTGGAAAATTTACACAGTTCTAATAATCCTGTAAGCTGCTGTTTTCATCATTGTTAATTGTAAATTTTAACTAGTTGCTAGTTTTATTCTTCTTTAGTAACTGCATAGGATTAAGCTTTAAACATCATACAATGAATGACTTTGGAATAATTGATTAAGTGTGTGGCATTTTACATCTCCAAAATCAATCTTTATCATTTGCAACTTCACATTTGACTAAAGAGGCCAATCCTTGATATACATCCATTGCCACAGGTTATGAATTTGTAATCACCTGACACTGCAGCGTTTTCAGCCTTTTGTCTACTTTTGGTGTGGTGACCATTTTTGATCCAGAATCCCTCCTTATGCTTGGCATCATATGGGCCTGTTCTGTGTTGTTTTTTTTTGGTGTGAACTTACATACATTATTGTATCTTAAGAGTGGGCACCTGCAGCTCCTTATTATATCATTATACAAAATGTCTTGTGGCATTCACTATAATGTCCAAGCCGTCTGTTTCTGGTAACAGTGCAGATGTCCTGGCATCCTCCTCTTCATAGGACTATTCTTTAAGCCAAATTTCTGGCAAGCATCAGACATGCCATCAGTTAGAGTCTGAAGCTGAGTAGCAGATTCAGCAGCACCAACTGCATTATTAGTGTAAAGCAGTTCCCTAATTAACATTTTTTTCACTTTGGTTTTGGCCCTGAATACATTGAAAAGTTTTCATGAGGACCTTGAAAATACACACCTCTGTAGTATAAATTATCATCATCATCAAACCCTTGCTTGCTGTTGTGTGTACTGCATGTATGTCACCATACATGTCAAGTACTTGTGGCTCCCCAGACCTGTCAAGACAGAGATTAGCAGGTCTTCCACTAACAGGAATGACCCTTTCCATGGTTTCCTCACAAGACTTATTCCTGACCAGAAAACATACACTACTTCTCACATGCTGACCACACTGGCAATGATCCCTTCTACAACTCAGGCAGTTCTAACCTATTTCTAATTCTGCTTCTCCATCTACTTAGCCAGAATCAATAGTCAACCATCTTGTCTCTACTCTCTGTTCATCACTCATCTTAATTGGTGCTCTAGTGCACACCAGCGTAGGAACAGAGATAAAATATTGCTTCCTTCTTCACAAGAGATCGTCACGTACACTCTGGAACAGTGGAGATTAGTCAGTTTATTCCTCCTCCGCTTAGCAAGAGCACCATGATGTGAATCATGCTAAGAACAAATCAACAGTACGTGGCCCATCCAGCATATTCAGACCTGGGCAGCCTCCACCACAGCAAGGATTGGTCAGGGCACCTCATCAGCTCCCAGATTCTACTGCTTTTTTAGGGCTTGGCTCAGCACATAAACCATTTTTCCATTTCTTATCATTTGGATTGTCGCCAGAGTCATGATGGAAATGCACAGGCTGATTGGTACTGGTGATAGCCCTCCCTGGTGGTCCAATGAATCTGCAAGGCTGTTGCTAATGACACCTATGTGACTCAGTACCCACTGCAAAGTTATCAATAGATAATGCTATACTGTTCAAAATGTTTTTAGATTATTTTGTCTTATTAGCTATCATGTTTGTTTATGCTTGCATAGAATCTTGAGCCTACATAATTTATGTTTTGTTATGCTGTCATAGCACCTTGAGCCTATATTATGTTTTGTTATGCTGTCATAGCGCCTTGAGTCTATATTATGTTTTGTTATGCTGTCATGTTTTGTTATGCTATGTTTTGTTATGCTGTCATAGCACCTTGAGTCTATATTATGTTTTGTTATGCTGTCATGTTTTGTTATGCTATGTTTTGTTATGCTGTCATAGCACCTTGAGCCTATATTATGTTTTGTTATGCTGTCATAGCACCTTGAGCCTATATTATGTTTTGTTATGCTGTCATAGCGCCTTGAGCCTATATTATGTTTTGTTATGCTGTCATAGCGCCTTGAGTCTATATTATGTTTTGTTATGCTGTCATGTTTTGTTATGCTATGTTTTGTTATGCTGTCATAGCACCTTGAGCCTATATTATGTTTTGTTATGCTGTCATAGCACCTTGAGCCTATATTATGTTTTGTTATGCTGTCATAGCACCTTGAGCCTATATTATGTTTTGTTATGCTGTCATAGTGCCTTGAGCCTACACTATGTTTTGTTATGCTGTCATAGTGCCTTGAGCCTACATTATGTTTTGTTATGCTGTTATAGTCCTTGAGCCTACATTATGTTTGTTCACTGTGCTTTATAAATTAAATTCTCAGTATGACGACAACAAAATTAGCTTCATGTTGTATTTTCTTTGACAATATCAACATAATCTCTTCTATTTAGACCCCAGTAGCATACACACAAGGATTGAGAAAAGTTTATTATGTACGCATCAAGAAAGCCAATTGTTTTCAGCCTTCTGCTTTTCTATTTAACGTGGCAGTGAGAAATTTAAGTCTTGCTGTAAATGATGGGGAGGTGATAGGGCTACTTGGACCCAATGGTGCTGGCAAGACAACCGTTTTGAGTATGATCGTAACTGAGACAGAACCAACATGTGGCCAGGTAGGACATTCTTTATGCCAGTTGTATTGTTTCAGTTTGTTTTAATTATAAAATACTTAAATTGTCATTTAAAAGTTTATGTAGAAGGTTAATTTCATTCTTTTCGATTTAAAATTAAACATTTTGACTTATACGCTTTATTGGAAATGTTATTCTAAGATTAATTAGAGTAAAAAAGAAATAAACTGTTCTTTGTTTACAATTTGCTTTTTAAGATCCATTCTACATTCATAACAATAAAACAGAGAAAATGAAGAGAAAACAATATGGAGAAGCATGTAGGCAATGTAATGAAACTTAAAGAAAAACAAGAAACATTTTAAAATGGAAGATGGGGAGAGATGAAATCAAAATAAAGGGCTAAAGCTTCATATAAAAAGGTCATTTGCAAACTAAATAATACAAATTACTTTTTTGCAACAATGTAGAAATTCTATTCTGCAGTGCTAAAAAGTACAAAAAAATTGTGTGCTAAAATACCTATTTTATCAATATTTCTGTATTTTGTAAACCAGGGGGCACAGGAGACTCCATATATAAAAATATCTCATTATTTTTAGAAATCAAAATGTCTCTTTTCAAAATAAAAACAACCAAAACTGGATTTTGGATAATGATCTGACAGGTCATGTAGATATCCTTAATTCTATGCCAAACTTATGAGCCACAACATCTTACAAAAAGCTATCTTTCTGTGCCATTGGTCACAGTTAATGTTATGTGGTATAATGTAATATATGTATGTACTTTTCTCTGTCACTTGGTGTAAGTTCTTTTATTTTTATGTTTTTATATTAGTTCTATTTATTATAATTATGAACTTAAACTAAGGACCCATACAAAAAGTAGTGACATTGAGCCATCTAATCTAATTGAAATAAAGACACAATTGATCAGAATATAACAGATGTACAATAATCATAAGTTCAATTTTAAACTTTGTTACCATGTAGACTAGCTACTTTTGTCAAACCTTATTACATAATGTCATAGTTGACTATACATCTTATGTTAAAAAAGCTTATGTTTACCCTTGTGACAGTGAATTTACTTGGGTAAGTCAGTATGTAAATTATAGATCACCATTTTTCCTGTGAATTAAATTGTATGTATAGATAATTGTTTAGAGAATAAAAATTATAATAGTATGTCAATATTTCTGTAATTGATGGTTGGTGAAGTGTTTAAGCACTTGACTTCTAATCTCTGAAATTATTTAATGTCCATCTCTATGTCATTTTCAAAGGTAATTGTGTCTGGTTACAACAACCGCAGTCACATGTTGTCTGTACTTGAGTTCCTGGGATACTGTCCACAGTACGATGCTCTGTGGGAGAACATCACCCTGGAGGAGCATATCAGGTGCTTTGCTGCCATTAAGGGAGTAGATCCTAAACACTTAAATGCAGTGATAGATTAGTATGTATTATTTCCATTCTTAATTAAAGAACATTAGTTGGGTCAGGGGAGGTCAAATAAGTTCAATAGCAGTAATAACTAGAAGTAACTAAATGTACAATAGTCAATAATTAGGAAAAAATGGCCTTTGGTAGCCTTAGATGATAGTTTCTTAACAATCTTTTGGCACAAAGCACATTTCATGGTCAGCATTGTCTAGAATTAAGTGCATCACTATTAATGTGATGGAATATTTTTAGTGTTTTGGAGCAATAAACAATGGCAGTATGAATGTCCTACCCCCATCTCTTACTAAACATGATACCACTCACTTCAGAGTCGAATACAACCAGTGTAGTTAAAATATAAGTTAAAAATATAAGCTATTTGCTATAAAAAAAAAAGTGTATACAAAGTGTAGTAGTATAAAATACAAACTTTATATATTAATAATATAATATACGCACATGTATGTTTCTTATATATAAATCGTTTTTCAATATACTATTTTATTTTAAACAATGAAGAGGCCTACTTAATCATACAAAAACATTCATAATTAGATTTAGCATTATGTTAAAAAAAATTTCCTGCTTTGTTAGCTATGTTTCAAGTCTAAAGCTAGAAGAACATAGAAAAAAGTGTGCTAAAACATTATCAGGTGGAACCAAAAGAAAAGTAAGTCTGCTCAGGACATTTTTTGTTTGTTTCAACCACCTGTATCACCTTTTTTTTTAATTTTTGTCATCTTTATATACAATTCATAAAAGTTGTGTTCTTTGGTGAATATATTGTTTTCAGTACACAGGCTAAAGGTTTGGAACTCACTCCCCATTGATCTCAGACAGGCAACATGCTTCATTGCATTCAAGAAAAACATTAAAACCTATCTGTTCAAAACTTTTTTTAAGATTAGTTTGTCATTTTAGCTCTCGTGTTTATGTTTGTAATGTTATCACAGCGCCTTGAGCCTAAACTTTGTTTGTTACAGCGCTCTATAAATTAAATTATTATTATTATATTACAGCTGAGTTACATAATGAGCATACTGGGGTCACCTCGGCTGGTACTGCTAGATGAACCTTCCACTGGAATGGATCCTCAATCAAAACGTTTCCTCTGGTAAGCATTAGAACCTTAGCTAAATGCTCTTATTTTCATCATTGACCAGCTTAATTAGCTTTCCTTAAGTTTTAAGTTTTCTTTCATCACTAAATGAAGTTTATCTTGAACCCTATCTTGGCTTAACACATTATAGTGTGTGTCATAAAAACCAGAAAAACATTTTAAAAAATACATTTTAAAAAATAAAGCTTATTATATAATGTGTAATTGAACCAATTAGTTAAAAAAAAGGGAACAACCTGAATTCATACTCATAATATGGCTCACCTCTCTTCAAGCTGACACTCTAACCACTCTGCTAGGGAGGTGCCTGTGACTATAGATGTATGGTTATGTATTGTTTGTTTCAAACTTACTTTAAAGCACCGACCAATAATGGGGACTAATTCAGCTTATACCACCACTTCAGCCAAGTACAATATCTTTCACTTGCTCAAAATACCAAAACAAAATAATTAATTATCAATAATTAAATTAATCAACTAATTGGTTAATTTTTTTTATTCTTGTGTCGTCAGGGAAAAGAAATAGTTGTGCAAAATTTCAACTTGAGCCGAGATGGGTGTCGGAGAAATGACATGTACAAACTTTTTACCAGAGAGACAAACAGTGAGTTGATATAAGCTTTGTAAATATGTGGCCAAAAACCTTGGTGTTATCCAATAGTTGTGGATTCTGACATTATCTAAGCATTATTAGGAATGTCAGACCATCAAACATTTTAATGACACAATGTAGCAATCTTTAATTGCAACTCCCTTAGTAAAGATTTAAGACTCTTAAATGGACAAAACATTGGGATGAAAACAGAACATTATGAGAGCAGTAACAACTTTAACCTTCCCCTGAGCAAAGCAATAAATTAGCACCAGAGTCATGAAGTAAACTAGAGCAGAAATTGCAACTTCAGTCTTACATTTCATTACTTCATACACGCATTTTGTTTTCTCTAATGAAGTCATGTTTTTTCAGATATTTATTCTAAACTGTTCATGTTCTATTTCATCAACAGGGACACTATATCTGCAAGTTTTAAGAAAACAGAGAGAGGAGCTATTCTGACCACACATTACATGGAGGAAGCTGATGCTTTGTGTGACAGAGTAGGAATTATGGTGAATGGTCAGTTAGAGTAAGTAATAAGTAATTGTACTAGTTTGAAGTATCAAAGAGTACCCTATATTAAATGGTTAGACAGTATTCGTAAAGGCTTTTAGTTTATGACCACACTTAATTCCTATGTGTTTATTCTGCTGGTGATTCTTTTCACTTTACCTATAATCAGTTAAAAGTTTCAATTTTGTTCATTATTTTAAATTAAATTAACATCTCAAATTATTTGTAGAAAGTTCCCCTTTCAGACTTTGCTATCTACATGTCTGCTTCTTTATTTTTAAAGGCATCAATTGACCCAGTTGTACTCCTTAAGATTAAAAAATCTAGTGTCCTTTTTTCTTGTCTTATTTACTAATCAATGACCTTTTTTATTTCATTCTATCTTAACTGTATTATTTTTTATCACTTCCCAAAATTATATCATAATATAATATTGTCATTTAGATGTCTTGGCTCAACTCAGCATTTAAAATCGAAATATGGAAGTGGCTATATTCTAGAGGTCAAGCTGCGATACACTGAGTCAACTCAGTTGGAATTATCGATGGATAGTCTGGAGGAACATTTGAACCAATTGTTTCCAGGTCACAAAGTATTTTATAATCAGTCATTGTTTATTAGATAGTCTGTTGTGCTGAAATAACCATTTTTAATTAATATATCATATTCCAGCCTCATTACTGAACCACTGTTATTGGTCAAATTTTTTACTAGGTCACAATATCCTAAAAAACTGGAGATGTGTTTTTATATATACTATATATCTAAATATAATTGACGATACTTCAGAGAGTTTTGTTATCATACATGTATAAGTGTACTTTATTAAATCATTGGCTTAGATATTACCCAAAAATATTAAATAGTTTTAACATAAATGGTAATCAAGGAAAAATGATTTTACATTTTCAGGCTTACAAAAAGTTGAAAGATTTCAAGAGAGAGCTCAGTATGCCATACCCAAAGATGATGTCAAATCTTTAGGAGTAACTTTTTCAAACTTAGAAAAATGTAAGATACTTGTTTCTGTAGTGTATAAACATAAAATTTTGTTAGATTCAATTAGTTTTATGTTGATTATGTAAGATTCAACGGTTGCAACTTCTGAAAAACTGTTCAGCTTTCCTAGCAGAATTTTGTAAAGTGATATTTTATGTTAAGCTCTTTAACATTGTAAAATAAGGATCCTTAAGATCAAGTCTGTGGTGCATTCTGAAAGATTTATTACATTCATTTTCTGTAACTAATGACTTATTGCTAGCATGCTGTAGATTAAGGAAGTTTGCCCTTGGTATCAAGGAAGTTTAAAATAATTTTAATGATGTGCTTTTAACAGGTAAAGAGACTCACAACCTAGAAGAGTACAGTTTTAGTCAGAGTACACTGGAACAGGTCAGTGCAGTTGCATACTTGACCTCATGTTGATTTTTTTTTACACTAAGTTTAAAATCATATGAAAGATTGTATAGCATATAATGGTACAATTCTTATATCCTCACAACTGTACATTATTCAAGGTTTAATATTTTATTAAAATACAACTTCATTATAAACATAGAACTATCATATTTTTCTACAGTAAACAACTAAGCAGTATTCGTTTTTTTTTAATAATATAATTGTTTAATTTTTATATGTCATTTCAAAATACTTGTTTTTATATATTTATTAAAATCCTTTAACTCTTTAATATTATTGTAGATTGTATTTTTACCTGTAATCAATCTATTTTATTTTTTATTTTATTTTTTTTGGTTTTTACTCAAATGGCTTTTTAAATCTGTTTTGTTTTTTTTAATAGGTATTTCTTTACTTTGCCAAGAAGCAATAAGATGAAGAGAATGGAATCAAAGATTAGACACTTAGAAATAACTTTGCAACAAATATTCAACGTTTATTTTTATTTTATTTTAATAATAAACTGATGACCTTTACATCATCTGCCCTTATAGACCAAAAGGTCTAAAAGGGGAACTTTACTTTAATTCATGCATTTTTTTTAAAAGGGACATGAATAAGTTATCTAGTTGATAACAGAGTATCAATGTTAAAATCTAATGAGATATGAGATTAGATTTTAACATTGATATTCTTGTACATTTTAAAATCATAAAGGCATAGAATACATTTTCTTTAAAAAAAAATATTATATATATATTATTACTAATTTATGATCATAGGGGGACATGTTTTGTTAGTAGATTATTTTTTGACTGCTAAGTTTAAAGGTCATTAATCTCAATCTAAGGTTGAGTATTTTCTAAAAATCCACCATGCCTTTATGAATAACATATATTTTATGGATAAACACACATTTTATGGATAAAAATAAAGTGATGTTTGGATTTATAGAAATTGGTAAATGTTCAGAAATAAAGACATTTTTAAAAATTTCATATTTGTATTGTTCTTATAATTCTGATTATTTTTGGATGTCCTCTGAATTTTGTTATATTTCCTTATGATTTTTCAGGCTAAATAATGCACTTGACTAATGGGTATTTGTTTGTAATATAGTACTAGTCTTTTACATATTTTCACACTTGAATCATCTCTCCAAAAGCTGCTGAAAAAAAAAATTAAAAAAGGAAGATAAAGAAAATATTTTTTTTGCATATACATATACTCATAAAAAGGAATTTACAAGTAAATTTAAAGCTAAAGCATCAATAAATCTCATACTGCAAAGTAGTAAAAAAAAAATTTTGTTGGCATAATTTATTATTATTATAGCTTTTATATAGCGCTACTTTCATGCTTATAGCATGCTCAGAGCGCTGCAGTCCAATCTCATTTGTGGACCAGTGGGGGGAGGGAGTATCTAGGAGTTGGTTTTCCGTGCTGCCTTTGGGCGCTCAGTAAACACAACTCTGCCTGAGTCGGCTGTCGAACCTCGAGCCCCCTTCTAGGTAGCCAAGCCAATTTCAAGTGTACTTGGCTTCTCGACCACGCTTATATAAAAATGAATTTAAAAATTGCCATACCTGTCTCCATTCTTCTATGTCTACCACCTTGCCTGTCATGTGCGTTCCTTAGATATACTTTTATGCATGAAAATATTTTCTTCATTCGAGCTAGCTTCAAAATGTTATGATTGAATTACGGAAGTCATTAAAATATTTAGCAAGCTTCCTACCCAGAAAAGAAACAATGGCATCAGCTATTTGATGTAAGAATATGACATTTTTATTTCTACCACTAATTAGATATTTACAAATAAAGTGTCTAAATTACAAACTAAAATAATACTTCTGCTTGAAATGTACAAAACAATTCTTTACAACATGTTTAAGTACTGCATTGAAATGCTTTCATTACTTTTACTAATAAGCTGACAAAATATAGGGATATAGTAGATTACACTGACCTGTAATTATAATGCATAACAGTTGACACTTTTGAAACCCTCTCCTTGCCATTTCATTCTCTGTCTCCTTGCCATTCCATTCTCTGTCCAGCCTGGTTTTCTTGCCCAATTGAATTCACATTGGAGTGTTGTGGTCATAACCTTGTCCAATAGTTTATTTACCATGAGTTTTATGTAAAGTCCGCCAAAATGAGACTATTCGCCAATCTGCAAAAGCATTTTTTAGACCAGTTATAAAAAACAAAAACAGTACTATCAACTAGCATTTATAAATATGTAAACAAACCATTTACAAAAAATTTTAAACAGTTATAAAAAAAAAAAGGTTATCAATTTAGTCAACTAACATTTATAAATATAGAATCAAATGACCTACCATAAACTTTCTGTACATTATTATAAGATAACTTCTCCTCATGGCTATCAAATTCTTTCAAGCTAGAAAGAGGCAGGCTCACTGCAACATTTTCTTCCACTAGTGGAGGTTGCAGTGAGGTTATCACATGCGCCCACTGTGCTATTTCATCCCTAAGTTGCTGGATGGTGTCACGTAATCCAGAAAGTGACATCACCTGGTGCTTTATAACTTTCACCAGGGTTTTCAAAATAGTGATTGTAGATTCTGAAGAAGAAAATATAGTTTTAAAATAAGCAATGATGTTTTATCATCTCAACTAAAACATCTATTCATTAAATGATTATAACATATTCATTAAATGATTATAACAATCTTTCCATTTTCAATTCTTGTTTGACAGGCTTTGCCCAGAAGTCTTAAGTCCTTAGAAACCTTGAGGGGCAAAGATGCTGTGGCTTTCTCAGCCTTTTTTAACAGCAGAGTTTCTTCCTCAGAACTTAAAAAGGTCCTTTTTAGTCTGGAACAAAATAAATACAAACATTTACATACACAAATGTATTAAATATATTGGCTATATGAAAAAGGATTGCTTCAAATAATTTTAATTGTTTTAAAAATTAAAATGTCATACAACTAAAAATGTACATACCTGCCCTTCTTACTTAATGTAGAAGAGAGATGTCATTCAAATCAGATGTTTCTTTTGTCAGAATGGATCTTTTCTTGGCATCCTCATAGTTTTCTGCAAAATTCACTTTCAAGATTTAAAAAAAGGCAATGCTAAAATATTTAGTCATTCAAAACTATAGATTTACTATTATTGATATAAATTAAATGTGTTACTTAGTTGAAACATGTTTAAATAATTGCCATAGCATCTCAGGATCCTAACGTGATAGGTTGGCCATGCTTTATCAGCAGGCTGCTGCTCTTTAACACATTTTGATACTTTCGGCGCTTTAAAAGGTAGCCTTGACACAATGGTCTGGAATGGTGACAGCCAGGTAATATAGGCACAGCCTCTACTTCCTTAAAAATAGCCACAGCCAACATTCTAAATAATATTTAAATTAGTGTTTAATAAATATGCATATTTGCTGCTCCTAGCCTAATTTATTTCTACAATAAAATATTAGTGTTCTACATACATCTTAAGAAATATTTTATTTTAACTTATTTTTATTTAACCATATAACAAAAAATTCAGCTTACAAATAAATTAGTTGAAATACCTTTGCACATGTGCAATAAACATTTTTTATGTCTAGAATGTATAGCATTTAAGAAAGCAATTATTTAAGTTATATTTTGACTGTTCAAAAACTTCAATTTTGTGTGCATTAAATTTTCCTTTTGTTGCATATTGTATGTGTTTTCAATCCTGAACATTTACTTTTATTAAGCAAGTATGAACTTATTTCTTTAATGACACTAAAACTATTATAAATCTAAGGCCTACTAGATCAAGAACATGATGCTGATTCACACAAAGTGTGCCTTAATGGAAAAAACACATGTTTATTTGTATATGTTAGTCTAACATATTAACAAGCAATGGATTCTGGACTGGCTATATTAAGATGTTTGTCAAGATCAGAAGCAACAAAAAAATCCAATAAAGCAGAATCTAATGTAAAGTAAAGTTTCCCTTTCAGACCTTGCAATCTATGGGGCAGATGATGTAAAGGTCATCTTTTTTTCGACCCACCGTTAACAAGCACAACGTCAACTGCTTTGACTTTCCCCCAACCAGTGTCATGTTAGAGCTGGGTGGATCCAGAAGCACCCTAAAGATCCCGAAATTAGAAATCCCAGTCTTCACCAGGATTCAAACCAAGGATCCTCAGTTCAGAAGCCAAGCACTTTACTGCTCAGCCACCGCACCTCTAATGGATATAAGATATAATTATAATCTTTAGGATATAAAAAAAACTTCAATATCAAAACATTTGATAAATTACATATATCAATTTATTACAACTTTTCTATCTGTACACAAAAGTAATCTAAACCAATGCCAATACAAATATTAATAGTTTCCTGCTTAAACTGAGAACAAGATCTACATATATCTCCAGCAACTAATGGGCCATTAGAATGTTCCTTTTTAAGACTAAATTTCTGATGTAAACTAAGTGTTTCAAATGTAAGACAATAAGGCATATAATGCATGCTATATTTCCAACAATCTAGAAATTAACTATTATAAGAAAGTGGGAAACTTGGTTTTCTAATTTATCGTTTTAACCTGCCAAGAAAGTTTTCAAATGGTAACGTAGAAAAATTAGGCCTACGGTACTGGCAAGTACTACTGCCACTGCACTAAAACAACCATATGGTAAGGCTAAAGGCAAGGTACTGTTGAGTGTAGAATACTGTAGACTGTGACTCACTGACTGTACTAAAAAAAAAGTTGATAAGTCCGTCATATCGGGAAAAGACAAAAATGACTCCATAGAGTCCATTCAACTCTGTGATATTTTACGACTCGAGAGACGATCTTTTCCCTTTGCAACTTCTTGTGTGACAAAAGAGGCCAATCCTTGATACACAGCTGCCGTCACAGGTTGGGCATATCATATGTAATCACCAGTCGCCGTTGCATTTTCACCCTTGAGCCACTTATAAAAAATATTATAATTAAATATATGCTCTCTCTCCATGTGGATCATCCAGTGCCACTGCAAGCAACGAATCAGAAGTCTATACTACTATAAAGATCTGATAAAGAAAATGGCCATTGTATTTTAAATTAGGTTGAAATAGTTGAAAAAGGATGAGAGAAGTGTAGACAGTAGCTGAGTCGCTGAGTAGACTCTTTACTCTAGATCTAATTTTGGATTTAAAAAAAAAAATTAGATCTAGATTGTTTCGTATCTATAAAACTTTTTACTTCAACGTCTCATTAGAGTTCTTTCCCTTGAAATTTCACCATGGTACAAGTAAAATGTTTATAGATGGCGCTGTAGTCAAATGCCGATACTGCGATAGGTTTTAATTTTTTGAAGTTATAACTCTAGACTAGACTAGATTTCCTGATCTAACCTACTATCTATCAATATTATTTTTAACAGTAACTAAATCTAGATTTACACCTCTTAGATCTAGAAATACGTTTTCTACTAAACTCTGCAAGTAAAGACAGCACAATAATTCAAAATGAGCTACAGAGATCTGAGAAGTGAGTTTATAAGAGAGATAAGACATAAATAATAATAAATGTCATAAAAGACAAGTTTATAGTTTATTTATTATAATTATAATAGTCTATATCATTATGATTATCTATCACTATCACAGACAATCAGTCATAATGTGAATGTGACAATGACAATATTGTCAATATAAATATTATTAATTCATTATTGATTATTCATAATATTGTCAATAATCATAATGACAATATTAGATTTACCGGTATATAGTATATAATATAATAATTAATATTGAATATCAATAATTGACAATATGTCAATATTATATGATGAACATATTTTGTTATATTGATCTAATTATTCATTTTATTCAATATTTAAAATAATTGTAATTACATGCTCTAGCTATTACACTCTTAAATACTAGAATCTAGATCTAGCACTAGATTGACGTACAATACTGACTTTTTGACTATACTCCCCTCCATGGTAGAAGTCTAGATCTAGTTATAGATCTACATGGCTATGCAGATAGCTTTGGCCAACAGTTAATGACCAGGGTGTGGTGTAGGCAGCACAATGACCAACCTCCTTTACTTTCCCAAACTAAAGCCTATTAGAGTTGGGTGGACTCAGGGATGCCCTAAAAATCCAGA
This sequence comes from Biomphalaria glabrata, assembly GCF_947242115.1. Classification (NCBI taxonomy): domain Eukaryota; kingdom Metazoa; phylum Mollusca; class Gastropoda; family Planorbidae; genus Biomphalaria; species Biomphalaria glabrata. The sequence goes on from NC_074712.1 coordinate 18,240,085, forward strand.
AATTAAAAGTCCCATTCTTCACCAAGATTTGAACCCAGGACCCCAGGTTCATAAGCCTAATGCTCAACCACTCAGCCACCACGCCCTAGTATTATATATTGGACTAGGATTTAGATTATCTTCAACTCTGAAGGAACATCAGAAACATGCAAAACATTTGATACCGGTATTTTATATTATTGCCATGACAAATGCTATTCTTTTGCATCCAGATTTTACAGAAATGATGAGAGCTTTAGGATTCCATCGTCTTATCTCTATGGAAAATTTTAGAACCCCAAACTTTAAATTAGTTTATGAATGTCTTATTTGGCTGATGAAGAGGTATCATTTTCCTTTTTTTTAATGAAGTAAAATAAATATTGTAATTTTTATCAATGTTAGTTCTAACAGCTACATATTTACTTAAAGTTTATATGATGTTCTAGACCAGAGGTTTTCAAACTTTTTTGGCCAGGGGACCCCTTTATACCTAGCTAAATTTTGCTATGGACCACTAAGTGAAAAAGCTACATTAATGCATATTATATATGTGACAACAATCCAAAGAAATTTAAAAAATAGAGTTGAATAAACGAGTAATAGACCAGCTCTCACACAAAGTTCAAGGAGAAAAAATGCCTATTAGAAGCTGTCCAAACATAACGAACACATAATATTGCATCTTAGAACTGGACACAGTAGAGACAACACATGTTCCAGAAGCTAAAAATAGGGACTAGTAAGATTTGCCTTTATGGAGCTTCACTAGGGAATGCCGACCATGTCTTCAAAGCTGCATATTCTTGAGAGGCCTGAGCAAGACACTGGCCCCAAACTCCGCACCCCCACACAATAGAACAAAAAATATATGGAGAGCTGCCAGATCTGAAAAACCACTGAGCAGTTCATCACAAATATAGGACTACTTGTTTGAGCTTTCCAACATATAAATGAGAATGAAGAGGAAGAAGAAGCTGTGATTGGGATTTAAGTTTATTCTTGTGCAAAAGGATTCAATACCCAGTAGGTAGTATCCAAGTGAAGAATATTTTCAAATCTTTAGTTTGAGTATGTAATAGACATATTAAATGATAGAATTTAAGTCATTGGTTAACATGCATGACTAGATACATGACGTAATCATCTTTTTTTTGAAGTATGTCTGTATTATATAAGATAAGATAAACAGAAGTAAGGGGCAAGTAAATTATCATTCAAATTATTCAATTGGATAAACTAGCTTTTAGCAGAGAAGTTATTTTAATTGCATTCAATTTTCATCTTTCTGTGAAGCCCCATCAGAACACAGTTTGAGAACCATTGTTCTAAACAGCTCTAAAGTAATTAATTAAATTATTAGTGTGTATGGCTAGATTAACACATAAAATACACGGGGCCCAATAATTTTTTTTTCAGTAGATTAGATAGAGATTTCACTTATAAAAGGATTTTAAGATATTTAATTTATTTTTGATGTGAAGTATTTTTTTTATATGCTATTTATAAATATCATTTTTTCTTGAAAAAATCTAGATATGATCCTAATGCTGATCTTGCAATCGACATTGATACAGAACAAGATCGTGTGATATTTATTAAAACTGTTGCAGAGTTCTTAGTAAGTATTTTGACATGGTTGACATAAAGATTTTGTGCTGGATGGGTAAATGTATATTGTGCGATACAATAAACATTGATAGAGGAGACCTACTGGACAATTGTTATAATATATAATCTTTAAGCCTTTGTTTGTATCTGATGGCCCCAAGGCCTTAATGTTTTTTGTTTTCATTTTGGTCCAGCATGGTTTTAATTTAATGTATTTCTCTTGACATGGTTAACTCTTAACATACTATACTTTCTTTAAAGATAATTAATATTATTTTAAAATGTGTATTAAAATAGAGGTTAACAAAATAGATAGTTCTGGTAGTTTGTGGTAGCAGCAAGACAGTGTGGTTAAATTTGAGAGTTCTGAGTTACAAATCCAAAATTTGAGTCAAAGTATAGATCAGGGATTTATTTGTTCATGTTACTCACATTCATTTTGATTTTCAGGATGTTCATGGCTCCATTAAACTCGTTATAAGTCTGATGTTCCTGACATCTGTTAGACTTGAATCTTGATCCTGACATTTGTTAGGTTTGAGTCTAGTTCCTGACATCTGCTACTGTTAGGTTTGAGTCTACTTCCTGACATCTGCCACTGTTAGGTTTGAGTCTAGTTCCTGACATCTGCTACTGTTAGGTTTGGATCTAGTTCCTGACATCTAATACTGTTAGGTTTGAGTCTAGTTCCTGACATCAGCTACATTTAGATTTGAATCTAGTTCATGACATCTGCTACTGTTAGGTTTGAGTCTAGTTCCTGACATCTGCTAGACTTGAGATTTTTTTCCTTACAGCTGTTGGTCACACATAGTACAGATGATTGTTAGTACACAATCTCACTTGAGTTCACAAATATAAACAAACATTTTGGGTTAAAATCGATATAAGTATACATATTCACAGCATTCAGATTTGAAGGTAATTTTATCCTAGCCTAAACCTCTCTTGAGGATGATGGGGGATTGGGGGATGGAAGGGTATATTCAAACAACAGTCCAGTTTGCATACCAAACTATTATTATTTCTTTCTTGAACAAAAAATTCTGCTTCTGTGGTAAACTTCTTGGATGATCATCAACATGGTCCTGAGTTTAAACCCTACCCTCTATTATCCACTATCCTCCTCTGAGAGGTTTGGGCTAGTAGGAAAAAATCATTTCTAATGGACACTTGAAAGTCTTCTTTTTCTTCTTAAACTGTCAGGTAGACTTGAGCCTTCGGCTCTTGGAACTCTAGGTCAGCAAAAGTGAACAAGAACTCCCTCTCACCGGCCTGTATGAAAACAGTGTACACTGTTTTGTCTGGCGGGTGGGTCAGACTCACGGCAAGAGGCTGCGTATAGATCTACTAAGACCCCCGCCATTTTTTTTTTCTATACCAGGCTAACCGTGCAGGACACGCCATTTATTATGTAACGGCCCCTTGAGGAACAGCGTCTGGATTGTGACAAGGTTGTGGGAGCTTTTTTACAACTCCGCCTAGTGCTATGAGGATGCTCTCGCACCCCCTTAGGCACCCCCATGGGAGTCTTGTTTTGCTACCCTTTAGCCTAATCATTTCCTCTTACGATCATTTCCACCACTATGAGGCAGGGTAGCATGCCCAGGACACTTGAAATTCAAGTTGTTATAATCTTCTTGCAAACGTTTACCTATTATTTGTATAATTCATAAACACTTTGTATTCTGTAGACTTAAAAACTTAATATTAATCACTGTCTTCTCTTCAGGCAACAAAGGCTCATATAAAGTTAAACACCAAAAAGCTTTATGGAGCTGATGGCTATGCTGTGAAAGAAATGCTTAAAGTCACAAATGTCCTGTACAATGCCACCAAAAGTAATGTAGCTGGTAAACTGGAATCAGGGGCTGGAGATGTTTCCAGTGTTGCTTTTGATGTTTCCTCAAGGGTAGTAGAGAAATTTGTGTCATTTCTTTTTATGTGTCTATGATCATAACACATTTTTTTTTATTCCTATTTAATGTTCAAATAATCTAGTCACTAAACATTCATATTTTATTTGTCAATGAAAAATAAAGAGAGAAAAAATGGCCAGTATGAGGATCAAACTCACACTATTAGTGCAATGCTCTAACAACTGAGCTAACCAACCATATTTCTATGTGCTAACTTTTAGTTTTACATCCAACTTCAAATTCCACCTTTTCACCACCATGAAGAAAGAAGGAATTGAAAAAAAAGGTGTATAGCATTAGTGTATTATTTTGTCTATGATTGTTAAACATTAACATAATTAGCTTTTGTGTCGTTTGTTTCTGTCAGATTCAAATATAATGCCTCAATTTATTTTTTAATAGATAAATGAACTTAAAGAGGCAAGAAGATTGGCTTCAGAAATCACAGTAAAAGGAGCACAGTTGTATGATCTTTTAGGAAAAGAAGTTGATCTCAGGGTAACATTTCTTTGTAGTTTTTATTTAGAACAACTGTTTTTTGCCTTTAAATTATGTATATAAATCATTTCTTTTTTTTCTTTACTTACTATTAGTCTAGTTAAGATTGTATATTGTTTCAATGATTAAGGTTTTCTGTTTGATATTATAAAGGAACAGCGAGCTATGGTGTATATTGTTTAAGATATAAAGGTTTTCTGTTTGATATTATATAGGAACAGCGAGCTATGGTGTATATTGTTTAAATGATTAAGGTTTTCTGTTTGATATTATATAGGAACAGCGAGCTATGGTTGTAGCAAAAGCACTAGAGATAAATGAAGTGGAACATGGTCTTCAAGCATCCATTGAAGCTGTCAGGGTATGGTATCTCTTTCACTTAATTTTTGATCTGGTCTCTTTTAGTTTTTTTTTGTTTTTTGTTTTTTTGTGCTAAATGGAAAATATTTTTATCTTGTCTCCCATCTGTTGAATATTTAGAATGAAATTCAAAAAACAAAAACCATGCTTGACAATGTTGCATCTGATGAAGCCAATCTAGAAATAAAGATTGAAAAGAAAAAGAGTGAGCTTGAAAGAAATAACAAACGTCTTCAAACATTACAGAGTGTTAGGTAAGTTGATAAGTCTATTGGCTAAAATTGTAGTTAAACAACCAGCAGATAGATACCATGTTTAGTACATTTGTTATCTTTCAGCATCCTTCATTTCAAAATTTAATTATGATTTTTACAAAGCTTATATCAATTCACACTGTCTGTCTGATAGCAGTGGGAGGCCCTAAAGGCTAATTATCTGTCTATAGACTATATTTAAGCTAAGTAATAACACTACTATTAAAGTATGGAATGGGTTGCCTGAGCCGGCCAGGAAAATCAATGACTTGGCAGAATTTAAGTCATCAGTTAACATGCATCACTAGATGCATGACGGGTAGGATGTAATCATCTTCTTTTTTCAAGTAACGTCTGTATTTTATAAGATAAGATACCACCACTTCAGTCAAGTACAAATTCATTCCCTTGTTTGACATACCAAACTAAATAATTAATTACCAATTGTAAATTAACTAATTTTTGTTGTTTTTTTTAAACTAATTCTTATGTTGTCAGGTAAAAGAAATAATTGTGCAAAATTTCAGCTTGATTCGTGATTTGGAATGGGAAAAATAACATGTGCAAACTTTTTACCAGGCAGACAGAGTGAGTTGATATAAGCTTTGTAAAAAGTGATATATTTTTTATTCAAACTGATGCTCACAAAAACAAGAATTAGACATGACACAAACTACTTAACATCCTTTTCTTTTTGACCATTGATTTCCATGCTCTCTCTGCTGGCTCTTTCTGACTGGCACCTCAGTCTGTTCCTATGTTGTGTTGATTTTTGCTGTAAAAACTATATAAAGTGCAATAAAGTTTGATTGGGATAAGATGCTAGTAAAATATAACTGTAATTTCCTTTCTTTCCTCAAGGCCTGCTTATATGGATGAATATGAACGCCTGGAAGAAGACTTAGAGAAACTCTATGATGCTTACATGATCAAGTTTAGAAATTTAGCATTTTTGGAGACACAGCTTGAAGAACAGAACAAAGTTGAACAAGACAAATTAGAGGTAGAATTTTTTTATAGGCTAATTCAAACATTTATTTTGAATTCTAATAAATTGTTACAAAACATAGATTCTAAATGTCGATTTGAAATATGAGCATGAATTATTTGCTTTTATTTTTAGGAAACTGAACAGCAACTTAAAGTTATGGCTGATAAGATCAAAACAGAAGAAAGAAAACATCAACAGATTTCACCAGACGATGAAGATGACACAAATATTTTTGGTACATAAAAATTGTTTTCACATTTTGTATATTATATTTGTGTGTTTGAAAATTTGTACTCTAAAAATGTTTACCAAAATAATTTGATCAGATGATGATAAAGACTCTGAAGAAGAATTGCCCAAAAGAGCCAGAGTTGCTGATCGCTTCAGAACTGAAGGTATAACATTTTTAATGAATATTCTACACAAAAAGCTCTATGTAAATGTTCACATTATTATGTTTTGAAGAATAAATAAATTTTACAAATCTATATTTAGTCCCATTCACCCTCCACCATCACACATTCTTAAACAGATATTCAAGTTTTATAATACATCAATGTCATTCCGGCAGTTATGATTTTTTATCCTCCTAATATAATTCTTTACATTGCATTTAATTTTTTTTTACCTTTAATTTCCAGCAAGTAATACTGCTCCTGCTAGGAACTTAGGTACCCTTGTTTGTGATGCATTTGACACGTCAGATGATGACGGCAACTTTTAGTAATTCATAAATGTACTTAAAATCATAAGCATTTAATAATCTAGCCTTTACACGTAATAATATTTTTTGAATGCGCATTTAAAAAGTAAAGGTGACTGAAGATATCATATAACAACAAAAAAGTAAAGTTAAACACAAATGCGACTAATTGAAGTTTATCACAACAGAATTATTTTTTATAGAAATGTATTAAGATGTATTTGCAAAGCTCTTAAGTAATCAATCAATTAATGTTTCTGGCACTACCCACCTAACTAACTTTAGTGATTTCTCTCATTTCTCTTTAATGAATGTTTTAATTCACATCCTCCTAAATTTATTTCAAGTTATTTTTTAACATACTTCCTATTGAGAATACATTTTTATTGTCATTTAGATTTTCATTTCAGTTGTTTGAATTCATTACAGAAAAAATAATTTCAAGTTATTTTGGTCATTTTAGTAATGTTCTTTCTTAGATAAAAGAAAATTCTTTAGTACTACTTTAATAGTTAATCCTATACATATGTAATTCACTTCAGTTATTGCTAACGAGTCTGCATTATTGAAAAATTAGTTGTTATGTAATTTTTTTTTCTAACTGAAACCCCAAGAAATTTAAACAAAGCTGTTTTACAATGTTTGAAACATTTAAATCAATCCTAATGGTATTTATATTGTGTCTCTAGGAAAGACATTTTTACAATCTATAACTACAATACACACAAAGTATTTTCATCATTTCATTAAAATATAGATAACTATTATTTTATTATTAATATACATCTAATCAACGTACAAAAATTCTATTTCTGTTTTTTTTTTTTTCTTTCTTACTTTCAGCGCCTGGGCCACAGAAAGGTGGGAAAATTGCTGGCGGTATGAATCCAGAAATTAGTGAGGTATTAAAAAATTTATGATGGCTCTTGAAGGGAAGCTGATATATCATGTTTGTTTTGCATGAATTATGTATCGCTGTCATGAGTTGTCTGAATATCAGATAAGCACATCTTCTCTTTCTGTATGGACATGAAGAGCTCTTCTAAAACAAATTTTAATAAACTTCTGTTTATGTGACATAGTAGGCCTACATCACTGAGAGTTCACCAAATCCTATCCCAATAGAAGTGAATGTTTTAATGATGTCCAAGTGAGCAGTCTACCACAGAGAAATGAAAATGTAAAACTAAATTTAACAGAAAGGTCTTATATATTACTTCCTTTCCGACGGAATAAAAAAAATCTCATAAAAGATTTGATGAAGCCTTAAAGAAAGAAAAAATTTAAGAAAAGAAATAGATTTCTCAAAGTAAAAGGTGCTGCAGAATGCTCAGCACCTGAAATGATGACACTAAGCTCAAAGCCTTGTACAACAGATCACAGTGACAAGTGTTTGGGGTTCAGCCAGGTTACCTGGCATCAAAATTACAGTGAGTTAGACACTGTCTAGGTCACACTTGTCATGATTAATGTGGTACTTGCTCAAAGGATTAAAAACTTGATGTCATATTGTACTGGGCTTTGTCCAAGAGGTGGGGTTGTCTACGAAGATCTGATTTATGAATTGTGAACATATAATATTTACATAAGATTTTTACCAAATTATTAAATTTTTACTACCTTTACTATTTTAACTGTGAATAGACCTTGTTTTTAATGATTTAACTGTATAGAATTTAGCCCTTGTTATATAAAGGAAGAGTGATCCTTAAAGGATTACGGGCACGACATGGCCTAAATTTTGCCGATGTGCCTTAACTCAAAACTCAAACTCATATTGCATCCCCCTTGATCCATTCCTTCTTGTGGCTTGCCTTAGTTATGTTTTCTGCTGCCACTTTCAAGTTTAAGTGACAACTTTCCAATAGTTTCTATTTTAAATAACATATATAGCCTCATTCTACGGTACACCCTTTTCTAGAGGTAGACTGCTCATTAGGACATTTTACAAATATTTGATTGAAGAAAATTATATTTATAAAAAATTGTATTCAATTGATTGTACTTAGTTAATTAAAGTTATCATTAGTTTTTAACAGCTACAAAAAAAAAAGCTATCTAGTATTTTTTTTTATGTGAATGAGTTTTAATGTTTTATTTTTCTTTTTAAGGAAAGTGGCTCTGAAGGTTCTGGTGATTCTGACATTGATTTAGATGACGATGATGATGATGATGAGGTGGATGATGATGACGATGATGATGATGATGAAGACTTTAAAGCAATTAGTGGTATGCCCTCTCAGAAAGCCAGAAATCAGCCACCACCTGATGAAATGGATGATAGTGACTTCTGAGAAAAATTGTTTTCATAAATTATTGAAATATTAAGTTGTATATATTTATTATTAATTCTAATGTTCTGTAATTAAATTTACAATGCAATATAGACTGAGCATGTTTTCTATTTATTTAATAAATGTTGATACACCTGCTATATAAGGTAATTGATTGCTGTAAATAGTTGTTGACAAATGATGTTTGAAGCAAGGAAACTGGACATTGTGTTCTCTTCATTAAGTACAGAGGTTCTGAAACGTAAGGATTTATATGTCAGTGAGGTAAATACCTGCTTCTAGGGTTAAACTATGAGGGATGTCTGGAAATGCAGAATCGAAACATTTCAACCTTCACATAAGTCAAAATGCCCATTAAGGCTACTAAGTCTTTGCTGCTAGGCAATTGTTACCTCCCCCCCCCCCCATACCATAGTAAAGAATACAAATCTTAAGTTGTGAGTTTGTTTCACTTGAACCAAATGGAACTATGCATATTTTATAATATTGTTTGTATTTTGTCTTTACATGTTTTGGTTGTTCTTTAGAATTGAAGATTGTTGCCCAGCCCCCTCCCACAGGATGGCTAGTAGAGTTCAAGCCAGGGACCATGGAGACGACAGTCCATAGTGCATACCACCAAGACCAATCGTTATACTAGGCCTGAACACTGATCTGCGACATCACAGCCTGTGGGCAGTAGAGACCAATAGCTCGTTGCCATGTCAGACGTGGCAACAAGCGATTGGTCTCCATAGCCCATAGGTTGTGACGTTGCAGGTCAGTGTACAGGCCTTCTATAACGTTTGGTCTCGACCCAGGCTTCCATATCTCTTGTTGAAATAGATTTAAAACACTTATAAATAGTACAATCATACATATATTTCACTCGGTCAGTCAAAACACAAGCACCAAGATTGGTTTGACAAAAACAATCTGCAAATCCAACAGCTTTTAACACACAAGCAACACTGCTTTAATGCCTTTCAAAGCTCAGAACGCTACACTTACATCAAAGGAGAGGTCAAGCTGAATCTGAGACTAATGAAGGAGTCATGGTTTAACAAAAAGGCAGTAGAAATCCAGTCCTACGCTGACAATAAAAATGCAAAAATGTTTTTTTTATTGAATCAAAACTTTTATGGTCCTCAGCAAAATGGCTCATCCCCCATATTCAGTGCTGGTGGAAACAAATTTCTCACAGACAAGGAGGAAATACTTGTTCGCTAGGCTGAACACTTCAGTACAGTCCTTGCCCATCTAGCATTAGCGCCGAAGCCATTGCAAGCCTGAAACTCCTAATAAACCATTCACTCGTTGACCCTCCCCGGCTCAATGAAGTAATGACTGCAATATCCAACCTCTCAACTGGCAAGGCACGGGGACTAGACTCCATCCCTGCTGAAATATACTAACTTGGCAGTTCAGAGCTGACAGCTAAACTAACTGAAATCTACCAGATAATGTGGGAACAAAAGAAACTACCATAACAGTTCAAAGACGCCTCCATCATTCATATCTACAAGAGAAAGAGAAATAGGCAGTTATGCGATAACCATCGTGGCATATCCCTCCTATACATTGCTGGCAAGATTCTGGCAAGGGTGCTATTAAACAGACTACAACACCACCTAGAAACTGGCCTACTACCGGAGAGTCAGTGCGGCTTCAGCCAGGGTAGAGGCAAGGTTGACATGATATTTGCAGTCCGCCAACTCCAAGAGAAATGTAGAGAGCAAAATTCAAATCTCTATACTACACTCATAGATTTGACTAAAGCTTTAGATAACGTCAGTCGTGGAGGCCTTTGCCAAATCATGTCCAAATTTGGCTGCCCGGATCAATTCATAACAATGGTGCGCCAACTCCATGATACCATGCAAGCAAGAGTCCAAGACAACAGAGACTACTCCAAGCCTTTTCCTGTTTCAAATGGCGTGAAGCAGGGCTGTGTGCTGGCTCCAACGCTTTTCAGCATAATGTTCACCGCTATGCTGAAAGATGCCTTTCGCACAGAAAGCATTGGAGTTGGTATACGATTTCGCACTGATGCAAGTCTATTCAACGCTCAAAGACTCAAGGCAAGGACTAAAGTAAAATACGACTGCATCAGAAACCGGCTATTTGCAGATGACTGTGCCCTAAATGCCTCAAATGAAGATGACGTTCAAAAGAGCCTGTCCCTCTTCGCCAACGTCTGCAAAACTTTTGGCCTCACCATTAATGTAAAAAAGACAGAAGTGCTGCACCAACCTTCTCCAAATAAATCTGTCACAGATTCAGACATTCTTATAGATGGCCAGAAATTAGCAAACGTCAAAATGTTTGTCTATCTGGAAGCACCATATCAACAAACGCCAATCTAGGTGATGAGGTAGACTTACGTGTTGCACGTGCCAGACTTCAAGGACAAGTGTGGCAATGGAGAGGACTCAGCATATCCACAAAACTGAAAGTCTACAGGAGTATCCATAAGGTGCGTTGGTCTGGCCATATACCAGTCACAGAAATCTTAAAGCTCTCCAACATGTACAGTATCAATGCGACAGTAAATAGGTCCCAACTTCGATGGGCGGGACATGTAGTCCGTATGCCAGATAATCGCCTTCTTAAACGACTTCTTTACGGGGAGTTATGTGCAGGAAAGCGCTTCCAGGGAAGTCACTACAAGCGCTACAAAGACACTCTCAAGAGCTCCTACAAGGAGTGCGATATCGACATTCACGGCTGGGAAGTGCTAGCTCTCGATCGCTCCTAATGGCGTGAAGCTGTGAGTCTCGGAGTCACGAGATTTCAAGCTTGAAGAGTGGCTAGGGTGAATGAGCGCCGAACCAACAAAAAGCTGAAAGGAGCAGGCCTATCTGCAACTGACCATACCTACCCATGCCACGTATGTGGCCGATTTTTTAAAGCGAGGATTGGACTTGACAGTCATCGTCGAGTCCATAGGATATGAGAAATGTGCTCATCTTCGATTACGGAGGAGGAACTATATACATCACTTGAACACCCAGCTGTTATAGGTAAGAATCAAGTGAACTGAAGACAACCAATTATTTTCAACATTCTCTAATTTTGTTTATTGTAACTGATTCCTTGCAAAACCTGTTTATTAACATTATTGAGGGACAGAATCTCAGTGTTCTTGAAGTATCTTCTTCCACTGACAAATTGCTTCAGAAAGCACGAAGCAAGAAAACTTGAAAAGATTTCTCGACAAAGGAGTTGGACCTACGTATGCGACTTTCTGTTTGGTAGACGCGTGTTATTTCATTAAAACAAAGTGATGTAGCAGAGACTAGCGTAAACTTTTACGAAAATGTTGCCGAGTATCCCAGTGAGAGAGAAGCGGCTGATTCGACTAGTAATTAATGCTTTTAGATGATCTATCTTAGAAAACGTTTCAGAAAGCCTGCAGTTATTTAAATAAGTGTGTGTGTGTAGGCCTACATTGTGTGCAGATTGTGTGTGCATTGCGATGTAGGCCTACTAACGTCAAAAATGTTAAAAGCTCTAACAAATCTAAGTGTGTTCTATTTAAACCCAATAATAAGCACGTGGAACGCTTTCGCTCCACAAATATTTGGAGTTTCACTTCCTCTCTTTTATTTTATTACATCTATATGCTATATTAGTATTGTTGTGTTTTGTTTGTGTCCTATGTATTGTAGACCTATTGATATTGTTGTTACATCTTAAAAAGAATCCAAAGCATTTTTACATGCTATAGTATTGATAAGCCACATAACATTAAATGGTTCAGTAGTTGTTGTTGTTTTTTGACAACATTATTTATTATCTGTTTTTGTTTATGAATTGTGTTTGTTTTTTAAATCGTTGTTATGATATAGGCCTAGACTACATCTAAATTTAGTAGGTTGTTTTTAGTTTTATTTGATTCAAGGTCAACTGAAAGTAGAAGCTTATTGCTAGCCAATGTCATTGGATATATCTTATAAATTGCAGACGTTTCTTTAAAAAAATATATATAATTAGATATAATTTACGTCTTACGCTATTCCATTATTTTGTTTTGTTTCTCAGAACTATGCTGTGTTTGAAAAGAAAGTTACACATTCTAACAAATTGTGTACCAGATATTCTTTGTTATATCTTTATTAAATCTAGAATAATAATGCTTCACTCCATCTATTTATTTTTCTTTTGCTTCACTCTTGTTTCAATTAATTAGACCTGGGCCTACAGTTACATCTAACTTAAGATAAATGTACTCGGTCGTGTGACGCTTGTTTGCATTTGGTTTCGGCCTAGAATAGCCTAAGCAGGCCTACAGCGGACTATGCGTCTAAACGTTAAGACTATTTTGTTTTACCAGTACATTATGATCACGTGGATTTGTTTTGGATCAGCAGATTTCAGTGTCATGCTTTACAAAGTAGGACCAAAGAACTACTCTTGCGTGTAGCCTATGTACACGTGTGCATTTAGCATACTAAACAAAATCAGATCTAGTTATTTCTTTTAAAAACTCATTAACCATAGACAATATAACTAATACCCACGTTTCCCTGAAAATACCTTGATACACACACACATACACACACACTGCTTCGTCGCACACGTCGTATCTCACTTTCTCTCTCTCTCTCTGTTTACTATTTCGACTTTTCCCTCTTTCTCTCCCTCTCTTCCTACCACCTCTCTCTCTATCTCTCTCTCTCGTTGTGCTGTATAAAACAAAATGTTTGTGTGCCTATGAAAACGCTTAACTTAGTCTATAATGATGCAACAAGCTATATAAGTTCATTGACACGAATGCAAACAATTATCATAAAGCGTAATGACACCACTGGTAAGAAATGTTCAACACTGATTGAGCGAAGTCCACAAATAGCCAACGGGCAAAGACAACCACACAGACCGATCTGGGGGAGGGACTCTAGATAGGTTCTGTGCTGTGGTCTGTACGTCCCACTCTAGAGTAGCCTGTTACTTCCCTTTATTCCCCCCCCCCTTCCCCCATTGTTGGTATTCATTGTATTCTAAATCTAGCAGCACATTATGCACATTAATTAACTTTCCCGTGTCATAGGTTAATCTGCAATCATGAATGGGCATTTAAACCATCATTTAAATTATTCCATCTATTATGTGTCGATTGATGTGTCTTTATCTTGTAATCAACGTAATTTAAATGCTTAAATCTTCAGTACACCTAAAATTGCATTTGATAAGAATAGGACAAAAGGCCAGGATTGGTTTGAATGGTTCTAGCTGGAGCCTTACTTATTGTAACATATCCAGATTTATCTCATTCATCTTGCTTTAATTGTTTTTTCTTATGTTCATAGCAATAACAATTTAGTAGGCTTCAGTTCTACGCTAGATAAGAATACACAATTTTATTTTGATAGTTGTTGTTTTTTTAAGAATGCAATATTGATGTATAAATATTGTCAACATATTATTGTAAAAAAGTTCCCCTTTCAGACCTTGTGATCTATAAGGTAAAGGTCATTTGTTTCTATGGCCCACGGTTAACGACGGTGTCATGTGGCCAGCACAACGACCAACCGCCTTTATTTTTAAGGTACTTTTACCCTACTAATGACGTCAGATGCCCATTAGAGCTGGGCGCCCAAAGATGCTGAAATTAAAAATCCCAGTCTTCATTAATATTCAAAACCGGGTCCTCCGGTTCAGGAGCTTCGCTTTACCGCTCAGTGACAGCAACTCCAACATTATTGTAGGTCGATTTAACTGTCCTTTGAATTCTAAGATTAGATCTATAGGCCCAATGTCGGCTATGTTATCTATATAATCCTCTTCATGGCTCAAGAGTTAGGACATGCAAGAAGAAGTAAAAGAAAGATCACTCTTTTATTTCTGCAAGTCGGACGAACTAGAGTTACCCTACGAAAAAAAAAGAGGGGGGGGGGAACAAGTAGTAGGTATTCACTCGTCACAAAATAGCAGGGCCGGACCGTTGTGTCCAAGAAAGATCTTTTTTTTTAATTTCTACCTCACGTAAATTTAGAAGCGAAAAAAGTAGGAGGGGGGAGAACAAGTAATCTACTCTGTATTCACCCGTCACTATAAAATAGCAGGGCCGGACTTAACCATTGTAGGGCCCTAGGAGAAACGGAATTCGCGGGGCCCAGTTTGGGTAGGGATACGGATTATAAGTGAAAATTAAGAGTTTATATTAGAAAAAATACATTCGTTTTTGCATTTTATTCATTCTTTACTACGTACAGAATTACTTTACGAGCCTTGCGTGTAGCGAAGTCATACAGTAGGCCTATACATAAAATTTCTATTTCCTACATAGATCACGCTCAATAGCAAGAATTTCAATCTATCTACGAGAATTGTTGACCTCAAGTAATTCTTCATTAGTTTGAGGCGCGAGAAGCTTCTTTCACCAGATTCCAAAATTACGGGATAATGCCGTTTTTTTTTATCGGGCGTAGGATTGTCGTTTTCCATATCGAATGACACCCCAAAATGACATTTTTTTTCTATATATTTCAGGAGATTTGTATGAGCTTTCTAAAGATTTTAATAATTTCCGGAGATTTCCAGGACTTTTTCGTATATTTTGCAATTTCAGGAGATTTCCAGGAGTTCCTGGTAAATCGACAGGAGGCCACGGGAAATCTGTTATAAGTTATAAAATGGTTTAATTTAACAATTTATACACCTAGAATTAGCGCGGGTCTTTTGAACGTGCGGGCCCACTGCGGTCGCATAGGTTGCAGTGGCCTAAGGCCGGCCCTGCAAAATATTACAGAGCATCCTATAGAGTAAACAAAGTCAGCTTCACTCAAATAAAAGATAACTCTAAATAGGTAATTGTTTTATTTTTATTTTGCTAAAAACACAAAAAGCAGCTAGACGTTGCGACTAAGTACTATTTTTAAAAAAATAGGGCAGCGTCTCTAAAAATGTGGGGCGCGCAACATAAATGCACGACGTTCTGGAATTCTGTTAAGGCAAAGGGTCAAACTGGGGCGCAAAAGCGTTTTTTTTTTTTTTATAAAGGACGAACCAAAAATGTTTGTATTTGAATTATAGTTATACGTTCATATTTAAGAATTAGGTAAAGTAAAAATACATTTTAATAAAAAGAGTAATTTAAGTGACGTCGTTTCAACTTCTAGTTTGTAAAAACAGGATGTGGAACGCTCAACGCTGTACCTCAATAAAAGAATGACTACTTGTGGAAGACGAGGTGACGTTGGCTAACAAATGAAGTAATCTACACATCTGTTTAAATGACACACTACTAGAAATTCTCATCACTCTGGAAAAACCTAGATCAATCCAACTGTGACTGATGATGAACTACCGTCACTTGCTTATACGATTCAGAAGAGTAGGCTGAATGTTACAACTTCTGGTCCCGTTGAAATAAGTGGAATGTTAGATTTTTATATCTAAAAATGCTACAAAACGCTTAGCTAACCCCGTTTGCGGAGCTTTCAGCGCTTCTCCAGCTTTCGGAGTGGGCAGGGTTCTGGATCCGCTAACGACTATAATAGTGAGCTAGTGGGTCATACAATATCTTAAAGTTTCTCACACATATTTAACCACTCGCTTTTTACATGCTTCATTCCAGAAATCTTGAAACCTTAAGAACTCAAACCAATACTGGCGGGGAAAAAAAAGTTGAGATGATTTTTGTATAGATTTGTCCCTTGAAAAAAAAAAAGCCCCCCCCCCCCCCTTTTGCGCCCTCCACACACCCCTTTTTTCTTTTTCATCCAGACCAGATAGTGTTGTGTGTGAAAAGCTTTTATATAAGCCTACGTGACAGTACGTGTTATTTGTTTTTTATAAGGAACGTCCTCAATTCTCGTGAACATACATAGCTGGATCAGCACAGAAAGAGGAACGATAGACTTAGCAGACTTAGTTTGTTTCGGTTTTGTAGTTGACAACACCTTCACTAATTTAATACAGAAATAATGATTGGTTACTCTAGTAAAATTTTCTGCCGATATTTTTGATTGGACAAAAACTTATATAATACTTTATACTCTCCAGCTTACGGGTCTCATTTTGTGCACGCTTCTGTTTACCTCTGACGGGCAACAAAAGAGTGTCTGTTAAAAAAAAAGTAAACATATGACTATAGTGTATTTAATCCTGTTACTGTAGATTTATTCATGGTGCATTATTTAAAAAAAAAAATAATGTTTATATCTAGACTTCTAATTATTTGAAAAACTTGTGTTAAATAAATCTTGATAATGATCTAGTATTCTATTCTAATTCTAGATCTGAACTTGGAAGTCTACGTCAAAAGCAAATACGCGCGCTAATCTGAGTAATTGCGGCTAATCCCATCCGCGCGGCGCAACCTTTACCTTTCCTTTTAAGTCTCAATGTTGATGATTGATTAGTCTATAGATCTATTTTTTATTGATAGATATCTATTTATTAACAGTACTGAGTACATTCTTATGCATTAACACACTAATCAAACTGATTTTACTGATTCTACTTGTGTGACTTGTTACAAGTGTTCTAGTCACTAGTCAGACTAGTCTAGATTCTAGACTCATGTCAGTCTAAGTCTAAGTATAGCACTATAGTAACTCAAGTCTAGTCCTTTGTTAGTTCAGTTTTTGTTTTTTTTTAAGTTGTCACCACATAAAAAAAGTCTAAAGTTAAAGAGTAACTCAATAAGACATTTTGTTAAACTATAGAGCTAGATTATTCTAATCTAGATCTATGTAGATCTAGACTCTAGTGTCTAGTATTCTTACTATAATGAATAAATAGATATAGAATCTAGATAAACAAGAAAAAACAACTCACCATCTGTCTGGTAAAAATATTGTGTAGTACATGATATTTGTCTCACACCCAATCTTGGATTAACTTAAGCTGAAATTCTGCAAAATTATTAAATTATTTCTTTTACCTGACAGCACAATAAAAGAAATTCATCAATTAGTTAATTAACCATTGGTAATAAATTTTGTTTGGTATCTTGAACAATGGAGAGAAATTGTAATTGACGGAAGTGGTGGTATTAGCTGAAGTAGTCACCTACTTTATAGATCTATGTCATGTTGTTATCATGAAAAATAAGATATTATTTATAGAAACAATGGATAACTATACAATCTTCCTTGTTCATTCATAAGCTCTCCACTAGCAGAGTGGTTACCATCATGGACATGTTGGCTTGAGAAGGTTTGAGCCATGAGTTCAAATTCAGGTCGATCCCCCTTATTAAAAAATTTGTAGAAATATAGATATGCTTTTATTAATGTTAGTCTAGATCTATTTCTATTATAAATTTAATGATATGACATATATGCTTAATGTTGCAACTCTAGGGTAGGCACTCAACGTAAAGGCAGACAACTTAACACAGTTTAACAGGAAATAAATACAGGTGTTTATTCACTAGGACAAACACATAACAGAGTCTTGCTACTAATTTACCAGTCCTTTAGACAGCAACCCGAATGTGGTCCAACGACAGCCTTCCCCGCTTCGTTCCAGGTCCCTTCTACAACCTTCAGGCAGCACCAAAAGCTGGCTTCTTAGTTTCCAAACATTCAGACTCTTCACTATCCCTGATGCACTGTTATTCTCTCTATCCTAGTGTCTTCCAGTTTACGTTCGCTAGTGCGCACCTCAAGCACTGGTGCAAGGCAGGGTTACAACATTAATAAGTTTTTTTATATATTTTTTTAATTTTCTTTTTATATCAATTAGTTTGGATCAGTTATGTAAGTACATTTGTAATGCATCAATAGTAACAATAATAAATCTGTGTGATTATAATTGTACCAATTGTTTTTGTTTCTCATAGTGCAATTTCATGCTTTTAGCTTTCTCATTATGCCATGATAATCCTATCACTTGTCTGCACCAGTTGGGAAAGGGGTGGGCGATAAAGAATGTGGTATCTGATATAATTTATATAATTTGAATTTGTTTTTTTTTTTATGTTGAATAATATTAATTCAAACTCTAAGCCTCCTCAAGCCAATACACTAACTACTGTGACAGGAAAGTGCTTATGAAAATAGAATGTTTTATAGTTATCTATTATTAGGTCAAAACTTTTTTCTCTTCAAAGTATAAAGGGGACGAATTCAACTTATACCACCACATCAGTAAAGTAAAATTTCATACCAAACAAAATAATTAATTACCAATAGTTAACTAATAGATTAATTTTTTTCTATTGATTCTTGATTTAAATTTTCAGGTAAAAGAAACAAATAATTATATTATGCAAAATTTCAGTTTGATTTGAGATAAGGTGTGGAAGAAAAATGTGTACAAACTTTTTACCAGACAGAGTGAGTTGATATAAGCTTTGTAACTAGATCTAAATCTTGTAGATCTAGATGTATTGGATCTATACATTTCTATATCTATTTAGAATATATAGATCAACTACTAGATTAGATTGTCTTGATCAAATTGATCTTAAGATTAGAGAATCTCTTTAAGTTACTTTAACTGCTGAGATACATTTTTAGGACAATTCGAAAAGTCAGTGTCAATCACAATTTGTCTAGTTGTGTGACGTTTTGCACAGGCCGCCAAGTCCAGACTTCACATGCTAGGTTTGACATAACCTAAGTGTACATAGTGTCACAGACATGTCAGATACCCTCTACCTGGTTTAGCGGCCTCAGAAATGGATAATTACTGTATTGTAGACTTAATGATCTTATTTTAAAGTACTTCTGTTGTAAGAAAAGAGAAAATTTATAATTAAAATTAAAATGTTTTAAATATCAATATCAACAGTTAAAAAAAAACTAAACAGGCTGAGATTAAATCATCATGTCTGACAACTGGAATCTCCAAGATGATATTTCTGTTGATGACCCAGAAATTTATGAGCTCATAAAAAAAGAAAAAGATAGGCAGAGGCGAGGCTTGGAAATGATTGCATCTGAGAACTTTGCAAGTAAATCAGTACTCCAAGCTCTAGGCTCTTGTCTCAACAATAAATACTCAGAAGGTCAACCAGGTCAACGGTAAGATTTGGATTTAAAATTTTATAACTAAGAATTCCTTTGGATTTATTGGGGTTTATAAAGAGAGTGAAGTTGAAGACTTAATTTCTGACAACAAATATCCATTTAATTTTAATATACTTGAGTGATACTAACATTATTTTCACTGAGAAAACTTCTTTTGTTTTGCGAAATATTATCTAGATTCTTTCTGTCATCACCACTTAATTTTCATATTTCTTCCAAGCTTAAGTTACTGTATAATGTAATTTCCTTTAAATGTGTTAACTTATTACATTAATTTAGAATAGTTCTGATATTTATGATTATTCTAAAAATAATTCTAGATACTATGGAGGTAACCACATCATTGACCAGGTAGAACGTCTGTGTCAAGCAAGAGCTTTGGCTGCTTATGGTTTAAAGCCTGATGAATGGGGAGTAAATGTCCAGCCACTTTCTGGGTCACCAGCAAACTTTGCTGTTTATACTGCCCTAGTTGAGCCTCATGGTCGAATCATGGGGCTCCATCTACCTGATGGTGGTCATCTAAGCCATGGTTTCATGACTAACCAAAAGAGAGTGTCTGCCACATCTGTATATTTTGAATCATTCCCTTATAAAATTGACCCTAAAACTGGTTTGATCAACTATGATGAGCTTGAAGCCAATGCCAAAATGTTTCTGCCAAAAGTCATTATTGCAGGTTGGTCTTTTACCTTTTGTTCACATTTACAAGTCATTCTTGTTAGGTTATATAGTATTTACTTTGGCAACTGTCTTGTACGTTACAGTGTAAATAATATAGTGCAACCTAATTCCTAAACCTATTGCTCAAAAGGTAAGCAGAGGTTGATAGATAGAATTTGTTTGTAATACTTGTTTAGCTGACAATTCCTTTTTTTTTTCATCTCTTAGTTTTCAATAATGTTTCAAACATTTAATTTTATTTTCTTAAGGCATCAGTTGTTATTCGAGAGATCTTGATTACAAACGATTCCGTCAGATAGCTGATGAAGTAGGAGCTTATTTGCTAGCAGACATGGCTCATGTCAGTGGTTTGGTGGCTGCTGGTGTGGCTCCTAATCCATTTGAGTATTGCGATGTTGTGTCAACTACTACACACAAAACTTTGAGAGGACCCAGATCTGGCATGATTTTTTTTAGAAAAGGTATTAATTTTTTTTTTAAATAAAAAAGAACATAAGTTCTTTCTATCTGAATTTAATTACAGGTTAAAACCAAAAATTTAAAAATTAGGTTATTGATTTTTATTTTAGCCCATGTCTCTTCTTTCTCTTTTATTTTAAAGAATCTTTCTAACATATTTTACTTAACACATTGAAAGGATTTGCTTGACTTGAAAAATGTGACATAGTCATTTACATTATGTAGTCATCCATTTATTTATATAAAGCTAAATACAATATCTGACAACTTAGAAATTATATTTAATATCCAGGACACAAAACTGATCATCACACTAGTTGGAAAGTCATTATTTACATTTTAAGATGGGCAAAAGCAGACAAGATTAAGCAGTTGATGATCTAGCTTGCAAACTCAGCATTGAAATTGACTAAGCAACAAAGTCAAATCTAATTAAAATAGTATTCAAAGAGTATCAAAAGAGATATTTGTTGTATACATGTTCTGGTATAGTTTGATGCATTGGATGTAATTTATGAATATTTAAAAAAATAGAAAATTATTATTAGTTTCTATTCTAATATCACAACTTAAAAAAAAACACTACAGGGGTACGAAGAGTAGCAAAAGATGGAACAAAAGTAATGTATGACTTAGAGAAAAAAATAAACGAGGCTGTGTTTCCTGGTCTACAAGGTGGCCCACACAATCATCAAATAGCAGGTAAATTAAGCAATAAAAAATTTATGAACTTTTAGTTTAGTATCACATTCAGTTTATTTTATTATACCTTTAATCTTATCAAAATTCATTAAATTTAACATTTCTTATTTTAAAGACTTGACATCTTCAATGATTCCTTACTGTTATGAAAGTTTGTTTTTTTTGTTTCATATATGCTACTTACTTTGAGCTATATTGTGCCTTACACACTTTGAAACTTGTTAAACATATTTTTTACAAGCTTAACATTCTCATTATACGCTTTGAACCAAGCATATTAGTCAGTGATCTAAAAGCTGATTATAAACAGCTGAAATCAAATGTCTAGGTATTTATTAAGTGAATTTATTTGTAGAGAATCTATTCAAGTCTGCAAAGTTGGATTTAATTTATTGTAGCCTATAAAATGTAAGAAATATTTTTTTGACTTTATATCAGCTGTGGCAGTTGCACTAAAGCAAGCAGCTACCCCAGAGTTTAAAGCCTATCAACAGCAAGTAAAGAGCAATGCACAGACCATGTGCAAGTTTTTATTAGAGAAAGGCTACACAGTTGTATCAGGTATACATTTTTGTTTTTACTTGCTCCTTTAGTAATGTATTTTTTTTTTTTGAAAATAGGAAAAATGAAATTCAATTAAAAAATTTTCACTGCCAAATGTTAAGAAGGCAGTGTTTGTGTTAAGTTAAATATATTTTTGTTTAATATAAAAAAGACCCCAGTGATCTTAAAATAAGAAAAAAAACTCTTGAACTGCTATTTTAATGTTTAGTTCAGGTATTTTACTTAATGTTTCTTTCTAGGACTGGAAATGTCTAAATTAAATTAGAAATGTTAAGTCTCTAAATATGTTGAATAGAAAAAAAAAGGAACATTTGAGACCTTAGGGCTTATAATTGTCTTTTTGAGAATTTCTGAACACATAATTTGCCCATCACAATAACTAATGGCTGTCAAATCTTTAGCACACACAAAAATATATGGTGAAACCAGACATACAGCTCATTAGGCAAGCAATTGCTGTGTGGGCAACATTGTTTTGACTAAAGTTAATGCCCAGGCATTAATTTCTATGAGATGATCCATAGTTGCTTTGCCACTGAAGAAGGCCATATATATACATGTGTGGATGCAATACAAGATTTTTAATAGAAAAAGAATTTCAATGCTGAGTTCTTATGTCCATGTTTTTTTTTGTTTTTTTTTCAATCTTTGAGTTTTCTTTGACAACTTTCTTTTGACCCAAAGTTAAGTCAGCTCTGCAAGGGTCTCTATCTGTAAATTAAGCCATATTTGACCATATTAGTCAACAAAACGCTAGCAGTGGCTTTCATACATTCATACTCCACCCCCTTTACTACAGCAATGCTATGCTAGGAGGTATACTTGATGACAAAATCGCTAAGCTACAGTGAATTCAGAACAATGCTACACAAATAGTCCTACGAAAAACAAGAAGAGATTTGCTACTGCTCTCTTGCGTACACTTCATTGGCTTTCAGTGAAGGCAAGAATAGACTACAAGGTTGCCACTTTTTGTAATCATTGCATCTACAACAAAGAAATGCCCTTGTACCTTAGTGAGCTGATCACTCCATAAGCCCCTCAGAAAGCCTTGTGCTCTTGAACTAAAATTCTATTGTTGTGCACATTTCTCCCTCAAAAGTTAAAGTTTGCTGGCTTTTTCAGTGCAAGGACCAAAGGTTATTATTAGTATTAATCACATTTCTTAAATGTCCACAGGTGGAACAGATAATCATCTTGTCCTTGTGGATCTAAGGAACAAAGGTTTAGATGGGCCCAGAGGTGAATACATATTGGAAGAGATAGGTATTGCTGTTAACAAAAACACTTGCCCAGGTGACAAAAGTGCTTTGAAACCAAGTGGTCTTAGGCTAGGCACACCACCCCTCACATCTCGTAACTTAAAAGATGATGACTTTGTAAAGGTCATGGAGTTTTTTGATGACGGTAAGTTATTTTAAAAATATCTTCAAATCTCTAGTCAGTTGGGCATAGTTAAAATACAGAAATGAAATAATTACAATTAAGGTTTATCTTTCAAATTATTACTGCCAAAATATTACATATTCTCAGTCGCTGTCCCAAGTTCTTTGTAATTAAAAACTTTAATGTATAATTAAGACGTTCTTAGAATGAGACTTGTTCTGGTGAACAGAATTACAAATTCCCTACAGGATACTGTCAAGTCAAAAAATTTCTACTCAGATCTGTAGATATAATCTAATTTAGTCTCAATGAGGTTTTGCTAAAAGTGCTAGAGCTAACATTATCTTAAAGTATATTAAGTAGATGGATTTGAATGAAGAATAATGTAATTTGGTCCCATATTGAGGTTTTGCTAAAAGTGTATTTTTGAAAGTATATCCAGTAGATTTTAGCTGAATGCATATTGTCATTGCAGCTATTCATCTTGCTCAAGAAGCTAATAAAGACTGTGGACCACTGCTAAAAGATTATAAAGCAAAACTACACTCCCCTGAATTCAAAGACAGAGTTGTAAGTCTGAAAGAAAGAGTGGAAAATTTTGCCATTGCCTTTCCATTACCTGGCTTTGAGGATTGGTAGTTTAAAAAAAAATATAGTTTGTCTTTTGGTGATTATTATTCAGTGGGTTATTTAGGTTCAGTTACTATTATTTTTGTTCCACACTATGGATTTTATTTAAATAGTATGGGTAAATATTTACTGACCAATTAAATTGATTTATTTAGAGAACTATATTTCAGTGATTGTTATAAACTTAAAGCATTTAAATTAACTCCTTGAAACATCTTCTGAAATGCCAGCTATGTAAGTTTTATTGTGAAAATATTTAGCTCTAAAAAAACTTATATTTGATATTTTAGTTTATAAAAAATGAATACAAATAATAATTCCACATTTAGCGTAAGTTTGAAATTTAAAGCTGTTTGATGTTGATATGTTATTATTTTTCTTTATATATGTGTTACAATTTACAAAAATAATGATATTATTAGAATATTAATGTAACTTCAACAATTTTTATGAATACATGTTATGTTTGAATCTCTTTTGAGATTTCTTGTGGGAACCCATTCATAGGCCAATACAATATTTTTACAAAGATTACAAATAATTCCTCCTCAGATTTAAAGACAAATGACCCTAACAAATGTTTGTCTTTCTATTTCTACATTTTGATTGTAATATGATATATATAGTATCATTTTTATGATTGAATTAAGTGACATGATATTAAAGTCTATGTAGATTTGATAACACTACATATTTAGACCAGTCAGGGTGTGTTAATGTGTTATGAATGTGTTTGTGGTAAGCTGTGGAGTAATGCAGTATGAGCGAGCTTAGACAAATGAAATCTCAATGTTGCGCTACTGTTATGGACCAATAATAAAACATGTAAAACTTTGAATTGTTTTTCCTTCATTATAGTATATTCATGTTTGTATAGCTGTATTATTTTATTCTATAGCATCTTGTCATAGCTAAAAACTGTTTGACCACACTGATAAAATGTGTACAAGCAATTAGTATTAGTAATTCTACTCTTTATTACAAGCTGCAAACAAAAATAAGTTCACTGTGAATTGTCAACATCACTCAGGTATTTGGAAATCAAATTTAAACATATATATATATACATTTTCTACAGAATACACAAAATTCTGTGACAAAGACAAAAATTAAGATTCATTTTATGGGTTAAAAACTGTCTATACAAATTAAAGAAATGCTTTCTGTATTAATTCTTGGATTTCAAAACTATGAATGTTTGTGATCCAAAGTGTACTAGCTATACTAACATAAGCTTACATTTACTTCAAACAAGCTAAATATAAATACTTTATTAAAAACAAACAACTAATCCAATGGAATCTATCATTTATTTCCCTTTTTCAGTATTAAAACAAAATAATTTCCAATAATTGACCGATTGGCTAATCACGTTATGTTAGGTACAATAAATAATTGTGAAAAGTTTCATCTTGATCCGAGAAAGAGTGTGGGAGAAATTTGTACCAGACAAAGTGAGTTGATATGAGCTGTGTAAAGAAAAAAATTATAAAAGAGGTCCCATATTTCTCGTGCAAAGTCATAAGTTCTGTTGCTTAGATTTTTATCTATTAAGGGTGATGTAGGATTAATTTTTTTTTTAAAGATATAGGCCTAAGTGATACTAGAAAAATGGTAGAATTTTCGGGCCCGAAATGGAGGTGTAGAGAAGCAGCTACAAATAAAAACAAAGGGGACATACTACGCTTTTTTGTTGATAACAAATTTCCCGGTCAAAAATGATTAGCTACGCAATAGTGCATATCAGTATGCGTGCAGTAACAAGAGTATTTAAAAAAAAAATCATTAAACGACTGTAACCAAGATCATTCGTGTAACATGGTGCAGTCTAGGTTTTTATGTAGTTCGTGGATTCAATCTAGGTTTTAGAGTACGTCCATCCTATTGGGTGACTGATTTGAGCTGAGATTTTGTATTAAAGTGAAGAGGATTCAATTATTGTAGACTTTTTTTGTGTACCAGTTTGTACAGTAGAAAATTTCAAATTATTTGACTCAATTACAAGACTCCGTAGCACCTTAGTGGGCGTAGGCATACTCTTTTAGTTTACTGTGGAGTGGAAACGTTTTAACATATACCGTCCGTCAGTAATGTATAAGATAATAAATTGCGCAGCTTTCCACAAATATCATGTCCACGTTCATTTAGTTTATTCTTAAGATAAGGTTAAATGTGTCAAGATTCAGACAGGCCTATCGTTAGCCTGTGTGCTGTCTCATGGCTAGATTTTGTTAAGTGGAGAGCCTATAGGCAACATTTTTGTGAAAATCCAAACTCTATTTACAAAATTCCAAGATATATCCAATATTAGTAGGCTATATGTAGCCTAAAAACATATAGGCCTATTTGTAAAGAAAGAAGTAGAGTAGGCCCTAGATTACTATATGGCTTACTTATATATATATTCTCATTTCCCGTATATTTAATATGCATCATTAGTTACAACTGTTTATAGTTCTGAGTTTGTGGAGTTTCCATTTGAATAGTGAGGCTTCGGGCGGCCGCACAGTTTGCACTATGGTAAATCCGGCCCTGCGTTGTATTTCGATAGTCCGATTCTTAGTTTCAGTTAATTTTAGACTCGAGAGTTCAGTTCATTGGGTTACAATATAGTCTTTTCCGTGTGTGTGTCTTACTAAACTAGCGCACAGGAGACACAAAGATAGCCCACAAAAGTTCACAAAAACCTCAGGCAATAGTTCAATGACTTTGTTGCACTCTTATTATCTTTCTCATGTCTTTCTTATCGTTTTCTTTCACCTTTTTCTTATTTTTTTTTAACGTGAAAATGTATAAATAGGGCCAACATAAATATGATAGAGTCTAGTTGATATGTCATACCGTACCCAACCCTCCCCCTTTAAAAATATAGGCAGAAAACGTATCGATTTAAATTTAGCATAACCTTTTTACTTTTAATCGAGAATTAAAAAAACAAAAAACACGTCATAACTAATATCTCTATCTTGAAAATACTGCGAAAAAGATCTAACTCTCTATTGTTCTGTTTGCTGCCCTATTGAAAATGAAATTAGTTTCCTTAAAAAGGCATATCGTGTGCCAAAGCACACACACACAAAATAATGTCTGACCGTAGATAATGCACCCAAGCTGCTGCACTGGGTGATTTGCAGTTGACCTGACAACACTAGACTAGCGGTGCATCAGTACTTTTAAATAAGATCGTTTGAACTGCAGGAACATTTGAAACACGTTAAACATTTTGTTAAACAATAGATATAGCTGTAAAATAATACATTGCAACGATTCTATATCAGGCTTTCTGTAAACACTACACAACCAACTCAAAGAACTTGACAACTCTGGCTCCAGATAACGTTATTCTTTTACAAAATTCACATCCAATGCTGTCATATGAATACACTGACAGCACAAATGCTTCACTGTGGATAACAACACTTCCCTATAAACTCTGTACTGCTGTAACAAACTCTAACGGCATCCGTTTTGTCCTGGATTCTACTGTACCGAACCTACTTTACACTGGACTCTATTTGAATAGTCTTGACTCTTTCGCTCTTTATATAGGGTCTCCGAAGGCCTTCAGTTCTCGATTATCACATGTCCATGCAACGGGTGATTTGTACTAGTAGTGTTCATAGCACAGTAGTTTCCTGAAGCGTCGCCATGGTTAACCGCTCGCCTTTCTTATGTGTTGACGGATTACATATGGTTACCCCTAGCTTCGTGACCACTATAGTTATAACAAGATGTTAGCTCCCTTTCCCACTGCAGTCAAATGCATGATGGCTTATAAATAAACGCTAACTAAAATATCAGCATTCTGTGCAATACCAACAACAATAAATCCTATACCGTAATTTAAAAAAAAAATTTAATTAAAATGTAGGCACACAATCAATTATCTTCTCCTTCAAAGAAACGTCTGTAATTAACAAGACTAGATTATTGAAACATTTTATATACCATCTAGAGCTGTAAGCTTCACTTGTGAAACAAAATCTAAATCGATTTAGCAAGCTTGAACTAAATTATCTTATCAGATCTGGAATTGATATGAAATTTAAAAGAGAAAGATTGTGACAACAGATAATTGTATAACATTAATAGACTTTCCCTCTTTAATTCCACAAAAAAAAAAAAACATGATGGAGGACAGAGAAATATTTAGTGAACACAAGTAACAATTTCATTCCATGCATAAAAAAAGCAAGAACAAACAAACAAATGTTCTACTTGAAATGTATAAATCCTTTATTGGAAATCAACTTTCACACGTCTCAGTCTAACAATACAAACAATATGATGAATGATAAACACAAAAATTGTTCATACTATAAAGTGTTCAACATTATTCAATTTCTATATCTGCTCCAGCTGCTGTCAATGCTTCTTTCAACTTTTCTGCTTCTTCTTTGGGGATATCTGCTTTCACAATCTGTGGGATGGACTCAACAAATTTTTTGGCCTAGAAAAGAGATCAATGATTAGATTAATGAACACACTTCTACCTGGACTATTTTATTCTCTCAAATATTAAAAATATGTAAAAATATTGATCTCTATGCAGTAAAGGCATTGAAAAGATTACTGTTTGATAATGGTGTTTTCCCAACCAATGCCAGGTTGACATATGGGATAAGTTCAGACCACAAAAGAATAGAGTAATAATCTATCCTGGAGATTAGCTTTCATTTACTACAATACAATATGCATTAATTAGAAGATATTAGAATTGTTGAAATACAACCTGAAGAAATAATTGAATAAGTGGGAAATTAATATATCATAAACAACCTGCATTTTGTTTTATATGCAGTATCAATTTATGTAGACTGACCAAAAGCATGTAAAAAAAAAAAAAAAGGTAATAGTGTAACATTATGTAATATATAAAGTTTCGGTATTTGTCAAAGTCTGCACTTTTCAAACAAAAGAATTAAATTACACATACAGATACAAGTTTTTGAAAAAAAAATGTAACAGACAATTGATGCTAAATCCACAATTTTATGCAATACCAGTATTTGGAAACATTATGATCACAATAATAATGCAAATCTGGAAGTTCTTACAATAATAATTCAATGAACAATAAGGATATCCTATGGTTTCAAAATTTTCAACTTTAACCCTTTGTCATTCTACTTTTTAAAATGTCTATTCATAATTCCTTGTTCAAAGTTATGCAAAGTGTGTTACAAAAGTTTTAATGTTTTTTTCTAAAGCTACTTTCCTTAAGGTATATAATGTGACTACCTGAACAAGATTGAGTCCTTCAATTAAATTTTTGATTTCTTTAATAAGTTGTACTTTCTTTCCTGCATCAAATTTCATCAGTTTGACAGTGAAGTTGACTTTTTCTCTCTTGGGGGCAACATCTTCCTCCTCTTCTGGAGCCTTGAAATGAAAGTAGTAGAAATAAAAGAAAGCCCAATCAGTAGCAAAAAACACTAAAAGAAAAGTTTGTAGCTTGAAATAACTTTTAGTAATCACCAGACATATTTGAATTGGTGATCAATGTACTTACTAGGATTACACTGACTTTTTAGCCTACAGTATATCACTTATTACGTTTTATCATAATCTTACCTCATTGATCAACTCAATGAGTCTAAAATAGTTTGTGTTCACCAAAATTTTGTAAAAAAATAAAAATAAATTCTTTATCACATGCAGTCAACATTTATTTTAGTTTTATTCATAAAAGAATCAAAATGCATATTGTCAACACACAGAACCATTTATTGTCTGACATTGTATTGATTTGATACCAAAGCCCACAAGTAATACTTGTAAGATAAGTGCAATTAACTAAATATGTTTTATGGTTAAGTTCTTAAACTAAAGGTAGGCTAAATACATTTTATGGTCCAAGTTCTTAAACTAAAAGTAGGTCTAAAGCTTAGGATTTAAGCTATTAACAAAGAAAGAGGGAAAACAATACACTGTTTGGCAACCTAAACAGTTTAGCGTTGGATGCAGGAGCGTTAACAGATTTGGAATGTGATATTCTTTATAAGAACAAGTAATTTTAGAAAAAAATTCCTATCTTAAAAGAATGACATGTTTTAGAGATTATCCTGAGTCATAACCAGCTTCTAGATTTGGTATGGGTTGACATAAATTAAATTATGAACATTTTCTAGTTTTATCAGAAGTTTGCACTACTCTTGGCTTGGGACTCAGTTCACTCAGTAACAGAATAGTAAAGTTTTCTCTGTTTGCACTACTCTGACTTGGGACTATTGCAGAAGTCTTAACTGATGGACATAAAGCTTGCAAAGTCTTAAAGTTGTGGTTCCTCTTGATTTTCTTATAAAGCTTTTATCTAGTCTAAAAGTTGACGTAATGGTTAGGCTGGTGATATCAGAGCCATAATGTGATGGTCAAATAAAGTCAAAATAATTATAAAATTAAAGCCCTAGGGGTAGAAATAGGAAGATAAAATAAATTATTGTAGAGTAGTTAAAAGAATGTTATCAATCAAAGAAAAATTATGTTGACAACACATCCTGTCAATAGATTGATTAGACAGCTTTTGTGAAAAAAGCCCAATAACCTCTCAACTTCTTATATCTTTCTGTTAATAATTTTTTATTGGTAAATGTATTCTTAAGTTCTATTAAAACTGTTTAAGTTCAATAAATAGCTATTAAAAATAAAAGTACGAGAGAGGGTAAGATACATTTTTATTGGAAAGCAATGGGGATTTGGGTAGTGCATTGGAATATCTAGAACTTTCAAGGATTGTAAAGACAGAATTGATCAGAGCAGTGTTCTCCACATAAGAAGAAGCCTGATAAAATTAGTTTCATTCACAATGGTTACCTTCTGAGCCACTGCAGCAGGGGCTGAGCCCATAGCCATCATTGGAGCTTCCTTAATGTTCAATGTTTTCTGAAAAACAACAACAACTAGAACAAGGAAGACATAATAAAGATGTACATAATTAAAATAAAGGAATGTTATAGAGAATTACAATTAAGATACAGATTTTTTTTTTGGTCTTAAGCACATGTGACTACTGTTTACATTTTATCTCTTTTAATTCAATTTGCATTTGCATTAGCACATTAACTCTTACTGTGAACAGAATGAAGGGTTTATAGTTTATTCCTAAGGTGGTTCAATGTGACAGGAAATTACCAATTTTTTCTTTAAATATGGTTTAAAACATGAACAAGTAGAAATACTTTGCTTATCTGTTGTTTTTTTTATGAATACCTTATGAGAATAGCTCTTTTCTGCCTAAAGAATTTAAAAAAATAATTTTTAGTGTCAATACTGCAGCTTATAAAGACCAGAAAAATTTTGTTTTTTTTTTTTAAAAAGCTTTTTCGTCTTCTAAAGGTATTGAAGTAATTCATTTGTTCTATTTTTTTTTTCTTATTCTATATAAAAAAATTTTTTTTTTGAGTTCTCTCTCTTTGTTGAAAGTCAAGATATCTATCTATGGTCAAAACAAGTAAAATATAAAAAAAATACTTAAAAAAAAAAAAAAAGCTTATATTGAATTACTGAAGACTGCTATAAACTGTTGTCTTATTAAACCTTTGGCTTTTTTTTTTCAGTTAAAATTAAGAAACAATTGTAAGTTGGTCCATACATTTTTGTAGAAGAAAGGAAATCATTTGTGAAAATAGTGATTAAGACAACAATAATTAACAAATCCTATACAAAGTTTTCTTTATAATTGATTAATATATATACAGTCGTTAAAATCTTTGAATCAACTTACATCTTAGATATACCGGTAATCTTAACACTAACATTTAATTACAGTATTTTATTTTACTCTACTTTTCAATTCTTAATGACTGACTAAAGCTCATCTCCCATTATCTGAGATATCTTATTCCTGATGATTTTTTAAAAATATATTCTATTTAAAAACAAAATTAATTAATTATGAGTAATTGTAAAAAAAAAAATGTCAATTTTTCAATTGATTCATGTTTTGTTAGGGGCAATGAATATTTGTGCAAAGTGTCATCTTGATTCGAGAATGGGAAGTGGGAGAAATAACCTGTACAAAAATTGGTGCAGACAGAGCAAGTTGATACAAGCTTTGTACAGATTTATCTATTGTGGCGGTAAAGTAATTTCAGCATTTGGCTGCTGTGATGAAGTTTCACTAAACTTCTTGAGTACATTCTGCAGTTAGAGTCATATGACATTTTTTGGGGGGCATGATGTCAGTAAAACATCATTGTGAAACTTGCCCAGTAAGCTTTGAAGCACCAGACTCCTATAGATAGTCTAAAGGAATGAAAAGATAAACAAGAAAAACAAAACAAAAAAAAAATACTTAAACAAAAAAAGATTCATAAAAAGTAGTGTCGTGGGAAAAATAATCCCATTCTTAACACACGCAGCACAGGCGCTTCATCTGGGACACCTCGACCTATTTTAAGCTCGTTATGCATGTTTAGAAAGCTTTTAACAAAAAAAAACTTTAAAAGAAATCTTTAATGCTTGCTGTAACAGAAATGCAATGTTGAGCATATTATTTATTTCTTGTTTACAATTCATAGAGGATTGTAATTC
The DNA here is from genome assembly GCF_947242115.1 of Biomphalaria glabrata. NCBI lineage: Eukaryota > Metazoa > Mollusca > Gastropoda > Planorbidae > Biomphalaria > Biomphalaria glabrata. Next base: position 18,272,618 of record NC_074712.1, read on the forward strand.
CGTATAAAGTGGGACACATCGCGATGCGCCTCAAACGCCTTTTTGTGGCCGTGTTTAATCAATATTTTGATAACCTTGAGAAAAACTAAATAATGACATTGAAATATGAGGATCTTGTTAACATATTCCAACAAAGATGGAAGTTTTATGCCCCTTGGTTTTAGTACGATATTAATTCAATCATACCATGGTGTTCCGTGTTACATCAAAAGCCGCCATTTTGGGTAGTAATTTCACACATTTTTTACAATTTCAATATTTCCCAAGCACCTTATGAGCTCAAAATATCAAAATTTATAGATTAACCATTTCTTAATGCAATGTAATGCAAATTGTCACATTTGAATAACAATCTTATGAAATACGGACTTTTTAGTGAACCAACACCTAGTTGTAACCAGTACTGGAGAAACACTCATCAATTAGTTTGGATCAGTCATACAATTAAATATGTATTTGATCTAGACTAACATTAATAAATCTGTGCAATTAGAAATATATTCACCAATTGTTTTTGTTTAGTGCAATTTCATGCTTTTAGCTATCTTATCAGTTGTCTAGACTAGTTGGGAAAAGGTTTGGGGGGGGGGGATGGAAACTGGTATCTGTGTGAATGTTACCATCATTGCTTTTTAAATGCATAAAAAAAGTAGACTTGAATTCAAACTCAGGGCTCAAGCCTCCTCAAGGGGACTAATTCAACTTATAGCAGCACATCTGTCAAGTAGGATTTACTTTTCCCTAGTTCAATACCAAACAAAATAATTAGCTACCAATAGTTAACTGATTAGCTAATTTTTTAAATTGATTCTTGTTTTGTGCAAAATCTCAACTTGATCTGAAATTAAAGATGGGAGATATAACGTCTAACCTTTTTACCAGATAGACAGAGTAGGTTGATATAAGCTTTGAAAAAAAATAATACCTTTAGTAATTCATTTAAGTCTGAAACTTCCAGTAAAGTGAGCTGCCCAATGTCACTGACAAGTTTTTCAATTTTCGGAGAGTAGGTTTTCATGGCAATGTTGGCAGGAGGTGGGGGCAGGACCTCTGTAGAAGTACTATAGCTATTCTCATTTTGTACATGTACGAGTTTGGTTGATGCCAGTGGCTGTAATTTCCTGTTTAGTCAGAATAAGTAAAAAAACAAACAACAAAAAACATTTAGTTAGAGTTTTTGGGTTTGATTTGTGGTGGACATTTAGGATATTCCATTTATATTGATGAACAGTAGCTGAGAAGTAAAGCAATTGGCTTCTTAACTGAGTAATCCTGGGTTTGAATCCTATTGAGATTGAGATTTTTCATTTCTGGATATTTAGGGGGGCTCTGAATCTACCTAGCTCTAATGGGTACCTGGCATAAGTTGGGGAAAAGTAAAGGAGGTTGGTCATTGTGCTGGCCACATGACACTTGTTAACTGTAGGCCACAAAAACAGATGACCTTTATATCATCTGCCCCATATAGCCCATGATCTGACAGGGGAACTTTACTTTATTACTTTATAATTAGGATGTTCCTAAGTCTAAGAAGGCTAAATGCTAATAATGAACTGAAATCAGTTGAAATTTTTAACTTCTAACTATGGATGATTGTGCTAGCCAGGCAAAATACTGATACACTGTAGGCTACAAATACTTTGAGACTGAATATTGTCTGTTTTTTTCTAAGTACAGGAGTGTAAAATGTCCCTTTTTGTGTTTTAAGAGGATTGATTTATTTATCTGCCATTTGATAATTATATTTTAGGACTTTGTTTGTAAAAATTGCAACTTTAAATAATAATAATAATAAAATCAACTAAATCTATTTAAATTCTTGCTGAGACAATGAATATTCGTCATACTGAAAGCCACTCATTATCGTTTTATGATTCAGATTTTGCAGGAGAAAAAATGAGGATCTTCCTCAACATCTTTCATAGTATTTTGAAATGTGATGGCTATCTACATCTTTCAGTAGTATTTTGAAATGTGATGGCTATCACAGGGTTAGTAGCACTTTGACAAAATTTTAGGAGATTTTAGGAGGTTTTTTAAGGATGAAATGTATGATGTGTGTGTGTGTGTCCTATCCATTTGTGTGATACATAGTAAAACATACACAAAACTAAGCATTTATCAAATCAATTATTGTTATTTGATTTAAAAATAAATAAATATATTGCCAATATGTCACAGAAACAATGTTATAAGCTGTGGTGTGTCCACAGAAAATGTAATGAAAGTTATCTTTTAATCAAGTAACAACTTGACTGTCATACCAAAACCTCAAACAACCATTTTTTTTTTCAAAGATTTATTTAAAAACATTACAAATGGTTGCTTTTCAATTTTTTAAAATAAGAAACATTCTTAGAGATGCTATCATAATGTGTATTCTCTGTGGTGGAAATGTACATTATTAGTTCCTATGTGTATCTTATAGATACTAGAGTCATGGTGTGCATTTGAGGTAATGTTTTACTCTTTTATTAGCTAACTTAAATCTTTCTCATAAACAGAGCCAGTAATATATAGGGCAATATAGGTCTATTTGAATGTTTAGTTGACATTTACTTACTAAAAAATGGCTTTTGGATGGGGTGGGGGGTATTTCGACCTATTCGCGTTTTTTTTTCCTAGCAGAATCTTTTTCAACCATTTAGTTTTCCTGGCTTTTACGAGTGAAATAATTTTTCCGGACTATTCACAGCTGCATGCGAAATATTTTTGTTAAATCTACAGTGGATCTAGACTCTTGATCTAAGTCACTAAAATGCGCGGATTTTTTCAAGGCTGTGAGAGAATTATCTTCACTGAATTTACTGTAGATCTAGACTAAAATTCGCGGACTTTTCAGTACTGTGAGAGAAATATCTTCACTGTATATATTCTAGTGATTTAGCATAAATCTAGAGTCTAGATCAAAGTCGAGAAAATTCGCGTACTTTAACTCTAAGTCACTAAATTTTGCGGACTTTTCATGGCTGTGTGAGAATTATCTTCACTAGATTCTAGTGATTTCGAGTAAATCTAGAGTCTAGATATAAGTCACTAAAATTCGTGGACTTTTCGCGGCCAATATGCGAATTATCTTCACTGAATATACCGTAGATCTAGAGTCTAGATCTAAGTCACTAAATTTGCGGGCTTTTCACTTCTTTGTGCTAATTATCTCCACTAGATTCTAAGTGATTTAGCGTAAATCTACAATCTAGCGTAAATCTACAATCTAGCGTATTTCTAGAGTAATCTAGACATTAGATGTTTGTAAAATGTTTTACATATTTCGGATGTTCTTTCAGAGTCCCGCAGGACGACGGGGGATGGGAGCGGGCAGTATTTGAACCCTCGAACATAGATAAATCCGAACGACAGTCCAGCGCACAAACCGCACGACCAGGCAGCCATCCAGATGTATTGAGATCATTAAATTGACTAAAATTCACTGATTTTTCATGTTAGGTGCGAATTATCTTCACTAGATCTAACTTAGATCTAAATCTAAATCAGATACTATTACTAGATACTAGCTAGATCTAGAAGATTTACTGACTTTCCACGCAAAGTCACTCTTACACTTACAAGAAGATTTTAGATGAGGGATGGCCTACAAATTAGTCTGGTAATTGATCTAATTATAGACAATAGTCACTACAGACTAGATCTAGTGCGTCTTTAGTGGTAACAATAAATGGAAACAAACATTTCTAGGCTGACTTCAGAAAAATACTGCCAGGTGAAATGCTTGCTTGAACCCAGGCCATCTTCAATCACAAGGTCACGCTTCACGTGGGTGAAAGGCGGTGTATAAGCGTCATTGGTCAGCTCATTAACACAGTCAGCCCGCAAGGTCATGCGATCAGAATGCCTAGTTACGCTGTTGTTTTTTTCCCCCCGCATTTTTAGCAAGAAATTAGCAAAATTATATTTTTAAAAAAATATTGGGTAAAATTTTAGGAGTGTGGACAAAATTTTAGGAGACTTTCTGCAATTTTTTTATTAATATATATATTGTCTATAACAGTGATGCTAAAAATCCGACCCACGAAGTGGTTCCATCCGTCTGCCGAAACGTTGACACAAAGTGTAGAAAATCCCCCCCCCCCCCCCAATTTTTAAATTTACCAAACTGCATTGATACTTGTCTTATGATAGTCAGGTTAACTCAGTTGTGGCAGTACCCCGACACTGAGACAACTGTAATCTGTAACTGAGTCTGACGTAGGTTTACTACACCGTTTAGTCTTAAGAGTTATTCAGTTAAGAAGTTCTAACTAAGACATTTTTCATTTGACGATTTGTTTTAGAGTTTAGTCATTAGTGACATTAATTATGATTAATTGATTAAAAGACTGTTAACTCAATGAGTGCGGAGCATCTATCCCATAGACGGTCTGTCTGCCCTAAACGCACGGAACGTCTATCCCATAGACGTTCTTACCCTACCTTTGTTTCGTTGCATTTTTAAATTAAAAATTTTAACTAACAACAGTGGAACTATTTTTAATTTATAAAAGAGTTCTTCATCCTTTGTTTACATAGAAATTAGAAGCTTTTGGCTTTATTTAGACATTTATTTATTACTTTTTTTACAATGTAAAAAAACGTCGCCATGACTACGCTAGTCCAAGACACACCCACAATGTTGACTACTGAAGAAACTTTATAATTATTCTAAAAATTATCACAAATAAATAGTAATAATGAAGAATTTGATCTAGATTAGATTCAGGTAGGTCTAAATTTAGCGTATTTATATGATTATATCTATATTATTAGTATTTAGATCTAAATCTATTATTGTCAGTAGGCTAGGTGTAGTCTGTAGATCGAGATTGACTAGATCTAATCTTTTATCTCTAGACTTGGACTCTAGATCTAGATATATCTTTAGATCTAAGCTTCTGGTAAATAAAAAGAAAGGAAATGGTAGATCTACATCAAATAATCATCCACTGTGGGCATTTTTTCCCCATTTTCTTTTTTTTTTTTTAGTATTGTTTATCTGTAAAAATCTACAACATCATGGCTATGCTTGTCCAAGACACACCCACAATGTTTACTACTGAAGAAGCTTTATTATTGTTTTATTTATACTTCTATGAATTGTAATAATGAAGATCTTGATCAAGATTTAGCATAGGATGAAGCAGACTTGGACATTATTAGCATTTAGATTTAGATCTAGATCTAGTATTGCCTTGTATGCTTAGGCTTAGGCCTTAGCCTTAGACTAGGGCTAGGTCTTGAATGTAGATCAAGGTTGACTAGATCTATGCTTTTATCTTTACACCTTTGTAGATTCCTATAGATCTAACCCTTAGATAAATGAAAACAACAGAAATGGCAGATCTAAATCCAATATTCATCCACCATGCTGGGCCTTTTCTTGGTATATTTTCTAGCAATTTTTTTAGTATTGTTTTTTGGTAAAAATCATCACCATCACTATACTGGTTCAAGTTGCACTCCAAAAGGTTTACTACTAAATAAAAGTAAAATATAAAACTATTCTAAATCCATAATTTATCACAAAGGAACAGTAATAATGATCTATTCGATGTCTAAATCTTAGGTAAAATGAATTAGGATTTTTATTGTCCTTCATCTAGTTAGAGATTTAGGCTTTGATCTCTCGCTAGCCTATGTCTTGCACTGGTCTAGTATTAGAATGAAAGATGTTCTATGCAAATAAAAAGAAGACAAATCTAGATCTATATCCCATTGATTCAAATGTACATAATATTTGAGTGCATTTGGTTGATAGATTTAGTGCTGGTATCTATTGTTATTGGTAGTAATGAAAAGCGCAATAATTTTCACTTTTTTTTCTGACTAAAAAAACAGGTAAAAATAATAATATAATCAATGATTCATCATCTTTTATTGACTGTTTTATCACATTTCTTTTTGAAAATGCTGTAAATAGTCTAAATATGCTGTTTCAACAGTAATACAAAGAACAAAATCTAAATTTAGGTCTCAAAAGTTCTAAAGTTGGCATCCATTTTTTTTTCTGAGTGTCATATTATTTAGATTATAATTTGTATCTTATATTTAAATAGAAAGATGTTTACATTTTCACATTCTCCATTCATTTACCTTTACTTTGATACCAAATTTGTTACTATAGCATCATTGGTACTTAAACAATAAATTTTTGTTTTAGCCATGTTTGGAACATTTTCTTATTTTTTAAAAAAAAGTAGCATTTTTTTGAAAACAAAACACAGCAGTCAAAGCGTTAAGACAGTCTCACAGTCTGAGTACTCTTTATAGTAGTCTTTACTCTGAGTGAAGTGAGTTATCAGTTTAGTAAGTGCACTGATTCACAGTACAGTACAGTCACAGTGACTGAGTCGAGTCCAGGCTGACTCCGTCTCCAGCAGTCCAACTCCAAGTCCAGGTACTGAGGAGTGAGGTAGATTATCATTATCAGATTAATTGAATGAGATGAATATCAATAAATGTAAATCTAGAGTCTACCTTCTACAATGATTTAAAATTTGTGAGTGCCGTATTAGTGCACATGCAGTCCTCATTATTCTTATATAGATCTAGTTAGATTATCAAGTTTATATTATGAAATTAAACGTTTCGGCATGACACTTTTGCCTTTGGCGAAAGTAGAACTCTTCAGGTTAATGAAAGTAACTTTAGACTCAAGAAGATCTTTATTTTCTCTTTTGCCGATTTAGTAAATTTATTACATTAGCAAATATAGAAGTTAAGAAACCACCACTAACTTTTGCTTGCTTGTAAAATGCTTTATACATGTACTGTAGGGATGTTCCTTCAGAGTTTAATATAATTTACTTCCTAGTCCAAACCTCCCGCTAGACGACGGGGTGTAGGAGCGGGCAGGGTTTTAACCCAGGTCCATTGATAAGTCCGAATTTGTACAAATACTCCTTCTTCCCTAGTGCTATTAGAGCATGGAATGGGTTGCCTGAGCTAGCCAGGAAAACCAGTGACTTGGCAGAATTTAAGTCATTGGTTAATATGCATGACTAAATGCATGACGCGTAGGACGTAATCATCTTCTTTTTTGAAGTAACGTCTGTATTATATAAGATAAGATAAGATAAGGAATAGCAGTCCAGTGCGCAAACCGCACAAAGCAGCCATTTTTATTGTGTGATTAATTTTTTAATTTAGAAGCAATAAATAATGTTAGAAATGATAAGACCAACCGCTTCGCGCAGTTTATAGACTTAGTAAATACATTATTTAAAGATAAAAATATAATATAAAAAAACCTATATAACAATGCGGTTTTCTACAAGTTAAAAAATATTTGCAAATATAGTTATAGTGTAAAATAAACATGTGCATACAACGCACATATAGGCCTACTTGATTTATATATTTAGAAGTGCGTTACAAATCAAATTAAGTAAATAAATCTAGATCTATATTGGCTTTCGTGATCGAAGATGAGAACATTTCTCATATCCTATGGACTTGAAAATGACTATTAAGTCCAATCCTCGCTTTAAAAAGCTGGCCGATTACGTACACGTGGCATGGTTAGGTTTGGTCAGTTTCAGATAGGCCTGCTTCTCCTCTCAGCCTTTTGTTGTTTCGGCGCTCTTTTACCCTGGCCACTGTTCTTGCTTCAAATCTCGAGACTTCAATGAAGACTCATAGTTTCACGCTTTGAGGAGCGATCGAGAACGAGTGCTTCCCAGCCGTGAATGTCGATATCGCACTCCTTGAAGGAGCTCTTGAGAGTGTCGTTCGGGAAGGCGATTGTCTTGCATGCGGACTACATATCCCGCCCATCGAAGTTGTGACCTTTTTACTGTCGCATTAATATTGATGTTCATGTTGGACAGCTTTAAGATTTCTGTAGAATATTTGTATTACACAAATAACAAACTAGTGTTTAAGAGGGAAGACATATCAGGAACTCCATTTATTACGTAAACACAACCGGTGTTGCACTGACGCGCTAGTGTGCAAATGTACATATAATACTATTATGTTACATCTCTCTTCTTTAATTCAGAAAATCTATTTATCAGAATAACTAACAAATTAGTCAACTAAAAAGTCAATTCAGTTCATCACAAATCAAGTCTCTTGGGTTTGTTAACTATTCTGCCTGAGCGTGTTACATAAGGTTCATGTGGTCCAGAGGTGTTAGAAGAAGCAGTGTGTAGTGGCGGCTCAAAATCTAGTGTAGTTTGTAATCTTGGACTCTCTAGATCTAGTGGTTCTGGTTGTTCTGAGATGTCATCTGGAAAGTCATAATTATTGTCAAATCTGTTTGCTTTATCAGAAGACTTTCTGATGTGTTTTCTGTTTCTTCTGTAGACCTTATTTCCACTTTTGACATTATATGATCTAGGCTTAGAATGCTTCGAAACTACTGTTCCTGGTTTCCACTTAGAATTAAGTTGCATTCTGACTGCCGTTCCGTCTTGTAGTGGATTATGACTCTTAACTCCTTTCCTCTTATCATAATAATGTTTCTGAGACTGTTTCTCGTAGTCAAAAGTGTTTCTTCACCACCTTGAGATCTGGTGTCTTAGGTGTGAGTATTTCCTCACTCGAAGGTAACAAATTTCTGGGTCGGCGTCCCATGAGTAATTGTGCTGGCGACAAATTAATATTACTCAGTGGAGTAGTTCTGTAGTCTAATAGCGACAGAAATTTGTCTTCGCTTTTCTTCCAAAGTTTCTTCACTGTCTGAATAGCTCTTTCAGCCTCGCCATTAGAACTCTGAAAATGAGGACTCGACATTTCATGCTCTATTCCGTATGATTTACAAAAATTCAGGAATTCCCTTGAAGAGAACTGTGGCCCGCTATCTGACCTTAACCTTCTAGGTATTCCATGGCATGCGAATATACTCTTCATTGCTTCGATGATATCTGAGTAGTTTCCTGTGACAGTTCTTTGACATCAATAAACTTTGAGAAGTAGTCAACTAGAAGCACATACTTTTTACCCTCAAAGTTAAACAGATCACACCCAACCATGCTGTATGGAAGGTCTGGTGTCTTGGTAGGCATTAGCGGTTCTGACACATTTTGATTCTGGTGTTCAGCACACCTGCTACAATCCCTAACTGTCACTTCAATGTCTGCATTCATGCCTGGCCAATACATGACTTCTCTGGCTCTCTGCTTACACTTGACTATTCCTAAGTGAGACTTGTGAATCAGATTTAGCATGTATTTACGTAAGCTTGGTGGCATGACTATTCTCAGACCTTTGTATATAATACCATCCGAAGTTGATAACTGGTCTCTTGAATCCCAATATGGCCTGACTTCAATTGGAGTCTCGCTTCTTGTGTCTGGCCAACCAGTCATAATTACTTCCCGAAGCATTGAAAGTTCTTTGCAAGTACAGTCTTGAATTTCACTGTATTTCGAATCACTTACAGAGATCATATGCATTGAATCATCTGTAAATTCACATGTCTGTATATCAGTATTTGGTAGATGTGCACGAGAAAGTGTATCGGAGATAAACATTTCCTTGCCTTTTCTGTAACAGACTTTCAGATCATACCACTGTAGTCTTATTAGCATCTTCTGTATTCTCATTGGTGCTGACAATAGAGGTTTCTTGAAGATTTGCTCCAGAGGTTTGTGATCGTTATAAACTATTACTTCCTTACCAAATATGTAGCAGTGAAATTTGCTTGTACAATACACAATTGAGAGCATTTCCTTCTCAATCTGAGCATATCTTGTTTCTGTATCCGTAAGAGCTCTTGATGCCTATGCAATTATACGACCTTCCTGGAGTAATACTGCTCCCAGTCCATCTTTACTTGCATCACATTCTATCTCTACTTTCTTGTTGACATCATAATATGCTAAAACTGGAGGGTTTGTACAAAGATGTTTCAATTCTTCAAAACTCTTGTTTTGTTCATGATTCCATTGAAATTCTACATCATCTTTTAGAAGCTTTCGTATTGGAGCATCTGCTTGACTTAGATTAGGAATAAATTTTGCGAGGTACTGAATTAAACCTAGAAATCTTCTGATTCCATCTTTGTCTTGAGGAGCTAGCATGTCAATAATTGCCTTTATTTTTGCTGGATCTGGTTCTAAACCTTTCTCTGACAAGATATGGCCCATATAAGATACTCTGTTTTGCCTTATCTTGCACTTGTCATAGTTCAGCTTTAGATTGTACTCCGTTGCTCTTTGCATGACTTGTTTCAAAATGTGATCATGATGCTCAACATCTCTACCAGCTATCAGAATGTCGTCTATGATGACATATGCTCCTTCAATACCTTGAAGCATTTCATCCATAATTCTTTGGTAAATTTCTGGCGCTGATTTGATTCCAAAAGGTAATCGTAACCATCTATATCTTCTCAGAGGTGTGTTGAAAGTTGTGAGAAATGAAGATTCTCTTTCAAGCTTTATTTGCATAAACCCTGACTTGGCATCGAGATCACATCTTCAATAGTTTTCATCGGGTGATGTTCCCGTCTGATAGCTTTATTGAGATCTTTTGGATCAATACATATTATCACTTTGTCATTCCTGAACAAAACAACCATGGAGCTAACCCATTCAGTAGGTTCATGTACTCGAATAATAAATCCATCAGCTTGCATTTCTTTAAGTTTTTCTTCCACTTTCTTGCGTAGCGATGCTGCTAAGCGACGTGTTGGATGGATAACTCCTTTAGCATTTTCCTGTAACTGAATCTTGCATTCTCCTGGCAGTGTTCCAGTTGTTTTCAACATTTCAGGAAATTCTCTTTGTAACTCGTCTTCTGCCTTGGATTCTATGCTGTCTATCCGTTGTAGTAGTCCTAAACATTCTGCTGTGTCAGCACTCAAAATGTTCTCTTGGCTAATGTCTACTACTTCAAACCTTGCTTTCACCTCTTGGATATTATTTTTCAAAGGTAGCACCACTGCTCCTAAAGTCTTAATAACATGATTAGAGTAAGACTTGAGCGACTTTGCTGAATAAGCAAGTTTTACTTTGTCTTTGAGCTTTTCAAACTCTGACTTGACAAGAATGTTACACCTTGCACCAGTGTCAATTCGAAAAATTAATGTCTTGCCATGTACTACTAGTTTTACAGTCCACTTGTCTTCAAGGACATTGATATTCTCAATATTACCCTTTTTATACTGGCTACTTGCAGTGCTAATAGGTACAATATTTTCATCACTGTGGCTGTCATCTTCTACCAGATTAATGTTTCGTCTTTTTCTGCACATTTGAAACCAGTGGTTTTTCTTCTTGCAGAAATTGCATGTGGTTCCTATTTCTGGACATTTTCCCTTTTCGTGGTTCTTGTCGCATTTACTACATAACCTTTCTGAGTTGTCTTTAGACTTCTGCTTGAGTACATTGTGTGACTGTCTCTTGATTGCTAGAACTTCTTGGCCCCTAAACATTTTCACTTGGCTTTGTGACATCTCATATTGTTGTCCAATTTCTATAGCCTTGCTAAGGGTCAACTTCTGTCCTTGATCAAGTAGTCTTAATTGTATCTTTTCGTGTATGACTCCACTAATGATCAAATCAATAAGCACATCGTCTGGGTTGTCATACTCACAGTCCATAATGAGAAGCTTTAAATCTTTAACAAAGTTATCAAAACTTTCTCCTTCTATCTGGTTTCTCTGATGTGCTCTAAATCTAGACACTCTTTTATTTTGTCTTGGGCTTATGTAGTCTTCTATTTTCTTTAATACCAATTGCGGATCTCCCTCTTCACTCTCAGTAATATTTAGAGTTTTGTAAACTTCACGGCCTTGTTGACCTATCCACATTCCCAGCCATCCGGTTTTTTGTTTACTATCGGCACCAGCTAACGGTCCTTTGAAACAAAAGCTCACCTGTTGTTGAAACCTTAAAAACTCTTTATACAGATCTATAGCATTCCAATTCAAGATTGGTTGCTCAAAATAAAAATAAGCCATTATTAGATTAATAAAAACCTTTGTCTGGACAGCTTTATAAGTTTTACTCTGACACCATGTAGAATATTTGTATTACACAAATAACAAACTAGTGTTTAAGAGGGAAGACATATTAGAAACTCCATTTATTACGTAAACACAAGCGGTGTTGCACTGACGCGCTAGTGTGCAAATGTACATATAATACTATTATGTGTCTGGTAGGCTATGTGGTCGGACCAACGCACTTTATGGATACTCCTTAGACAGCGTAGATGGAACTTTTTGATGTGGCGGGAATATAGGGTCAAGGACTCTGATGCATATAAGAGTGACGGGAGAACTACGAACAGCACCGTAGACTTTCAGTTTTGTGGATATGCTGAGTCCTCTCCGTTGCCACATTGTCATTGAAGTCTGCTTTCCATATAGGCTAAAGTTGGCAGCATTTTCACTCATTGTAGTATTTCATGTATTGATTGGTCGCTTAGACACGAACGCCTTCATAAGAATAAGATCTAGCTAGTATTATAATATAGTCTACGTCTAATCTAGACTGAATTTAAGATCTATATAATATAGGGAAATTACCGTGTAAATTATTAAATTAAATGTAGATTAAAAAAACATTAAATTATTATTATTATATTATACTAGATCTAATTATTATAAATTATTTATAGATCACAGGTGGCAGGTGACGACTGACGTCCAATAGTAGGCAATACAATACAATAATAATTTACAATACTGAGTACTCAATAGTTATGATAAGTTAAATGACTATACTATAGTTACTAAGTATAGAGTATAGTACTATAATAATAAAGTTAAAGTGGTAAATAAACTATAATAAATTAATAATACTATTATACAAAGTTATATTATAAAGAGTCTGTCTTAATCCTACAGATAGTACAGTGAACAGTGCGTGTAGGTCCTACTCCTACACTGCCTACACTACAGTGGTAACAGTCTACAGTATGTAGTACTGTCTAGAGTCTAGACTTATATAAGTTATAATTATAGAGTCTAAGTCTAAGAAGTGTGTCTGTGTAGTCAGTGTCACTCACTCACTGTAGTGGTGTAGTGTAAGTCACTCGAATCTTCAATTTTCAAAATCTTGTATTACTAGTATTAGTAAAAATTATAAATTAATTAGTATTAGTACTATTATTAGTATTTACTATTAACTATTATTACAAAAATTAAGTCAGATCATCTCTAGATCAGTAGTCACTAAGTCTAAGTCAGATCTAACATTCTAACTAGAAAAAAAAAAAGATCATCTAACTAAACTAAGTAACTGTTTTTTACTGTTACTTTGAGTTTGACTTTACTTATTACTAGATCTAGAATCTAGTATAATACATAGTAATAATAATATATAGATTTAGAATTTTTTAGATCTATATATTTTATTTAGTTATTATCTATGATGTTTTGGGATTTTTTGTGTGTGCTGTAGTAGCGTAGACTACAGTTACAGTAAGAAGTTCTAGATCTAGTAGTTGTGAAGTCTGTGACTTTGTACACTAACTTGATTAAATAAGACTGTAGCCTACTGTAAGTCTATCTTATTAAATCTTAATGATATTTTACCTACTTTTATGTAAAGTTCAATTAAGACTAAAGGTTATTAACTTAGTTATTAAAATGTCTGTTCATTTTGATGTTTTTGAAATACATAAAAATGCATGGATATCAAGGCTTGTCTTAAGTCGAAGATAAATGAGAAATGCAGTATTTCCCATGGCTACACAACCCCAGCTGCGACCTACATATTTTGCCACATCCAGCGCAGGCATATCCTTTGTTTGCTGGTGGTTGATTTAGATTTTCTTTTTGCCATCTACGTCTGTCCTCAGCAGCAGATTTTCTTTGGTCTCAATTGTCTATCCTGAAGCTTTTGTAAGTGACCTCTATCTGCAACCAGGTGCTCTCTTCTTTTTTAGTTAAAGCTAGTTGGCGCCTAAGCTTGTCTTTAAAGTGTTTCTGTGGGGCTCCTCTGTTATGTTGACCTCCTTTCAGCTTACCAAAAAAGACGGCTTTTGCCATACGTTTGTCCCCCATTCAAGATACATGCCCTGCCCAGCGTAACTAACAGATCATAAGAAGTCCCTCTATACTGTCCATACTGGTGTTTACAAGGACATTGCTGTTTGTAATGGGTCTTGCCACCATATGTCCATGATGGAGTACAAGCATCTTTGATGAAAGCGTTCCAGTAGTCATAGTTGCTTTCTGTATAGTACCCATGTCTCATATCCATATAGAAGGGTTGAGAGAACCACTTCTAGGGAAGTTGATAACCATCTGGCCAGGGCCAGTAGTGCTTTTGGCCACCCCCAGGTGAGAGTTTGGCAGAATAAATCACTCTGCCTGCCTACAAAAATCAGTGTCTGTGATTTAGGTAACCATTTATTTTATTTTAATTCATCATTGGACAGTCACAGTGTTTTGAGTATTTGCAGGCAGTGAAATACATGTTTCCCAATCAGACCATCTGTTTATAAGCTAGAGATAGATTCTAGTCTATATGCCATTCACTTTTAATCGTTGTATTATCAGGCTTAAAAATAAAAAAAGTTCTGACATACATTGGACATACATCATTACATGTCTTCATGTCTTCTTTGGAGTTGAAAAATCAAAAAATTTCCACATACGTCTATTATGACTTTGAACTTAAATTAAACATACATAGATCTAGATCTAATTTTTTTTATATAGAGACCAAACCAAAAATTGTCAGTAATATTTAAAAGAAAAAATTGAGCATGCATGCACACTTTCAATTTATATCTACAAAACACTTTACAAAAAGTATTATGGATAATATGATGACCAGAGCTGAAGACCATATTAGTTCAAGTCCTTTAGATCTTTACACCAAACTATCTACAGCTATTTTGGATCAATAGTTACTAGATAAATACTAGATCTATATTTTAAAGCATCCTAAGTGCTGAAGTCATTTGACTGATATACATTACTTGTGTTTTACGCTTTCACAGTGCATAGGCCTATTTTAAATTTAAATATTTTTATAAATGTTATATTATATATTTTAAATTTAAATATTTTTATAAATGTTATATTATATATTTTTTTCAGTGATTTATTTAATTGCAACTTGCAACTGTCTATTTCATAAATATATTATTTAGAATAATTTTTAAATGAAGAATAATCATTATACAAAACATTTGATTCTCATTTTTATTTTTTTTTTCATAGGCATTGTTTGTTTAACTTAGACCTGTTAATAGCAGTGGTAAGTAAACATGAAAAAGATTGCCTCAATATTTTACGTCACTATATCATGGAGTTAGGCTGAGATGATATCATAGAGCTAAATTTGTTTATTTTTTAAAAATATTTATTGTATTTTAACTTCAGCTTAAATTTTCTAATCAATTTTATTGCCTGTTATATTATTTCCTTTGCTTTTCGTTGGAAGGGGGGAAAGGATTGACAATAATAATCTTGATATACAATTTTTATTCTTATAAATGAAACTATTACCCATTGAGCTTATCTATAATAATGTTTTTATATCAGTTATCATTTTGCGTTGAAGAGATTTATCAGATGCTTTCTCTTATTGATTTAGACTGACTCTGTAAACAACGATGGCATTACCCTTTGGTAGCTATGATTCAGTCAAAAATCGCCAGAACAGGTCATTACTGGCATCCACTCAATTTGAAGATGACTCCTACCACATTATGGACATTGAGATTGACAAAAAAGGGCTTGAAACATGCCAGACAGGGCTTTGCAATCTGGATGGACAAGAACTAGTTTTACTTAAGTACCATGAGGTTCCAGAGTTCCTTAGGGGAAACCCTTACGTTGTTCATGGCTACAGATCTTTACTGCCCTTCAATATGTGTATGAAAAGGTTAGTGCTGCAGCACATTTATATTATTTTGCTATACTTTAAATTATTTTTTCTGGAAACCATTCTACCAGCTATACATTTTATGCAAGTACTATTCTCTCTTTATCTACATTGGAATTGAATATATTAAGCCAATGGTTGTTGAAAGTTGTGTGGGAATATGGAAAGGAAGAGTTACCAACTTATGCTAGGCTGGGAAGTAGTATCCTTCTCTTAGACTTTGAGATAAACAGGGCTTTGATATGAAAACTTAAACCAACTAATTTTCATTCAATAAAATCATGGGACATAATTTTTGGTGGCACTAATTGTCCGCTCATTAAATGTAAACCTTTTTTTTTTCATCTCTGATTTTACACTCTCTTTCAGTTTGTTGTTTTGGACCAATGAGACAATGAATATTTGGACTCATTTTATGGGTTTCTTTGTGTTCTTACTTCTAGTCCTTTACGACAATATCATTGCATTGCCAAGTATGAATGGCTCCTTGTCAGACCATATTATTTTAACTATTGGATTAAGTTGTTTCATGGTAAGTGTTATTACTATAAGTTTATATTTAAACTCAGAGAAATGAGAGTAGTATTTGACAAATTAGAAAATCAATCATCCCATTAACATATCATGGGATGATTACTGATGTACTATTTATTATAAGAGATATGTTGATTTTCTGTTTGTGAATTTTACGGTTACATTGCATTTCTATTAAAACCAGGTTATTATCATTTACAGGTAAGTCCACATATTGGCTGGTTAAGATTAGGGCAGCTTTCAATGATTAACAAAAACAAAATTTTGAGATTCATTCTGTTTATAACATATTTAAAAATTTTGTCTGCAGATTCAAAATCTAAGAAAATTCTGGCCAAAAAAACTAACCAATAGAATTTTTTATTTTTTTTTGACATTATTTTTAAATTCAAGTCAAGGAACATTTTAAAGAAATGCTTTTGAAAAGCCAGCACTGAAACCTTCTACTGGAGATCCCCCCCACCCGTAAAATGTTTGCAATCACACACATTTATTATTCTGGTTTTATATTTATTACAATTTATTACATGATTGAGTCAAAATAATTGATACAATTATGCCTCCTATAAGCTTTGTTTTAAAATAAAATATAAATATTTTACTTGTTCTATTTCAGTTCTGCATGCTGTGCTCGACTGGCTTCCACATATTCTGCTGTCACTCTGAAAGAGCTAGTAGGAGATGGTTGGCATTTGACATGACAGGAGTGACCTTTGGTATTATTGGATGTTACCTCCCTGCTGTACATTATGCTTTTTATTGTCTTTCTGTAAGTGTGTTGTAATCACTGTTGCATGTCGTTCCTTTTCTGACTAATTAATGTCTATCCACACACAAACACCTGTAGTTAACATATATACATTAATTCCCTAAACAATAATATGAGGTTGTCTTACTAGTTGTTTGGTAAAAATAGAAATAAAAAAAAAAGATAAAATAGAGATGACATTATTGTTTCCAGTCACATAACTCATAAACAAGAAAAATATAAAATATACTTAGGGAAGAAGTCCACATTTACAGTCATACCTGTCATTAATGTAGAAGTTATCTCCCTTTTTCAATACCAAACAAAATAATTAATTACTTATAATTAATTGGTTAATGTTTTGATAACCTCATGTTTTGTTAGGTACAATAAATAATTGTTTAAAGTTTCAACTTGATTCTAGAATGGGTGTGTGAGAATAAAACATGTACAATTATAAAGCCTTATTTCTGAATACTGAAGAATTAATTTCCATTGTCAGTATGAAACAAAATATTTTATTACCAGTAATGAATTGACTGATTGGTTGTATTTTTAAATTGTTACATATATTGTCTTCACCAATGAATAATTGTGAAAAGTTTCAACTTGATCCAAGAATGGGTGTGGAAGAAATACGGTGTTCAAACTTTTTACCAGACAGAGTGGCTTGATATAAGCATTAAAAAAAAAATGTTTAAAAAGTATGAGATTTAGTAAGAAAAAAAATATTTGTTTTTTAACTATGCTTTATTGTCTAATCACTTTTCAGATCTGGAGAGATCTCTATATGATATCTATCACTGTGCTCTCTGCATGCATTCTGATATTCAATCTCCATCCACATTTTTTCTCACACAAGTGGTTCTACACCAGAATGGCACTTTACGTTGGACTCACAGCTTATGGCATTATTCCAACTGTACATTGGATTTATCTTAATGGTGGAATTTCTTCACATATTGTACAGGTTTGTGGCTTATTCATGATTATAACTTATAACTTGACCTTTTTTTTTTTTGAGTTATTTGTCTTCAAAAAGTTTGTAGTGTAACTCAAATTGCTTCTTTTTTTGTTTTTGAATGTTTGAAAATCGACAAAACCGTTTAAAGTTACAGATTTACACAGTTGAAGCATGCTTAATTTATAAAAAAAAAGAACATGCTTTCAAATCCAACTATGACACAACTGTAAGACAGAAAAAAACGCCTAAATGGCTACTAGTAATTTTATATAAATAATTATGTTATATATATAATACATATTATATTTTCAATTAAGTTTTTTTTGCTTTGTATTATTAATATACAACTTATATTTTTAATAGTAAGTTAGATGAGATGGTAATTTTATAAACTAGTTGCTATTTTGGTGTAATTCTGGTAATTTTATAATCCAGTTGCTATTTTGGTGTAATTCTGTAAAGTAACATTCAAAATACAAAATGTGGTGACATTAAGCTTTCCTTGTCCAGAAATTTAGCATTGTAGAATGGGAAATAAATTGTATATATGACAGTTCAAAGTGTGTATACATATTTTTGACGCACCTTGTATATATATATACAAGAAAAACATTAAATACTTTTTTAAAAAGACAATACCTCCTTTATGCAACTTATTGAGCAATTGTTTTTATCTTAAAAATTAATGAATGTTAGATTTTAAAACGGAATATAGTGGGACATACACATATGTATGTATGTCCCTCATAGAAATCAAAACCGTTTGACCAATCTTGATAAAATTTGGGTACTAACTGGAACCATAACGTTTGTATAGTAGCCCTGAAACAAACTTAAGACCCTAAAAAAAAAAGTTGCACAACTCTATTTAAATATTAGTATTTTATGGATCTAGGCCATGTTTACTATGTTTACATGAGAAAAGATCGAAAGAATCTAGATCTAGATCTAATTTTAAGAACTACACTTTGCGCAGATAGTTTTTTACTTTGACACATGAAAATTACAAAATATAGTCTTTTGATTTCATTATTTAATAAAATTAAGCTTCAAATTTGTCTTTCAAAAGCATTTTTACATAAATTCGTTCCTTATATCTGCGAAGTTAGAAGTCCTGACGTACTTTATAATCCCATTCATCTATCTAAGTCTAGACTCTAGACTGTCTAGATCTTACTCTAGTTCTAGATCTAATTCAAAGAGATCTACTTTATACAACACATTAACATACAAAATAAAGTCCATTCATTTCATATTTTAATCAAATTAACCCTCAAATTTTGTGTTTCTAAATCATTTTTCATACATTTGTTTGCAATTGCTTCCATGTTGATATGCATTTTAATAGTCCCATTCATGTGTTGTGCACACCGCTATCTAAACAGACTATGGTTGGACAGGCTACATGAGGGGATATTAAATATACTAACATATATTATAATAATTAATAAGCTTCTTGAGCCATTGAATTCACTCTTATAATAGTAAGTCTACATCTATTATAATAGTATCTAGACTCTAGATCTAGATCTAAATATATTTAGACCTACAAGCAAATGTTTTATTTAAAAAAATGGATTTAGGTTGATTAGCTATTTTGATAGCTCCATTCATACTATTTTTTAAATTCACGCATTCGCTTTCTTATAGCGAATATTATATTATTTCGTTTAATTGTTTCCAAAACACTTTCAGTGACTATATTGACGGTGATACGCAAATTAAGACCTGTGGGCAATGGGTAATATATGTCTAGTATATATATATATATATATATATATTATATATATATATAAGGAGTATTATGATCTTAATATTTATTGAATCATTTACAGATGTTTATACCCAAGGTGACCATGATGTACATGCTTGGCAGTCTGGCCTTTTCATTTTACATAACAAAATTTCCAGAGAGAATCTTTCCAGGTTTGTATCTATAACTAGCTATACATTTGGTTGTTAGCATTGACCATATTGACAAAAATGGAGATTTATGTTACTTCCACTGTTTTTTTGTTTTTGTTAAATACAGTGAATAAACTATTTTACTTTCAAAAACTTAAAGATATTTTTCCATTTAGAGAGAGAGAGAGAGAGATTTTTATATTTAGAAAAGAAACAAACTTTCATATATTCTAGTGATGTTTATCCCAAGCTATGAAAAGTTTGTCATATTGGTTAAATTATTTGAAAGTTACAAGATTGTCTTCTTTTTCTTATTTTTTAAGGAAATATCTATAAATCAGATCAGTGAGGAATGCAGTATTTCCCATGGCACCGCAGCCCCAGCTGTGACCTACATATTTTGCCACACATAGGGCAAGCATAACCATTGTGTGCAGGTGGTCGATTAAAATTTTCTTTTCGCCATCTGCGTCTGTCCTCGGCAGCAGATTGTCATTTGGTCTCAAATGTGTATCCCGCGACCTTTGTGAGTGACTTTCAGCTGTCTTGTTCTGAGACCACATGCAACCAGGTGCTCTCTTCTATGTCAGCTAAGGCAAGTTGGCGCCTAAGCTGGTCTTTGAAGCATTTCCGTGGAGCGCCTCTGTTACATCAACCACCTTTTAGCTCACCTAAAAAGACTGCCTTTGGCATACATTTATCTATCATACAGGATACGTGCCCTGCCCAGCATAACCGTCTGACCATAAGAAGTCCTTCTATACTGTCCATACTGGCGTTTGCAAGGACATCATTGTTTGTAGTGCGGTCTTGCCACCGTATGTCCTTGAATGGAGCGCAAGCATCTTTGGTGAAAGCGCTCAAGTAGTCTTAGTTGTTTTCTGTATAGTGTCCATTTCTTAGATTCATATAAAAAGGTTGAGAGAACCTCCGCCTGGTAGACATTGATTTTTGTAGGCAGGCGGAGCGATTTATTCCACTAGACTCTCACCTGAAGGCGTCCAAAAGCGCTACTGGCCCTGGCCAGACGGTTATCAACTTCCCTTGAAAAAATAAGGCGTCATTGGATAATATACTACCCTTATGTGATATATATTTGAATTTTAACAATTTTATCTCCAGGTAAATTTGATTTTATTGGATCCAGTCATCAGTTATGGCATATACTTATTGTGATTGCCTTCTGCTATTGGCATAAAGCTGGTAAAGAAATTCTCATGTACAGGATAGCCCATGAGTGTCCAGCCTAGTCTTTCAAGTATTGATTTTACTTACAATTCATTATGTTATACATTTTTGTATCTATTTTGTTTTTCTTTGGTTTAGCTTTGTTTTTAATGCAACCAGTTTTTGTTAATTACCTTTTTTTATTGACATTTAGTCTGTGTTATATTGGCTCTCTAATGCCTCCTATGATAACAAGATATAGGGTAATAGGTGCAGCTATTTATTGAGTTATCCAAGAGCTCTTCTGAGTCTGTTCTTGTTGTTGCTTTTTTTTATTATAATAAACACAGAGTACTTTATTATTAGATTAACACTGCTTGTAAGATACTATTGAAAAAGTATTATTTACATAGTGACATGTGATGTTACTGTAGTTAGATTTTAAAAAAGCTACATATTCATTGTCACTCCTGATTCACACCTTGCAGCACTCCTGTGATAGCACAAACTTCCTAGGTGTCACCTTGATGTGAATCAAATTGATTGACAGACTTAGACATCTGATTAAATAGTACTACTAAAGTTGATTTTTCCCCCAGGTTGACTCTCAAAGCCTTCCCATGTTTGGATATAGCTGCAAGGCAGCAGAGGTTTGAATTCAGAGTTTTCCTTCTCCTAGGTGGGAAGCCAGCCATGGCGGATTATACAATTATTTTTTTTTACTTATTTTGTAATTTGTGCAGGGTATACAGGTGTGCGGGTTATACTTGAATGCAGGGTATATGCGCAAAAATACGGTAATATAGAGCAACTATTTTAATTTACAAAACTTCTATTAAAAAAAATCTTTTTTTTGTGTACAAGTAGGTATCAGACACTTGAATGAATAGATATGAGAAAAATAGCTTCATATTTTTGAATACCTTTTTAGCTATAGAGATTATGGTTATAGCCTTTGAGTAGAACTAGTTGACCAATCTCTTCATGTCATTATCACTCAGTTCTGCTAAGCATGTCATTATCACAGTGTTAGGTAGGAATCTGACTTTTCATGTTCCCTCAGAGTTAAAGAATATTACATTTTAGCCCAACACATACTACACAACCGGGCAGCCATCCATAGTTTGCAATATGTGTTCATGAAATGTTTTAACTTATTTAAACTTTTTTTTCCAGTGTGTGTGTTTGTATATTATATATATCATAGTACCGGTATAGTAAAGTGAAAAAAACAAACAAGTTGTTCTTTTTGTCTAAAATGGATGAACATGCACACTTTCTTTACCCTGGTCAAAAAAATTTTGGGCTTGTCAGTCTAAATTTTAAGTAGTTTCTGTCTAATAGCACATTCCTATTTCATAACTCTTTGCATTTGGGGATAGTATTCTCCTTTTTTGTTAGTTGCTGCTACCTTTTAATGTGTACAAAAACTTAATAGGTGAATTTCCCGTCAAAAATACCCCCCCCCCCACTACACTTCTTTTGGCTCCAATGCTTGAAGAAAGTAGATTGTTGTATTTGATTTTAAGTGTTCATTATTAAGTAATGACACCCAGTGTCTTTAAAAGATTTGTTCCTTGGTCCACACAATCCCTTCCAACCCAATAGAGTTGTGAACGATTGGTTGGAAATGTCTAGTCCAGAAGAGTAGACCATTATTCTACATTTTATTTCTTTTGGGGCATTTTTCTGTATATATTTGAAAACTTCATAAATGTTGAACACTTTATGCTGTGAAAGTTTTGTAGATTGAATGAATTGTTTGTATGACCATGAACAAATTAGTAGGAACAATTTTTGTCTTCTTTTTGGGATCAAAAGTATTGTTATTATTAAACACTCAGGCCTAAGTTATTACATGTTGAAATTTTGCTTAACTTAACTTTTTTTTAAGTTGAGCATTTCCATAATAAATCTATTTTTGAGATTATACTGCTTAATCCCATACAACAATCATTAAATTATTTTTCAATGAATATTTTTTTCTAATGAGTGATGATCATTTTAACCCCCCCCCCCATTATTTATGTGTTTTATAGAAGTTCACTACTTTCTTATAGACATATGCACAATTATATATATATATATATATATATATATATATATATATATATATATATATGACAAATAAAACTCTTGAACAATGATTTTGCTTCTTTTGTTCATTCTTTTATTTTAGTTTGCACTAATAAAGTTTTATGATGTTAACTACAGATGTATACAAAGTCATTAAGTTTTTGTATCTATCTGTAAAATAGTAATAACATTGTAGAAACAGTTAAACAGAAGTCTTTTGAAGTGTTTTGTATGAAGATAAACAAGTCTCCTGAAGATTTTTATATGAAGATAAACAGAAGTCTTCTGAAGAATTATGCAAGAATTGAATCATTTTTACTGACATTTTCTGTGAAGAAGAAAGTGTCACATCTTCTGCATTTCTATAAACATATCAATTAATACTATTGTTTTAATGTTACCAACCACTGAACTGTGTACATGACAGCACAATGAATTATAATAATTTGAAATGTAGACTTAAAATAAGCCCTCTTTTTCCTCTCTTAAAAAAATAATAAACACAATTTGAATTTACAACATACAACAAACATTTATAAAAGATTATTGTCTTTTTTTTTAAAAATGTAATTTATGACATATGAGTTGAATGTGACTAAAGAAAATAATGAACATCAAATACTTAGACAACCAAACAGAATCAGCATCCTATTGCTAAATGTAAGTATGTCTTAAATAAAATAAGAATTTATAGATGCTTACTATTTGAGAAGTTTATATGAAATATGTTTCATTTACATAAAAAATGGTTATATTTGACATTTAAAACAATTTCATAAGCATTATTTTATGTTAGATTATGATGTCATATTATATAAATAGAGTTATCTTTTGTCTGAAGTAAACAAAAAAAAAAGTTTTCTCTTATTCTGAACTAGGAGAAACAAAAAAATGTATACAACAAAGGTTTAGAGAAAAAAGTGCGTTTTGTTGACTTCATTGAACACTTCAATTCGTGACATTACCATGTATCTGTGTGAGTGTGCATCTGTATGAAAGTATCTTATAAAAAGAAACTAAGAATACAGTTCAAACGAAAAAAAAAACAACAAAACTAACAAAAATTGACATGAACAGGAAAGACTTCAAATGTAGAGGACTTTGGAATTTATTTAGTATTGTGATGATTCAATATTTCTTGTTAAAATCTAAAACATATTGTCTGTTTGAGTTTATGTACACTCAATGAAATATAAAAAAACAAACATCTGCAATGATTAGACAGAAACAAATCCTTACTGATCATATTTTGTCTCCTGCACTGTATGAGTCATCTATTATTTCTTCTTCTACAAACTCAGAAAGATCTTCATCATGGTCTCCCCCTCCCACTCGGAAACCATTTAAGCGATCTGATTTTAAACTGCGGTCCATGGGTAAAGCTAAAGCACTGTGAATGGCTTCAATTGTTTTCATACTGACATAAAAACCCAAGTGAATCCCAGGCAGACGACGTTGAAGTTCTTCCAGGTATGTGTGCGCCTGAAACATTAAATGAAACTTGTATAAGCAATAATGTGTCAACTTGTATAATGAATCTATTATTCAATGTTTTAAAAAATTATAATGCATTTTGATAATTGGTACACCTCCAGCCAAAGACATAACTTCATTAATGATTCTGTAACAGAGCTGCTCCCCAGTAATGCTTTGAGGAGCAACTAGATATCAGCCTACTCTTACTGGCTTAGAGTAGAACACACAGAATCTAGATTATGAAAGGGAAAATCTGTCCAAAAACAAATGTCCAAAGAAAAGCTTTTATTGAAGAAAGGTGTTGAGAAGAAGAGATGCTGACCTCTGCATCAGATGTGTCATAATATGTTTTGTTGTTGTTAATGGTTGGGTCTTCATATTCAGTAAAATACTGCATTCTCCTTTAATCATCAACCTCAAAGACAATGGCTTATTTCATAGACCCAAGTGATTATAAAGAACAAAGACGCATCATGGCACTGTGTACCGTGTGGGTTACCTCAGTTTACATCAGGACTGTTTGATTCCTTTGATGCAGACACTTCTAACCCATACAACATCCTAAACACCATCCCAAACCAAACTCACCAACCACTAGCCAGATCCACTCCTGTTAAACCTATATCTACTAAAATTAATACAACAGCCTCACTAAACAAACCTACTAAAGAAGTAATACCAAAATACCTTAAAACCTTAGTAATAAATTTTCAAAGCATTAGGAACAAAACAGCAGACTTAGAAATTTTATTAGAATGTGAGAAACCAGACATAATTGCAGGAACAGAAACTTGGCTACATCCTGAAATTTATAATGCAGAAATTTTCAATAGTAATTATGAAATTTTTAGAAAAGATAGGGCTGATAATCATGGAGGAGTTCTTTTAGCAATAAAAAACACTCTTATAGCAGAAGAAATTACCTTACCTAACTCAAAAAATATAGAATCAACATTTTGTAAAATTAATACCACCTCAACATCCCTAATAATAGGCAGCATTTACAGACCAACAAATTCTAGTTTAGAATACATGCAGAAACTATGTAATCAGATTACTACACTTAAAGAGACAAATAAAAATGTAGCATAAGTAGCCTGTTGAGATACAGCCATTGTTCTGATAATAAATGAATCAGCAAATTTTCACTTATTCTTTTTTACAATGTTCTACAATGTAGCATAAGTAGCCTGTTACATAATTTAAAGACATCAAGACCAGATTTAAAGATTTTTGTATTTATCAGCAAAATGAACTAGTTTTATGACAATATACACACTTCATATCACATTGTAGAGTTTCAAGTCATTTCATGGGCTATCAAAACAATAACATATTAAGGTAAATAAATTTGAATGCTTATCTGCAATAATGTAAGCACTTACTGCTTTCCATCTTTCCTTAGAAGCAAAATGTTCAATGATGAAGCCATAAATGTCCCCAATCCTGACAGCAGAGTCTAAATCTTTTTCTTCAAGCAACACCTGGCACTGTTTGATTGCTTCTTCTGGGTTCTCTTGATATGACCTAAATACAAAGAAAACCTAATCTAGATGTAGCTAAGATGATTCAAGAGCCTAAAACTCTTATGAAACTTAAAATATTTAAGTTGCTCACCTGTAATCTGGGATGTGTGTGTGTGGCGGGGGGGGGATACATTTTTCTTACATATGAGTCAATAAAGTTTTCTTTTCATAGAAATACAAGGAAATACAAGATTGTAGAAATAGAATCAAACTTTTACAAAATTATCTTAATATAAGTTAAAAATGTTCTTTCAAAAAACTAAACGTATCCATTACCTTCATGGTTAATTAGCAAAACTTTCTCTACTTTCTAAGACAATGAAAAACAGATGCCTGGGTAGGAGACACAATGATTTGTTATAATAAGAACACATGTAAAATAAATTGCATTTTCTTACCTCCTTGCAGTTGAGAATCTTTTAATGAGAGTCATTTTGTGTTTAAGGGTCTCCAATTTTTCCTCCTGCTGCATGCTATCATCCATTTTAGCTTTTGTCAAACACTTGTAGGCCTCGCCCAGAGCTCCTAAAGCTTTGTCATAGTTCTGGTACTCGTCAATCTCCACCTAGGATAGCAATGGGATGAAACTTGATTGTCACACACAGACTTCAGGATTGGAGGTTTAGACATGTCTAAAAAGTGTGACTATTGGTTTAGTCAGTGGGGATACAAAAATGTACTGGTTTCAGCATTAGCCCAATATTTTGTTCCGTTGCATGTCTCATATTCTGTTTGACTGCCCCAGACTTGCTGATCTCTGTTTCGACAGTTTCTGGGAAACTACAAATTCTCTAGCTGAATGGTGAAATACATGCTCTATGCAAAACAGCAAGGTTTCTGTCCAGGGCTTTTGTAAGAGAGAATTTGAGCCTCTCAAGCCCTCACTCAAATGGAGTTGGATGATGTTGATGAGCTCAGTTGTAATGTTTATTGTATGTAAATGATTTTTCAAACATGTATACACACTTGACATACACAATTCAACACACATGGATAACAATTAAGTAATAGTTAAAAATCATTCATATAATATTAATAATATGATAGCAAGGTTTTGATACATTAATGGACTTAGGACATACCTGAGCACAAGCATCATAGAAAGAAGCCAAGGCATCCAGGGCTCTTCCTTTGTTATAAAAGGCAATAATATTTTTCATAATTTCTGGTTCTTTTCTCCAGTCCAATGACTGGAGGTAGTTTGCTGCCATGACATAGATTTCTTTTTGCCTAGAGACTCCAGCAAAGAACACTATCTTCTCTGTGTCACCAGACTTTAGAAGTGCTTTCATAGCCTGGAAATATTAGAGTTTTTCATTTGGTTAACAGGTTAACATCATTTATTGAGTGGAGACCCTTGTGGGATCTATTTAAACAGGTGGCCATTGTGCTAGCCACATAACACCATCTTTAAATATTGGCTAACGAAATTGGTAATCCTAATATATGATAGAAATTGTCTCTACCTTGATTTTGTTTCCAGCTTGAGTAAATTTTTTAGTAGCAAGGTGATAAGCCCCTTGATGCATACACACTTCAGCAATGGCCTCCAACAACTTCAGGCGTGCTGCATTATCAAAATCTTTGTCGGGAGTCAGCTTTTCAGCCAAATCTTCAGTTATTTCTACAGTTTGATCCATGCAGATTTTAATGGCCTCCCAGTACTGAGAAAAAAATTATATTCATTTTTTTTTTTTTTACATAAAATTGTTTATATATATAAAAATTTCAAAAGAAATTCAGGAAAAAACATAACATAGAAAAGTCACTTTCAAAACTTTTTAATATTTAAATTAGTTATATAACAGCCTACTGGATTTGGTTGATGAGGAAGAGAGGGGAAAAGACTGATTTAATAATCTAATAAACTTTGACTTTAGACAATAGCATCACTCATTTTAATCTACCCCATCAAACTGGAAGACACTTTTAATTTTTTAATGCAAGCAATGTAGGCAATTTTTCAAAACATTTATTACGTATTTTTGTCTGTTTATATGTATGCTCAAAGTTAACTTCTTGCTATTAGATTTACTGATGTTATCAAACTGTATTGTTTTCTAACCTTCGGTATAAAATGAGTAAAAGTGTGTTCTCTGTTGATGAGCTTTCGAAAAAATAAATATGTCCAGATTTGGCAAGCATCTATGCTTATAAGTGTAATTTCAGACAAATGAGCTAATTTTCAAGCCTTTGCATTTCTTTGTCCTTAGCAAACTAACCTAGTTTTAATTGTTTTACTTTAAGTTAAATATACATACTAAAAAGAAATAAGATAATATTTAATTACTTTTTTCCCAATGGCTAACATGTCTACAGCTTTATCAAACTGGCCATTTTCCAAGAAGAATTCTGCACATTTTTGTAATATTTCTGGGTCAGCTCTGTCATCCAATTCACTGGACATCTGTTGGAGTGAGTCAAACTGTCTAGTAGTGAATGCCAACTCAAGAGCTTTAGAGTAATTGCCAGCCTGGACACAAACAGAGATTTAAGGCATGTGATTAAATGTGACTTGGCTTCAGTCCTAACAATGTTAGCTTGTTAGTTACCTTAGAAATAAAAATAGAATTGTTATGATGGAAGGCAGTACTACCAAAAAAAAAAAATCTATTTTTACATCATGAATGTTTGGCTTACAGTTATATAACAAGCATTAAAGTAAAATATTTAGCTCACAATGTTAAAATGGGTGCATAACGTTTATTAGGAAAAGTAAAAATGTTTGGCCCTTGTTAACCAATTATTACAAAAACAGATCCTATTACTGTGTTAGTTGCCCTTAATTGTAAATCAACTATGGTTCATCTGGTGGATTACTTCTTAAGGCTTTAAATCCTTATTTCAGTTCCTATTTTCAAAACATAATTTGGTTTTGAAAGAGTTTCTTCTAATAAATTTTACAATGTTAACATGAGCCACTTTGCAACAAAGTAAAAACTTTACAGTTAAATAATTCCCCCTTCTTTTCCCTCCACGGTTACTGAGGCCTACTTACCTACTATTTGAAAATATTAACTCAGTTTTTATCCTCATAAATTTAAATTATAAGCAATTTATATTCCTTGATTATATATAAATTGCTCATAACTGGAAAAGAATGTAAATAAACCTAAGTCACCTTATGATACAGCATGACTGCTTTACTCTCTTGACCTGGCTTAGTTTCATAGTATCTGGCTGCTTCCATGATATCTTCAGGCCTACCAACAAGTGCTGAATTCAGCAATTGATCTTCATAGCCATGTTCCTAAAATACACATTTTCTACTTAGTCTATGCAAAACAATATTAGTTCTGTACTTTAAAATGTCTTTTATGCTTTCTAAAAGGGCCTTGAGCTTACAGAGTTTATTCATTAACAGTGCTATATAAATGTAAATAGTATCCTATATAAATATAGTGACTGCATAAGGACACACAATTTCTAATAATAAAAAAACATTTCCATCTTCTTTCTTGAATAGGTTATTTAGAATATAATAATGAAAACAACCATTCAATACATTATAATTAATACTAAATGCCACATACCTTACATAACCGTATTGCACTGCCATATGCTTTGGCCTTTTGAAAAAAGGCAATGGCTTCCTTGATTTGACCCTGATTTTCATATTGCCTGGCTAAATAATAACATGCAGCCAAGTCTTTGGTTGTATCACAGATTTCTGCTGCCTAAAGGATTATATATAAGGCAGATATATAAAATTAATTACTATATGTATATTGATGGACAGAATTTTGGATTTTTATTCAACTTCTTCAAAAGAAATGTATATTTATCCTTTTGCGATTAAAACAATTTGAAAAGGAAACTATAGGCCTACAATACTTTTTTAGTGCTACTAAACAATACCGGTACCTTGTCAATTTTATCACAAAAACTGTACACTCTGACCAATGAGAAATTGTCTTCAGCCTTCTCATAGTACTGTATAGCTGTCTCCATGTCCCCCACACTTTCCATATACTGGGCCCACCAACGATTCAATGTTCTGTGTAACATGAGAAATAGAAATAAAGCCTATATATATTTTAAACTATTTTCATTGCTTTTAAACTAATTGAGATACAAAGTGCCCTATTTTATAGATGCTCATGTTGATATCCTAGTAAACTAGATGATATATAGGTATGTTCTCAATGTTATCAAAAGGGAAACTACTCACTTATCCTGACTTTTGCTTATGTACAACTCTAATTGGTCAGTATCATCCAGCAACATTCGAGGAATTTCAAACTTGTATGTTTCAGACTTTTCATAGCTAGAGTAGAAAAAAAGTTGTTGGTTAACATATACTTCTTTACATTTGGACAGCTACAAAAACAAATGAGGACAGAAGTAAACATAAGAAAACTCTCAATGACCATAAAGACAAATTTGTGTTCCCTACTTTGGAATAGCTGCTTGGAAATCTCCTTGCTCCTCTAAATATCTGGCATAGTTGTAAAATGTTGTTCTCAAATGTATGCGATCATACATTTCTGCAGTTTCTAGAGCCTGGAATAAATGTCAAGTATTAGACAAAAACAACAAAAAAAAAAAAAACCCCAAACAAACTCAAATGTAAAAGATTTAAAAAAAAAAAGTTTACCTTTTGCCATTCGCCTCTATTTTGATAAAACTCATTTAACAGATCATAACGTTTGCAGTTTTTAAGCAATCTTTCTGCATCTTCCTATAAAGAATAAAAAAAAACAACACAACTATTACAATGATGGCAACTCTAAAAAAAACAAAAACAAAAAAAAAAGTCAATAAAAAATACAAACTATTTTTCATGACATCTCTATGAAAAAAAGAATAACTCACATATAGTCCTAATTGAATGGCTAAAACTGCTACTTTGGCATCAAGTTCAGGTTCTCTAGCAATGGCTTCTCTTAGAGCCTTGGCCCCTCTAGCATGGCCCATATTTCCCAGGCACACACTGGCCACATCCAGCCGTCGACTTTTCACACACATTTTAGCCATGTTCTCCCAGACAGATTCACTAAAGTAAATAAGATTACACAGTGATTAAACAATACTTTTATAAATGAAAGGGGAGAAACCCAATCAACCAATAGTTCTACAAAAAAAAGTGATGACGAACCTTTTAATTAGTTTGATAGCCTTAAATGCTTCATCCATGTTGCCAATACATAAGTAGAAGCTGAAGTTCATCATGGCATCTCTGGTTGCCTTGTCGCTGTTTTCAAGACCTACAAAGTCATGCATTATTTTTCTGGCTACTCTCCTGGGATAGGTTACTGCCCCTGTCTCTGGGTTCACTTGACCACCATAAGAACTGAGGTCATTATGTTTTGCCTCCCCCTGAAAATGTTCAATTGTAGCCATTATTGTTGAATGTAACTAAAAAAAATGTTTTTACTATTATAATATACATAGTAAATTACATCTGACTGATTGATAACTGTGTCAGAATAAACAGTTCTTTTATTTCCTAGCTCTAATGAATACCAGCTGCATAATCCCATTGTCCTTTAATTTCTAGTCCTGGAATCCCCAGACTCATAATTTAATCCTTTAAAAAGTACTGTGTAATGCTGCTGTCAAAGTATTGACTTTAAGTTCATCACTCCTGGTCATTAACCTAATAATTTAACAAATATATGTGACTTGATGTTTTTGACTTTCTTTACAATGTGATGCCATTCCCTTTCTTGAATTTAAACTTCAGCACTTGTACAATTGGAAGGACTCTAGGAAACATTAGGCTAAATAAATATAAAATAGAAAGAGAGGTGTCCAAATTAAGCATTTCAACTCAGTTGTCCTCTTACTGCCATTAACTAAAAGAGTACTTTGATTACATGGTGATGGAGAATGCACTGTTATAAATAAAATAAGTGTAAATAATTACCGGTAAATAAGTAAAATAAAATATGCTATTTATTGATATTTTAAACTTATTGTTACCTAATCCTCAATCTAAAATTAAATGCAGGTCAAATCAAGTTGATAACAGTTAAGAAATCTAATAGTTTTGGTTTGGGGATGGTGGTGTTGGTTATGAATTTAAAATTAGGCTTAACAATGAGGGACAATGAATCTTACTGCTGATTACCAATCCACTGACAGTTCTATTTCTATGTTTATTTATAGAAAAATAATTATTTGAATAAGCATTAAATTTCTGCTGAATTACTCATTTTTATAGTTGAAATTTCTTGGATTAATAACTACTGTATTAAGTGAAGTGTCTAAAGTGTCTGGGGATAAATTGACTTGACGCATCTAAAATACCATTATTAAGTATGAGACAACTAACGCTAATCTTCTTCACATTTTCAACTTCCTGGCTGATAGGCCCAAAAGTTATTTGTAAAAATATAACTAAAGACAACTAAACTACATAAATATGTTCTTTGCTGCTGCTGCAGATAAAAACAGTTTGATTGTGAAATGTGTAAATAGGCAGCTTTAATCAACAGTTTACTCTTCTTCATTTGTATGTTTTACTAATAATTTGTCCACAAACATGTTACTGGTGTCATTGGTTTTTACCTTTAGGGTGAAGTAGTAATAAGGAACCTCAACTCCCATCATACGCTGGAAGTAAGAAGGCATTGGAAAATTGTCTTGGATCAAAATACCATTTTCAGAAGTACAGAATAAAGAAATCACCATGACCTCTGCCTTTAAAAAAGAAAAACAACAACATATACAGAGATGATCTAACTAAAAGATATTGTATTACAATAAGCGCTTTCGAAATGGAAAATCTTTTGTGCCTTACAAATAAATGTATAAATTATTATTTAAAAAAACAAACAAAAAACGCAGGCGTCAAGGCCAAGTTGTAGACAAGAGAAAAAATTATCCCAAAGAAAAAACCCCCCACAACAAACAGAATCAAGTCTTCACACTTACGGGTCCTTGTTCAACAATTTTAGTCAGTGAAGGTTTCTTCATGTCACTGCTATCGACTGTATTAGACAAGATCAAAGCCTCACAGACAAATAGCTTAGGCTCTGTTATGTCCCAATACATGGAGTTGGGATAACGGCCTGCTATGTCTTTGGCTGCCTGGTTCTTGCCCCTGAAAAATGCAGGAAACTTAATATTGATTCAAAGTAAAAATAATTAGGAGAAAGATGTGAAACAAAGTTCATTACCAACTTGTAATTTTTAATAGAGGAAAAAAAAAGGTAATTTTCAGAGGTACAGTATTTAAATGTTTTAATGATATTTCTATTTGTGACTTGAAGAAATAAATATTTTTTTGATTGTTTTAAAAATGTCTAAAAAATAAATGCTATTCCTTTGAAACTCTTGAGCTACAATGGCTGTAGGTATATCATCATTGACAATAGTGACATTGTACCAAAAGTCATACAAAGCATTTAAGTACAAGAGGAAAATATTGAACTTCAATTGTGGTGGATTTTTCAGGATTCATCAACTCTAAAAGGTGTCTTTCTTAGGTGATTGGTCTTTGAGTTTGGTATAATAAAAATACACCCTTGTAAAAAACATTCAAACCACAAATTAATATATAATAAAACCTTTAAAATATCATTAATGACTAAAAAATGTATAATAATATAGTCCAGTGTAGGCAGCTACCTCTCTGCATCATTGGAGTCATTCTCATTCTCTTGTGTAGTCACAGAAGATGGGTAGTCATCTTGTTCTCCACGACCTGTCTCAAAGTTAAAGTACTGCACAGTATCCAACTCTACATCCCAAAAGTACAGTTTGTGATCCAGGCTACCATTGGACTGGCAGTTAAGAAGAATAAACTTATTAGCTAATTATGCACCAAAACCCAAAATGAATACTACATAATAAAACTTTATCTGGTATTATAAGTACATCATTCATTGGTTAGATAGATAATATTGGAGATTTTCCCAATAAACTAAACTATGTCAAGGATGCTAAATTGAACCTCAATATTGCCAAATAAATAAAAAAAAAAAAATTGAGCCAAAATCAGAAGTGTAATTTTGCCATTGAATAAAATTTTAAGAGGCACAATTATATGCGGCTGTTGCCCATTTGTTTTTAAATAAGTTGCGCCATTGTCACAAAGTGGAATTCTAATGCTTCTTTCATATTCAAATTATTGTGTGCTAAACAAGGGAATTTTCTTAGAAAATTTGACTATGAAGTGCTAAAATAGTGCAACCCCCCCCCCCCCCCCCCCCCAACCATATACAGAGACTTTTTAAAAAACATAGTTTATCAACATTTTCTTTATTTTGTATATTTTGTACACCTGATACACCAATATGCAAGCTGTTTTTAGTTTCTGTGCCATGTATGAAAATCTCTGATAAAAAAATGAAAATCAACTAAGGGTTGTGAGATGAGACTTTAAATATAAACTATTATACGTTCAACTAAAAAATGTTGTATCACAAATATTGCAATAATCATGTATGTAAAAGTAACATTCTAATACTGGTATGTGATATAATACTTAAAGTTGAATTCTTTAAAAGTAGTTTGATCTAAAGAATCTTTGTTATTTTAAGATGAATATTTACTTGCATAACTTGAATGCTGACACGATTCCCAGCACAGTTGATTTTAGCATTTATGATTGAACCGAAACCTGGAATGATGTCCTGAAGATTCTTGGGGTTACTGTGAGATTTAGCCTCCCTGTAAATATACAGAGTTGCCTTTTTTTAATTGAATAGATCATTTTAAATATACTTACAAAAAATCAAGATCATTACCAGTGCTTATGATGAGAACAACAAGTCTGCTACATTAAAAATTAGTTTTATATGACGCTGTACCTCCTTGAGAGATCATAGACTCGCAGAACACCAACATCCGTTGCTACCAACAGGAAACTGCCACAGACATCTAAGCTTACAGGATGTCCTTCAGGTTCTGCAAATGTTAGAAGTTGTTTCACAGTTCCCTGAAATCAACATTCAAATTTTAAAATCAGAAAATAGAAAAATTTTTACCTACTGTAGCATAATTTCAAACACATTTAAAAAAATTCTTAACCAGAAGAAAAGAATCAAAGAAAAAACATGAACATAATTAAACATCACAACTTAAATAAATGGTCTAGCCCAGCATCAACTCATTTGTTGAAGTAGGCTTAGCTTGAGATTCTTAATGAAAATGTAAAATGCTCACCTGAAACGTCCTGACTTGAACTTTATTTTGTTCAATACTATAAACATTTTGTTCATAAAGAACTATGATCATGGATTCTGTTGCAAAGGAGCCTGTTGTAGAAATCAGTTATAAGTAAAAAATTAAAAATCAATATTTTGGATTTAAAAATAAAAGTGAATAAATCAGCAATTGTAACAAAAAAAAAAAAACAACAACTTTTAATTGCTTTTTGTTTCATACTGTTAATTGGTCTACTGGTAAAAATTTTAACCATCAAGACTTTGAATGTTTTAGTCAAGAAAAGATGTCAGCAGCTTGTAAAAAAAAAAAGCAAAATGTATAAAATATGAATAAACTTACCTGCAGTTTTCAAAGATGATTTATCAGAAGTAAACTCATAGATAATCACTTTCTTCCCATTCCAAACTGCCAATGTATCCTTTATTTTTAAAAAATTCAACAGTTCTCAAGTAGTAAATCAAAAAATAAAAGCAAATATAATTTCAAAGACATTTAAATGAAGACTAGCAATTAGAAATAAAAATTAGAAAACAAATTTGTCATAGAGCATGAAATGAAAGTTCAGACATAACTAAGCTATTCCACAAACCTTTGTAGAATAAATGCCTTTGACTTGAATCTCAGTTTTTATTTCATGGTGTAAACTTGAACTGAATATCTCAATACTTATAGAGTTGGGTCCAAACTGTACTACTGCATTCTGCAAAAAAGAGCATAAGTCCAAAGTTTATTTTTTTTTGTTTTAAGTGATAAAAGAAAAGAAATCAAGATATTGTGCAAATTTATTCTAAAAGAAACAAAGGTTGAATAAAGAGCTTTTAAACATTGTGAGAATAAGAAAAAATTCTTTATGTAAATTTAGGACCTCATGTGAGGGTCCTAACATTTCCTAAGGCATCATACTTATTTGGCCTACATTTGTATACATTCTTATCCAATACAACATAAATAAGTAAACACTAAAAAAAAAATTAAAAAAATTAGCCCTCTGCATCAATCTAAGAAATATTCATGCTATATTACAATAAGATTTTTCAAACAGTGTTTATTTCTATATATAAAATACACCTTACAATTTTCTCTGTATGTTAGATTTGGTCAAAAGTATTTCTAAATTTTACAAGTCTGGTTAAAACAAGAAAAGCTTCTACCTGATCTCTGTAGCTGAAGCTCATGACTTTCTCACTCATAATGTAAACGTTTGCTATTGTGTTGACTGCAAGCAAACCTTTAGTGCTGCTCCACTAGAAACAAATAATAATGATTCATTTAGTAAACACAAAATGGATTGGTACCAGGATAAAGTAATCAAAAATGGTCAAAAGTTTATTTAATGTTTAATATTTATTCAAATTTGAATTTTTCATCAAATCCTACTAACATTGCATATGCTAGAAGGACCAGCTCTTCAGGGCTTTAGAGCTAATGGTTTATTAATAGCTATGACAATTTCCACACTCTTTGTTTGGCATTATGAAAGGTAAGGTCATAATCTCAAAGCAGCTCAACACACAAAACACTTTTTAAAAAATCAGAAATATGACAACCAAAAATGTTTTGCCAAAATATACCTCAATATTTGTTCTGGGACAATATGACTTATATAATAGGATTGAGTCCCCAGCTCGGATGACAATGGATCAATAGTGAAAATTTTGTTTGTAATTTCAAAGAATTATAAACATATTTTAAGTTAAATTTTAAATAAACTGTGATAGTTCTACATTAAAAGAATTGTCCCAAATTTTATGTGTCTGTTTAAAATATCATGAAATAAGTCTACACTCTACTATCCTTCAGTCAAAAAGCTAAATACTAAAAAAAAAAACTGATAAAATTCTAAACATGTCTTACTTCAATTTTTCTGATGGCCCCTTCCACAGTTGCAGGAGACTGCAAGGTCCATTTTTCACTGCCATCCACTTTAGAATTTTGGAGGTGTTGAGAAAACTTCCAAAAGGCTATACTGCCCAGATTGGTGCCCCCCGCTAGTATGCCAGTTTCTTTGTTGTAGGCCAAGCAAACGATGATCTCATTCACATCAAAGCTGGAGTTTCCTTCAAGACTTAGAATGTAATTGTCATCTTGTTCCATATCCCACATCCTATTTGGGCAAGAATCAACTTCTTACAGCAACAAGACCTCTTTCTTTTTTAAGTTAAATTTTCTAAAATCTACACATTAAACTGGTAACTAGAAATGAAAAAGATAAGAACATTGTAATAAATGGGGAATTTTTACCATTTGTTTCCCAACATCAGTTATAACCCAATGCAATGTTTAATAGCTTTTCATAACTTTTTAAAATCTAATTTCACCAATTAATGCATAATTGAAATTGGTTGAAAAGTATATTGACGTCAACAACTATTACTTTTTATAATTAGAAAATTATTGGCTTTTGAGTAAAAATATTTCATACAGAGGTCTTAAGATATACCTTATAACTGTTTCCCCTGTGACTGTAGCCAAAACTCCCTTTCCTGCCCAGATAAACAAAGGATTTTCTGTTCTTCCACTCAGCTTAACCTTGGGAATAAACAAACATTTTCACATTCAAGAGAATGTTTGCAAGATAATAAAAATCATCTTAAAAAGGTTGATTTGATCCATGTTTCCATGAGTACTTTATAAAAGAGGCACATGTAAACACAATTATAATTGTTATTCTAAGGTCAATACACATAGACAACAAATACTGAAATGCAATTCCATGTTACCTTCATGATCTCCTTGGTCTCCCCCTCAGCAAACACAATGTGTTGTGTTAGTATTAAGTTATTTGTTATTGTCAAAAGCATGTTTTTTTCCTCATAGTACAAGAGCTTCCTGACAGGAGTGTCCACTGAGAAACATTGAATGCACTTGCCCTGATCATTCAGGAAATAGAGGCCACCTATCCAAAAAAAAAAAAAAAAATTAAATAGAGTATTATTACATATTCTGAATTTACATAAAATATATATTATTTTTAGTGTTTAAAAAACAATAATTGTGATGGGAACCTAACAAACGCTAAACTAAAATGGTGGCCAAGATTATAGTACAGGACATGCTGACTCAAAAAAAAAACATGTTCATCTTCCATGTTGAAATATTTCTGAATTGTATTATTTGTATTAATTAAAGAGTGATGGGTAATGGAACTTGTACAATAATATTCTGGGATGCTAAGAAGGGAAAAGTGTCCAAAGCATATGTTTCTTTCAGGCTCAAGACAAAGAATGAAGATGAAAACCTCAACAAGAAAATGATGATTAGCTGAAATAGAAAGACACGGTTTTCTCTCAATACAAAAACTATTAGCCAACACCAAACCAAATAAAGCTTCTGGACCTGATGGTATTCCAGCTAGATTACTCAAAGAACTAAGTAATGAGCTAGCCCCAGTGTTCAAAATACTCTTTCAGGCTTCACTTAACCAGGGCAGAGTACCAAAGGACTGGAAAGAAGCTAATGTCACCCCCCTATTTAAAAAAGGAGAAAAATCTGACCCAGGAAACTACAGACCAGTATCACCAGCATCACATGTAAAATCCTAGAACACATAATATGTAGCAACATCATAAACCACTTAGACAAACATAATGTCCTCACACCATACCAACATGGCTTTAGGAAATATAGATCATGTGAAACACAACTAATAGGACTAATTGATGATTTTTCAAAAGGTTTAGATAATAGTGAACAAATAGATGCTATCTTACTAGATTTTTCTAAGGCTTTTGACAAAGTTCACCACCATAGTTTGCTTAAAAAATTAAAATATTTCGGCATTAATGGTCCACTGCATCAGTGGATTAAAGACTTTCTGATAGGGAGAGAACAAATTGTAATAATAAATGGTTCTAAATCAACACCGATAACAGTAAACTCAGGTGTACCTCAAGGAACAGTCTTGGGTCCACTACTATTTTTAATTTACATAAATGATTTACCAAATTGCATTACTTCAGGAACAAAAGTCAGATTATTTGCAGACGATTGCATAATATATAGAACAATAAAAACAACACAAGACACAGATATTTTACAAAGAGAATTAGATGAATTACAGAAATGGGAATCAAATTGGAGCATGTCTTTCCACCCAGAAAAATGTCAGTTGTTAAGAGTAACAAAAAAACTAAAACAAATTAATTCCACTTATCTTATTCATGGCAAACCAGTAACACAGACTAAAAACGCAAAATACCTAGGTGTTATAATAAATGAAAAACTGTCATGGAATCCACATATTGATGAAACTACAAAAAAATCAAACAAAGCATTAGGATTTATTAAAAGAAATTTCTATAAATCAAATAAGAAAATAAAACTAAAATGTTATTTAACCTTGGTTAGGCCAATAATAGAATATGCATCCTCTGTTTGGGACCCCTCAACTCAAGAAAACATTAAGAAACTAGAACAGACACAAAATAGAGCAGTGCGATTCATAACAAACGAATATTCACATTTGACTAGAGTAACACCTTTAGTAAAATCACTAAATTTAGAAAGCCTTCAGGACAGAAGGCTCAAAAGTAAAGTAGCAATAATACATAAAACACTGAACCATAATCTTCAAATACAAAAACAAAATTTAATAAAATAATCTGAAAGACACAAAGATAAAGGCACATTCCTCGTCCCATATGCTAGGACAAATTTGTACAAATACTCCTTCTTCCCTAGTGCTATTAGAGCATGGAATGGGTTGCCTGAGCTAGCCAGGAAAACCAGTGACTTGGCAGAATTTAAGTCATTGGTTAATATGCATGACTAAATGCATGACGCGTAGGACGTAATCATCTTCTTTTTTGAAGTAACGTCTGTATTATATAAGATAAGATACTTGAGATATTTTTAGAGTTTTTTAAAATTGTAAAGCACATCAATACTTATTAGGTTATTTCTTGCCCATTAGCTTTTTTCTTATAACACTGTTTTATACTTAAAAATCTATATTCTATTATTAAATGATTTAAATTTAGACATTCAAAGGTTTAGCAATTCTTGTACCGACTAACAAAAAAAATAAATGTGGAAACTCTGACACCAGATATATTTTCACAATTTACTTATTAACAAACACAATTTTAAAAATTCAAAACACATTCTGTTAAAACAAAGCATTCTTATCATTTACATAGAATAGCTAAGGAATAAGCAAAGCTAAACGGCAGCTAGTAAAGTTTGGCTGTAAAGATAACGTAACACAATAACTATTTACAAATAAACCATCAAATAACTGAAGAATGTACTCATTTTAATTTGCTTCTGAAAAACAAAGTTTACTAACGACCTACCACTGGCTCCTCCTATGAAGAAAGATAAAGATTCCTGTGGTCCAAATGGTGTTGGTGCTTTGTTTTTACCTCCCCTTTTCCAATTGAACATATCCAAGGCGGACTCGTCTCCACTTACTGCTGCCCTGGCTAAACTGTTTATGTCCCTGGATAGAAGCAAAGACAAAAGAACATCAAGAAGCGTTACATATTAACCACTTTTTTTTTAGAAATAAAAAGTATAAAAATAGTATTATAATATAATTAAAAAAATTGTAATGCTTGTTGAACTTAGATGTAATAAAAAATTTTTAAAAAAGTTTTCTGTCACAATTTACTGAGAAATGCACATCTTTAGTAAAGAAATAAAAAATTCAATACTGGTACCATGTTGTTGTTTTTGTGTGTGTGTGCTGGTGCTCCTTTTTCTAGCTTAATTAATTTCTAAATAACACTGATGATTTTTAAAATAAATTTAATAATATTTATATTATTTGCCTATTTAATTGTTGAATAAGCTTAATCACACAACAAAAGCAAATAATCTTGAAGATACCATTTTATCCTAAAAGATATACATAGATTAAGACATACATTGATGGATCACCAGGAGGAGGTGGCTTCAAAATGATTTCAGTGATGGGTTCTTGAAGATGATGTTGAAATGGATCTTGACCCAAATGACCTTTACTGTCACATTTCCAGCCAATCAATGCACCAGACTAAATTGAAATACAATTTTAAAAAAATGATTTGATAAACAGCATTAAGCAACACTCACTTAGCTACTAATATTATTAGACAATATAATAAGAAAAAGTATTGGTATGTGAATATTAAAGTTATTGCTGTTCCTGATTAATCAATGTTGAAATGGTGCAATGGAAGATTTTTTTAGATGACTTTGAAGAAAATGTGTATGCTTATGACCTAAGAATTACAACTGTAGAAAAAGAATATGCAGACTAAGTGAGGTGGATTGACAGAGATTTATGATGTATGCCAATCAATGCAATAAAAACTCTTGGGAAAACAGTATTAAGTGTTTCACTTCTGAGCCCTTAGGTTTCAAATGAATGACTTAAACTGATTGACACTAGTGCCCAACAACAACCATTCTCATAAACATGGTGAAAATTTTAAATAACAAACCAAAAAGTATTTAGGCTAATGTGCTCCTTGGTAAGCTTTACTGTGCTTGATATAAAACTGATGAAAAAAATACTAGGGTGTACATGACAGAATCAAAATTAATGGAGCTACAGCACTTGACCCTCACAGCTTGCATTCCTACTGTCAGCTACTGTCATTCCTACTTACACTGTCAGCTGAGATTAGTCTTGTTCCATTAGAGCTCCAAGCGATACAAGCAACTTCGGCATGATGAAGATGTGGAGCTTCAATGAGTTCTTTGTCTTGATCATTCCATACTGAGATCTCCCCTGTTTCCCAACCCACTGCTAGAATTTTACGTGAAGGATGCCAGGCATGACATTTAGCATGGCCTTGGCTGTTTATTGACTTATGTGGAACTCTTTCACCCTGTTTAAAATACAAACAAATTAATGTGAATGTTCACTAATTCTTCCTAAAGATCCAACTCTTCCTTTAATAGAAAAAAAAATGTTAAAAACTGTGGTATTGCTTTATAAAATAGCAAATTGGTTGTAAAGAGGAAAAAAATATTAACAACGAAAAAAGTAAAGAAAAAAATGTAACAACTTAAAATATTGATCTTTATGAAATCACATTGATATTTTGAGTTAATTAAAGTTTTTTTTTTTTAATTCAAATGTCGAATAATTAGAAATGTGTTGAATTCTAAACATGTTTAGCTTAAGACATGAAAACAATTTAAAAAATGTACTTGAGAATATAGGGAAAGCTAAAAGGATTCTTATTTCTTTAGCAGGAACTTGAAAATGTATTTTTAAAACATTACCTCTTCATTAAAAAGCAGAACACTCCCACCACTATCTTCACCATAGGATAGCACAGCCAGCAGAGAAGAATTGTTCTTCAACCATCCTATATCTGTGTTGATACTTGCTCCATATGTGTCTAAGCAATGATCAAAGTAGACGGCCATTTGCGTTCACTAAGTTTATAAACACTATTTATTTCTAAGCATTTGGGTTGAGTCAATGTTTTACACTCTTAATCCCTGGAGAAAAGTATATTTATATAAATAAATAAATCAATCATTTCTCACTAAACTTATTTAGAAATTTATTACAAGACACCTAGATGTATAATATTAATATTAACAATCCATAACCCTAAACAGATATGTGTGTACCGAGACCAATCATCATAGTAGCCTGAACACTGACATGTGATGTGGCAACCTGTGGTCTGAGGAGATCAATAGTCTGGTTTTCCTGATATTTAAATTATTTAAGACTAAGACTAACTAAGGTTTATGGATCCTTGAAAACAAAACATTCCACAAAAGATAAGACATAACACACAGTGAAACAGTAGCGCTGATAGTCTGACAGAGTTAGAAACAAACACGTTTTGTATTATTCAGCTATTGCCTTAATGGACAGAAGTCAACCAATCTGCGATGATTTGAATTCTAAACATGATTTGACTCAATTAAAATGTTTTTAAATGTGAAATGAAAGCAACTTGACTAGGAAATAGAACATACATACATAAACAAGACCATATATAATGCCATTCTGCATAAACAACAAAATATTTCTTTTCTGACAATAATACAGTAAGTTGACTGAGCAATACCTACAAAAAAAAATCAAATTTTATATTTTTTTCTTAGATTTTCTAGATTGAGTTTTAGATAAGAGATGACTAGGACTGGAGTAAATGACTACAGTGACTACAGTGT
This sequence comes from Biomphalaria glabrata, assembly GCF_947242115.1. NCBI lineage: Eukaryota > Metazoa > Mollusca > Gastropoda > Planorbidae > Biomphalaria > Biomphalaria glabrata. The sequence goes on from NC_074712.1 coordinate 18,316,049, forward strand.
GTGTCATGTGTCTATTAATGTATTAGTATTGTTCTAATAAATTATAGCTAAATAGATCTAGATCTATATTATAAACTATAATGTATAATGATTTATAATCTAGTATTAGAATACTCCTACCTTCCTAACTAGCAGTCTAAGTCTATTAGATATTATTCTAGTGTCTGGTGACACTCATGACACCTAACCATTCGTTTTGAGATTTTTTTTTTTGTTAGCTTAACGCGAGTTAATGAGATTCTATTTTAAATATATATGAATAGATTTAAATTTCAAAGAAATAGAAATTAGATCTAACTGAAATTAAGTAAACTGAATGTAATTTAACGATTGAAAATAGATATCTCACCATGTTGCCTTGGTAACTATGATGCCGATTTTGTTATTATGAATTTCAAAAATATCTGATAAAATATGTGTAACCCCGGAAGTACTTGCTATTTCTTGTTTAAAATTTATCAACACAAATTAACGTAACAATTGTAGAAATATACGCTACAAAAAAAATCTTTTTGAAAATTAACAAAAATGAACATTAATATGCATTTATAATGATGTAAATCTTATAATATATTTCTTTTAACATAAAAGAGCATAAAATTTAATTACTTTACGTTTTCAAATTAAAAAAAAGAAATAAAAAAACTGAACTGCCTAAGCCTAAATGAAAATATCGATATCTAAATTCTAAATCTATAGATTATAGATAATACACTATTTCACTATGACCACTATGATTAGATTCTTAGACTCTATAAACTTGTTAAAAAAAAAGTGTTAAGTTTGGGTCAAGTGAAAGAGGCAAAGACAAAGAATCTATATATAATTCTCTTCTTCGCTCAACATTTAATTGGACGAGCAAGATATAAAGGAAAGATCATTCTCTTATTTGTGCGGATAGTCACCCTCACGAAAAAACAAGAATGGGGAAGAACAAGTGGTATTCACACGTCGCTACGGATGGCTGCGCGCTTGACTGTCAAACCCTGCCCGCTCCCATCCCCCTTCGTCCTGTGGGAGGTTTGGACTAAGAAGTAAACTATCTTTAACTCTAAAGGAACATCCGAAACATGTAAAACATTTTATAAACAAACATTTTGCAAACACTAAATAGCAGCGCCGGACTTACCTAACCATTGTGACCAACAAGTCTTGGAAAGAGAACAAGTAATCTGCTATGTATATTCACCCATCATTAAATAGCAGGGTCGGACTTAACAATTGTGGGGCCTAATGCGAAACGGATTTCGCGGGGCCAAGTTTGGGTAGGGAAGCGGATAATAATTGAAATTTAAGAGTTTGTATTAGAAAATAAATTCGTCTATGCATTTTATTCTTTCTTTACCACGTACAGAATTACTTTACGAGCCTTGCGTGTGGCAAAGTCATACAGTATATCATAATAATTCTGTTTCCTACATAGATCACGCTCCATAGCAAGAATTACCATATGTTTCAATCCATCTTTGAGAATTTAGACTCAAGTAATTCATCATTAGTTTGAGGCGCGAGAAGCTTCTTTTACCAGACTACACAATTAATTTAAGTCTAATGCATAATGCCGTTTTTATTTATCGCGCGTACGATTGGCGTTTTCCATATTGAATGACACCTCAAAATGACAATTGTTGTCTATATATAGCCTATTTCCGTATATTTTAAGGACTATTTCGTATATTTTGCAATTTCGGGAGAGATTTCCAGGAGCTCCTGGTAAATCCACAGGAGGGCGCGGGAAATCTGTTTTAAGTTATAAAATGGTTTAATTTAATAATTTATACACCTTGAATTAGCGCGGATCCTATGAATGTGCGGGTCCTATGAAAGTGCGGCTTCTATGAAAGTGCGGGGCCCACTGCGGTCGCATAGGTTGCAGTGGCCTAAGGCCGGCCCAGCAAAATAGCGGTGTATGCTACGCCACCGGTCGACTAGTACAAAATAATTATACCGCATGGTAGAATTTAAATTTCAATCTTGAAAAAGAAAATACGTCGATCTAGATAGGTTTTTTTTTTTTTCAGTATGATAAAGTATGATTCATAGCAATATTATACTAATTTGGAATCTAGATCTAAAAGTTTTTAAAAAATCTCATACGCTTAAATTATTACCGCTATTGAGATACATAAATCAATCTGCGACAAAGTGGTAGAATGTAAAGTATTTTAATCAAATTAAGAAAATATAATATAATCTCGATTATAATAATGCTAATCATAGTTACTCCCGGAAGTTCCTATTGTAAACAACATGGCGGGTGTTCTAATTGGTAAGAAGTGGCGAGATTTTTTTGAAAGAAATACTCATTTACCTCCAGCTTTTGATAGAGAGCAAGCAGCACACGACTTAAGCATACCAGTTTGCATCTCTGTTAAGTCTTTAGATGGACTCGTAAAGCATGTAAGTTTCATTATTAAACGAAATTAAAATTTGTTTTAGTTTTTCATTAACTGTCGTGTCTCAACTTGTATCAAAATTAAATGTTAAATGTTAACAAGAATAAAGAATTATATTATAATATATCTAGACCTAGATCTATATTTTTTATGTCTAAATTGACACTAAACAGTGGATTTTATAAGTAATTTTATTTATTAGATTATATTACTTGAGAAAATATAATATATATACATGGTCGTTGATTTTTTGTTTCTTGCTGTTTCTATAAATTTAATATTTTTATTACTGGTTTTATATTTTTAATTATTACTTTTAGCAGTTTACATTATTTATAAAAAAAAAATGTAAACACAGATTAGAACAAATTTATGATTGATAACTCTTGGCATAAATATGATTTAACTTGTAAGTTTCTGGATATTTCTTCACATGAAAGAATAGTATGTCCTGGCTGGTTAGTCATGTGGTATGTGCTATCCTGCAGTAAGGATTTCGTTTTAAATTAACTAGAAAAAAATATTTTAAAATAAAAAACCTACATGGCCCTGCTGCAGGACAGCAAGCACATACCACATGACCAACCAGCCAGTATTAACAAATAGTGACATAATCCATAAACATGCACACACTTGTACACACACACTTATTAATTAGACTAATTAAGTAAAAAATATCCTATAGTAATAATAATGGAAATTTAGAAAGAGAAATACAGAATTTAAAAAAAAAGAAAACATTTCCTCTCTTATTTTGTTATCTATTCCCTCTAAATGATTCATTTAATCTTTTGTGGACCACACACTTTGTAATAAAAAACAACAATTCAATGAGTCAAATGTTACTGGCATGACTGAAAGTATCACCAGGTCACTGGAGGCATTATTTTAACATGTGCATGTTTTAGTTTAGTTTCCTTTGAAATAAAATAAAAATTATTAAAATGCTTTAACATAAGCTTTTTTTGTATAAAGTAGAAAATAATCATTTTTGTATTTGCTAGACAACTATTGTTGAACATTTAAGACAAAATATATACATTTTGGGCTGGCATTTAATTAATTATTACATGCCAGCTCAAATCTCCAGAGTATGGTCAAGATGATAGTAATCAGGATTAATCTTTTAACCTGGAACAACCATGACAATAGTATGAAGCATTTATCACACTGCAAGGCAGCCATTCATATTTAAACTCTGAAGAAATATTAATCATATTTTCTTATCATTATTAGCTTGAAACCATAATTAAATTTTTCAAAGTTAATTCTTTGTCTCCATAACGCTTTTCTCAGCCTTGATTTGACCAGGCCTTAGTCAGTGCTTTTTAATTTGAAAAAAATATTTCTCCCATATATATTTTTATTTGCTTGAAACTTTATCATGAATATAGTATTGTTATAACCTAGCCATGCACACCACCATCCAAGAAAGTGCAGAAGGTGCTCACTATTAGTGATTAGACTAGGAAGGATGTTGACATTAGAGAAGAGAGAACAATTGCTCATGGCAGATGTCCTATGTGTTAGTCATGTCTCTATGTACATAAAATCTATGTCTTGTTGAGTTGCCTCCCTTCAGTTATTACAGTATGCTTAAGTCCATGCGCTGAGTATATTTTCATTAATAATATGAAAATAATTTTTTTGCCTTATAAATATTAATTTGCGTTTAAGAGTGAAAAATATGAATTCCACTTCTCTAGAGTCAATGAGTTAACAATACTTTGAATGAGGGCTAGTCAGCTTTTTAAAATTTTTATTATATTTATGTCTAGAAATCCATGCTATGCACAAAATTTATTATCACTATTTGGATGCTAGTTTTTATTTTTTAATTTGACATCATCCATCCCAGTGGCACTGCCGCCCAAGGACTTTCCCTGGCTTTCTCTAGCATATCTTCTATTCAGATTAATCTTGGGCTTTACATCTCCATGCTCAGAGTCTTAGCTGTTGGTTTGTTTTATTTTGACAAAATTGTTTTAAAAAAGTAATTCTCTTTAGTACAATTAAAATAGTTATTGCCCTTGCTATATTTCCTACCTTATTTTAATACCAAGGAGAATAACTAGCCTTTAACCATAAGCATTTATATTTTATCCCAATACCCTAGTAGCCTATATATCTTTTAAAGTTAAATAAAAGATTTTAGTAAATAATAATAATAATGATATTTATTATCCATAAGGAAATTTGTCTTACCATTTGTGCATTACACCAAACAAAATGTTATAACTATAGAAAACCAAAACATAAAGTTTCAAAATATTTATGTATACATATAATTTGCATGTGAAATGTTTATACCAGTTGGTTCCATTGCACTTTATGATTTGATTGCCAGGGGAACATAAAGAGTTTTTTTGTGTCTGTTTGTCTTTGCTATCAGTGTCTTTTATTTTTATTATGATGGAAAATAACAAAATCCTGACCCAAAGGGTGATTTTTCATTTGTAAAATCTTTTTAGCTTTCTTATTAATGTTTTTCTCAAACAGCTGCCCAAATGGGGTTTGTTTTTTTGCCAATGACCTTACCAGGAGCATCTAGGATTTTATGAAATTGAATTTTTATTATTAATGTTCAGATTGCCATACCAGACAGTGATAATAAAACTAAAAATATTGCAGACGTGAGTGTGATAAAACATCGCCTAGGCCTTTTTGCTAACATTAACTGAGGAAATTTTTCTGAGTAATCTTAATTTTTTCTGCCCTCTTTTTGCTGATATCATCAGTATTTGCAGTAAAATTTAATTTATTGTCTAAGATAGTACCAAGGTATTTAAAGGTTTGCACTATTTCAATGTTCTCTCCAGCTATAGAAACAATAACAAACAGACTGATCAAAGTTTTCTCAACAGGCCACTTCAATTTTTTCTTAAATTTTTAAATTTTTCTCATGACCACTATCTTTTTAAATTGGCATCTTATTTAAAAAAATAAATCTATTGCTTGAGTAGCTTCTTAATGTGCAGATGAATCCATTTCAATACACTTGCTGCTAGTTATTTTTTTCTTAGTTATTAGAGTGGGTTTAGTTGTTGGGGTCTGGATATCTCTTTGGATTTGTGTTTTTGCCTGAGCAATATTGCCTAGAATCTAAACTTATCAACCTTGTATTAGTTTAGGAACAAAAGTCAGATTATTTGCAGATCATTGCACAATATATAGAATAAAAAAAAACTACACAAGATACTGAAATTTTTCAAGAGAATGAGATGATTTACAGAAATGGAAGTCGAATTGGAGCATGTCTATCCACCCAGAAAAATGCCAGTTATTAACAGTAATAAATACTAAATGAAAACTACTTATTTTATTCATGACAAACCAGTTACACTAACTAAAAACTTAAAATATGTATTAATAAATTAAAAGTTATCATGAAATGTTACTGAAATTGCTTTAAAAATTAAACAAAGCATTAGGGTTTATTAAAAGAATTTTTTTGCAAATCAAACTGGAATATAAAACTATAATGCTATTTAACTTTAGTTATTAGAATATGCATCCTCTGTTTGGGACCCCTCAACTCAAGAAATCAAAGAAACTAGAACAGATAGAGCCTTAAGAATATTCACATTTGATTAGAGTCACACCATTGGTAAAATCACTAAATGTAGAGACACTTCAGGACAGAAGAATAAAAACTAAAGTATTTATAATACATAAAATCATAATTTACAAATACAAATACAAAACCTATCAAGAGAGACATTAAAAAATACTTTAAAAAAAAAAGACAATACCTCCTATATACAATTTATACAGAGATTATTTTTCTCTTAATAACTAATGAATGTTAGATTTAAAAATATGGAACATTTTTGTACCCAGCCTCAATTCCATCTTCTCTGAGTAAGAATCCTAGTTAAACAAATGTATAGATTTACTAGACTTTATATTATTCCAATCATAGACCCTTAGATCTAGATTTAGATGATGCACACAATATCTGTGAACACTGCTAAATTAAACTCTTGAATCAATACAGAAATTTACAAAGACATACAGTCCATTCAAGATAAATATTATCTTGTTCTCTAGCAAAATTTAAATGTATGTCTTTTCATGTATTCAAAAAAATTATAAAGGTCAAACTAGGAGTTTCACAGTGTGGTCAATTAGCTAATTCTTTTCCCAGCAATATAATAATAACACTTTTGTTATAAAGCCCTGTTAACAAACAAAATGTAGCCTCCAGGTGCTGTGATAACATTACAAACACAAACAAGAGAGCTAAAATGACAAACTAATCTAAAAAATTTTTTTAAACAGGTAGGTTTTAATGTTCTTCTTGAATGTAGTGAAGCATGTTGTCTGTCTGAGATCAATGGGGAGTGAGTTCCAAACCTTTGGTCCATGCACTGAAAAAGTCCGCAGGCCGTTGCTTTTGTGGGAGAAACGTGGCACCACTAGAAGCGCTGAGTTCATTGAGCGCAGGGCTCTCAACTATACATCAACTATACATCAACTATACTCAGCTATACATCAACTATACTCAACTATACTCAGCTATTCATCAACTATACATCAACTATACATCAACTATACTCAGCTATACATTAACTATACTCAACTATACATCAACTATACTCAACTATACTCAGCTTTACATCAACTATACTCAGCTATACCTCAACTATACATCAACTATACATCAACTATACTCAGCTATACATCAACTATACTCAGCTATACATTAACTATACTCAACTATACATCAACTATACTCAGCTATACATCAACTATACTCAGCTATACATCAACTATATCAATCAATTATGTCGGGGTATGGTTGTTTGTGGTTGGCCAAGCTTCACAATTTTAAATGTTAGCAAACCGGGCAGAAGGACAAACTTCGATTCCAAAGATTAAGGATGAGAGCAGTGTTTCACATGACCACCCAAACCCATTTGCGACCTGCATATCCACACCTGATGCAGGCAAAGCCGTTGTCCACTGGGGGGGGGGGTCTATTCAAGTTTTCTTTTCGTCTTCTTCGCCTGTCTTCTGTATGTACATATCACTTCTAGCTATACCGGTAGAAGTTTTATACAGGACATTTGGTGTATTTATTTTCCTTTTTGGCTGCCTTAGTTAAATGCATTATCCCCCCAATAAATACGAATAGCTCCATTGACCCACCAATTCTAGGAAAGCTTCAAACGTTTCTGGAGAAGGGAGAAATCAATGAAAATGATTTACAACATTCTAGAGGCGAGGGGGGGGGATCATGTAGGTTGGATAAGAACTGCCATACGTTAATTGTAAAGTGTTTAATGAAAGGCACTGGCCCTAATATTTTATTGCAAAAATTATATATCACACACACGCACAGCCTTGCCAAACTTATAATACATTAACCGGCACAAAAAAAAGTTAATACCGGTAATGACATTGACAGAGTTTTAGTAGCTGTAGTGACAGTAACCTTTGTTATGAGAGAGTGTGCCATTGAAGAGTCTGATGTACCTAGCGTCTAGTGTTGGCGTCGCTTACTGAGTTCAGTGTTCTTTAGTGTAATACTAAGCTTATAACTGGCCCAGGCCTCTCGCCCAAGCGGGCCTCTGCGCTAGTGTATTAACTGGCCCAGGCCTCTCGCCCAAGCGGGCCTCTGCGCTAGTGTATTAACTGGCCCAGGCCTCTCGCCCAACTGGGCCTCTGCGCTAGTGTATTAACTGGCCCAGGCCCCTCGTCCAAGTGGGCCTCTGCGCTAGTGTATTTACTGGCCCAGGCCTCTCGCCCAACTGGGCCTCTGCGCAAGTGTATTAACTGGTCCAGGCCTCTCGCACAAGTGGGCCTCTGTGCTAGTGTATTAACTGGCCCAGGCCTCTCGCACAAGTGGGCCTCTGTGCTAGTGTATTGACTGGCCCAGGCCTCTCGCCCAACTGGGCCTCTGCGCTAGTGTATTAACTGGCCCAGGCCTCTCGTCTAAGTGGGCATCTGCGCCAGTGTATTAACTGGCCCAGGCCTCTCGTCCAAGTGGGCATCTGCGCTAGTGTATTAACTGGCCCAGGCCTCTCGCCCAACTGGGCCTCTGCGCTAGTGTATTAACTGGCCCAGGTCTCTCGTCCAAGTGGGCCTCTGCGATAGTGTATTAACTGGCCCAGGCCTCTCGCACAAGTGGGCCTCTGTGCTAGTGTATTAACTGGCCCAGGCCTCTCGCACAAATGGGCCTCTGTGCTAGTGTATTAACTGGCCCAGGCCTCTCGCCCAAGTGGGCCTCTGCGCTAGTGTATTAACTGGCCCAGGCCTCTCGCACAAGTGGGCCTCTGCGCTAGTGTATTACCTTGTCACCGTCAGCTTCGAAAACCAGACCAGACCATAAACGAGGATATTTTGGAATCCTTTCCCCGCATCTCTATGATACCAATTACAATGAGAGCTGTAATACAAAGGTTATATCAACTCAGTCTGTCTGTCTGGTAACAATTTGGTACACGTTATTTCTCCCACTTCTTCATCTCGGATCAAGTTCAAACTTTGCACAATTATTGTCTCTAACAAAACATGTTTAAATAAAAAAAAATAATTTTAATAGATATAAAAGGGAAATTAATCTTACAATAAGAGATAGATGTAAATGTGCAGTTCTTTAACGCATAGAAACTTTTTTATAAGTATTTTATTTTTATTTCGCTTGTTTTATTTTTGTTTTGGTTTCGTTATACCGTATTGCCAGTATTGTTTTGTAACAATACTAAATAAGGCTTACAGCATTAGAGGCGGACGAGCCTGTTAGCGTGATATAGTCTACGCTTACGGCCCCCGGGCCTGCGTATGACACTCGCCCGGAGCCCCGCAGACTGCTAAGACCGCCTCTGGTTGGGCAGCACTGCAGGTGTTAAGAGTATACTGATCATACATTGGAAACAAACAGTTTGTCTATGTGAGAAGTATGTGTTTCTATGTGTGTACTGACACATGGACGCAGGAAGAAGGAAGAGCCTTGTCAGACCACGACTGACACTCTGTCACATTCAGTCGACTGAACTTCTCTGCTCTCAAACTACGACCATCTTAACATTAGCGTGGCAGTGGTCAAACCATTTGGCTTCTTGACAGGTTGATATTAAGAACGCTGAACGTGATGAATGCTTTTGGCTTAGAGTTTAGAGGTAATCAAAAAAAAAAGCCGCGACGTCCAATGCTAGGGGGAAGGCGCCTAGTTTGTCTGTTACAAGTAATCAATATGACCGAGGCTGATTTAATGTATTTCCCATTACTAGTCCCCCCCCCCCACCCAATCTTTTTTGTTTTCAAGTATCCTTTCATTACAATAACTATGATTAGTGAGTGTGTGTGTTGTTGTTTTTAATCATGCAAGAGCTTACAATTCTCATTCTACACTAAAGCAGCTATGCACAAACTATGGCCCGCGGGTTATCTCCAGGCCGTGACGAGGTCTAGTCGGCCCCTGACTAGCGTGTATAATAAAGCTGCGAATCGGGTCCGTGACACATTTGTGGTGAACATATCTTTGGCCCCAGTGCGAAAACGGTCTACACGAGGCAACCCGAGTTACACACACGTATTGTAAGACAAATAGAATAGTGTGTTAGCTCCCATTATTAAGATCAAGGTGCGAGTTTTAATAGTGTCAAGTTGTTGTTCCGTCTTTCCTCCTGTCTTCCAATACATTGTTTTAGTTAACACTTGTTTCTATGTGGAAGTAGTCTCTCACCTTTTGGCACCAGTCCAGACCCACCTTGTGAATACTTGTTCTGTCTCAACATCTTTCTTTTAGTTTTAACACTATTTTGTAATCCCCCCCCCCTCTCTCTCTATCCCCCACCTTACTTTTTTTTTCACCTGAAAAACATGAAACGAAAAACCTTATTGTTTTTTTTTTTTGTTTATTTCCTCGTAAGGTGATTCAAATGTGATCGGTGGTATGATTAGTTGTGGGAGTGTGTTTTTTTCCCCTGTTTAAAAGTGTTGCGCTAATCCCTGTTACTGCCCTCCCCTTAAATGAATGCGTTCGATATGGAAAGAAATAACAACGGGCTGGATCGATTACCAATTTAGTTTGGGGACTTAAGTGTTACATGGATATGCTAATAGGTCAAAATGCCCACCGTTAGCGCTCTACACTTCTGGATACTCAGAGTGTCTCCTGGCGTTGGAGAGTGAACTTGTCAGATCTCAGTTCAAGGAAGACAGTTACATAGAATCAAGTGATTTCCGTTATTTTGTTGGGCTTACAACTCTATATGTGTTTGTGCTACCGTTTGTATTTAGCTACACAGTGTACTACTGTGTGTGTGTGTGTCGGAGTTCAAGCTGTTATAGTTGAGCATATTGGTATCTCTTGATTTGTGGATTTAGTTTTGTGTGATGGTGACTACAGGCCAAAGTGTTTCATGGGGTTCACTTTATTTAGTCATTTGGTTGCGTCTAGTTCTTCTGGGCAAATCAGCATGAGTAGCCACTGCCTTAAGTGGCTTTGTCCGTTTTTTTTTTCTTTCTGTTTCTCTATAATCTACTTTTAGTGGAAACGGCAACAACACCAGTGCTAACATCACTATTGCAATAGGATTGAAACAGTTTGTCCAGGGTAGGACATGTTGACGCCTCATTCTAAAGGGAAACTTAAAGTACATTTTTTTTTACCTTTTATGTCGTCAGTTATGTGAAGACTTTTCATTGCTAGTTAGCGGTACTGGACGTTTTAAAATCGACAATAGCTCGTTTAGACATCAAGTCTACTTGAATTCTGAATATGTATTCTCTTTTTGTTTACTTTCCGATTGCAATATCTGAGGGGCAGAAGGTTTTGTGATATAATTGTGTTATGATCAGAGTGATGTCATCTTTGTATTTTTTTGTTTGGGCACAGAATGACGTCATCAGTGGTATGTTTTACACCGGTGAGACATCGTCATATTTTACATCAGAATGACATATTTACTTGCTGAATGGCGTCACACTGGTCTTGTTTTTTTCTCTCCATCAGAATGACCGCATCATTCTTTTAGATAAAAGGCGATCCCCCCCCCTCTCTCGCCCCCTCCACCTATCGTAATATGTGTGTCTACTGAAATGTCTTTTATGCACTAACTCACCACTCAATAATTGTAACACTTGACTAACATTTCGAATCATTTTATATTGTCGACATGTTATTTTCGGCGATCACCAAAGTACATCCACAGATCAACAATCAATATATCGATTTAAAGAATCAATGAACCCACTTGAGCGTGGAATACGTTAAGTCAGATGATGGGGAAAACTTCAACACGGTGGCGGGGCGGCAGTGGCGAGGATGTTGCAATAGTGCATATGGCCTGGGCCAAGTAAAATATTTGTTGTACTTATACTCTATTACAGTGATACCTAAACTACGGCTGGCGGGCCACATACGTCTCTGGAAACATATTCGTAAAGTGCAAAATGAAGCTGTGGACGTTTTCTTTGGACGAGTTTTTTTTTTTCGGCTTATGGTCCGTGACACGCAATGTTGAATTCATTGCCGGCCCACGGGCTAAAAAAGGTTGACACCACTGTCCTATTGTTTTTGATCAACTTGTGAATGTTTACTTTGAAACAACTTCTAGTCACGTCACTATTGGAGTTGTGCATCGTTTGATGTGTGTCAAGGAGTCTATTAGGGATAATCAAAGGGGATCAAATATTTTGCCATTGTACAAGGGTTGATGTATATGAATTTCTCCAATCTCCTTCTAATGTACATTCGCGACGTTTAAGCCTGAGGACTTTAAGCACTTAAAAAAAAATTAATGTAAATTCTGAACTATTGGAGTCACATAGTTATAGTTAGTTATAGTTAGTTATAGTGTTAGTTATAGTTAGCACTAAGGCAGTTTTAGTTCATGACATGAAAGCTTTTAAAGGGACACGTTAAAAATAACTGCCTCAGTGAGCTATTCCATGAGTGTGTGTACTCGATTGTTAGTACGTTCGGGATTGTTATTACCTCACAAACATGCTTCTTAACATTGATTCAGCTCTTTAGTGATTTCTTATTAATGTAATAATAGTACATTCTTGTTCTCCTTAAGTGTGTGCTATTCTGATACTCACTTCAGTGTTACTATTAATTTAAAAGTGTCTAGCCTCTCCATCAGTTTGATGTTTTTGAATAAATAAGTAATATCTTCCGAAAGTTCTTTTGGCTCAATCATTTGGTACTGGATAATTCACCCATTTCAGTTTGTCATTAATTTTTTTTTAAAGGTGATTTCCATGAAAAGATCTATTGTTTTGTGTAGGCCTACAAGTCATTGTCTTTGTTTTTCTTGTTTCATAGCCTACTAGTAGGTCTATACCGCTTATATATCAGACCCCCGCTGGAACAGTTGAGAGTATATTTTTCTGAACCTTGTCAATATTTTAAAAGAAATGGATTTACAAACCTATTATAAGTTTCTTTGATAAAAGAACATTATTGGAAACCAAGTTCCTCCTTGAGACTTTATGCACTTCAAATTCAAAATGGGCATTCATATAATAGTCCAGAAGTTCAAAGGTCACGGCGCAGGGATCGAAGGCAATGACAGTGTAACATTGGTCTAACGCTAGATCTAGTCGAAGATGAGAAAAGTAAAGGGCTTATCTTTCTCCAAACAATTGGAGCGCCATCTCCAGGTGCCCCACACTGACCTGCACATAGCAGACAGGAAGCCCAAGTACGAAGGAATCAGTTTGTCCTTTATGACGTTGTCCGGTCTGGAGCAGCATGTGAGAGATCGTTCAGCCCTGTTAGGCCAGGTGAACTTAAAACTCTTTGGTTGACAGCTGGTAGCTGTGGGGTAGTACTCAATACATTCTGTAGCTATGGGATACTCAATACAGTATAGCTGGCAGCTGTGGGGTAGTACTCAATACATTTTGTAGCTCGTAGCTCAAGTCTGCAGAGTCTCATTTATTTTATTTTTTTTAATACTTTTTCTTTTGCCCCTACAATGCTAGCCAGTGGTGTGGGCTTCTGTTAGCTTACAATACAACATGGTGGTAAGCATAAGCATTTAATAAAAAAGGAGAAACTATTACTATACATCTACATGCACAGATTTGTCTGCTTTAGATGTGATAAAATATGTAAGTTGCAACTGCAACTGAGTTTATATGAGTGGGTATGAAATACTGCACTCATTCTTAAACTTCGGAATCAAAGACAATGCATTTTAAAATCTCTTTTAAAAAGAAAACAAAAAATCGAAATTAAGTTGAATAAAAATAGAATTTGAGCTTCAAGGAAAACATTAATAAGCAAAACTAACTGCAACTAAGATGCAAGTGTCCATACGCCTGGCCATAAAAGGATTTAAGCAAGTTTTTTTTCTAAGGTTGTATTGTATTTCTCTGCAACTTAATAGGTCTAGGACTTAATAATCTTCTTGTTTTGAAGCAACGTTTATAACGTAAGATAAGACTAAGATATTGTTTATTGTGTCTATACATTTTCACTTTCCTTTGTTCAACTGTACATTCCATTGGCCAATTAATAACACATTATGCAAAGCTAATCCAAATATTAACTACAATTTCTATTTCTTATGCTAGAACAAACTTTTTTGTTTTTTTTTGCTTTTCAATGGCTGGTTTTAAATTATGAAACAATTATTTAAACACAATTTTTTATTTAAATAATCACAAGTGACTAGATGAACTGTTTTAGGCTAAAAGTCTCTCTCTCTCTCTCTCTCTCTCTCTCTCTCTCTCTCTCTCTCTCTCTCTCTCATTTATTTACAGACTTTTTTTTATGTTGTGAATTTAATTTTAAAGTTAAGAGAACAATTGTCCCCCCTTCCCCTGAAAAAATTAACAAAAAGACTAGATTAATGGCTTTGAAACCATACCTAGAGGCAATGATCAATCTTTCTAACATCTAACAGAGGAATATAACTCTATCTTTAATAAAAAAAACAAAAAACAACAAAAAACATAACATGATATTGGACTATGATCTACAGGTGGAAGATTCAGAAGTGCAGTATCAGCTCTTAGTGAGTTTGTTTGATGTGACATACAAACAGTTTTATGGCCGGCAATGGAAGGGACCAATTGTTGCAGCCAAAGGAACCAAAGTACAATACAATAAAGTAAGAAAAACTATGGTGTCATCATTTGGACCTTTCAATGAGAAATGCCTCATTGAACAATTGTGATTATAAACATGTCTGAAAATGTCAGTGTGTGTGTGTGTGTGTATTAGCCAGCTTTAGTCATAGAATGACTATGGCTTATCTTTTAGTATGTGCTTGGGCATTGGCTATGGGCAGAACATTGAGGTACAAACAACACTTCACATTTCTTAGCATGGCTGTTGTGTTAAAAGAAATCTACCTGAATGTGGCTTTTTTTTTTTTTTTCAAGAATATTTATGGGTCATAATTTTTCCTCAGGGTTGACTCTTAAACCTTTACCATCTTTGAGTTTAGCTACAAGGGTTTTACTAGCCATGGCTAATGAGTCCCTTTTCACCTACATTGTCTTATAAACATTTGTGAAATCAAAAATGAAAATCAAACTGCATTGTTAGTATATATAATGAAAAGTACACAATCTGCTTATCAAAACAAATGCATTGGCAGAAATGATTTTGTTTTGGAGTCGTACACTTATTTTATTCTTGGTTCCAGAGTTTTTATAAGATTTTGGAGATAGGGTTGCTAAGCATACATAGATTTTTTTGGTGGAGTCTTCAAAAGTTATCAGAAAAAAATATTTATAGACATTCAAAATGACAAATCTATGACCTACTTGGTAAGCATGCTACAATTTCAACAGCTTAGCATTGTTGAATAGCTCTTATATAATAAAACTTTGTATTGTGTCTAATGAGATTTGTTACATTTTAAATTTGACAATCCACGACCAAATAAATACTTGTAGCTTATAAACAATTTTAAGTGATCTTAATTGATATTACTTTAACAAGTAATATAATAATTTTTATTAAACTTTCAATAGTATGAACATTGAAATAAAAATAAAAATCATAATTTCTTTTTACAATAATATGCAAACCATTATTTTTCTTTTTGTAAAGACAACATTTAGATATTAATGGTTAATATAAGAAAATAATTACCACTAGTAATGTATATGTGCCAATTAATTCAAACCATTATTTAAAAAAACAAAAGCAATTTAATCTTGCTAATATCTTTAAAAAATTATCTTTGTCTTTTTTTTAAATTCTAGAGTGTGTTCTTTCACACTTGCATCAACAATCCCAACATATTGGCTGTTTTTGAAGTTGTGGCTCATGAAGTGGACCAGAATGGACATTCACAGGCTGTTTCTTGTGGGTGGACATTTGTCCGCCTTTTCAGCATGGAGGGTGACATGCCAGATTCCTCTCGTGGAGTCCAGCCTCAAACACAGAGGTGACAAATTGTTTCAAGTGCTTGTAGTTTTTTATGTACAAGTCTATACAAGCATGGGGGTGGACTGTGAAAACTTTATTTTCTTATGATAATGTTTATTCAGTGTTTTTATTCTTCAGACTCTCTCTGTACCATGGAACTCCTCGAGCTTTGTTCTTTATGGAGGATCCGATTGAGAGTAAGTAAACAGTTTATATGCAATTATTTTAAATCATAAAAAAATAGGAAAAAAATTTAAGGCTTCAATTTAATTCTCTCAGGGCAGGTAACTATTATCTGTTGTCCCCATAATTTGTGCAGGTTTTCTTCCTCCCAGTAATAAACAAATGATGATGACCCTTGGTAACCAGTTGCTTGGCAGTATCCAAACTGATTAATAAAAATTCAATTAAGGAGATATAAATTAACTGGATGTCCACTTGCCAAATATGAGTTGTTTTTAGGCACTGGTTTTGAATAATCAAAATTTTGTAATGTATGCCCCCAATGTTAATGTTTGTGGATCATGGGGCCTTGCAGAAGGTTAATGTTTGGATCATGGGGCCTTGCAGAAGGTTAATGTTTGGATCATGGGGCCTTGCAGAAGGTTAATGCACTTTGTAATTAATTGCAACTTGTTCATATCTTGATTTTACTTAAATGCAAAGGTTGACATTTTTAGTGACTTGACGGGCCAACATTAAAGAAACATTTTGAAGGCTGTTCTTTCTTTCTTTCATATAATTTAAGCAGATATATTTCATGCACATATATCTCAGGTAGAATGCTTCATGCACATATACTTTATGCATATATAAATTCATGCACATATATCTCTTGCACTTACATCTTATGCACCTATATGTTATGCTCATATACTTCATGCATTTACACTTTACATATTCTTATATTTACCATATGTTTTAATGTACTTTATTTCCGTTATTTAATAGTTACTGCCTTCCTTTTGACCAGATAATACATTTCTGAAGACCATGGAAGCAAGCCAATTAAGCTGTTCAGTTCAGCAACAAAAATCTTTGTTAGGCATTATGCATCTGTTACCTCAGAACACTTTAGTGGACTCTAAAGATATCATACCAGGCTTAATAGATGTCTCAAGTAAGAAAAATTACTTTTATTTAGTTTTTGTTTTCAAATATTTTAAAAATATATAAATGAGTTTCAAAAAAAAATATTCACATTATCCATTACACATCACTTTATATAACAAATATTTCATAGTTACATTAAATCATTTATCATTTTGAAAACTGAACACTATTGCACAAAGTAGTATTTAAAAATGGAATATCATTTCATACAAAACAAAAAAAGGTTTAAAATCTAGAATTTCAAATTTGAAAAATAATTTCCTACTTTATGTTAAAAACTATAGTACACCCCAAGTATTACCTATGCATGGTGGCAGCCAATTGCAAAAAAAAGATATTAATGATACTAATCAATAATAAAGACTATATAATTGTTAATTCCCCTGACTCTCAAAGATAGATCAGGAGACAGTATTTGTAAATAAAAAAGTATTACTGTTACTAGTAATTATTGAAGAATCTCTCAGAGATATTAAGTTTATTTGCTGTGTTTTAGCATGGTAGGATAATTAAAAGTTAAAAAAAATGAATGCGAAAAATGTGAATTAATAGTAGGAATTAAAATTGTCTGCTAATTTTCTGTAAAAATGGGGACTAACTCCATCCCAATTGTGGATTCTAAAATTGACCTAATTTCAAGCATTGATAAGCTTTGTTTTAAGTCAATGTAATATCTTTTCAGATTCTGACAAATTTAAGACCCCAACTTTAGCGAATCAAATCTCCATTGTCGTTGATGGTCTTCATATTCGTCTGCACCCAAATGTTGAGAAGTTTGAAACAGAATTGTGTGAACTGTTGCAGGAAGATAAGTTACAAAAAGAAGCAACTCAGATCACTATCATGGAGAGAAGGCTCCACGTAAGCATAAATATATAATAGCAAGTTTTCTGAAATCAGTGAAAAGTGAGTTTTCTGTTTTACTTGGAAAATTTCATTTTAAGTCTTAATACAGTCTTTTATTTGAAGTCTTAATACAGTCTTTTATTTGAAGTCTTAATACAGTCTTTTATTTGAAGTCTTAATACAGTCTTTTATTTGAAGTAAAATGGAAATAAAATTTATCAGCATCATTTTAAAATATGGCAGTTGTTATAATTTCACTTACTGAGACTCAGATCCTCCTGCACCATTTAGCACATTTCACGGCAAGCTGACTCCAGCAGTGTTTGCAGCCTCTTGTCAGCAGTTGTCCACTTCCCTGAGATTGTCCTTGAAGGTGCAGCACCATGTTATATAAGGATGTTCCTGTTTGTGTTTTCCTCATTTTGGCCTCCATATTATCGCTATCCTTGGAACTTGATTCATTCAGTTAGAGAACATGCCCCAATGCTTGATCACAACCTCACTAAGTGGTAAAATGCTCATTCAGCATAGGATTTCTGTGTTTGTGATCAAATCTCTTCAAGTCACTGAAGAAATCTGACTTAGCCATTGCTGCTAAGACACATTTAGCCTCCTCTTGATTTTCGCAAATGATTTACATGTCTTACATGCATAAGTCACAGTTGGGATGGGGATTGGGTTGAAAAGTAAAGACTTACCTTTTCCAAATATTCTGAAAGTTTTTTTCCTTGTTCCTGTTACAACCCTACTGAAATTTCTTGTAGATTTTCATATTTTATCAAAGTCAAACTACTTTTAGAAAACAATTTTAAAACTAAAATTCTGCATCAATCAACAGGTGGGTGTACACAATGGTTGGTGTTACATTGATAAGCCTAGCGTGTTCCATTTAGAGAAATCAACAGGTTTAGGAAACGACAACAGGAAGCCTTCTCAAAGTCCTACAGCCAGGCGAAGTAGTCACTTTCAAGTCAGGCGAAACAGTGCAGGCTCATCAAGGTTTGGCAAAATTTTTTTTTTGTTTTCAACTATTTTTGCAAGGCTTATCTTAATGATGGCTTGTTGTTTTTTTTTTCAGTTAAATTTTTAAATAATATTTTATCATTTGTGTACAGGGGCGGACTGGCTTTAAGGGCAAATGGGCAAATGCCGGTGGGCCGGCACCAAATGGGCCGGTCTGGTCGAGAGCCGGGTATGGGGCCTTTATATGTTACCTGGACCTCGACCCAGGCTGTCAGGCGCATGCGGCCTCGCTGAAGTACGGCGGTTATAACAGCATTACGCCATATAGGGGGAAAACTCCGTAAAAAAGGAAACCATTGCGACTTCTGTTGTAACGGTTACCGATTCTAGATTCTGCCCACACACACACCGAAAAAATCTTGACTACAACATGCTATTTGTGGGCCGGTTTATATGGTAATGCCCTGGCCGATTTTGATACCCAGTCCACCCCTGTTTGTGTATAGTGAAATGGTGAATAACACTTCATAGAAAATGGGAACATTCCAGCATTTTTTTTAATAGTCTTACTCTGTAAAACTTGTAGCTTTTTAAGGTTTAAGATTTTTATTTTAAAGTTTTGTGTTTGCCTGGGTAGTTCAGTTTTGCTAATGAAAACTGTCTTTCATTGTTAAAAATAGTTATGGCTTTTTTTCCCTGATTAGTCTTATGGACCACACAGGTTTCTTGAAAACCTGTAAGACAGACATATTGACAATATTTTGCTAGAATGTGTTTTTAGTTTCACTAATACTGTTTTTTTAATATTTCTTTTCTACAGCCTTGGTTCCACTGGAAACTCTTTCCTGGTCTTGAAGAATAAAATTGAAATCCATGAGCTTATAGAGGACCCAAGTTGTGCTGTTGTCTTTACAATAGAGTATGTTATTGGAGAACCGTTGTCAGCTCAAGACAGGAAGGTGAGCATCCTTTTTTGAATGTGCTTAAAACTGTGTTGAGTTTCTTTACTGATGGCCACCACCACCATCTTCATTAAGTAGTTGTTAGAGGTTTCATATTAGATTTGCTTTTTAAGTAAAAAAAAAATATATTTGATTATTAAATTAAAAAAATGAATGAAACAACATTAAATTATTTCTTGATACTGTTAGCTTTTTAAAACACTTATGTAAAGTGAAAGATTTGATTGACAATTATAATGATCTACATCTTGCTTTGTGTTTACTTCCTTTATGTCATCATAATTTTTTTTTCAATGTAATATCATTTACTGTAAGGGCTGTGTTTTGAAATTGTTTTGTGTAGGTCACTTTTCTATGCTCAGAATAAAATTAACCTTTTAGCATCTAGAATTTTTGTGTGAATTAGTTCATTGTTTTCTCAAAAAATGAAAAAAAAAAAAGCATAATTATTTATGAATGCAAAATATTTAACAACTTTTAAAGCATTTCTTTTTTACTTTTTCAGCAAACACACAGTCTGACCCGTGCCTTTACCCGCTCTGTCAATGTCCGCTGGGCAGCCTGGACACCACTGCAGCAGTCCAACTCACAGGATGTCACCTTAGCTCTGGTAGGAGGACCAGTTCGCTCCCCTGATGATGCCTTTGTGTATAAGGTCCCTGCCACTAGCATGCAAGATGAGATGACAGCTGTTGCATCCGGTGGTCTCCTGGCCTTCAGATGGGCTAAAGATGGGGTATGGTTTCATGTAGACACTTTTATCAAAAATGTTTTCATAATATAATTGAACCTTAAACTAAAAATTAATAACCCTTTATGAAATAAAATAGATAATACTTTGTCAGAGACTTTGCAATGTGGAAAGATTATTTGCTTGCTATATGAATGGTAAATTCATTGAGCATTTATTTTATTAGAAAATTATAAAATTAAACCGTTATAAAATATAATGTCTATGTGATGCAGCCTTTCTCTTTCAAAACAAGGATTTTTATTTGAATCCTGGCTTAGGCTGGGCTATTCTTAGGATGTCTCTTGGTACATATAACTTTACTTCACTTGCCCTATGCATCTTTGGTTCTTTTAAAGGAAAACTTAAGAAATGAAGATTTTAAATAATAGTTTGAAAATCCTATGAGAGTGTGAAAGACTGCTTTGGGAGTTATGAACTATTTCCATAGCTAAATAATAAATTACATTCTGATATAAAATCTGTCTGTGATTGCAGGAGACTATCAGCCCAGGTCCATTGACTCTTGCTGTACCAAATTACCCAGCCATTGGTTCCTCACTATCACTCCGCACTGAGGCTAGTGATATGATGTATGAAAGTCATGGTTCAGGAGATCTTCATAGAAAACCTCCAGCCTGGAAACACAGGTTAGGTTCTGTCATTGATTTAAGCTGCAAATTCTTGTTTTTTAAACAGAGAAAGAGAAAGTTTCAGTAGTTTTTTTTTTTAACATCCCCTTTGCGTTGCATAGCATTTTTTAAAAGTCAGCCATTCTTTATTATAAAACTAATTTAGTATTATTACAGGAGAACACTCCTAAAGTTTTAGAGCAATGGAAAGTAAATAAGTTTAGAAAATTAACTTCCTCAGGTTTAATTTTTGAAATGATTCATTTGAGTCTTTAGATGTTTTTTCATTAACATAGAATCAGATGAATGTGACATTTCAGTATAAATGTGACATGTCAGTATAAATGTGACATGTCAGTATAAATCTTTTAACTCTTGTCATATTTTAATCACAACCATTGCAGTCTGCACCATGATGCTTTAAAATACAATATTTTTTGGAATCCTATTTCAGCCAACACCGTGCAAGTATTTTATCTACCAGAAATCAAGGTTATATGATTCCACCCAGTTCTGGTGGGGCGGTCAATTTACCTTCTGCCACACTCTTGTAATTGTTTTACCTCAGAGTTCTTGCTGTGTCTATTAACCACTACAGTTTGCTTGCACATTGATTTGCACAACTTTCACCCACTAAATAACTAACTCTACTTGATTGATTTGAAAATATGTGTTTTGTTTCTGACACTTCCAGTTATTTTAGAGGCAATCCATATTTTTATTTTGTTGCTGCTTTTAAAAACTGTCACTTAAAGTAAACATTTTTAGTGTGTGCTCAATTTGACTCTCACTTGTATAAATAGCTTCCACCACACAAAATTTTTTTGACAAAATTTCTTGACCATTTGAACCCTTGAGCCTGTTTTATTTATTCTTATGTTAAAACCCTACATATTTTTGAACATTAAATATTGAAAAAAAAAATACACTGAAATATAATGTAGAAAAGAAAACAAAAGAATGGTCTTTTTTAATTTGCAAAATTGTGTACAATATTTTAGATCTAATGGGTAAAGAGAAATTAAGAGTTGGTAGAGTTAAAGATTTCATTAAGTTTAAAGAGTTAAAGATTAAAAAAAAATTTAATAAACAGTTTAACTATTGCTTGTTTATGATCATTTATAAAGAACAAACCATGAACCCATTCAGAAAATAGCAGTGCTATGTGATAAAACATCAACAAGAGAATATATTTAAAATATTTGGACACCTTGTGAGTTCTCAAATTTGAAATTTTGTTTGTCTGGCAAGCAATTGACTTTTGCTGTATATAAAAGAAATTCACATATGAGGTTTACAATCCTTGTGAAAAGAAACTTGAAGTTGTTAGCTGCCTTACTGGCTGAAAAGAGTATAATACCACTCATTAATATGTACTTTCATTATTGAACCATATAAATTGATGTTTTGTTACCAATTAGATCTACATTATTTTGGTGATTTCATTGAACTTATCAGCTGTGTACCTGGCTACTGTGACCATTGCCATCACCACGTGCTATTTGCCAGCTCCAGCAGCCTCTCTTTTCCAAGCTCATCAACTGAACTGTTACATTCCAAGTGTGATCATTATTGTTTTGTTTAGTTTTTCACATCTTGCATTTATTTCTTGTTTTTTTTTTACTTGTTTTGAGTTTTGTGCATAAGTAGATTTTGTTCTCATGGATTGTTAAAAAAAGCAAACACACTAATACTATCCTAATATTATAATTATTGTTACCTTTAAACATATATCAGTAATCCTCATTTAAAATGTAGAATAAGGAATCATTATTGTGTGAATTGATAAAAACTAATTATCAGCAGTAACGTATTCATTTCAAACAATTAATTTTAAAAACTAATTTGCTTTCATTAACATTTGAACACCTCAATAAATTAAAGTACATAAAAGAATTCAAAATTCATATTTAAATGAAGAATGAAATATGGTCTTTGTGTCAAAGATTCTACAGTTATTTTTAGTTTGGCTGTAAGAAAGTTAAATGACACCAACATTAAAGTTTTATCTTTCTACTTTTTATATAAAGTTTTGAAGTTACTTTTCCCTTATAAGTTTCATATTTTATTTCTTATATTCCTTGATAGATGTTATCATTTGAATTATACATTTCTAATATTTATGTAATTTTTAGTAGGGAAATATTTAAAATATGAAAATAAAAAAAAATAATCTATAACTCTTTAATACACTGTTTTGTTCTCAACAGACAACCAAATGTTGCCACTCAAATGGCTGCTCCCACCAGTGCCTTGAATGCTGCCCCTGGATCTGTCTATGTCCTCCCTCAGTACACATATCAAGCTCCACCCATAACAGCTGCTCAACAGCAAATGATGTCCATGGCTAATGCTTACCCATATATGTATACACCACCCAGTGGCCTTCAACCTATTGACATTATGCACAGACAAGAGGTATTGTTAAGAAGCACTTTGACAAAATTATTAATAAAAAGAATATGTAATGCTATAACTTAGACTAGAAGTGTTAAGAAATATACAAAATACATTGTGCTTTGACTTAGACTAGAAGTGTTAAGAAATATACAAAATACATTGTGCTTTGACTTAGACTAGAAGTATAGAAAAATGCTAATTACATTGTGATTGAACTCAGTGTTAAGAAATATACAAAATACATTGTGCTTTGACTTAGACTAGAAGTATAGAAAAATGCTAATTACATTGTGATTGAACTCAGATTTTATTTATTTATCATTTTAGGCCTATAATTTGAGACTATCAACATTGTTTTAATATAAAGATGTTGAAAATCCAGCGTTTTCTTTTTTTTTTAAATGTATGTTCACAGTAATTCTGTTTTTTTTTTTTTGTAGACTTCTATTATATAATTATTACACAATAATTAATAATCAATAAAATATAAAAGGAAATGCCTTTTAAAATACATTTTACAAATTTTTTGTCATATATTCTTATTAGGAAGCATTTCATTTTTATTTCCCAGACATCAGCATCAACTGAGCTAAGAGACCTCCCTTTCACTCCTGTCCATGCTTTAGTGCTTGCTCAAACTCCACAGCCAAAAGGGTAAATTTAAAAGTCCAGCATGTCCATTTGAGATTCTTAATTAACCTTAGAATAAACTCAAAAAAAAAATAAGACAAACGTAATCGTTTTAAAAACAAAATTATTATCAGCTTATACTATATCTTCTTATATTATATCCTCTTTGAAATATTTTGAATTAGAACATTCATATCTTTGTTTTTCCTAATCTTGTTATATTAATGGATAAAAAAATTTAATTTAAGGGGAAGAGGACTCTCAAGAGCTGCTTATGCACGATTATATGCTGCTGGATTTCCTCAATTACTTGACCGTAATGGTGAAGCACCTGAGGTGATTGACCCGCATGGACAGTACATTGTGAACTTGTCAAAGGAGCTAATGGACCCGCTGCAGGCCAATGAAATTATATTTCAGTTCTTGGCCTACACCAGGTAATTGCTATTTTGTCAACAGAAGACTCTTATAATCCTGCAATATTTGAAATTTTACATTTGTTACAACTCACAATGATATGAATGTTTTAAAAAAATTTGAATTGTATTTACATCTTTATTGTTAATAATAAATGGTCGCATGTTTTATTCCTCTGTGAGAACTAAAGTATGTTTAGCATTATAAGACATTGCTCTGACCTTTTTGCACTAACTTTGTCGTCCTAAGTTTGCTGTCAGGCTCACATTTCTATTAACAATTTGATTTGTTTCTTAGTTTTGAGACCTTTTAAGAGATTTATTAGAGATATTAGATTCTAATGGAAACTTTCTTCTACATTCTTTATCTAAAGGCATCCACAAAAAATGATTTCAGAAATTGTATTGACTATTTTCTCTCTCCTCATTTCACTTCCATGGATCAGATTCTATCCACATTTTAGATTGTGTAAATCTCTTTTTATTGTTTGTGTAAATCTCTTTTCATTGTTTGTGTTAATCTCTTTTCATTGTTTGTGTAAATCTCTTTTCATTGTTTATGTAAATCTCTTTTCATTGTTGTCAAGATTAGTTAAAAACTTGTTTAAGCAATATTTGTGGTTAATTTTAAGTAGTTATTTGGAAATATTTTCACCAAATGAAAAGTAATTCCTTGTATAATTCTTTAAATGTAAGTGGCTTCTATAAAAAATATTTCAAACTAATTTTACAAGTGGCATGTGGTTGCCTTCATGGTCTTATGATGATAACAATGTGATCAAAATGATTAAGAACCATTCTTACTGGCATAATCTAAAATATTTACAAGATTTTAGAAATTATTGTGTAAATAAAATTCTTGACCATTTCATTACCCTAGGGAGCCACTGACTGACCATTCCACGGCAGACAGCTCTGTCCAACCAGCTACTGTTTACTTCACATTTCAGTTTTACCGTTTCCCACAAGTCACCACAGAGAGGTATTATAACTTTTTTATTCATATTTTTTTTTCTAAATCAATAATACTCTAGTGTATCCAAAACTAGATATATAAAACCCATTTAGTCTATGATCTGGCATGCTAGTTGACCAAGAGGTAAAGTATTGTGCTGCTGAACTAGTTTAAATCCTTGTGGATGCTGGAATTTTTAAGCCAAATTTTAATATATCCAAGTCTATCTAGCTTTAATGAGTAGTAAAGTAATTAGTAAAGTTACCTTTTTAAGACCATGTGATCTAAAGGGGCAGATAATGTAAACCTTGTCTGTTTCTATGGTTCATGGTTATTGAGGGTGTCATGTGGCCAGCAACATGTCCAACTGCATTTACTTACTTACATGTCAGGTTCCTATTCGAGTATGTGACATTTATTAGGGAATGTGAACATTGTTATAGTTCTGATCTCATGGCTTTATGTTAATCATTGGCCAAAAAAAAATCCACAAAAAAAAAAAATGTACATCTACAGTTGATAAACAGGACTTTCTGGATATTAGTAACTAAAGTAAAGTAAGTCCTCTCTCAGACCCTCCGATCCATGGAGCAGATGATGTAAAGCTTGTCTGCTTCTATAATGAGCACGGCAACCGACCGTCTTTACTTTCTCCTGCTAAAGTTGGGAACCTATTAGAGTTGTGTGGGGCATCTTTAAAATCCCAAATATTTTATTTTAAATATTTTTTTTTTGAACATTTTAAATACCACCTTGATTAGTATGATATTGATGAACTTAAATTAACATAATAATAAGACAGATTCTGGTTTTTATACATTTTGAACCTATGTTCCATTCTAATGTTTTTCTTAATACAAATGTTATTTCAGAATGCTGTTGTCAAAAGCCCAAAATGATTTGTCCTCGCACCCATCAGCTGTTCCTTTTGTCCTGCAAAGGTTAAATCCTGATGGTTCAATAATGGAAGGCCCACCTGGTCTAGAGGTAAATTATAAAATTAGAAGAAAACAATTCTAATCATAGAAATTTTGTTCTAAATTGTGTATGAATTAAACAAATAAATTCTAACGTCTTTAGTGTCAGTGTAAAATTCATCTAATCTAACAGCTGCACATAATATTTTAAATATTTATAACTTTATTTTTGAAATTATATTTGAATAATTATATATAAAATTTTTTCCTTTTGCTAATTAGCATTTATAAATGATACAAAAAAGGATTGAATTAATATTATTGTATTAATTACTTTTGCTGCCATATTTTCTTTATAAGTTGATACATTTTTGGTCTATAAAGCATTCATTTTTCCTTAGGTGAAATACCCAATAGATCCCACTTACTTAAAACCAGGGGAGGTAAGCCTATTTTGGCAGCATCTATCACGCCAGACCATGCACATTGACATATGGGATGGTGATTCCTTGCTTCTGATTGGTTCAGCTGCTGTGGAGCTTAAGGTGGGTATCTTAACTTTGTTCTTAAGAGTCAAAGTATTTAGAAACTTTCAGTGTTCATATTTTCACAACTGTTTTGGGATTGAATGTTTTACATTTATCATATTCAGTCATCCCTTCTCTAGTGGTTCATGTTTCATAAACACAAACAGCCCACAAGTTAAAAAATCATTTATAACAAAGTTTTCCTATTTTTCTCTATGAAATGTACTCATTGATTTATAAACTTCAATCGTGCTGACCTTTGCACCTTTTATATTGGAGTACCGTTTCTGAAAAAAACAAGCAAATAAAAAAAAAACAAAGCTGATTTAAAGGAAAGAACCTCATATCTACATCAACATCTCTCAGTTCTGTAGGATTTTGTCCCTTTTTCTATATCATACAAAATAAATTAGTTACCATTATTAATTAATTGATTGATTATTTTTAAAAAAATTGATTCATGTTTTGTTAGGGAGTTTGAATAATTGTGCAAAGTTTCAACTGGAAAGTGGGAGAACTAAAGTGTACAAAATATGGGCCAGACAGACAGAGTTGTAAAAAGGCTTGATTCAATGAAAAATATTTATTTCCTTTTGGACTTCTCACTGGCAGTATTTGTTTCGTGGAGGTAATGAGGCGGTGCAGACAACTTTTGAACTGGATGTCTTAGCCACTGAGTACCAAGAGGATTCTGGAGCCTTGACAGGAGAAATGGTTAGAGGAGGAAGCATTCGACCTGTTGGGGTCAACTGTTTGAACCGAGGCCGTTTACATTTCAGGATGGCCAATATTGGATATAATGTGGATAAAAAGAAAACTGGTGAGTAAAAATTTTTTGTTCATTTAAGCTTAAAAAAAATATTAGCTCCTTATATCAAGAAGTTTTAGGTACAGATGAATTTGAGTTCTATTGTTTCTAGTTCTTACAGATTACAATCTTGTTATTTAGTTATGAAAACAGACAGCTGCCTTGAAATTCTCCTAAAATATTTTAGATAATTAAAATCACTTGCTTGACTTAATAATGTCCTCTAATTCCAATATTTTTAGTCTTTCGTAGGGAAAATGCAGTATTATGGTTTGCCATGTTTGAATTTTAAAAAGTACAATTAAAATTTTAACTTATCATGTACATCATGCTAGAAAATAGTTCAATAGCTAACTTTGATCTTATTCCATACATGTACATACATCAACCATTTTTAAAAGAAGTTTAAAATGATAGTTTGTCTTTTGTAGTCTTGAGCTTTACAGGTCCAAAATAGACAAAAAATGCCAATTTTACTATCATCACCCATTGGGTTATTTTTATGATAGAATTTATACTGATATGAAGAGGCATACTCTTTTTTTAAAATTATGCGTGCATATTTTATGCTCATGCGCATAAACCATATATAAATATGGTTAAATGCATGATTTAAACATACACAGTACACACCATAGAGATACATGATTTCTATAATAATAAATATAATCAATGTATTGCAGAGTAATCATGCTTCTCACATTCAATTGTTTCATCAAGTTTCAAAAGTGTAGAAATGGTCTATAAATGGTCTATAAATTGTGTGTGTGTGTGTTATTAGTGTCTTACTATTCACTGATCCTGTAAGGCCAACACAACATTACTTAAAACCACTTGCCCTAGAGTTTCAAAATTCCCTATAGCACTTATCAAAGCTAATCACTGCATTCTCTTCTTTTTGAACCTGTGACTTTGATTATATTTAGAGCTTTTGGCTGTTCCAAGCAAGACCCAAGTAGTAGTTTCACAGACGGCAGGCAACTCAGCATACAAAGGCGGTAGTCTGACAACAGTTATACCCAGTGCAGGTTGGCTTCTTGTTCATAGTGTTTGAAGAATTGTTATGTCTAGTAAATTGTCTCTCACTAATTGATACTAAGTGAAATTAGCATTAAAATACATTTGTTGGCCTGTATCTACAAAAAAAAAAATCCTTCCTCTGTTTACTTCTAACTGTGGTCAATTTAAGATTTAAAAAATCTTTACTTGAATTTAATAGCTCATTAATTAATATGGCTAGACAGATATGGTTTTTTGAAACCCTAAAATGAAAAATAAAATATTTTCTATCCTTTTTTTTACTATCCTATCTGTCATATCATGTTCAAATCTGTCACTTGTTACAATTAGTTTCAGTGCATCACAAAGCCTGGAACATATTTTTGTCAAAAGTAGTTGTTAATAAAAATAATTGTAAATTTGTTATTTTACCACTATTGAAAACAGTTTTGTTAAGCCAGAACTCTTTAGCAAGAAATGCTGTCTTTGTAAACAAGTCTTCTACCACCAGTGGTTTACTTCAAAACTTAAAAAACTAAATTCATCTGTTATCTCTTTCAATTTGTATTTAATTTTTTTTAATTTTATATTTCCCCTAAATATAAGAATATTAGGGACTTAACAATACATTTTATAAATCTTAGACTTAGCATTTATTCATGTATCTTCTGTGCCAGGTACTAAGAAAGTTCGAGTGGCCAAAGCTAAACATTTGTCTGAGAACAGAGAAGTTGCCTCATTGTTGTTTTCTGAACAGAAGAGACTAGATGGTACAACAATCAATGATGATGATGAAATCATGGCCAGAGAAGGGGATGCAGAGAGGCTGAGAAAGTTGGCACGTCTTCAGGCCGTTAAGAATAAAACTGCTAAAGAGGAGAGCAATAACGGCATCACAACAATTATTGTAAGGGAATGCAGAGAAGATTATCAAGAAACTCAATATTGATTAGGGTATTTAGAATGCTCCTGAAACCACCCAACACTAATGGGTACATTGGGGAAGTAAAGGTTGTTGTGCTGGCCTCATGACACCCTTGTTAACCATTGGCCATAAAAAGAGAGATGACATTTACATCATCTGTTCAATAAATCACTATATCTGAAAGGGGTACCATTACCTCACAATATTGATGATTTAGACAAAAGATGCCCAAAATATGGCTCCCGGACTACATCCCTCCCACAATGTGTTGCTCTATAGCCTGCCAAAAGGTTGGCGCTAAGTGTCTAACATTGGCATGTTTAAAAAAAAAGAAACAATGTCTTTCTATATCTTTCAATCCAAATATTTCTTGGATGTCTTTTATTCATTATGCCATAGATTACTAATAATTTACATTTTCTTGCATAAAGGAAACTAAACATTTATATTTCTAGGAGTAATAATTAAATTATATTTTTAGTTCTTGGAAATTTCTGCTAGGCTAAAAAGAAACATGGATAGGAGTCGGTTGTAACATTAGCGTAGTAAGGTACACAGGGGCCTGGTCTCAAGAATTTGATTTTGGGTGACCCTCATGAGGTAGTGTTCCAAAAACCCAATCAGTTAATTCATTATGTATCAGTGCATTTCAAAGAGGCATTCTAATGCAGTTATTAAATTTAAAAAAAAATCAGAAATATAAATTAAGAACGATGGATGTTTAGCATAATTATCTAATAATTCAATACATTTAAACTTTAAAAATATCCAGCTTTTTTCTTTCAATGACCCTTATGGGTCCCTATTGGTCATTTAGCCCCTTTGGGCCTTTGTTGCCATGCCACTGGCAAACTACAGAATAGCTAACATTTTAAGGAAATCAAAGCCATTTCCTTACAATGAATTCATAAATAAAGTACTTGCTAGCAGTGATGGAGCAAATATAAAAATGCTGCTGAAGCTTTGATAACAATTACAAAACTAGTGGAAGATGTGGGAAAAGGCTCTTTTAAAAACTTACGACAAATAACAAAAAGTAAAAAGTGTGAACACGTTATTTCTTCCACATCCATTCTCAGATTAAGTTGAAACTTTGCACAAGTATTCCTTGGTAGACATAAATCAATTAAAAGAAGTAATCAAATAGTTAAATAATTACTGATAATTAATTTTTTTGTTTGATATTAACAAAGGAAACTATTCCTTCAGTATTCACAGTTATGGCTAAATTTGTTGGGTTTAGTCCTCTTAAATAATTGTTAATGCTGTTTCTCCCTTATGCATTCTCCTGTCAAGTTAATACTTTAAACAAGTATTTATTGTACCAAACAAAACATGAACATATAAAAAAACAACAAACAATGTCAATTAATTATTGGTAATTTATTATTTATTTTGATATCAAATAAGGGAAATAACTTGTACATTTGTGTTCTTCCCTTTTTGATAAGCTTTGTTTTTTTTAAATTAGGATTTTTTATATTTTGCTTGATTTTTTTTTTCCTTTTAACATCCATCCATCCATCCCAGTGGCGCTACAGCCCATGGAGGGCTCTGGCCTGCTTTAACACATCCTTCCATTCAGATCTCTCCTGGGCCTTTCGTCTCCACGCCCTAACCCCAAGCTGCTTCAGGTCTGCTTCCATGTCATCTATCCATCGCATTCGGGGTCTGCCTTTGGGTCGCCTGCCTTTTGGTTTTTGCCTGTATATGATTTTCGCTCCTCTGTTGTCTGACATTCTTTCAAGTTGACCTGCCCAACGTAGTCTGTTCTTTTTTATTTCGTTCACTATTGGTGGGTCTTCATACAATTGATATATCTCATGGTTAGTACGTGTCCTCCACCCTGTTTCATCCTGTATGGCACCATAGATTTTCCTAAGAATTTTTCTTTCCCAAGTGTTAAGTAGATTTTCAGATGTCTTAGTCAGTGTCCAGGTCTCACTTCCATACATTACTGCTGGTCTTATTATGGTTTTGTATATTATTTTCTTGGTTTTCCTTGAAATCGTTTTGCTCTTAAGTAAATGGTGGGTGCTATAAAATGCTCTGTTGCCTCCTGCTATTCTTTCCTTTATTTCTGTTAGTAGGTCATTTTTGAAATTAATAGTACTTCCTAGATATTTGAAAGTTTGGACGTTTTCAAATTCGTGGTCTTTGATTTTGATATTTTGTTCCTCTGTTTGACTGTCTCTTGTCATTGTGATGTACTTGGTTTTACTGTCATTGACCTCAAGTCCTGCTGGTCGAGATGCTTCTTCTAGTTGTATGAAGGCTCTAGCGATGTCAGAGGTTTCTTTACCCAATAAGGCAATGTCATCGGCATAAGCAAGGTATTGTAGAGGTTGGCTGTATATCGTCCCTGTTGGTTGTGAACCCGTGTTTTCTCTCCTGAAGTAGTTAGTAATAGTTCCCCTTGTGTTTATGTGTATATTTCTTATAACTCTCTCCAGTGTTAAATTGAAAAGCATGCAGGAAAGTGCGTCTCCTTGTCTTATTCCTCGTTTAATCCTAAATTCCCGTGAGTGTTCTCCTTGTATTATGACTTTGCTTTTTGAGTTGTTTAATGTCATATGTATAAGTCTTGTCAGCTTGTTGGGTATTCCAAAATCCTGTAGAGTGTCATATAGGTATTTCCTTCTGATACTGTCATAAGCCATTTTATAGTCTATAAAGAGTTGGTGGATTGGTATGTTGTATTCATGGCATTTTTCGAGTATACATCTTAGTGTGAAGATGTGGACGGTTGTTGATTTGTTGGGTCTGAAACCACATTGGTAGTCACCTAAGATTTCTTCTGAATATTTTCCAAGTCTCTCAGTTATAAGCCTAGATAGTATCTTATAAGTCACATTTAGTAGAGAGATTCCTCTGTAATTACAGCACTTTAACTTGGATCCTTTTTTGTGTATTGGGGTTATAAGAGCGTTTCCCATTCTGTTGGTATTACTTCTTCTTCCCAAATTCTTGATATTAGTCTGTATATTTGGGAATGTAAGTCTTTCCCTCCATATTTAATTAGTTCTGCTGTGATTTGGTCCTCTCCTGGTGCTTTGTGATTCTTCATGGTCCTAATTATTTCTGATGTTTCAATGAGTGTTGGAGGGTTCACTAAGGGATCTGGTCCCCCATGTGGCAGTTCATATTCTCCATTGTCTCCATCTTCAGTGGTATTTAGGATCTCCTCAAAGTATTCAGCCCATCTCTCAATGACCCTGCTGTTTTCTGTAATAAGCTGACCATCTTTGTTCTCACACATGTGTGATCTAGCTTGAAATCCGTTCTTTTCATCTTTAATTTTCATATACATTCCTCAATTTGAGTAATCTTGGACTTTTCCCATTCCTGTTTTTTCTTTCTTACAACTTTTGTGGCCCTTCTTCTTGCTTCATTGTATTGCTGTCTAGTGCTCCTGGTTTCTCTCTGTAGCATTATCATTCGGGCATTGTTCTTCTCTTCTATAGTTTGATTGCATTCATCATCATACCACCCCTATTTTCTCGTTCTTTTGTTTAAATCCAACTACCTCTTCAATGCTCATTTATGTTATTTTCGCAGTCCTTTTCTAATGTTGTCAGTTGCGTTTAAGTTTCTGCAACAAGTGGATCCTTTGTGAGTTTTTGACTATCATATTGCTGTGCTCTCTTTCTTTGGTAATTGTGATTGGTACTTATTCTTTGTCTAAGTTTAGCTTTTACTAGTAGGTGGTCTGAGTCAGCATTAGCTCCTCTGAAACTTCTTACATCTAGTATGTCTGATCCATGTCTCTTATCTATGAGTAGATGATCTATTTGATTCTGGGTGTTGCCATCAGGTGAGATCCAGGTAACCTTGTGAATATTCTTATGTTGGAATTTTGTGCTGCTGATAGACATTCCTTTTCCTGATGCAAAATCCACTAATCTTATGCCATTATTGTTGGTCTCTTCATGTAAGCTTTCTTTGCCAATTGTTGGTCTGAATGCTGGTTCCTTTCCAATTTTTGCATTGAAATCTCCTAGGACTATTTTGATGTCATGCTTTGGTGCTTCATCATAAATTCTTTCCAGTCCATCATAGAAGGCTTCTTTTGTGTTATCATCTGCATCTTCAGTAGGGGCATGAACATTGATAAATGATATGTTGAAGAATTTTCCTTTCAAACGTAGTGTAGTATCACTTACAGGTTTAAATCCAATGACATTACCTACCATTTCCTTTTTAACAGCAAAACCTGTACCTAAGTTGTTAGTGCTTCCATCACTATAAAATATAGTATACTCCTTGGTTCTGAGAATGTCCGAGTCTTTCCACCTGATTTCCTGTAGGGCTACAAGGGGTATCCTATATTTCTTTAACACTTCAGTAAGTTGGGCTAGCGCACCTACTCTATAAAGGCTTAGCACGTTCCATGTCGCAAAACAAAAATCATGTCCTTTTCCAGGCCTAGGTCGTTTTCCGTTGAGATCTGTCCGGGTTTTCTTGTGTGTATTAGCTTTCATAACAGTATTTTTTTTTTATATGACAGAGCTGTTAGCCCTGTGCATAACCATCTGGGGGGCTGCCCCTTTCAGCTCTCTGGATAGCTGCCTTTATTTTCGGGTAAGGTGCCCTAGCCTTTGTGGATCCCTCCACTTCCTGCAAGGCAGCAGGTTTGATTTTGGTCCACCCCGGGTATTTTATTTCCC
The DNA here is from genome assembly GCF_947242115.1 of Biomphalaria glabrata. Taxonomy (NCBI): domain Eukaryota; kingdom Metazoa; phylum Mollusca; class Gastropoda; family Planorbidae; genus Biomphalaria; species Biomphalaria glabrata. Next base: position 18,350,280 of record NC_074712.1, read on the forward strand.
CGGTACCCACCATATCTGGAGGGCATTCCCCTATCCGCCACCTGGGGAGGCGCTCGATGGGAGATCAAAAACTCCACAAGAGTTTTCCTTTTAACACTTTGTTTAATTTTTGACGAATGAAACATCTGAATACTACATAAAATCCTTCCTATTGATTCTAGGTCTTCTCCAGAGTCTTACTTACAGTACATTTTACTGTTTTTTATTTGTTTTAACTTATTGGTTGGATAGTTCCAATTAGTTGTAATTTTAATCTTTTTTTCCTCATCCTTATTGAAAGGGTTACAGACAAGAAAAAACTGAACGTGCCAGAGACTACAAAACTATGGACATATACAGAAATCAGACCAAACACGATGGCATTATAAGCATGCTAAGCACCTCTATCACTACAGAACACATTCTCTTCCCTTCATTTGGCACCACAGAGTTCTTTGAATTTGTCCTGAGGAATCCATTTAATAATGAGCAGACGCTGACCATTGAGATCAATGACCCAGATCTTTTGTAAGTGTGGCCAATTTAGAGGTTTCTTTATTGGTGAGTGCTAGACATAGACACATGTAAGCATAGAGACAAATGCATGCTACTAATGCTGAAAAGAGAACTCCAGATGAATGTTTGTACTTTATGAATAGTTGAAACAAACAATAAGCATATCAACAAGTTAAAATATTCATTATAGGTAATAGGTGGATCATGCATTTAGCAAGTTTTAGTCTATGGCAGCATTTTGTTTCCATGAGTCCTAATTATACTATTAGAAAACCAATGAATTACAAGAATTAGTCTCTAATTAACAAGGGCAATTACATTAACATATGAATTCTTCTAGGAATAGTAAGATAACATGAATTATTAACACACACAAATTCTGGAAACTGCTCTTTGTTTGCATGCATCTATATTATTGTCTGTTCATCCCTCCTAAAAAAATAACACAAAAAAACTGAAAATAGCTCAAATATAAATATTTTTTACAAACATGAGAGTATTATTGCCATCCCCTGATAAATGTTTGTACATTTTTGTTAGAAAATTAATGTTCAGGCATTTCTGAAAAGAAATAAGTATGTGTTGCCCTTGGCTGCCCTGTCACCCACTCCCCCACCACTCTTTGCTATTTCACTGAGTAGAGCTTAACCCATTGAATCCATTCAACTTGTTGCTATGCGGTGTATAATGTTTTTAATGTCCTTGTCCAGCCTTGTAACAGATGCGAGAGAGTGGAGGCACTACAAACAGCTGTTCCAGTTGACCACACCCATTGAAGAGAACATGTTCACGTCTGCCAGCAGTGACCAGAGCAAGCCCCAGATTTTTCTCAGACCTAAAGAGCAAGTGTACATTCCTCTCAAGTTTTTGACTTTGAAGGCTGACATGTCCATTCAGGCTCAGGTGAGTTGATGACAAATAAATATGGTATGAGCCCTATATCTATAATGTTCCATCAGCAAAAGGCCTTATTATTATAATTAAATGAAAGGAAATTTCATATTTTTTGTTTCCTTTTTTGTTGAATAAGAAATTCTATTTCCAAAATGTTTTACATTTTGTTGTTTAAAGAGTTTAGAATTGTTATCAGTTCATGGGTTGTACTTGTCACACTCCAGTGTGTAACCCAAAAGAGAAAGAGCAGGCTATTCACGTGTGTATAGTGTCTTTCTTGACAACACACAATAACTTCGGATCAGTAGTAGTCAGTATTATTAGGTCACATTGAGTGTGCAGGGGAAAATTATGCAGACCCTTTTAGAGAACAATTGATTTGCATAAACTAGTAAACTACTTTGTAAAAAAATGGCATTATGGGAAGGTGATAGTAAGCGCTATCAGAGTCAAAAACTATCTAGAGAGATCAATATAAGAGACTATATAAGGAATGTGAAGTTGGCTATCTGGGTTAGTCTTTAGTCATTGTTCACAGTTGTTAGTCATTATTTCAAGTGTGGGATTTCTTAACTGGATTACTATTGTTCATCTGCATCTTCATCATGATTTAATTCAACTATAATATTCTATTCTCATCATCATTGTATAGTCACATTTTGGAATATTATTATTATTATTGAGAGCCGCTGGTCGCCCACTTCTAAGTTATACTGATGTATGCAAACACGACATGAAGCTCTTCAAAATCGACACTGGCAACTGGTAAAAGGTGGCACTGGATAGATCCACATGGAGAGCGAGCATAAAGGAAGGGTCCAGGATTGCAGATGCCATACACAACAGTGGTAGAAAGAAGGGTGAAAGTGCAATGGCACCTGGTGATTACATATGCCTAACCTGTGACCGCAGCTGTGTATCAAGGATTGTCCTAAAGGGAAAAGATTGTCTCTCAAGACGTAAAATGCCACAGATTATTGAATGAAATTTGAAAGCATTAAACTCAAGAAAATGTATTCAGTGCTGAGTTGCTTCATTGTGTTCTAATAGTGTGTTGAATAGATTTATAGGCACATCTGAATTATATGTCAGATGATTGTGGAGACAATACAAAGCTCTCCCCAAAATGACAGTTCTTATAATTGTTATGTTTAAAAGGTTTAGAAATGTTATCAACAGGGTTTTAACCTTTCATCATAACATTGACAGTACTATTGGTAACTGATGTTTTTGTGTTTTCCTAAAATATTATAATATTCATAACCTTCTTAAACTATTTACAATTAACATATTGCTACAACTCTCTCTAATCAGGCTCTCTGCAAAGACTGCTCAACATGACACAACCAACTCTAGAACTTGATAACTCAGGCTCCAAATAACTTTAATAAATGTAATAAATAACAGCCAAATACTCTACAAATGGCATCACTAAACATCTAACTGTAACTGTTGTACTCAACATGTGCTGCGCTCTCTATTTTGTCTTGAACTCAGCTGAACTCATCTGTCTCAGACTGACTTCCATGTGGACAGTGCCAGACTGAATTGCCTGACTCTGACACAGCCATACTTTATATCAGGTCTATCAAGACCTTGAAAAAAAATCACAATAGCTCCATTTTTTTTCTACACTATTCCATGACCATATCACGGGTGATATTCATTTGTAGTATTAATACCAACACTTTCCCATAGATCCGCTGCTATTTCCCTTGACAAAGTTAACCGCTAGCATCACGCTGGCCTGTGGCATTTATCAGCTGATCCCACACACATTTAACCCTACTCATGTCGCCACTACAGCTATAACAATATCTACAAGTCTAAAAGCGTATATAAAGAAAGCTATTTTTTCCTGATCTTTTACATGGTACTGATTTTCTACTCTGTATATTATGTGGAAACATTACAAGCAGTAAATTGAGTACTATAATTTTGTGCATAATTGTATGGATGGCTTCCTGACCATAGAGCATTTCTTTCACATCCTGATGACAATGGTCTGGTTTGGTCAGCCAAAACTTCTGCCTTCCTGCAAGACATTTAAACATTGATATACTGTTTTTCATTTTCAAAAGAAAAAAAAAACCAATTATTAACAGAAATAATAAGCCTACCTTGTTTGTTTTTGTTAATTTCAGGGTCCTTCAAATCCATTCAATAAAACTACACGACAAACTGAAATGGAAAAATCTCTGGAGTCTAGAATGACCAAAGTAAGATTCTTTGTAAAAAAACTTTTACATTAGTAGTTCTTCTTCTTTTTTTCTAGCCAGCTTTATTGCTGCTGAGCTGTGAGCTCTTTTGCAGACTGTGCCAAGGAAAAAAAAGTGTGCTGTTTTCTTCAGTTGTTCAGCACTGCCGTACAGGGTGTTGGTTATGTTGGGCTGTAGTGGAAGTAGGGTCTGCCTAAGGTGGATTAGGGAGGGGCATTCAAAGAGGATATGGTTTACGGTTTCAAAGGGGTGGGCGCAGTGTCTGCAAAGGGGGAGTTGTGTGGAGTTTATTTTGTTCAGGTGGTAATTTAATAGTGGTGTGTGTCCTGTTCTTAGTTGGAAGATTGTAGATTGTTCTTTGCGGCGGAAGAAGTTAATACTGTCCAGTTTGTTAGGCGTAGTCATTTCTTTGTACATGGCTCTGCCTGTGTTTCCTGATGCCCATTGGTTGAGCCACTCCTCTTTGTGATTGTTGACTAACATTGACCTTAGGGTGAGGTAGTTAACAGGTCTATCTGGTTGTTCGATGAACCTGCCTTTTATAGCTTATCTGCCTTTTCATTTCCCATGATGCCAATGTGTCCAGGGATCCACTGTAGTGTGATATTGATATTTAATTTTGATATCATCTGATGGATTATCACAATGAGTGTTGTCAACTCTCTTGGGCTGTTTAAGGTGCTGCTATTTGAGGTGCTTGCAGAGTAGATTGGGAGTCTGTAAAGACAACAATATCTGATGGTGGTTGCACTCCTTCATATAATTTGTTTTCCACTGTCTGTAGTGCTATGGTAATTGCCTCAATTTCGGCTTGGAAGTTTGAGCAGTAATCGCTACAGGGTGTGCGTATCTCAAAGTGTTTATTTTTAGGGAAGACCAGGAAGGCACCAAGACCAGCATTGATGGTGGCTTTGAAAGCCAATCTGTCTGTATAAATATGGATAGCTGTTTTTTGATAGCTTTCAATTGTTTCAAGCGTGCCTACTTTTGAGTGGATTTGATTCTTTTGTTAAGGTGTTATTTAGTAAATGTGTTTTGATGGTTGGTTGTTTGTAGTTTAGTCCAGGTGTAATGTTTGAAAACCTGGTAATTTTTTCTCTGTTATTGGGTAGGAGGTGTTTTAGGGCTAGTTCGTCAGTAAGTTGGATCAGAGTCCTTTGCTTTTTTTGGTTGTTTTTCCTATTTCTCTGTGTTAGTAATTTATTTAGTAATTTATTTGGATGATCGTCCTCCAACCTTCTGTATCTCTCAATAGCTTCTAATGCTGCTCTGTTGTGCCTTAACTTAAGAGGTTCAATATTGGAGTCTATTTCACAGGCTGCTGTGGGAGTATACTCATACCTCCACTAATTAGCCGCAAGGCTTGGTTTTGGATTGTATCTAATGATGATTGATAGGTTTTGTTGGCAGCTACTTGTATGGAGAGACAGTTATCCATTACAGATCTGAAGTATCCAGTGTATAACTGTCTTAAGGTTCTCTTTTCAGCTCCCCAGGATGTTCCTGCTAGGTGTTTTATTATGTGTAATCTTTGTGATGCCTTTTCTTTTAAATCTGCCATAAAGTGTTTTAGAGACAGTCTTTGGTCTAGTTGGGTTCCAAAGGACTGTCAATGCCGGGGGTGAAAATGCTCCCATGGCTTGCGTCTCTAAATGCCTCTGACAGTCAAATCCAGCTCCTGGCCTTCACGTGTGATTTTCCCAAAAATCCGGCGGAACCTGTTCTTACAAACTGATAGGAGAAGGATGAAAGGCTGAACACTGGCGCCTCAAAACCAGTTTAGCTTCGTGTTGATGGTGCTCGTCAGCCTAAATAACGCAACCCATCTAGGAGAAGGAAAACTCTGACTCCAAACCTCCACTCTGTGGCAATACTCCCCCATTTGGGTATTGGGGCTTGGAAATGACCAAGAGAAATAAATAACCCCACTGCCTTTCCACTTGCATTTCACTTAGTGAATAATAGTGGACCTTCCCCCCCTCTAGGTGCTTTTTGACAGAGGTCTGGATTGCACTACACCAGACGGAGGTCCTTGTCTCACTACATTCTAATACTAGATATAAATCCATCATGAAGTGTTTTTTTTCTGGATCTGGTGAATGTGATATCGTGAAGGGGCCTGGATCCAGGATGTGACGATTCCACAGGGCATACTCAGGGCACAGTCCACTTTAAGCTTTCTACTGCAGAAAAGTTCCATTTGGAGAGCTCTATGGATGGCGGACCATTGGCCAACCCCACCTTGTCCCATGGATATTCCGGTTACAGTCTTCAGACCTAGATGTTTCCTTTTATGTCAGTATTGGAGAAAATTGCCAAGACCAAAAACTCCCTTAAAATGCGGGGACTATATATTTATATATTTTAAAAAAGCCTGAGGAAACACCCAGCCTACACTAAACATTAGTAGTTAAGAAATAAATAAAAATGCTGTGACATCATAGGAAGAACATTGTCAACAGTAAAACAGATTTCCTGATTATAATGGTTGAAGGAAACTTAACTTTGTTTTCAGGTGACATTCAGGTCAGAAGAAGGTAAAGCTGTGGCCATTCTGATTGTACGCATTGAGCCACAGCCACATGTGGTTGACCAGACTTTCAGATTCCATCATCCTGAAAACTCTTTTCTGAAAAAATCTATCAGGCTTCCTCCATATCAAACACTTCCAGGTCAGACACCAATATAAACATTATTAGATTGTTGTATTATTGTGTGATGCTGTTTGTATAACAGGTGGATTATGACGAAGAGATCAATTTATTCATTTTAGAAATTTAATAGTTTATATCAACTCACTATATCTGTCTGTCTATATCATACTATTTTTGTACATGTTAATTCTCCCACACCCATTCTCGATCAAGAAGAACTTAACACAATTATTTATTTTACACAACAAAACATGAATCAATAAAAAAATTAAACAATTATTTAATTAAATATTGGTATTTAATTATTTATTTTGGTATTGAATATGGGAAATAACTGCTTTTTTATTGAGAGATGTGGCTGTATATATGGAGTTATTCAGCTTATTCTGTTTTGTACAAGTTTTTTCTCCCACTTTCCATTCTTAGATCAAGTTGACATTTTGCACAATTATTCATAGTTGATGATGGTACATGAATTAATCAACTAATAGGTTAATCAATTAGTGGTTATTAATTATTTTTTTTTATAAGAAAAAAAGGAGTTTATTCGTCACTATTGAGATATATGACAATGATTTTGAGGTTCTTGCCTTTAGATAATCTTTGTTTTTTAAAAAAAAGATTTATTTATTCTTTTCTTTCTTTTTTTTTTCTTTTCAGCAGTTTCCCATAAATAGTTAAACATGAAAAGATTTTCATTTATAATATTCGTTTTTCTTTCCTCGATATAGTTTAATTTTTTATTTACTTTTTTTTATATGTAAAGATATGAAATAGTTAAAGGAGTTTGAGATCTCGTTACATTTTGTTTTGGTTTCTCTCAGGTGTTCCTATTGGTGGTGTTGGCATCAATCAAGTTTACGTTCGATGTAGTGATCCTAATGTTATAATAGATTGCAAACCTACACAACCTGGTGAACCTCATGACATTTTCTTGAAGGTTTGTTTTCATTAACTCTTAAAAACCGTAATTTTTTTCTCATTCTACCGGAATTTTTTTTTTCCCCCACAATTTTTATCACATAAGCCTTTTTATAAACGTCATACTGTTTTTTCTGTTTGTTAAAACATAGACATGTTATATAAAATTTTGTTGGAAATTGAATGTACTACAGGATAATTTATCTTTCAATGTTATAGATAGTCACTGGAAAAAAAATTAGGTAATTTCAGAGATGAAAAAATTTTTTTTTTTTAATTTGATCTTTAAAAATGGACTTTCCCAAGTAAAAAAGAATATTCCAACAGTCCTCAATCATAATTATTGTATGAAATATTAAACTCTATCCAATTATCTATTTAAAAAACATAACTTTGTCAAACTTGATCAATATTTACACTTTTAGTGAGGTTTCTTTCTAGATCTACTAGGGCCTGGCTGGGGCGATGCCCCCTTTCGTTTACTACTTTTACTAGATCTAGGGATGAATAATTCACTCTCAGACTCGCTTGAGTCTGAAAATCGCTTTCATTATAACTTTCTAGCTCTAGAATCTCTATCTAAGTCTAAGTCACTCATGTCACTATCATTCGTATCTAAAAAGATATTTAGAGCCTGATCAGCAGTAAAATGGCAAGAAGGCCTGTCAGCCATGATGTCTGATGCAAAAAAACAAAAAATTCACTAGTCACTTACAAAAAAAAATATTTAGAACAATAAAAACAGCTTAGATCAACAAAGTATCAGAATGAAAAAACTTTCAAAATGGCAGCTCTAGCGTTTCCTTAAACCATTTAAGGGATTAAAAACGTGGATTAGAAAAGAAAAAGAAGTAAATAGGGAAATAGTGATTGGACACTGGAAGCGTCATTATGTTAGCACGGCCGGGAGACTGGTCGCTGTCAGCGTCATTGCGGTCTTGAAGAGTTAAAAGTGAAAAAAAAACAACACTCATTTCACAAGATACTTGATCTTGATTTATTGTTGGTCTTTAATTATGAATCCAAGTGAATTCCAATGCATGTTTCAACAAAAGCCAAAAAAAAAAAAATAGTGATAATATATTTGGATCTTTCTTCTGTTTTTTCCCCTTGAAAATAATGGCTTAATAAACTAAAATTGTTTAATTTCAAAGTTATTGTTAGACATCTTGCTGGTATTTGCATGTCTGCTTTTTACAATAAAAGGTAAAAAAATATGAGAAAATTATTATGCTAGTTACCAATCTTTAAAAACAGTGTTACACAGGAGGAGGGTAATGCAGTATGTCACAAAGTGTTGTTTATCATAGAAAAGGATGATGGTGTTACTACAAGATTGTCTAAATAAAATTTATATTTTTGTTTTCAGAGTGCTAGATAGTTGGGTTAATGTGTAAGATCGGTTAATAAATGTTTATAATTTATCTTCAAAATGAAAGGGATGAGTTTGTAATAGGACGTGAGAACAAAGATGAATGCATAGATAGATTTAGATTTCATTTTCTATTTAAATTGTGCAATGTTTTTACAAAGCTGATATTAATTCACTCCGTCTGTCTGTTTGTCTAGAATGAATCTTTACAAGTTTTTTCTCCCATTTCCTGTTCTCAGATCAAGTTGAATTTGTGCAAAATTATTCATAGTCAAAGACAATACAAGAATCAATAAAAATATTAACCAATTAGTTAAATATTTAGTGGTAATTAATTAACTTTGCTTTCTAGAGATGAACTTTGCACTATTGAGAGATATGACACTGATATATAAGCTTTGTTTTTGAAAATGTATTTTTTAAAAATAATGCTTGTTCTCTACTCAAATGTAATTTCTATTGCTAGATGCTCAGTTAATTAAGATGTCTTTTTTTAATTTATGGGAAAATATTTTACAATTTCTTTTTAGTACATTCAATGACATGAATCTCATGTTTTAAAACATATATTTATGTTGTATTGCTAAACATTCATCTGTTTCTTTGCCCAGGTTGCTGTGGGTGCCTCACCTCAAATCAAACGTTTCTTTTTATGTGCCTATATTGATCCATTCCTGTCCCGTCCAGCCCAGATTTGGCAGTGCTATGTTCATGCGCTGCAGAGAGTTGATGTGACTTGTGTTGAAGGGCAGACTTCACGCATAGCACTTCTATTGAAGTAGGTCAAACTTTGAAGCATTTAGTTGGCAACTTTTTTTTTGTATATCCTGTTTTGAGTTCAGTCATTTTTTAAAGAGAAACTCCGATGGCTTTTTAGATTTGAGTTTTTGACATATTTGAATTCTGCATGAAAAGCTGTAATAGTAAACATTATACCATTTTTTTATTTAAATGCATATAGAAACATTTATATTTAGTAAATTAGTAAATTCTTCACAGCTCAATAAAAACGTGATAATATGAGATTTTGTTTTTAGGGATTGTCTACTTCACTCCCCTCAACAATACTTAAAGCGGATCTGGAGCTAACCTATCACATTGCTTCATTCCTATAATTGCTGATGAGCCTAGTTATATCCTAGTCCATAAGCTATGATAGTCATTGATAAAAAAACATTAGAAACATCTAAACATTTTACAAAAAGCATTGGGAAAAAAAAAATTTAGAAAAAAAAGTAAGATTTTCATCCACACCCCTCCCTGCCTCCATGATGACTGATTTTCACAAACTGGTCAGTGTAGGCTTGCAGCTAGAACTTTAGTAGACTGTGTGTATTAGGTCATGAAAAGACCACCAATATTTTTTCCTTGTTTTATTACACAATAGTGTTTGTATGTTGAGTGGTCAAGCTTGTAGATCTTTACGAGATTTCAATCTTTACTATAATCAGTTATACAACAAGTCAATAGAATTTTAGAAAAATGAAGATAGCCCTCTTTTCTTAAGTTTTTAATTGCTTGTAAGACACATGTTGCATAGACATATAATGTGGTATAATAGATAGTAGTCTGTAATACTGAGATCTATGCTTAGATCTACACCTATATAGATCTGCTCAGATCATTAGGTTAATCAACTCTAGCAGAAAAAAAACAACTAGCATTTCCACCCACATCCCACCCTGTCCCAAAAGTAAATTGGCTGGGAGTCTGACCAATGTTAACAACCTAGTCAGATAAAGGCCTCTGTACACATTGAGGAATTTACTTTTGAAGTGTGACTAAACCTATATTATAATGATTTTTGTTTCTTATCCAAAGGCATAAGACTATTTTAATAGAGTGTGTGGTTTAAGTGGTAAAGTAATTGGCTTTCAAACTGATGGGTCTTGGATTCAAATTTTGGAGAAGACCGGGATTTTGAATTCCTGGCTTTTTTTGGATGCCCCTGAAACTACCCTCTTGTGATGGGTACCTTACAATAGTTGGGGAAAGTACAACCAGTTGGTCTTTGTGCTGACCACATAACAACTTTGTTTTTACATCTCTTTTTTTTTTTAATTCTAAGTTAGTCTTTCTAGTGAAGCCAATTAGCCACCTTCTGGACAAGGTAATATTTATTTGTAAAAACCTAGTAATTGTAATTCACAATATTTTAATTTTATCCCATGAACGCAATTCATTTAACATTTTATAATGTAGTTATTATATGACAACTTTCTTGGTGGTTAAACATTAGTTTGAAAGAAATCAGCTTATTATGAAATGTTCAATGCATTCTGAACAAAATATTTTTTAGTTTTGCTTTGGAAAAATTATTGGTGCTTTATCAAAAGTATTTCTTGAAAAATGTATTTACAAAAAGAGATGGTATTTGAAAATATCTAGGAATTATGTGAACAAAAAGAAATCTTTCTTTGCAACCACTTGTTTTGTTTATAAATTTCAAGGAAGTTTGCAATTAATACTAACTATATAAGCATTTGCTTGGGAGTGACCTTACGTTGTATATTTCCTTTGTATTTTGTAGGGGTACCCAAGCATCAAGAGTTGTGAAATGTTTTACATCACATCCTCAAGAGCTTGTTGTTTCTCCACAAGATCCCTTTATCTTGGCAGCAGGAACAGTCCATGAGCTGGCCATAGGGGTCAGGCCCATGCGGACAGGCAGCAAGTTTTTTTACGTCAACGTTGTGGACATTGAGTACCACCAGCTGGTCAGGTCCTGGCTGGTCTGTGCCAACTGCCGTTCTCCCATAGTCTCCAGGGCCTTTGAGCTGGTTCTTCCTGTGGGAGGTGGTAAGAACAGCAGCAAGCGCATCACCTACACCAACCCTTACCCTGTGATGAAGAGATTCAGGTTGCTGTGTGACAGGAATGACCTCCTCCAGTTTAAAGAGTCCCTGCTGGAGATAGAAGGTGGAGGCACCCATCCTATTGGTCTCAAGTTTTTGCCTGTCATGCAGCCGGGTGCAGCAGAAATTATGGTCTTCATCAACGATGAGGAAGATAAAAATGAAGAAACATTCAGGGTATCTGTAACATACAAGTTTATGTGATTAAACATCCACCATCTTTCACGTGTGCAGCTTACAAGTTTGTGTTATTCAACCACACCTGTCTTTTTTTTTTTTTCTTTTTTACAAATAATAAAAAAAAAGCAGGTAGATGTCATTAAATAAAACTTTACAGCTTTGTCCTTAATCTTCGGAATGGAAGACATTGCCATATTAACTGAGTGAATAGCCCATTCAATGTAATAACTGTTGAGTTGTTTAACAAAGCAAAATGATGAAATTCTTTCATCTCTTTTAGTATGCAGACTCTGTTGACTAATTTAAGAACAAATAATTTCAATCCAAATCTGGTTGAATCTCCAAACTTCAACACTTACGCTGACCAATCCAATCAAATCCTTTCTGATAGATTTTTTCCCTTTTCATTTCATTTCTTGTAATGACATTCAGTCTTGACTAAACAATGGCTTTACTCAAAGCATCATCTCAGTCTCAGTCTTGGAGGTTGTAGAGCTTGGCTGAGACTGTTTAGAAGTACTTTCAGGTGACAAGAAACTTTTATATTAAATTAATAATGAGTTGTTTTTTTTAAACAAAAAATATATATAAAACTTTTCATAGCAATTTATATCAAAGTGAAATATTTAATTTATGTTGGTAATAATTAACATAATATGAATTTTTTTGTCAAAACATTTCTTGATATATGTAGTATTGAGTTTTGTACATATCATTACTAATCTCTGAAAATTTTGTACACAAAATAGTATTTGTGTGTATTATACGTGATTATTATTGATATTGAAGACTATTTATAAATAAAATTAGAATTATGTATATTATAGAATTTAAAATCTTTGTATGAAAAGTTAGTTTTGCTAATGTATTGGTGCCTCAGAGCTGCTCTAAAAAGTGCTAAGTAGTTTTACATGATAGTCATGTGTTAATCTCAGGTTCTATCAAGTTAATTTGTAAGTGCTCTTTGTTCTAGCATTTCTAGGACATGATCTGCCTTGTTGGGATGCCCTGCTACCTTTGCATATTGTTGATAGTTCTTTTTACACTAAGATGATTTTCATAAGTAGAGCTTATTTTGTCTGATTCTAGCTTTTTAAAAATTTTTACAAAGCTAATATCAACTGAATCTGTTTGTCTGTAAGGTAAAAAACTTTATACATATTAATTCTGTCACACCCATTCTCTGATCAAATTGAACCTTTGCACAATTATTCATTTGCATACATAAGGCATGAATCAATAACAAGTAAAATATTTTTTTTTTAAAAAAGCAAAGCTTAAATTAAGTGTATCAATTAGTTTGGATCAGTCATGTATATAAATTTGTAATAAGACTCAAATGACAATCTATAAAGGGGACTAATTCAGCTTATAGCACAACTTCAGTCAAGTACTATTTCTTTCCGTTGGAAAGGGACTAATTCAGCTTATACCACCACCACTACTATTTCTTTCCCTTGTTTGAGATACCAAACAAAGTAATTTACCAATAATTAATTAGCAAATTTGTTATTTTTTAAAATTGATTCTTGTGTTGTCAGGTAAAGAAACAATTGTGCAAATTTTCAGCTTGATCTGGGATTTAGTACATGAGAAATAACATGTTCAAACAAGACAGATAAGTCAGACAGACAGAGTGAGTTGATCTGAGCTTTGTAAAAAAAATAACCAGTTAGTCAAATAATCATTGTTGGTAATTAATTATTTTGTTTCATACCAACTGGGAAATTAAACTTCAATATTCACAGATGTGAGTAAATTTGTAGGGTTTTGTCCCCTTCAATAGATAATTGAACATTATTTCTGCCAAACCCATTATCAGATTAAGTTAAAACCTTAAACATTCATTTATTGTACCTGACAAAACTTGAATCAATAAAAAAAAATTATCAATTAATTATTGGTAATTAATTATTTTGTTTGGCTTAGAATGAGGTAAATAACTTCTACATTATTGAGTAATATGGTTGTAAGTTCAGAGTTCTTACCCTTAAATAAGCTTAAATTTTTTTTTTTAAAGGATTTGTTAAGTTTATGTTTTGTACTACCCCAGAGCATCTGGTTACAGACTAGAAAGTATTGATAAGCTATTTAGTTTGAAAAAAGTATATAGTTATTTTTGTGCTTTTTATTTGCACCACAGAATCAAATTTCTAGGCTCTTTCCTTAGTAACAATTTATAATTTTTATTGCATAATTGTTATTAGTTAGTTAACAAGAGTAATATTTAATATAGCGTCCTAGACATTTTTTTATTGTGTCTCTATTTTACAATTTTTTATAAGTTTTTTTTTACGTTCCGTTATCACTTCATATCAGGATGGCTGCCTGGTCGTGAGGTTTGCGCACTGGACTGTCGTTCGGATTTGTCAAGGGTTCAAACTCTGCCCGCTCCCATCCCCTGTCGTCCTGCGGGAGGTTTGGACTAGGAAGTAAACTATCTTCAACTCTGAAGGAACATCCGAAACATGTAAAACATTTTACAACCAACACTGTTCTCCAAATTGCTTTCTCTTCTTTTTCTCTGTCTGTATGTTATAGCTTAAAGGAATGTCAGTAATGTAAACTGGATTTAAAAAATCAAAATGTAAAACTAAAAAAAAAATTACTATGATGAGGTTAACTTTGAAAATCCCATAGGGCTACATTTCTCATTCTGTGGGGTGTGCCTCTCCAGAGGGATGGGGGGGGGGGAGGGCTACTGCTGATAAGGTAGCGGGCCTCGAATGTGGTCAATTTATTTTTTTACAGACAAAAATCTATATTTGAATATTGATCAAATAAAATAAATTTAATATCTAATGCCATCTCCTAGTTGTGCCATAGTTAGAAGATTCAGAATCACTGTCAACGTTGGTGATTTGTGATTATAAGAGTACGAGTGAAAGTGATTCTAGGGTTTTCTTTTTATGAGGTGACAGTATAAAAATGTTAAATAAGTAATAAGGTATCATTTTCAGTGGAGACGTCTGCATCAAGATTTACTGAAAGAGCTCATTACAGACCAGGTTTCAATACCACTTATCCAACGTGATTCTACCCATCTTTCTCATAGCAGAACAGTCAAATTTCTTTCTAGTACACATATCTCTCATTGTAAACATTTTGTTGATGTCCTATGTGTAATCAAAGAGAACTCGCTACATGAAGTGTTTTGAGGACGAGTAAGATTTTACAACGGTCAATCACCTAATGAATCCGAACCAAACGTACGGGCGCTGCATTTGTCAAGCACCTGACCAGTCCCACCCCTGTTCTGTTTTCTATATTTATTTAATGCTTTTTCACCAATGCAAGGAAAATGCGTTTATGAATCTCAGAATGCAGGGCGCTTGAGGACCTTTCCGTATCTCTGAATGGCTGGGAAGGAAGGTGCGATTATTTTATTTTTACTTTCATACCATTGATACACCGCCCTATAGCAAAGAATGACTATCGTGTGTATTCCTTATGATTTGGAATAATTATCTCTTTTTAAACAATAGGTATGTGATAAAATAGGTATATTTATGTAAATTAAGATATGGAAAATAATGAAAGAAATAATAAAAATGTGTCATCTACGTTTCATTTTAATTCCTCATAATAAAAATAAATTGTTGTCTGAGGTACTAAGCTCAGTTTCATTATCCGATATACACCCTTGTAAGTCTGGACAATGTTTTTTTTTTTTTTTTTTAATTATTTCCCTTACACTTTTTTTTTTCCACACTTAATTTTTTTTTTTTTTTTCACCTGAAATAATTGTTGAGCTGTGATGAACTTGTTTTAAATTGTATTTATAAATTGTTCTGATTCCTGCCTAAACTCATCATTTCATGTTGTTATTAGAATTATACTTCATTTCTGTTCTAGATCCCTGTAGATGTGTTTTGAAGAGAACACACAAGAACTCTATTGTTCACTCTTCATTTTGTAAAGTTGAATAAACACACTCGATCTTTACTTAAGGCAGTTTTAATGTTCATTCAATTGTACAGTCTCGTCTTGTAACAAAGCAGGACCAATAGGATGGCGTGTAACATATAAACCGAAGACTCAGTAGGTAGGTGGGAAAGAAAGGTCCTAGGCTTAAGTGTATAACCTTTTCTACAGCAGGGGTTCTCAGCATGTTGGTCGGGTTCCCCTTGGGGGTCGATTGACAATTTGTGAGATGTCGCTTAAGACCATCGAAAATATTGATTTTTGGCGACGTCTTCGAACATGTCCAACATATACAACGTGTTTCTGTTTTCAATGGAATTTATCATTCAGAGATTCGAAGAGAGATGTTGCAGACAACTGGATCAGAATGGAGTTCAAACATTCGAAGAGAATGTTGCAGACAACTGGATCAGAATGGAGTTCAAACATTCGAAGAGAGATGTTGCAGACAACTGGATCAGAATGGAGTTCAAACATTCGAAGAGAGATGTTGCAGACAACTGGATCAGAATGGAGTTCAGAGATTCGAAGAGAATGTTGCAGACAACTGGATCAGAATGGAGTTCAAACATTCGAAGAGAGATTTTGCAGACAACTGGATCAGAATGGAGTTCAAACATTCGAAGAGAGATTTTGCAGACAGCTGGATCAGAATGGAGTTCAAACATTTGGATTGTCGCGGCAGAAATAGTTTTAACAGACAAAGTAAATGCGCTTAGTACATAACGTATCGTTACGCCTGGTGGTGGCGTAAAGCTCTGAACTGTCGTATGTAAGGTTAAGAGTCTGCATTAATCGTTAGTGATATGTTTAAATATAAGTGAGGTTTATGGTTCGCCACTTATAACACGTAGACAAATTTATAGTAGACTAAAAAATCGTGTTATATCTGTAATATGTGAACCAAAATGTGTACGTTTTGAAAAAGGTTGAACAGCGCATTCATAAATTTGTAAACTTTGTATAGAAAATAGAAATACATAACGCATTGGACAACATGAACCTTGGATGAACTAATGGTAGCAGAACAGGAAAGCATGGGCCTCCCGTAGTGCTCTGGTAAGAAACTGTTGTTGAACGCAGTGCCTCATAGCTCCCATGGAGTTCACTGACCCTTCAGTTGTCTCCCCGCAGCTCTTGGACACTCTTGTAAGACATGCACCACTGTTTCCTCTGTCTGCCCCATTAGTTTAAGCAGGAATTGAAAAACTTCAGTATGCCAATTGTAGTGAAGTTATTTAAGTCGAATATATCAGTGATGCCAAAATACACCGCGCGACATAGTGTTATCCGGCCCGCCCAAACATCGGATCAAAATGTAGAAAATCACACAATTTTAGGGTTCTCACTCTTTGTATCCTGGATTTCATTCCTTGCTATTTTCACATTCATATTATTATTTTTTGGTTCTTGTATGAAAAAAAACAACAACAACAGCGTTTATGTTTTAATTTTTAGCCCACATGAATCTTCTCTTATTTTTAATTCTTTGAACTATCCGCTACTGTCTTGAGCTAGCCTTGTACGTGGCATCCTTACGGATCGTGTTTTGTTATCAACGCGTGTGCGTTAATGGAAGATCTTGAGAAAACAAAAAGTAGACTCTGAATCTAAAACTTCGAAGAAAAGTGGAAGAGTCTGGTTGAATGTCAGAAAAAATGCCCATTCTGTCAGGGGGAGGAATGGCGAGAGTGAATATGTTACTGTGTTGATATTTTGGTATGATAGTTCTAAATACACTGTCCCAACCACGTGCGGCTGGTAGACTACGCATTTCCCTGTTAAATAGATCAAATCATCTTTTCTCAGACAGACCCTACTGCCTAAACATTCTAGCTTACCATAGACACTGAACTGTGGGTATTGAAGACCATCAGAATACCATCATAATATTTTATCTGCCATTGATTGCAACATAAGTTATACAGATTAATTGTCTGCAACTTTGCAAGGGAAAAGGGGGGGGGGGCACACATAGAGTAGAAGAGAAAGTGTAAATCACACACACACATACATACATATATATATATCATGGGCGTAGCCAGGATTTTTTTTCGGGGGTGGGGTTGTGGGGGCACTATTTCTGGTATTGAATGCCAACAAAATGCATATTCTGAGGTATCTACAGTGCATTTATTAGAAAGTTTTATTGCAAAAACTTAATGTGCTATTCTTACTGACTTATACCCTCTCGCGCCGTTCAGCGTATTTGCCGTCAAGCTGTTTCCACAAAAATATGTCACTGTTAATGTCTGAAGCCTCTTCCCACCTGCTCTGAGGACCTCCATGAATGTGTGGCGCCAAGTTGTACTAGGATGTCATGGCAACTCTTATGCGTAATTCATTTTGTCGGAGAACATGTCCCCGCAAACCTCATGCGACGCTATGTCATAATCTTACTAAGGGGTCGACTCCCAGTTCGGCATTGAATTTCCTTGATTTAGACCCGATCTCTATAACTGACTCCTAAAATCTGTCTTAGCCATCTTTGTTGAGCCACATTTAGTGTTTTTCAATTTCGGCAGATGACTGAGTGCAAAAGAAACGAAGCTGCACCAGTCAAGAGAAAGAAAAAGAAAGTTGATCTGTCAACTAGTCCTAAGTCAGATGCATATACATGTACGAACAGTTGCAAACTCTGCCGCTCCAGAATCGGCTTGATTAGTCTCATAAGATTCTGCCCTGTCTCAAGACGAAACCAAAGCCATTGATTAACCTGGGCGCATCCATTGTCTTTCGAGACATAAGGAGCCATATATATATATATATATATATATATATGTCTGTTGTATAAATACACTAATTAATAAAAAAAAAACCAGCGATATTGTTAAGAGTTACGATTTGTCTAAAGACCTTCAGAAATAAATAACAACTTGTACACTATAAAGGTCATATCTTCTTGGATGTACTTTACTGAGAAGACCGATGAGACAGCTAGACATAACTTCGAGATCTATGCTCAATTATATTCATAACCTGTCTTGTCTTGGACGCGAGTCCAGGAAATCAGATGTGACTTGTCTGAAGGCTCAGTAAGGGTGAATGTCAATAACGATTAGTAATGCTAATTCCCTGTAGGGGGGCGAACTTCATTGTCTATTTACTAGACCATCATGTCAAGTCATAGTGGATAGAAAAAAATGCATTTTAGATTTGCTAGTGTGTGCCTTGCTTTGTACATGGTCATCTTAAATTCCTTGTTTTCTTTCTTTTTTTGTTTCTTCTTAAAAGACTGTCTACCCTTCTCTTTCCCTCTTTCTTCTATCTCACAGCTCTCTTTCTCTTATCTTTTTTTCTAACTCCACTTCTTTCTGTCTTTCTCGCTCCCTATCTCTTATATTAACTCTGTCTGTCTGTCTGTCTGTCTGATACCTATTTGGAACACGTTAGTTTCCCCCCACCCTTTCTCGAATCAAGTTGAAACTTTATAAACAATTATTTATTGTACCTAAAAAAATATGAATCAAATAAAAAAACAAACAAATTAGTCCATCAATTGCTGGTAATTAATTATTTTGTTTGATACCCAAAAGGTAAATTAATCTTAATGTATTTGGAGATATTGCTAAATATGTGGGGTTTTCTTCATTTAGATAATTATAGAAGTTTTTTTTCTCCCACACCCATTCTTGGATTAAGTTGAAACTTTACATAATTATTAATTGTACCTAACAAAACATGAATCAATAAAAGTAATAACCAATAAGTCCATACATTATTGGTAATTAATAATTTAGTTTGATATCGAAAAAGGAAAATAAATTATACAGTATTGAGGGATATAGCTGTAAATAAGTGTGTTTTTTTTCAAAATATTTTTATATTTCTCTTTCTCTCTCTCTTTTTCTCCTTGCAGTTCTCTAATAAAATTATGTATCTCCAAACCTGATAGAACATATTAAAACTTATATCAAGCTATTTTCTTTTTATCTATTGATGCCTCGACTGATGTCCTTGGTGTTGAGCACAATTTTAAATTATAAACAGATTTAGTGTTTCAAAATTCGGTTCTAGTAAACGAAACAAAACCAACTTTTAAAAAATTCATCACAATCGCTGGTCGGCTTAAACAAAAGTTGGCCATTCCATTTGAGGAAGTCACTTTACTTTGGCTTCACCAGAGAACATCTGCCTCGACAGTACAGTATTGACATAATAACCAGGAAGGTTCCTGTGGACATGCAGAGTGGACATGCAGAGTGGACTTAGCTGGAATTACGAAGATGTAGAGGGGGAGGCGACCAGAGCGGCGCTTCACTCTGAAAAGGGGGGGGGAATGATAGAAAGTAGGAAGTAGGTGGTTTGATCATCGAAGTGACTAATGTCATTTTAAAATATAAATCAAATTAGCATTTATACAGCCATTAGAGCTACAACACGGAGCTATACAAATAAATAAATTAAAAAAAAAACAACAAAGTTTTTAAATTCAATAAATCTCTTTCTCCTTGTCCACGTCGTCACTAATTCTATATCCAGGGTTCTTCCCCTTTGCTAATGACAACGTTCGTCATGTGGCTGAGGACTTTGTGCCTCCTCATGGCTTGGAATGTTCGGGGCTGCACACTGGGCAGGTTATTTGTATTGCATTAAATTATATAAAGTATAGATGTAAAGACCTTTATGAACAAGCTGTAACTGAGAAGACACTTTGTGAGGCATGTACGAACAGCGCTTCTAGGACAACAAATAAGAATTCTTTGAGTTTTATCCCAGTGTGAGATACATTGTTATAATTAGTAATTGAATTAAACATAATCTCTTTAACCGAAATTGTATCTTATATAATGTCATTTAAAAAAACAAACAAACAACAAATTATGTTCATACACACTACACTATGGGTGTCAAAATCGGCCAGGGCATTTCTGTACCCATAATTTGTGTTTCATATGATCGAGAATCCAATCCTAGGTCTACCTGTCCTCAAAATCATTATGTTAAGTTTGATAATGTATCGATAACTTAACACATGCATACAGTGAACTCTGTATCTGTATAAGAAATATCTGCTGCATTTTGCCTGTAGACCATTAGTAAAATATATAAAATGTAGGTGTTTTTAACGCCATGCTGGTAGTGATGCTGTCCACTGCAATAGTGCAGTGTCCCTTTTTTAAAAATTATTTTACATGAAAAAGGATAATTAACTTTCAACTCATTTTCTCTGGTAATTATTGTCTTTTCATGAGTAGAGCACATAAATGGACATCATTCACCAAAGCAAATGGTCACATGAAGACCATTGGTAAAACAACGGAAAACAGGTCACGTGATAACCATTTTTTATTCGAATTAGGTCATAATGTGTATATAATAGATAGGGAAGCACATGACTCAATGCAATGGTGTTTGTCTACGATTGGAGTAATTTGTAATTTGTACAATTAAAACTACTACTTGAAATATGTAGCTGTATTTCATCCAAACACACACGCACACGCGCACAAACATTACTGACCAAAAAAAAAAAAAGACATAAAAGCACTATAGATTGATGTTCATAAACATAACACTATCACGTGGCACAAAGCCGTCAAAAAGACGCCCGACAGAAAAAAAAAAGGTTATTGTTGGGGACTATCAACTTCCGCCTGGTTATCTCCCCTGGGTTAGCGATTGAAATCCGAACGATATTGTGAAACAACCGGAACTAGATCTAGTTCTGCTCAGAAAAAGACGCGCTCTTCGTGCTTACCATAGAACAAACGAGCACTGAAATTGTGCCAGGCTGAGTTAAAGCCAGTTTTTTTTTATCTCGACACCTAGATCTACTTCCTTGTCCTCGTGAACCGACATGATTCTAATAAAGATGAGCTCCGGAAGTGTCCAGATTGAGAGCCTCCTGATTCGTTTTTTTTTTTCTAATCATCACATCCAGTTTTCAATCTCTGTAAGAAGAAGATTTAGTTTAGCAAAAAGTATTACGAGCAACTGTAAACCTTATCCTAACCAGGTCTACATTGAAAATAGGTTTGTTATACAAAGTTAAGATCAATAAATTAAGGCTGTCCATTTCTTCAGTCGCGAGAATCTAGATCATACGGATCTTTTTTTCTGAAATAAACACACAGAAACTCATAAATGAACAAAGCACTGAACAAAAAGTTCAAACACTTTAATGAATACATCCAAAGAGAAGAACACGTCAGGAAGAGTAACAAGACTGAAATTATAGAGATGTATAATGTCCAACAAGTCCTACCAATTCATTGGACCAAATGTCTCGACTGCCCCCAGGCTACTAGATTGCATCCCTTTTATAATGTTTACATCACAGACCTATATACATATATATTTAGGTCTGTGGTTTATGTCTTCTAGCATCTACGAGAGAAAACCAGACGAGAAACGTTCGCCACATTTTTATTCTAGAACTCATGTATACATGACGTCATTATTCTTATTTTAGTTTTTTTCCCCTGATGCCAAGAGTAGATTGTTTTACTTGAACTGCGCAAAAGCGACTAGAAATTTGATTCTAAAGTTACGAAAAGTGAAAAAAAAAAGGACATGGTTTTTAAAATGAATTATCGACACTTCTGTATTCTGTATACATTCTGTATTCTGTACACCGGCTACACACAATCTCTACTGTGGCATTTTACGTCTCGAGAGATAATCTTTTCCCTTTGCAACTTCTTGTGTGACTAAAGAGGCCAATCCTTGATACACAGCTGCGGTCACAGGTTGAGCATATGTAATCACCAAGTGCCGTGGTATTTTCACCCTTCTTTCTACTACTGTAACCCTAACCCTAGTCATACCCTAACCCTAACCCTAGTCATACCCTAACGCTAACCCTATGGTATCTGCAATCCGGAACCCTTCCTTTATGTTCGCTCTCCATGTGGATCTATCCAGTGCAACTTTTTCCCAGCTGCTAGTGTCGATTTTGAAGAGCTTCATGTCGCGTTTGCATACCTTAAATGTGGACGACCAGCGTCTTTCCTGCCTTCTGTTAGATCACCATACAGAATGTCTTGTGGAAGTCGACCTTCTGGCTTTCTATAAACGTGACCAAGCTGATAACAGAGCGGACGTCCTTACACCCTGCTCTTCGTAGTACTTCCTCATTGGCCATTTTTATCTTGCCTGCTTATTTTAAAGATCCGCCTGAGGCATAGGAGGTGGAAGACATTCAGCTTTTTTTCCTGCCATGAGTAGGTTGACCATGTTTCACTTCCGTATAGCAAAGTGCTCATCACACAGGTCCGGTAGACTAAGGCTTTAGCATTGTTAGTCAGCAAAAAATCTTTAGCTATTTATAATTATCCGATTTACCTTTACCTTTTTATATATTCCTTAGCCTGTTGGACCGTTGGGGCACCATGCAAAATTCGTCGACCGTCTTTCTTCATTCCTCTCTATCTTTTGCCTTAGTTAGAGCCTCTTTCAATGCAGGTCCGTTCATTTTTTTATGTTGTCCTCCCATCGCTTTCCCTGTCTGCCTCTTCTTCTTTTTCCTGGTGCTGTTCCCTGAAGGATTATCCGATATCGATACACAATGGCCATGCCACAAAATAGCGGCAAAAAGTTTTTAGGGAAGAAAATTGTTTGACCACTATCGGAGTCTATCAGTCCTATGCCAGCACAGTGCCTTAGATTTATCTTTTCCTTATGCGAAATAATTATATGAAATGAAAACCTGAAATCTGCGAACACATCTCTCAGCTAATCACGTGACAGAGAATGTAAATTGATACATCTTTGTAATTTGATAGATAAATATAAAATAAGAGGCCCATACTTTTTGTTTTGAAATAGATCAGAATGTAGATCTAGTTTCCGACATCTAAAGCCGACACGAAGCTAAAAACTTTGCGCTGTTGGGAAAGGCGCGCGCTGTTAGCTAAGGGAGAGAAGATACTTGTATAGCTTCAGTATTGATCTCCCTTTGTATCTCGCCTCTCTGCGGATGTTGTGACTCTGTGTTACCTTACACTTTTCATCAAGGCTGTGTGTCTTCCAGAGCTGCCTGTGTGTTTGGTGGCTCGTGTGTCATCAACATAGTGTTTATTTATGTTAATTATTTTCGAGACACCGATCAGTTAGTTGGGTTGAATTCTCGGTTTGTCTCGATAGTAGCTGTGTTTGTGCTCCTTTAGAAGAAACAAGAAGCCTGGCATCATTCGTTGATTTGATTTATATTAGTGTAAGTTGAAAAATCTGCAACTCGAGTTGAATCTTTTCCTCATGTCTTTGCCTTTTACTAACAAAAGTTCTTCAAAGATTTGTGTTTGAGAATTATATGGGACAGAATTTGAAATTATAAACTTGAAGGATCACCCACTTTTGATTCGTAGTAAGTATTGGTGGGACTGTCCTTATAGTAGATGAGATAAAAATACTATCCAAGCCACTATAATACTTGCTTCGTAACAAATAAACCCATCACAATATGCCATTTATTTTTCAGATCTCTTGTTTTTCTTTTTCTTTCTTCTTCCTTCTTGTTTTTCTTCTAATTTCTTCTTCTTTAAAAGAATGATTTATGAAAATATGTTCAACCTTCTACTACCTCAAAATATGTAGGCCTATAGCTTTATGACTTCTGAAAAAAAATAGACATTTGCTCTATTGCGATCTAATTTAAATGTGTATTTATCTAAAAGCTCTATTGCAATATAATTTTTTTCGTTGATTTTTGAAAAACGATGACAATACTAGTAGTGACCCACTCTATTAGTAATTGTATTCATAGAAACAAAGAGCTAAGCAGACTTTTTGAGTTCACAAAAAAAAGTGTCATGGGAAACTTTTTTTCTGTATGGATATCAGAAACTTTGAAATGTGAATTATCAATAACCACAATCTTTGGACTAATTGTCTCCTTACAAAATGTTCATTTCAAACAAGACTGCCTGCGATCACTCACACAATCACATGCTGTTCAAGGTGAATATTGAATTATTTTTATTTACAAGATGACTAACAGATGGACAAATGAAGGCTATGCTTGGTGATACCAGCATTTCTACATCTATCAAATATCACGAACCTAACCCAATTCATTTTCGTTTGGCAAATTGAAACAAAAAATGCTGACATAATTGCTAATACACCAGAAAAAAACAACAGAGATAGTTTTGTTTTTGCTGTAGCATTTATTTATTTAGGCTACATTTTATCTTTTATTTTAAGCTAATCTATTGACAATGATATACGGAACATAAAATAGAAATTGACTTTTATAAATTGTAAAAAAATGTCACATATTACATTACCATTAGGTACAAGATATATTTTACAAAGCTGTCAATTTCTTACAAAGTTAGGCTTTGTTGTGTTTCTCTTATCTTATATAATACAGACGTTACTTCAAAGAGAAGATGATTATGTCCTACGCGTAATGCATTTAGTCATGCTTGTTAACTAATGACCTAAATTCTGCTAAGTCACTGGTTTTCCCGGCTAGCTCAGGCAACCCATTCCATGCTCTTATAGCACTAAGGAAGAAGAAGCATTTGTACAAATTTGGCCTAGGCAAACATATTATACAACTCGATAATCTTAGATTTAGCCATCATTTGAAACTTCATCCGAATATTCCGTTTTGTTTTTCAGTAATCTATATTATAAGCGCAAAATACCACTGACTGACTGACTGACTGATTGATCTCACCAACCGTCGTACGGATTCTAATGGAATTTCGTACACGTCGGTACGTGACGTTTTGGCGCCGCCGTTTTGGCGCCGCCGTTTTGGCCCCGCCGTTTTGGCGACGGGACGTTTTGCGCGAGATATCATTTGACGATAATTTAATAAGCACGTAGCTTTTTTTTTTAATGAACCCTTGAATTCCATCGACTTAGGCAAATAACCATGGTGTCTATGTATACTTAACTTGAAGTATTCTGAGAAACATGGTACATGTATTATATTTTTACTTATTATTAGCAAGTGTTTGGTATGTATATCTGGAGATACCATACAGTCATTAAATAAACCAATGTTAATGTAAACAAATAATTGCATCAATTTTTAGTCTATCATCGTTTCATTTTGTTTTTAATTTTAAAGTAATATCTTAAAAAACTTTTTTGAAAATAAAAGTGTGCCTCTTAATAAACACTGTTAGACACCTTATTTATATAGATTAGTTATTTAGCGACGCACCATAGAAGACGCATATTGAACGGGACTAGTGACGTTTGGGATATATTGGGTTAGAGACCGGAAAATCAGTTAGCGATATAATCCTCTAGGGTAACGACGTGTTTAGTGACAGAGACTTTCACTGTGGCATTTTCTTAGAATAAATACATGTTACATTGTTCTTCAGCGTTGACTACATCTCTTTACTAGTTAAAACCGATGTGTTTGTTTTGTCTGGATTGTTGATCAACTACACGGAATACACCCGAACAATAACACCCAAACGCTTGCAGAGTAATTGGTTGAAATTCAACAGTCATCCATAGTTGACCTCAAGACAGCCTGAACAAGCAACATCACAACACACATACACAAGCCAAAATGTTTATTAAAGAAAATGATGTGAAAAACAAACACACATTTACATTTAGTTCGTGAAAAATATGTCTTAACACAAACACTCATGCATAACATAGATATGAATAATTCTTTTAAAAGAAATAATGCAATAAACGTACATAATGTATTTCGCGCCAAAACGTCCCGTCGCCAAAACGGCTCTCGCCAAAACGTCCTTCGCGCCAAAACGGCGGGGCCAAAACGGCGGCGCCAAAACGTCCTGCTTCGCGTACACGTTCCTTTTACCTTCTAGGCCTTACTAAGAACCGTTTATGACAGCTTCTGAACCTGACCACAGCAATTCGCCCCAAAAAAGACAAAAACAAAAACACAATTTTCTATTAAACTTTTGCATTCTATTTTCGAGGTTTCCTCCAAAAGGGGCGTGTACTCTTAGTGTTAGTAGGTGTATAATAAATGAAAAACAATATTGTCAACCCCAAAGATAGAATTTTTTTTTTCAGAGATGTTAGCTATCCCCCTTCCTTGATGTCTGTAAAAGTATGGGCACATGATTAAATATAATTGAATTTCTTTTCATTGTTTTGACGGGTTGCAACTAGTATTGAAAAACTAAAAATCAATACAACAACAACAAAACAATAGATGAAAACCAAACCCCCCTCGCTAATCCATACTTCCTCAACTATATCCAAACTAACATTAATGGATTTATAGCCGACAAGCCTATTGTTTACACTCTAAGGATACAAATGTAAATCAAATAAATGACTCAAAAAATGTATGCTTTAAAAATACATTTTGAGGCGTTTGTATCAGATAGCTTTGGAGAGAAATTAAATAACTTTGTTAAAGAAACATGGCCAAGTTCAGAGATAATATAATTTAAGAGAGATCAGATTGTTGTAGAAACGATTTATGGTTAGAAAGTGGCATTCATGGTTAGTGAGTGTCACTCTTTCAGGGCCGGAGCTAGACATGATCTAAACCCAATCTATTTGAGAATTGGAGCCTTTTATCTGTCCATTTCTTGTCAGTTGTTATTAGGATTTTCAGATACATTGAACATTAAACTGATAAATGCTACAATTAAGAAGTTAATATCTATATATATAAAGGGGAAATATTAAACTTAAGATCATAAGTATTCATATTACACTGAAAATGCAAATTCTTTTTTAAAAAATCACAATATTTTGAAAAGTCACAACCTACAAAAGCTTTTTATGTACTCTATTGAAACCTGATGTTATATTAATTTATCTGATTATATTAAACTAAAATATTTTCTTTTTAGTCTAAACAACCTACACTGATGCCAATAACGCTAAATGATAAATTGCGATTATTAAAAAATGTATATGAGTATGAGTGAACATGATTGAGCCATTTTAATGTATATAAAAGAAAGTTAGTTTGCTCTATGTCTCTCCTCTCTCTCTCCTCTGTCTCTGCCTCTCTCTCTGTCTCTGTTTCCTCTCTTTCAATAATGTTTGTGTCTCTCAATCTCTGCCTCTCTCTCTCTCTCTCTCTCTCTCTCTGTCTCCTTCTGTCTCTTTTCTACCCAGATATTTTTATGTTTGATATTTTTGGGTTTTTGGCACACCGGCACAATTTAGGCCATGTCGTGCCTCTCTTTCCTACCCAGTCTCTCTGTCTCCCTCTGTCTCCGCCTCTCTCCAACTCTGTCTCTTTGTCTCCATCTCTGCCACTTTCTCTATCTCTGTCTGTCTCTGTCTATCTCTGTCTGTCTCCCTCTGTCTCCGCCTCTCTCCAACTCTGTCTCTTTGTCTCCATCTCTGAAATGAAAATGAAGTAGTAAACTATATTTCTTAGGACAACTTCGATTTAGTAAGTACAATTTTCTTTACAAATCTTTCATCGGTCAAACATTATCTGGACCAATTTCTATGTCAAACGTTATCTGGACAAGTTTATTTGTCAAATGTTATCTGGACCAGTTTATCGGTCAAATGTTATCTGGACCAGTTTATTTGTCAAATGTTATCTGGACCAGTTTATTTGTCAAATGTTATCTGGACCAGTTTATCGGTCAAATGTTATCTGGACCAGTTTATTTGTCAAATGTTATCTGGACCAGTTTATCGGTCAAATGTTATCTGGACCAGTTTATTTGTCAAATGTTATCTGGACCAGTTTATTTGTCAAATGTTATCTGGACCAGTTTATCGGTCAAATATAATCTGGACCAGTTTATTTGTCAAATGTTATCTGGACCAGTTTATTTGTCAAATGTTATCTGGACCAGTTTATCGGTCAAATGTTATCTGGACCAGTTTATTTGTCAAATGTTATCTGGACCAGTTTATCGGTCAAATGTTATCTGGACCAGTTTATTTGTCAAATGTTATCTGGACCAGTTTATCGGTCAAATGTTATCTGGACCAGTTTATCGGTCAAACGTTATCTGGACCAGTTTATCGGTCAAATGTTATCTGGACCAGTTTATTTGTCAAATGTTATCTGGACCAGTTTATTTCTCAAATGTTCTCTGGACCAGTTTATCAGTCAAACGTTATCTGGACCAGTTTATTTGTGAAATGTTATCTGGACCAGTTTATTTGTCAAATGTTATCTGGACCAGTTTATCGGTCAAATGTTATCTGGACCAGTTTTTTTGTCAAATGTTATCTGGACCAGTTTATCGGTCAAACGTTATCTGGACCAGTTTATCGGTCAAATGTTATCTGGACCAGTTTATCGGTCAAACGTTATGTGGACATGTTTATTGGTCAAATGTTATCTGAACCAGTTCATCGGTCAAACGTTATGTGGACCAGTTTATCGGTCAAATGTTATCTGGACCAGTTTATCGGTCAAACGTTATGTGGACCAGTTTATCGGTCAAACGTTATCTGGACCAGTTTACCGGTCAAACGTTATCTGGACCAGTTTATCGGTCAAATGTTATCTGGACCAGTTTATCGATCAAACGTTATCTGGACCAGTTTATCGGTCAAACGTTATCTGGACTAGTTTATTCGTCAAATGTTATCTGGACAAGTTTATTTGTCAAATGTTATCTGGACCAGTTTATTTGTCAAACGTTATCTGGACCAGTTTATTTGTCAAACGTTATCTGGACCAGTTTATTTGTCAAACGTTATCTGGACCAGTTTATTTGTCAAATGATACCTGGACCAGTTTATCGGTCAAATGTTATCTGGACCAGTTTATTTGTCAAATGTTATCTGGACCAGTTTATTTGTCAAATGTTATCTGGACCAGTTTATCGATCAAATGTTATATGGACCAGTTTATTTGTCAAATGTTATCTGGACCAGTTTATCGGTCAAATGTTATCTGGACCAGTTTATTTGTCAAATGTTATCTGGACCAGTTTATTTGTCAAATGTTATCTGGACCAGTTTATCGGTCAAATGTTATCTGGACCAGTTTATTTGTCAAATGTTATCTGGACCAGTTTATTTGTCAAACGTTATCTGGACCAGTTTATTTGTCAAACGTTATCTGGACCAGTTTATTTGTCAAACGTTATCTGGACCAGTTTATTTGTCAAATGTTATCTGGACCAGTTTATTTGTCAAATGTTATCTGGACCAGTTTATTTGTCAAATGTTATCTGGACCAGTTTATTTGTCAAATGTTATCTGGACCAGTTTATTTGTCAAATGTTATCTGGACCAGTTTATCGGTCAAATGTTATCTGGACAAGTTTATCGGTCAAATGTTATCTGGACCAGTTTATTTGTCAAATGTTATCTGGACCAGTTTATCGGTCAAACGTTATCTGGACCAGTTTATCGGTCAAATGTTATCTGGACCAGTTTATCGGTCAAACGTTATGTGGACCAGTTTATTAGTCAAATGTTATCTGGACCAGTTTATCGGTCAAACGTTATGTGGACCAGTTTATCGGTCAAATGTTATCTGGACCAGTTTATCGGTCAAATGTTATCTGGACCAGTTTATTTGTCAAATGTTATCTGGACCAGTTTATCGGTCAAATGTTATCTGGACCAGTTTATTTGTCAAATGTTATCTGGACCAGTTTATTTGTCAAATGTTATCTGGACCAGTTTATCGGTCAAATGTTATCTGGACCAGTTTATTTGTCAAACGTTATCTGGACCAGTTTATTTGTCAAATGTTATCTGGACCAGTTTATTTGTAAAACGTTATCTGGACCAGTTTATTTGTCAAACGTTATCTGGACCAGTTTATTTGTCAAACGTTATCTGGACCAGTTTATTTGTCAAATGTTATCTGGACCAGTTTATCGGTCAAATGTTATCTGGACCAGTTTTTTTGTCAAATGTTATCTGGACCAGTTTATCGGTCAAATGTTATCTGGACCAGTTTATTTGTCAAATGTTATCTGGACCAGTTTATCGGTCAAATGTTATCTGGACCAGTTTATCGGTCAAACGTTATCTGGACCAGTTTATCGGTCAAATGTTATCTGGACCAGTTTATTTGTCAAATGTTATCTGGACCAGTTTATTTGTCAAATGTTATCTGGACCAGTTTATCGGTCAAATGTTATCTGGACCAGTTTATCGGTCAAACGTTATCTGGACCAGTTTATCGGTCAAATGTTATCTGGACCAGTTTATTTGTCAAATGTTATCTGGACCAGTTTATTTGTCAAATGTTCTCTGGACCAGTTTATAAGTCAAACGTTATCTGGACCAGTTTATTTGTGAAATGTTATCTGGACCAGTTTATTTGTCAAATGTTATCTGGACCAGTTTATCGGTCAAATGTTATCTGGACCAGTTTATTTGTCAAATGTTATCTGGACCAGTTTATCAGTCAAATGTTATCTAGACCAGTTTATCGGTTAAACGTTATGTGGACCAGTTTATCGAGTAAACGTTATCTGGACCAGTTTATCGGTCAAACGTTATCTGGACCAGTTTATCGGTCAAATGTTATCTGGACCAGTTTATCGGGTAAACGTTATCTGGACCAGTTTATCGGTCAAATGTTATCTGGACCAGTTTATTTGTCAAATGTTATCTGGACCAGTTTATTTGTCAAATGTTATCTGGACCAGTTTATCGGTCAAATATAATCTGGACCAGTTTATTTGTCAAATGTTATCTGGACCAGTTTATTTGTCAAACGTTATCTGGACCAGTTTATTTGTCAAACGTTATCTGGACCAGTTTATTTGTCAAACGTTATCTGGACCAGTTTATTTGTCAAATGTTATCTGGACCAGTTTATCGGTCAAATGTTATCTGGACCAGTTTATTTGTCAAACGTTATCTGGACCAGTTTATTTGTCAAATGTTATCTGGACCAGTTTATCGGTCAAATGTTATCTGGACCAGTTTATTTGTCAAACGTTATCTGGACCAGTTTATTTGTCAAATGTTATCTGGACCAGTTTATCGGTCAAATGTTATCTGGACCAGTTTATTTGTCAAATGTTATCTGGACCAGTTTATCGGTCAAATGTTATCTGGACCAGTTTATTTGTCAAATGTTATCTGGACCAGTTTATCGGTCAAATGTTATCTGGACCAGTTTATCGGTCAAACGTTATCTGGACCAGTTTATCGGTCAAATGTTATCTGGACCAGTTTATTTGTCAAATGTTATCTGGACCAGTTTATTTGTCAAATGTTATCTGGACCAGTTTATCGGTCAAATGTTATCTGGACCAGTTTATCGGTCAAACGTTATCTGGACCAGTTTATCGGTCAAATGTTATCTGGACCAGTTTATTTGTCAAATGTTATCTGGACCAGTTTATTTGTCAAATGTTCTCTGGACCAGTTTATAAGTCAAACGTTATCTGGACCAGTTTATTTGTGAAATGTTATCTGGACCAGTTTATTTGTCAAATGTTATCTGGACCAGTTTATTGGTCAAATGTTATCTGGACCAGTTTATTTGTCAAATGTTATCTGGACCAGTTTATCAGTCAAATGTTATCTGGACCAGTTTATCGGTCAAACGTTATGTGGACCAGTTTATCGAGTAAACGTTATCTGGACCAGTTTATCGGTCAAACGTTATCTGGACCAGTTTATCGGTCAAATGTTATCTGGACCAGTTTATCGGGTAAACGTTATCTGGACCAGTTTATCGGTCAAATGTTATCTGGACCAGTTTATTTGTCAAATGTTATCTGGACCAGTTTATTTGTCAAATGTTATCTGGACCAGTTTATCGGTCAAATATAATCTGGACCAGTTTATTTGTCAAATGTTATCTGGACCAGTTTATTTGTCAAACGTTATCTGGACCAGTTTATTTGTCAAACGTTATCTGGACCAGTTTATTTGTCAAACGTTATCTGGACCAGTTTATTTGTCAAATGTTATCTGGACCAGTTTATCGGTCAAATGTTATCTGGACCAGTTTATTTGTCAAATGTTATCTGGACCAGTTTATTTGTCAAATGTTATCTGGACAGTTTATTTGTCAAATGTTATCTGGACCAGTTTATCGGTCAAATGTTATCTGGACCAGTTTATTTGTCAAATGTTATCTGGACCAGTTTATCGGTCAAATGTTATCTGGACCAGTTTATCAGTCAAATGTTATCTGGACCAGTTTATCAGTCAAACGTTATCTGGACCAGTTTATCGGTCAAATGTTATCTGGACCAGTTTATTTGTCAAATGTTATCTGGACCAGTTTATTTGTCAAATGTTATCTGGACCAGTTTATTTGTCAAATGTTATCTGGACCAGTTTATCGGTCAAACGTTATCTGGACAAGTTTATCGGTCAAATGTTATCCGGACCAGTTTATTTGTCAAATGTTATCTGGACCAGTTTATTTGTCAAATGTTATCTGGACCAGTTTATCGGTCAAATGTTATCTGGACCAGTTTATTTGTCAAATGTTATCTGGACCAGTTTATTTGTCAAATGTTATCTGGACCAGTTTATCGGTCAAATGTTATCTGGACCAGTTTATTTGTCAAACGTTATCTGGACCAGTTTATTTGTCAAATGTTATCTGGACCAGTTTATTTGTTAAACGTTATCTGGACCAGTTTATTTGTCAAACGTTATCTGGACCAGTTTATTTGTCAAACGTTATCTGGACCAGTTTATTTGTCAAATGTTATCTGGACCAGTTTATCGGTCAAATGTTATCTGGACCAGTTTATTTGTCAAATGTTATCTGGACCAGTTTATCGGTCAAATGTTATCTGGACCAGTTTATTTGTCAAATGTTATCTGGACCAGTTTATCGGTCAAATGTTATCTGGACCAGTTTATCGGTCAAACGTTATCTGGACCAGTTTATCGGTCAAATGTTATCTGGACCAGTTTATTTGTCAAATGTTATCTGGACCAGTTTTATTGTCAAATGTTATCTGGACCAGTTTATCGGTCAAATGTTATCTGGACCAGTTTATCGGTCAAACGTTATCTGGACCAGTTTATCGGTCAAATGTTATCTGGACCAGTTTATTTGTCAAATGTTATCTGGACCAGTTTATTTGTCAAATGTTCTCTGGACCAGTTTATCAGTCAAACGTTATCTGGACCAGTTTATTTGTGAAATGTTATCTGGACCAGTTTATTTGTGAAATGTTATCTGGACCAGTTTATCGGTCAAATGTTATCTGGACCAGTTTTTTTGTCAAATGTTATCTGGACCAGTTTATCGGTCAAACGTTATCTGGACCAGTTTATCGGTCAAATGTTATCTGGACCAGTTTATCGGTCAAACGTTATGTGGACATGTTTATTGGTCAAATGTTATCTGGACCAGTTTATCGTTCAAACGTTATGTGGACCAGTTTATCGGTCAAATGTTATCTGGACCAGTTTATCGGTTAAATGTTATGTGGACCAGTTTATCGGTCAAACGTTATCTGGACCAGTTTACCGGTCAAACTTTATCTGGACCAGTTTATCGGTCAAATGTTATCTGGACCAGTTTATCGGTCAAACGTTATCTGGACCAGTTTATCGGTGAAATGTTATCTGGACCAGTTTATTTGTCAAATGTTATCTGGACCAGTTTATTTGTCAAATGTTATCTGGACCAGTTTATTTGTCAAATGTTATCTGGACCAGTTTATTTGTCAAACGTTATCTGGACCAGTTTATCGGTCAAACGTTATCTGGACCAGTTTATCGGTCAAACGTTATCTGGACCAGTTTATTTGTCAAACGTTATCTGGACCAGTTTATTTGTCAAATGTTATCTGGACCAGTTTATTTGTCAAATGTTATCTGGACCAGTTTATTTGTCAAATGTTATTTTGACCAGTTTATTTGTCAAATGTTATCTGGACCAGTTTATTTGTCAAATGTTATCTGGACCAGTTTATCGGTCAAATGTTATCTGGACCAGTTTATCGGTCAAATGTTATCTGGACCAGTTTATTTGTGAAATGTTATCTGGACCAGTTTATCGGTCAAACATTATCTGGACCAGTTTATCGGTCAAATGTTATCTGGACCAGTTTATCGGTCAAACGTTATGTGGACCAGTTTATTGGTCAAATGTTATCTGGACCAGTTTATCGGTCAAACGTTATGTGGACCAGTTTATCGGTCAAATGTTATCTGGACCAGTTTATCGGTCAAACGTTATCTGGACCAGTTTATCGGTCAAATGTTATCTGGACCAGTTTATTTGTCAAATGTTATCTGGACCAGTTTATTTGTCAAATGTTCTCTGGACCAGTTTATCAGTCAAACGTTATCTGGACCAGTTTATTTGTGAAATGTTATCTGGACCAGTTTATTTGTCAAATGTTATCTGGACCAGTTTATCGGTCAAATGTTATCTGGACCAGTTTTTTTGTCAAATGTTATCTGGACCAGTTTATCGGTCAAACGTTATCTGGACCAGTTTATCGGTCAAATGTTATCTGGACCAGTTTATCGGTCAAACGTTATGTGGACATGTTTATTGGTCAAATGTTATCTGGACCAGTTTATCGGTCAAACGTTATGTGGACCAGTTTATCGGTCAAATGTTATCTGGACCAGTTTATCGGTTTAACGTTATGTGGACCAGTTTATCGGTCAAACGTTATCTGGACCAGTTTACCGGTCAAACGTTATCTGGACCAGTTTATCGGTCAAATGTTATCTGGACCAGTTTATCGGTCAAACGTTATCTGGACCAGTTTATCGGTGAAATGTTATCTGGACCAGTTTATTTGTCAAACGTTATCTGGACCAGTTTATTTGTCAAACGTTATCTGGACCAGTTTATTTGTCAAATGTTATCTGGACCAGTTTATCGGTCAAATGTTATCTGGACCAGTTTATTTGTCAAATGTTTTCTGGACCAGTTTATTTGTCAAATGTTATCTGGACCAGTTTATCGGTCAAATGTTATATGGACCAGTTTATTTGTCAAATGTTATCTGGACCAGTTTATCGGTCAAATGTTATCTGGACCAGTTTATTTGTCAAATGTTATCTGGACCAGTTTATTTGTCAAATGTTATCTGGACCAGTTTATCGGTCTAATGTTATCTGGACCAGTTTATTTGTCAAATGTTATCTGGACCAGTTTATTTGTCAAACGTTATCTGGACCAGTTTATTTGTCAAACGTTATCTGGACCAGTTTATTTGTCAAACGTTATCTGGACCAGTTTATTTGTCAAATGTTATCTGGACCAGTTTATTTGTCAAATGTTATCTGGACCAGTTTATTTGTCAAATGTTATTTTGACCAGTTTATTTGTCAAATGTTATCTGGACCAGTTTATTTGTCAAATGTTATCTGGACCAGTTTATCGGTCAAATGTTATCTGGACCAGTTTATCGGTCAAATGTTATCTGGACCAGTTTATTTGTGAAATGTTATCTGGACCAGTTTATCGGTCAAACGTTATCTGGACCAGTTTATCGGTCAAATGTTATCTGGACCAGTTTATCGGTCAAACGTTATGTGGACCAGTTTATTGGTCAAACGTTATCTGGACCAGTTTATCGGTCAAACGTTATGTGGACCAGTTTAACGGTCAAATGTTATCTGGACCAGTTTATCGGTCAAACGTTATCTGGACCAGTTTATCGGTCAAACGTTATCTGGACCAGTTTATCGGTCAAATGTTATCTGGACCAGTTTATCGGTCAAACGTTATCTGGACCAGTTTATCGGTCAAACGTTATCTGGACCAGTTTATCGGTCAAATGTTATCTGGACCAGTTTATCGGTCAAATGTTATCTGGACCAGTTTATCGGTCAAACGTTATGTGGACCAGTTTATCGAGTAAACGTTATCTGGACCAGTTTATCGGTCAAATGTTATCTGGACCAGT
Organism: Biomphalaria glabrata; assembly: GCF_947242115.1. Taxonomy (NCBI): domain Eukaryota; kingdom Metazoa; phylum Mollusca; class Gastropoda; family Planorbidae; genus Biomphalaria; species Biomphalaria glabrata. The sequence continues at coordinate 18,386,505 of NC_074712.1, forward strand.
TTATTTGTCAAATGTTATCTGGACCAGTTTATTTGTCAAATGTTATCTGGACCAGTTTATCGGTCAAATATAATCTGGACCAGTTTATTTGTCAAATGTTATCTGGACCAGTTTATTTGTCAAACGTTATCTGGACCAGTTTATTTGTCAAACGTTATCTGGACCAGTTTATTTGTCAAACGTTATCTGGACCAGTTTTCTTGTCAAATGTTATCTGGACCAGTTTATCGGTCAAATGTTATCTGGACCAGTTTATTTGTCAAATGTTATCTGGACCAGTTTATTTGTCAAATGTTATCTGGACCAGTTTATTTGTCAAATGTTATCTGGAACAGTTTATCGGTCAAATGTTATCTGGACCAGTTTATTTGTCAAATGTTATGTGGACCAGTTTATCGGTCAAATGTTATCTGGACCAGTTTATCGGTCAAATGTTATCTGGACCAGTTTATCAGTCAAACGTTATCTGGACCAGTTTATCGGTCAAATGTTATCTGGACCAGTTTATTTGTCAAATGTTATCTGGACCAGTTTATTTGTCAAATGTTATCTGGACCAGTTTATCGGTCAAATGTTATCTGGACCAGTTTATCGGTCAAACGTTATCTGGACCAGTTTATCGGTCAAATGTTATCCGGACCAGTTTATTTGTCAAACGTTATCTGGACCAGTTTATTTGTCAAATGTTATCTGGACCAGTTTATTTGTCAAATGTTATCTGGACCAGTTTATCAGTCAAACGTTATCTGGACCAGTTTATTTGTCAAATGTTATCTGGACCAGTTTATTTTCAAATGTTATCTGGACCAGTTTATCGGTCAAATGTTATCTGGACCAGTTTATTTGTCAAATGTTATCTGGACCAGTTTATCGGTCAAATGTTATCTGGACCAGTTTATTTGTCAAATGTTATCTGGACCAGTTTATTTGTCAAATGTTATCTGGACCAGTTTATCGGTCAAATGTTATCTGGACCAGTTTATTTGTTAAACGTTATCTGGACCAGTTTATTTGTAAAACGTTATCTGGACCAGTTTATTTGTCAAACGTTATCTGGACCAGTTTATTTGTCAAACGTTATCTGGACCAGTTTATTTGTCAAATGTTATCTGGACCAGTTTATCGGTCAAATGTTATCTGGACCAGTTTATTTGTCAAATGTTATCTGGACCAGTTTATTTGTCAAACGTTATCTGGACCAGTTTATTTGTCAAATGTTATCTGGACCAGTTTATTTGTTAAACGTTATCTGGACCAGTTTATTTGTAAAACGTTATCTGGACCAGTTTATTTGTCAAACGTTATCTGGACCAGTTTATTTGTCAAATGTTATCTGGACCAGTTTATCGGTCAAATGTTATCTGGACCAGTTTATTTGTCAAATGTTATCTGGACCAGTTTATCGGTCAAATGTTATCTGGACCAGTTTATTTGTCAAATGTTATCTGGACCAGTTTATCGGTCAAATGTTATCTGGACCAGTTTATCGGTCAAACGTTATCTGGACCAGTTTATCGGTCAAATGTTATCTGGACCAGTTTATTTGTCAAATGTTATCTGAACCAGTTTATTTGTCAAATGTTATCTGGACCAGTTTATCGGTCAAATGTTATCTGGACCAGTTTATCGGTCAAACGTTATCTGGACCAGTTTATCGGTCAAATGTTATCTGGACCAGTTTATTTGTCAAATGTTATCTGGACCAGTTTATTTGTCAAATGTTCTCTGGACCAGTTTATCAGTCAAACGTTATCTGGACCAGTTTATTTGTGAAATGTTATCTGGACCAGTTTATTTGTCAAATGTTATCTTGACCAGTTTATCGGTCAAATGTTATCTGGACCAGTTTTTTTGTCAAATGTTATCTGGACCAGTTTATCGGTCAAACGTTATCTGGACCAGTTTATCGGTCAAATGTTATCTGGACCAGTTTATCGGTCAAACGTTATGTGGACATGTTTATTGGTCAAATGTTATCTGGACCAGTTTATCGGTCAAACGTTATGTGGACCAGTTTATCGGTCAAATGTTATCTGGACCAGTTTATCGGTCAAACGTTATGTGGACCAGTTTATCGGTCAAACGTTATCTGGACCAGTTTACCGGTCAAACGTTATCTGAACCAGTTTATCGGTCAAATGTTATCTGGACCAGTTTATCGGTCAAACGTTATCTGGACCAGTTTATCGGTCAAACGTTATCTGGACCAGTTTATTTGTCAAATGTTATCTGGAACAGTTTATCGGTCAAACGTTATCTGGACCAGTTTATCGGTCAAATGTTATCTGGACCAGTTTATCGGTCAAACGTTATGTGGACCAGTTTATTGGTCAAATGTTATCTGGACCAGTTTATCGGTCAAACGTTATGTGGACCAGTTTATCGGTCAAATGTTATCTGGACCAGTTTATCGGTCAAACGTTATCTGGACCAGTTTATCGGTCAAACGTTATCTGGACCAGTTTATCGGTCAAATGTTATCTGGACCAGTTTATCGGTCAAACGTTATCTGGACCAGTTTATCGGTCAAACGTTATCTGGACCAGTTTATCGGTCAAATGTTATCTGGACCAGTTTATCGGTCAAATATTATCTGGACCAGTTTATCGGTCAAACGTTATGTGGACCAGTTTATCGAGTAAACGTTATCTGGACCAGTTTATCGGTCAAATGTTATCTGGACCAGTTTATTTGTCAAATGTTATCTGGACCAGTTTATTTGTCAAATGTTATCTGGACCAGTTTATCGGTCAAATATAATCTGGACCAGTTTATTTGTCAAATGTTATCTGGACCAGTTTATTTGTCAAACGTTATCTGGACCAGTTTATTTGTCAAACGTTATCTGGACCAGTTTATTTGTCAAACGTTATCTGGACCAGTTTATTTGTCAAATGTTATCTGGACCAGTTTATCGGTCAAATGTTATCTGGACCAGTTTATTTGTCAAATGTTATCTGGACCAGTTTATCGGTCAAATGTTATCTGGACCAGTTTATTTGTCAAATGTTATCTGGACAAGTTTATCGGTCAAATGTTATCTGGACCAGTTTATTTGTCAAATGTTATCTGGACCAGTTTATCGGTCAAATGTTATCTGGACCAGTTTATCGGTCAAATGTTATCTGGACCAGTTTATCAGTCAAACGTTATCTGGACCAGTTTATCGGTCAAACGTTATGTGGACCAGTTTATTTGTCAAATGTTATCTGGACCAGTTTATTTGTCAAATGTTATCTGGACCAGTTTATCGGTCAAATGTTATCTGGACCAGTTTATCGGTCAAACGTTATCTGGACCAGTTTATCGGTCAAATGTTATCCGGACCAGTTTATTTGTCAAATGTTATCTGGACCAGTTTATTTGTCAAATGTTATCTGGACCAGTTTATTTGTCAAATGTTATCTGGACCAGTTTATCGGTCAAATGTTATCTGGACCAGTTTATCGGTCAAACGTTATCTGGACCAGTTTATCGGTCAAATGTTATCTGGACCAGTTTATTTGTCAAATGTTATCTGAACCAGTTTATTTGTCAAATGTTATCTGGACCAGTTTATCGGTCAAATGTTATCTGGACCAGTTTATCGGTCAAACGTTATCTGGACCAGTTTATTTGTCAAACGTTATCTGGACCAGTTTATTTGTCAAACGTTATCTGGACCAGTTTATTTGTCAAATGTTATCTGGACCAGTTTATCGGTCAAATGTTATCTGGACCAGTTTATTTGTCAAATGTTATCTGGACCATTTTATTTGTCAAATGTTATCTGGACCAGTTTATCGGTCAAATGTTATCTGGACCAGTTTATTTGTCAAACGTTATCTGGACCAGTTGATTTGTCAAATGTTATCTGGACCAGTTTATTTGTTAAACGTTATCTGGACCAGTTTTTTTGTCAAATGTTATCTGGACCAGTTTATCGGTCAAATGTTATCTGGACCAGTTTATTTGTCAAATGTTATCTGGACCAGTTTATCGGTCAAATGTTATCTGGACCAGTTTATTTGTCAAATGTTATCTAGACCAGTTTATCGGTCAAATGTTATCTGGACCAGTTTATCGGTCAAATGTTATCTGGACCAGTTTATCAGTCAAATGTTATCTGGACCAGTTTATCGGTCAAATGTTATCTGGACCAGTTTATCAGTCAAATGTTATCTGGACCAGTTTATCGGTCAAATGTTATCTGGACCAGTTTATTTGTCAAATGTTATCTGGACCAGTTTATTTGTCAAATGTTATCTGGACCAGTTTATCGGTCAAATGTTATCTGGACCAGTTTATCGGTCAAACGTTATCTGGACCAGTTTATCGGTCAAATGTTATCCGGACCAGTTTATTTGTCAAATGTTATCTGGACCAGTTTATTTGTCAAATGTTATCTGGACCAGTTTATTTGTCAAATGTTATCTGGACCAGTTTATCGGTCAAATGTTATCTGGACCAGTTTATTTGTCAAATGTTATCTGGACCAGTTTATTTGTCAAATGTTATCTGGACCAGTTTATCGGTCAAATGTTATCTGGACCAGTTTATTTGTCAAACGTTATCTGGACCAGTTTATTTGTCAAATGTTATCTGGACCAGTTTATTTGTTAAACGTTATCTGGACCAGTTTATTTGTCAAACGTTATCTGGACCAGTTTATTTGTCAAACGTTATCTGGACCAGTTTATTTGTCAAATGTTATCTGGACCAGTTTATCGGTCAAATGTTATCTGGACCAGTTTTTTTGTCAAATGTTATCTGGACCAGTTTATCGGTCAAATGTTATCTGGACCAGTTTATTTGTCAAATGTTATCTGGACCAGTTTATCGGTCAAACGTTATCTGGACCAGTTTATCGGTCAAATGTTATCTGGACCAGTTTATCGGTCAAACGTTATGTGGACATGTTTATTGGTCAAATGTTATCTGGACCAGTTTATCGGTCAAATGTTATCTGGACCAGTTTATCGGTCAAATGTTATCTGGACCAGTTTATCGGTCAAACGTTATGTGGACCAGTTTATCGGTCAAACGTTATCTGGACCAGTTTACCGGTCAAACGTTATGTGGACCAGTTTATCGGTCAAATGTTATCTGTACCAGTTTATCGGTCAAATGTTATCTGGACCAGTTTATCGGTCAAACGTTATCTGGACCAGTTTATTTGTCAAATGTTATCTGGACCAGTTTATTTGTCAAATGTTATCTGGACCAGTTTATTTGTCAAACGTTATCTGGACCAGTTTATTTGTCAAACGTTATCTGGACCAGTTTATTTGTCAAACGTTATCTGGACCAGTTTATTTGTCAAATGTTATCTAGACCAGTTTATCGGTCAAATGTTATCTGGACCAGTTTATTTGTCAAATGTTATCTGGACCAGTTTATCGGTCAAATGTTATCTGGACCAGTTTATTTGTCAAATGTTATCTGGACCAGTTTATCGGTCAAATGTTATCTGGACCAGTTTATCGGTCAAACGTTATCTGGACCAGTTTATCGGTCAAATGTTATCTGGACCAGTTTACTTGTCAAATGTTATCTGGACCAGTTTATTTGTCAAATGTTATCTGGACCAGTTTATCGGTCAAATGTTATCTGGACCAGTTTATCGGTCAAACGTTATCTGGACCAGTTTATCGGTCATATGTTATCTGGACCAGTTTATTTGTCAAATGTTATCTGGACCAGTTTATTTGTCAAATGTTCTCTGGACCAGTTTATCAGTCAAACGTTATCTGGACCAGTTTATTTGTGAAATGTTATCTGGACCAGTTTATTTGTCAAATGTTATCTGGACCAGTTTATCCGTCAAATGTTATCTGGACCAGTTTTTTTGTCAAATGTTATCTGGACCAGTTTATCGGTGAAACGTTATCTGGACCAGTTTATCGGTCAAATGTTATCTGGACCAGTTTATCGGTCAAACGTTATGTGGACATGTTTATTGGTCAAATGTTATCTGGACCAGTTTATCGGTCAAACGTTATGTGGACCAGTTTATCGGTCAAATGTTATCTGGACCAGTTTATCGGTCAAACGTTATGTGGACCAGTTTATCGGTCAAACGTTATCTGGACCAGTTTACCGGTCAAACGTTATCTGGACCAGTTTATCGGTCAAATGTTATCTGGACCAGTTTATCGGTCAAACGTTATCTGGACCAGTTTATCGGTCAAACGTTATCTGGACCAGTTTATTTGTCAAATGTTATCTGGACCAGTTTATTTGTCAAATGTTATCTGGACCAGTTTATTTGTCAAACGTTATCTGGACCAGTTTATTTGTCAAACGTTATCTGGACCAGTTTATTTGTCAAATGTTATCTGGACCAGTTTATCGGTCAAATGTTATCTGGACCAGTTTATTTGTCAAATGTTATCTGGACCATTTTATTTGTCAAATGTTATCTGGACCAGTTTATCGGTCAAATGTTATCTGGACCAGTTTATTTGTCAAACGTTATCTGGACCAGTTTATTTGTCAAATGTTATCTGGACCAGTTTATTTGTTAAACGTTATCTGGACCAGTTTTTTTGTCAAATGTTATCTGGACCAGTTTATCGGTCAAATGTTATCTGGACCAGTTTATTTGTCAAATGTTATCTGGACCAGTTTATCGGTCAAATGTTATCTGGACCAGTTTATTTGTCAAATGTTATCTGGACCAGTTTATCGGTCAAATGTTATCTAGACCAGTTTATCGGTCAAATGTTATCTGGACCAGTTTATCAGTCAAATGTTATCTGGACCAGTTTATCGGTGAAATGTTATCTGGACCAGTTTATTTGTCAAATGTTATCTGGACCAGTTTATTTGTCAAATGTTATCTGGACCAGTTTATCGGTCAAATGTTATCTGGACCAGTTTATCGGTCAAACGTTATCTGGACCAGTTTATCGGTCAAATGTTATCCGGACCAGTTTATTTGTCAAATGTTATCTGGACCAGTTTATTTGTCAAATGTTATCTGGACCAGTTTATTTGTCAAATGTTATCTGGACCAGTTTATCGGTCAAATGTTATCTGGACCAGTTTATTTGTCAAATGTTATCTGGACCAGTTTATTTGTCAAATGTTATCTGGACCAGTTTATCGGTCAAATGTTATCTGGACCAGTTTATTTGTCAAACGTTATCTGGACCAGTTTATTTGTCAAATGTTATCTGGACCAGTTTATTTGTTAAACGTTATCTGGACCAGTTTATTTGTCAAACGTTATCTGGACCAGTTTATTTGTCAAACGTTATCTGGACCAGTTTATTTGTCAAATGTTATCTGGACCAGTTTATCGGTCAAATGTTATCTGGACCAGTTTATTTGTCAAATGTTATCTGGACCAGTTTATCGGTCAAATGTTATCTGGACCAGTTTATTTGTCAAATGTTATCTGGACCAGTTTATCGGTCAAACGTTATCTGGACCAGTTTATCGGTCAAATGTTATCTGGACCAGTTTATCGGTCAAACGTTATGTGGACATGTTTATTGGTCAAATGTTATCTGGACCAGTTTATCGGCCAAACGTTATGTGGACCAGTTTATCGGTCAAATGTTATCTGGACCAGTTTATCGGTCAAACGTTATGTGGACCAGTTTATCGGTCAAACGTTATCTGGACCAGTTTACCGGTCAAACGTTATCTGGACCAGTTTATCGGTCAAATGTTATCTGGACCAGTTTATCGGTCAAATGTTATCTGGACCAGTTTATCGGTCAAACGTTATCTGGACCAGTTTATTTGTCAAATGTTATCTGGACCAGTTTATTTGTCAAATGTTATCTGGACCAGTTTATTTGTCAAACGTTATCTGGACCAGTTTATTTGTCAAACGTTATCTGGACCAGTTTATTTGTCAAACGTTATCTGGACCAGTTTATTTGTCAAATGTTATCTGGACCAGTTTATCGGTCAAATGTTATCTGGACCAGTTTATTTGTCAAATGTTATCTGGACCAGTTTATCGGTCAAATGTTATCTGGACCAGTTTATCGGTCAAATGTTATCTGGACCAGTTTATCGGTCAAATGTTATCTGGACCAGTTTATCGGTCAAACGTTATCTGGACCAGTTTATCGGTCAAATGTTATCTGGACCAGTTTACTTGTCAAATGTTATCTGGACCAGTTTATTTGTCAAATGTTATCTGGACCAGTTTATCGGTCAAATGTTATCTGGACCAGTTTATCGGTCAAACGTTATCTGGACCAGTTTATCGGTCAAATGTTATCTGGACCAGTTTATTTGTCAAATGTTATCTGGACCAGTTTATTTGTCAAATGTTCTCTGGACCAGTTTATCAGTCAAACGTTATCTGGACCAGTTTATTTGTGAAATGTTATCTGGACCAGTTTATTTGTCAAATGTTATCTGGACCAGTTTATCCGTCAAATGTTATCTGGACCAGTTTTTTTGTCAAATGTTATCTGGACCAGTTTATCGGTGAAACGTTATCTGGACCAGTTTATCGGTCAAATGTTATCTGGACCAGTTTATCGGTCAAACGTTATGTGGACATGTTTATTGGTCAAATGTTATCTGGACCAGTTTATCGGTCAAACGTTATGTGGACCAGTTTATCGGTCAAATGTTATCTGGACCAGTTTATCGGTCAAACGTTATGTGGACCAGTTTATCGGTCAAACGTTATCTGGACCAGTTTACCGGTCAAACGTTATCTGGACCAGTTTATTTGTCAAATGTTATCTGGACCAGTTTATCGGTCAAACGTTATCTGGACCAGTTTATCGGTCAAATGTTATCTGGACCAGTTTATCGGTCAAACGTTATGTGGACATGTTTATTGGTCAAATGTTATCTGGACCAGTTTATCGGCCAAACGTTATGTGGACCAGTTTATCGGTCAAATGTTATCTGGACCAGTTTATCGGTCAAACGTTATGTGGACCAGTTTATCGGTCAAACGTTATCTGGACCAGTTTACCGGTCAAACGTTATCTGGACCAGTTTATCGGTCAAATGTTATCTGGACCAGTTTATCGGTCAAATGTTATCTGGACCAGTTTATCGGTCAAACGTTATCTGGACCAGTTTATTTGTCAAATGTTATCTGGACCAGTTTATTTGTCAAATGTTATCTGGACCAGTTTATTTGTCAAACGTTATCTGGACCAGTTTATTTGTCAAACGTTATCTGGACCAGTTTATTTGTCAAACGTTATCTGGACCAGTTTATTTGTCAAATGTTATCTGGACCAGTTTATCGGTCAAATGTTATCTGGACCAGTTTATTTGTCAAATGTTATCTGGACCAGTTTATCGGTCAAATGTTATCTGGACCAGTTTATCGGTCAAATGTTATCTGGACCAGTTTATCGGTCAAATGTTATCTGGACCAGTTTATCGGTCAAACGTTATCTGGACCAGTTTATCGGTCAAATGTTATCTGGACCAGTTTACTTGTCAAATGTTATCTGGACCAGTTTATTTGTCAAATGTTATCTGGACCAGTTTATCGGTCAAATGTTATCTGGACCAGTTTATCGGTCAAACGTTATCTGGACCAGTTTATCGGTCAAATGTTATCTGGACCAGTTTATTTGTCAAATGTTATCTGGACCAGTTTATTTGTCAAATGTTCTCTGGACCAGTTTATCAGTCAAACGTTATCTGGACCAGTTTATTTGTGAAATGTTATCTGGACCAGTTTATTTGTCAAATGTTATCTGGACCAGTTTATCCGTCAAATGTTATCTGGACCAGTTTTTTTGTCAAATGTTATCTGGACCAGTTTATCGGTGAAACGTTATCTGGACCAGTTTATCGGTCAAATGTTATCTGGACCAGTTTATCGGTCAAACGTTATGTGGACATGTTTATTGGTCAAATGTTATCTGGACCAGTTTATCGGTCAAACGTTATGTGGACCAGTTTATCGGTCAAATGTTATCTGGACCAGTTTATCGGTCAAACGTTATGTGGACCAGTTTATCGGTCAAACGTTATCTGGACCAGTTTACCGGTCAAACGTTATCTGGACCAGTTTATCGGTCAAATGTTATCTGGACCAGTTTATCGGTCAAACGTTATCTGGACCAGTTTATCGGTCAAACTTTATCTGGACCAGTTTATTTGTCAAATGTTATCTGGACCAGTTTATTTGTCAAATGTTATCTGGACCAGTTTATTTGTCAAACGTTATCTGGACCAGTTTATTTGTCAAACGTTATCTGGACCAGTTTATTTGTCAAACGTTATCTGGACCAGTTTATTTGTCAAATGTTACCTGGACCAGTTTATCGGTCAAATGTTATCTGGACCAGTTTATTTGTCAAATGTTTTCTGGACCAGTTTATTTGTCAAATGTTATCTGGACCAGTTTATCGGTCAAATGTTATATGGACCAGTTTATTTGTCAAATGTTATCTGGACCAGTTTATCGGTCAAATGTTATCTGGACCAGTTTATTTGTCAAATGTTATCTGGACCAGTTTATTTGTCAAATGTTATCTGGACCAGTTTATCGGTCAAATGTTATCTGGACCAGTTTATTTGTCAAATGTTATCTGGACCAGTTTATTTGTCAAACGTTATCTGGACCAGTTTATTTGTCAAACGTTATCTGGACCAGTTTATTTGTCAAACGTTATCTGGACCAATTTATTTGTCTAATGTTATCTGGACCAGTTTATTTGTCAAATGTTATCTGGACCAGTTTATTTGTCAAATGTTATCTTGACCAGTTTATTTGTCAAATGTTATCTGGACCAGTTTATTTGTCAAATGTTATCTGGACCAGTTTATCGGTCAAATGTTATCTGGACCAGTTTATCGGTCAAATGTTATGTGGACCAGTTTATTTGTCAAATGTTATCTGGACCAGTTTATTTGTCAAACGTTATCTGGACCAGTTTATAGGTCAAATGTTATCTGGACCAGTTTATCGGTCAAACGTTATGTGGACCAGTTTATTGGTCAAATGTTATCTGGACCAGTTTATCGGTCAAACGTTATGTGGACCAGTTTATCGGTCAAATGTTATCTGGACCAGATTATCGGTCAAAGGTTATTTGGACCAGTTTATCGGTCAAACGTTATCTGGACCAGTTTATCGGTCAAATGTTATCTGGACCAGTTTATCGGTCAAACGTTATCTGGACCAGTTTATCGGTCAAACGTTATCTGGACCAGTTTATCGGTCAAATGTTATCTGGACCAGTTTATCGGTCAAATGTTATCTGGACCAGTTTATCGGTCAAACGTTATGTGGACCAGTTTATCGAGGAAACGTTATCTGGACCAGTTTATCGGTCAAACGTTATCTGGACCAGTTTATTTGTCAAATGTTATCTGGACCAGTTTATTTGTCAAATGTTATCTGGACCAAATTATCGGTCAAATATAATCTGGACCAGTTTATTTGTCAAATGTTATCTGGACCAGTTTATTTGTCAAACGTTATCTGGACCAGTTTATCGGTCAAACGTTATCTGGACCAGTTTATTTGTCAAACGTTATCTGGACCAGTTTATTTGTCAAATGTTATCTGGACCAGTTTATCGGTCAAATGTTATCTGGACTATTTATTTGTCAAATGTTATCTGGACCAGTTTATTTGTCAAATGTTATCTGGACCAGTTTATTTGTCAAATGTTATCTGGACCAGTTTATCGGTCAAATGTTATCTGGACCAGTTTATTTGTCAAATGTTATCTGGACCAGTTTATCGGTCAAATGTTATCTGGACCAGTTTATCGGTCAAATGTTATCTGGACCAGTTTATCAGTCAAACGTTATCTGGACCAGTTTATCGGTCAAATGTTATCTGGACCAGTTTATTTGTCAAATGTTATCTGGACCAGTTTATTTGTCAAATGTCATCTGGACCAGTTTATCGGTCAAATGTTATCTGGACCAGTTTATCGGTCAAACGTTATCTGGACCAGTTTATCGGTCAAATGTTATCCGGCCAGTTTATTTGTCAAATGTTATCTGGACCAGTTTATTTGTCAAATGTTATCTGGACCAGTTTATTTGTCAAATGTTATCTGGACCAGTTTATCAGTCAAACGTTATCTAGACCAGTTTATTTGTCAAATGTTATCTGGACCAGTTTATCGGTCAAATGTTATTTGGACCAGTTTTTTTGTCAAATGTTATCTGGACCAGTTTATCGGTCAAACGTTATCTGGATCAGTTTATCGGTCAAATGTTATCTGGACCAGTTTATCGGTCAAACGTTATGTGGACCAGTTTATTGGTCAAATGTTATCTGGACCAGTTTATCGGTCAAACGTTATGTGGACCAGTTTATCGGTCAAATGTTATCTGGACCAGTTTATCGGTCAAACGTTATGTGGACCAGTTTATCGGTCAAACGTTATCTGGACCAGTTTATCGGTCAAACGTTATCTGGACCAATTTATCGGTCAAATGTTATCTGGACCAGTTTATCGGTCAAACGTTATCTGGACCAGTTTATCGGTCAAACGTTATCTGAACCAGTTTATTTGTCAAATGTTATCTGGACCAGCCAGTTTATTTGTCAAATGTTATCTGGACCAGTTTATTTGTCAAACGTTATCTGGACCACTTTATTTGTCAAACGTTATCTGGACCAGTTTATTTGTCAAATGTTATCTGGACCAGTTTATTTGTCAAACGTTATCTGGACCAGTTTATTTGTCAAACGTTATCTGGACCAGTTTATTTGTCAAACGTTATCTGGACCAGTTTATTTGTCAAATGTTATCTGGACCAGTTTATCGGTCAATTGTTATCTGGACCAGTTTATTTGTCAAATGTTATCTGGACCAGTTTATTTGTCAAATGTTATCTGGACCAGTTTATCGGTCAAATGTTATCTGGACCAGTTTATTTGTCAAATGTTATCTGGACCAGTTTATCGGTCAAATGTTATCTGGACCAGTTTATTTGTCAAATGTTATCTGGACCAGTTTATTTGTCAAATGTTATCTGGACCAGTTTATCGGTCAAATGTTATCTGGACCAGTTTATCGGTCAAATGTTATCTGGACCAGTTTATCGGTCAAACGTTATCTGGACCAGTTTATCGGTCAAATGTTATCTGGACCAGTTTATTTGTCAAATGTTATCTTGACCAGTTTATTTGTCAAATGTTATCTTGACCAGTTTATCGGCAAATGTTATCTGGACCAGTTTATCGGTCAAACGTTATCTGGACCAGTTTATCGGTCAAATGTTATCTGGACCAGTTTATTTGTCAAATGTTATCTGGACCAGTTTATTTGTCAAATGTTCTCTGGACCAGTTTATCAGTCAAACGTTATCTGGACCAGTTTAGTTGTGAAATGTTATCTGGACCAGTTTATTTGTCAAATGTTATCTGGACCAGTTTATCGGTCAAATGTTATCTGGACCAGTTTTTTTGTCAAATGTTATCTGGACCAGTTTATCGGTCAAACGTTATCTGGACCAGTTTATCGGTCAAATGTTATCTGGACCAGTTTATCGGTCAAACGTTATGTGGACATGTTTATTGGTCAAATGTTATCTGGACCAGTTTATCGGTCAAACGTTATGTGGACCAGTTTATCGGTCAAATGTTATCTGGACCAGTTTATCGGTCAAACGTTATGTGGACCAGTTTATCGGTCAAACGTTATCTGGACCAGTTTACCGGTCAAACGTTATCTGGACCAGTTTATCGGTCAAATGTTATCTGGACCAGTTTATCGGTCAAACGTTATCTGGACCAGTTTATCGGTCAAACGTTATCTGGACCAGTTTATTTGTCAAATGTTATCTGGACCAGTTTATTTGTCAAATTTTATCTGGACCAGTTTATTTGTCAAACGTTATCTGGACCAGTTTATTTGTCAAACGTTATCTGGACCAGTTTATTTGTCAAACGTTATCTGGACCAGTTTATTTGTCAAATGTTATCTGGACCAGTTTATCGGTCAAATGTTATCTGGACCAGTTTATTTGTCAAATGTTATCTGGACCAGTTTATTTGTCAAATGTTATCTGGACCAGTTTATCGGTCAAATGTTATCTGGACCAGTTTATCGGTCAAATGTTATCTGGACCAGTTTATCGGTCAAATGTTATCTGGACCAGTTTATTTGTCAAATGTTATCTGGACCAGTTTATTTGTCAAATGTTATCTGGACCAGTTTATCGGTCAAATGTTATCTGGACCAGTTTATTTGTCAAATGTTATCTGGACCAGTTTATTTGTCAAACGTTATCTGGACCAGTTTATTTGTCAAACGTTATCTGGACCAGTTTATTTGTCAAACGTTATCTGGACCAGTTTATTTGTCAAATGTTATCTGGACCAGTTTATTTGTCAAATGTTATCTGGACCAGTTTATTTGTCAAATGTTATCTGGACCAGTTTATTTGTCAAATGTTATCTGGACCAGTTTATCGGTCAAATGTTATCTGGACCAGTTTATCGGTCAAACGTTATGTGGACCAGTTTATTGGTCAAATGTTATCTGGACCAGTTTATTGGTCAAACGTTATGTGGACCAGTTTATCGGTCAAATGTTATCTGGACCAGTTTATCGGTCAAACGTTATCTGGACCAGTTTATCGGTCAAACGTTATCTGGACCAGTTTATCGGTCAAATGTTATCTGGACCAGTTTATCGGTCAAACGTTATCTGGACCAGTTTATCGGTCAAACGTTATCTGGACCAGTTTATCGGTCAAATGTTATCTGGACCAGTTTATCGGTCAAATGTTATCTGGACCAGTTTATCGGTCAAACGTTATGTGGACCAGTTTATCGAGTAAACGTTATCTGGACCAGTTTATCGGTCAAACGTTATCTGGACCAGTTTATCGGTCAAATGTTATCTGGACCAGTTTATCGGGTAACCGTTATCTGGACCAGTTTATCGGTCAAACGTTATCTGGACCAGTTTATCGGTCAAATGTTATCTGGACCAGTTTATCGGGTAAACGTTATCTGGACCAGTTTATCGGTCAAATGTTATCTGGACCAGTTTATCGGGTAAACGTTATCTGGACCAGTTTATCGGTCAAACGTTATCTGGACCAGTTTATCGGTCAAATGTTATCTGGACCAGTTTATCGGGTAAACGTTATCTGGACCAGTTTATTTGTCAAACTTTAGCTGGACCAGTTTATCGGTCAAACGTTATCTGGACCAGTTTGTCGGGTAAACGTTATCTGGACCAGTTTATTTGTCAAACGTTATCTGGACCAGTTTATCGGGTAAATGTTATCTGGACCAGTTTACCGGCGAACGTTATATCGACAAGTTTATTTGGGCAACGGTTAACCATGCTTTTACATGTCTATCAAAAGATCACTGCCTAAAATTCCACATGAAGTCCACATTTACTGTTAGTGGAACTTTCACACACTACCACAAATCAAGAATAAAATACCTCACAGGTGCCTCGGATCTGCAGCCGAGCATTTAAAGCATTCGACCAACTTGCCTCACAAACCTGTAAACAAACTTTCTGAAGCCAAAGTAATATTTCAAACAAATGGAAGAAAACATAGAAACAATTGACTCTTGTTATAGAAATAATTGACTCTTGTTATAGAAACAATTGACTCTTGTTATAGAAACAATTGACTCTTGTTATAGAAACAATTGACTCTTGTTATAGAAACAATTGACTCTTGTTATAGAAACAATTGACTCTTGTTATAGAAACAATTGACTCTTGTTATAGAAACTATTGACTCTTGTTATAGAAACAATTGACTCTTGTTATAGAAACAATTGACTCTTGTTATAGAAACAATTGACCCTTGTTTAGGGCGAATCACTGTATCCGGTGTGTCCGAGAAGTTAACCTGTGATTGGCCTTGATCTTGTTGTTGTTGTTGGTTGTCTGACTTGGACTGATTACTCTGGAGATGTCTGGGTTTCATGTAAGGGTGTATTAGATGTGTTTAAACTACTAGGGCACAGGACCTACACATGAACACGATGTAAGGACTAAGTTCAAACCTTTAGGTCTTTGAATAAAGTTTAATGCACAAAGGCCACAGTCTCTGTCCGTAATAAGATGTTATCATCTTGATGTCCTAACACCAACTGACTAATAATACCATAGATAAACTAGAATCCACTTAACCGTGACGTCACTAAATGTCGCATTCAAAGTCCGTCAACTATGGTACGTCTCTAAACTAAGTGTCTAACAGAGTTCATCTAATTAATGTATTCTGCAGTACGTATATTGTTTAGAATGTATTTAGGTTTACATTATAATTTAGTACAGTATATTTAGGCTGAAATAATGATTTGTACTTTTTTTTTTTTTAGATCAAAACATTTTTCTGTGTCGTTCATTGTTAATTCTATACCCTTAAAAGTCAGAGAGAATATCCTATTACATGTTAACTTCTTATTCCATACGCTAGAACAAATTCGTATAAGTGCTTCTTCTTCCCTACTGCCATTAGAGAATGGATTGGTTGCCTGAATCAGCCAGGAAAACCAACGACCTAGCAGTATTTAAGTAATTGATTTTAACATGCATGACTAGATTGAAACATTAAATGCGTTAGACGTAATTATCTTTTTTTTTTGAAATAACGTCTGTAATAAGTAAGATAAGTACAGCCATACTTTGGCAATCCGACGTTTTCGGAAATCCAACACTTCCCGGTCACTAACCGTCGTATTATGAAAGGTGAACTATGATGTGTATCTCCTAGTAGAGTGTCCTTGACGATGTTAATATTATTTGTTTCAGTTTTCCAAACAACTTTTTCTTTGTTTCTTTGGTCTCTCCTAACTCGGTAGGTCTAAAACTGTTTCTCAGTAGTCTGTAAGTCTTAGGATTTGAGACATAACAAGCAACATTTAAAAAACAAATACTAGAAAAAAAGAAAAACATATATAAGTGAAAGAACCAAACAATTACTGTCATATGGTTTCAATACTGCAAGATTTAGCTCCCCTTTTCTATATAAATCAAAGTAAGTTAATCACCACCAAATAATTAACTCATTGGTTAATATTTTGATTGATTCCTTTGTTATCATCGACAATGAATATTTGTGCAAAGGTTCAACTTGATCTGAGACATGGGAGAAATAACGTGTACAAGATTTGAACCAGACACACAGAAAGAGTGAGCTGAGAGAAGCTTTGTAAAAAAGATGCATTCCAAAAAATTGTAAAGGTCTGAGCCTGAGCTTCACCTTGTTTGATCCATTTAGAGACAGGTGGATTCCTTGAGCTCCAAGTGACAGTCTGAATCTTGTTGCAAGCTTCCTCTTTCGGTTAACCTCTCTGCAAGTGATGCGATATACAACTGCCTCCAACATCCCAGCTCTAGGCTCGGAACATTTCAGCTCAACTCTCTTGTTTGTTCATTAAAAAGAAAATTTGCAAAACTAGGAAAAGAAGCAAACTGTGGAGTTGGACAATATTGAGTTTGAATTTACATTTTGTTAGTAAAGACCTTACTTAATGGATCTCATTCATCAATCGTAAATTAAAAACATTGAGTCACGTGATTCCCTATCTCTTCTATACAAATTAACGATCTAATTTTAATCAACAATGGTTATCACTTGACAGATTTTTTTCGTTGTTTTAGCAATATTATCACGTGACAGATTTTTTCCTTGTTTTAGCAATATTATCACGTGACAGATTTTTCCCTTGTTTTAGCAATATTATCACGTGACAGATTTTTCCCTTGTTTTAGCAATATTATCAAGTGACAGATTTTTTTTCCTTGTTTTATCAATATTATCACGTGACAGATTTTATACTTTTTTTATCAATATTATCACAGGACCGTTCGTTTTGTTGAATGAGGCCCATTGCATGAATATACAATCTAGAGCTTATGACGATATTTACATTGGAGAGTTTTACAATAAAAGTTATTTACAGTAGTCTGCTCTTTGCTGACAAATGTACATCTTAATTTGATTCCACAGAGCTTAAAAAAAGTGAACACAAAATTATTTATTGGTTTTAAACATGTGTGCTCTATCAATGGGGCACAGTGTCTGAGTGAGGTCTTGGGTTCGAATCACGGTGAAGACTGGGATTTTGAATTTCGGGATTTCGAGTCCACCCAACTCTAATGGGTACCTGACTTTAGCTGGGGAACGTAAAGGCAGTTGGTCGTTATGCTTGCCACATGACACCCTGCTCGTTAACCGTTGGCCAAAGAAACAGATAACCTAAACATCATCTGTCTTAGAGATCGCAAGATCTGAAAGGGGAACTTTACTTTAGTGTAAGTCTATCAATACTTCCGTTTTCTCTACTCCGGATACACCAGAAAAAGCTTTCTATTTATGGATTTGCCACCATTTTATGAGAGAGAGAGAGAGAGAGAGAGAGAGAGAGAGAGAGAGAGGAAGCAAAGAGAGAACAAATAATCAAATTATAAATCCTTTAAAAAAAATGAAAAAAGCCTACAACTATATCTCTCAATAATGTATGAGTCATATCACTTATTTTATATCAGACAAAATGATTGAAATGAGGATCAATAATCAGACTGACAACACTAAACCGAAGGAAAACATTTACACCCATTTGTTTTAGACTTTTTTTTTCTTGGCCATTTTAACTCTAGTGTTTGTGTTTGTGATATTATCACAGCGCATTTTGTTTGTTAACAGCGCTATATATATAAATTAAATTATTAATATTATTACTATTATTTACCAATAATAAATTGACTAATAGGTTAATTTTTTAAGTTGATTCATGTTTTGTTAGGTACAGTATATAAGTGTTTAAAGTTTCAACTTGATTCGAGAATGGGTGTGGGAGAAATAAAGTGTTAAATTATCTGAAGGGACGGAACCCTACATATCTAACCGTATCTGTGAATACTGAAGGATTAGTTTCCCTTTTTGGTATCAAACAAAATAGTTAATTACCAGTAGTAAATTTACTAATTGTTTTATGTCTTGTCTAAGCCATTGAATAATCGTGCTAAGTTTCAACTTGATCTGAGAATGAGTGGGAGAAATAACGCGTACAAGCTTTTTGCCAGACAGACTGATGGATAGATAGACAGACAGCTTAGTAAAAAGAAATAAGCTAGTATGATACAAAGTAAAGAATAACGAACTCATTGACTATTGTGTGTACAGACATTCCAGGAAAATAAGACAAGTATGTACTTAACCAAATTGGAAATGCCATTTGGTGACTGGTTTATACAAAGACCATCAAGTGAAACTAAAAAAAAAAGTTTACGCACTTGCATACGTTGCACAACAACCAGAACCGACACAACACACATACACACACACACAAATAAAAAAAAAGGTCTCTTATAATGTACATGACATCTTATTAGATCTTCTGGTCTGTTGATTCAGTCTGAGAAACTAACCAAGTTCTTTACAATGATAGACAATGGTCGCCCCCTGGAGTCTAGGCAACAGAGTTGAGTGGGTGCATGCGATCTTACAATTTGAGTCGTCATTCTAAAAATAGTTTGTCTGTAGGGCCGTCTGTAAGTTGTTTGGAGTCTTTTGAAAGTAGCTCCTGTAGGGCCGTCTGTAAGTTGTTTGGAGTCTTTTGAAAGTAGCTCCTGTAGGGCCGTCTGTAAGTTGTTTGGAGTCTTTTGAAAGTAGCTCCTGTAGGGCCGTCTGTAAGTTGTTTGGAGTCTTTTGAAAGTAGCTCCTGTAGGGCATAACGCACAAGTTGGTGCACTCAGTCTGTCACGTTTAAATCTCAAAAACTAAAAGCGTTATTAAAAATTGGACGTCACCTTGACCTTGTTTGTAACAGGTCAACGTTGGCTACTTGGTGTCAAACAGTTAAGTGGCCTTCATGGTCAAGTCACAACTTATTTTAGTCTTAGTTTATTCAATCCTGTTACAATGTAAAGATAATAGTTTCTTTTTTTGTTTCGCCCACATACTAATGATAGTGCTTGAATGATTCATTTGCTTTCTTCAAATTACTTTTAAAGTGCTTGGGTATATTGCACTAGTGCTATAAAAATAGTGCTGTGAATTTATTCAGATTATCAGTGTTCAGCTTTTTTTTTTCTTCTTTATATCATTACAAAATGTACCTTCACCTATACCTTAGTCTGTTGGATTTGGATATAATCTTTGGATATAATCTTTTCTAATGGCAGAGCCCGTCCATTCTTTTTATTACAAACTTACAAAGATTTTTTTAGCGATGTTATAATGCATATGATAACAATGTGATATATACTCAAACTAATCCTAATCTTTAATGAAATAAAAACAACCCTGCAAGCTTCACAAGTCCATGAAGCATATCTTATTAATATCTTGCATACGCTGAGGTATCGGTAGATCTAAGTACGAGTTAGGTTCTAGTCTAGCCTCCCCCCCGGGGTCACTGTAATGAGTGTTACCCGGTCTGTTTACAATATATCCATACAACTACAATTCTTATACCTCCACAATCAATAACTTTGCGGACGTTTTATGACCTGGGTCTTGACAATTACACCAATAAGTACCAACAGCTGTCAGAGAGAGTAGCGACCACTTTTTTTTTTAATCTTACTTGTCAGCTTGAGGTCTCAGAAAACACTCAATTCCCTCATCAGCTTAAGATTCTGTTCTGTAGTCAGCTGGGTTTATTTATGGATTGTGAAAACCCATAACTTCTATTTTTTTTATTGCTATACCTCAGCAAGAGCTATTAGTTGTAGATGTAGCTTAGGTCCTTGCTGTTACAGTCTCTGCTAGATAGATAGCTTTCAGAGATCTGATTTATCTTGATGATAGTAGTACATATGTACTTTTTTTTGTATTTTGGTAGCCTACAAGAGTAATATGTAATTTAGCAAAAGATAAGGATTCTTGTTTACTTATAAAAATAATTTAAATTAATATATATTGCTTTATATGAGGGAAAGAGCTGCACAATTACTGTTATATATCTTTTAATATCTGTAATATTTATATTCTTTTTTCTTTACAAAACAAAATTATTACTTACCACCAATTACTTTACTGATTGGTTAATTTCTAGATGGATTTATGTGCTGTCATAAACAAATGAATAATTATGCAAAGTTTCAACTTGGTCCGAGACTGGGACGTGGAAGAAATAACGTGTACAAGATTTGTACCAGACAGACAGACAGACAGACCGACAGAGTGACTTGATAGAATCTTTGTAAACAAAAATAACAAATAATAGTTACTTTTCACTGTAATGTGATCAGACGCATTTTCTTTCTCTTTCATGTGTATAAGATTTTAATGTTAACACCATACACATTTCATGACATGTATCATGGTCCACTGCTATTCTTGAGCCTGAGAAGGATAGTCAGGTCCAGCTCTTATAAAGACATTTCTTTTTTGGTCTTTTTGATTTCGTTTCACCTGTCTGGCACTTCGTTTAAAATGTCTTTTGATTTGAGGAAACTTCTAATCTTTTAACGTCTTGGGTCTTGGCTCAAGACTGAACATCATTAGTTCTTATCTTATGTAGTGCAGACGTTTTTGTTTTAATTATAGATCTTCAATTCTAGTGAGAAAATGTTTTTATGTGATCTTAGATCTTTGACTGCAAAGAGTTCGACTATTTAAGACCTAAACTCTTAACGTAATTTGTATTACATGTACTTAAATATAGAAGCAAAGCTAAGATAATCTGTCAATAAACTTTAAGCTACTTTAAATTTAATACACAACTTAGTTATCGATACACTACGGCTGACTACGCCATGTTTTTTTTTCTCCATTTTGTAGCCACATTTAAATCAATTTCTTTTATACTTTGAAAAATTATAGCGGCCAAACTAGAGTTTTTCCCATGTGCTAGTAGCGATATGTTGTTTTTTTTCATTTATAGGAACATCTTTAGAGTTCTTTTTGAGATCAGCGTCTCAGATTCCAGGTTCCTGGTTCCGTGTTCCTTTTCTATGAAGTTCTGACTTGAGGTATTGTTAAAAGAAAAAAGATAAAAAAAACTATATTTTTTTATAAAGAAAATGTGTGATATATTAAACTTAAAATATAATAAAGTAATTTTATTAAAAAATATTTGATTCAATTCGGGTATCGAACCGCAACACCGTCAGATGCTTGAACGTACAATTTGTCTGATTCGGCCAGCGGACTAGTCATACTTGTGCAATTATTTATCTTATCTTATAAAATACAGTCGTACTTCAAAAAAGAAGATGATTACATCCTACGCGTCATGCATCTAGTCATGCATGTTAACCAATGACTTAAATTCTGCCAAGTCACTGGTTTTCCTGGCTAGCTCAGGCAACCCATTCCATGCTCTAATAGCACTAGGGAAGAAGGGGCATAGGTACACATTTGTCCTAGCATATGGAAAGAGTAATGTATCTTTATCTTTGAGTCTTTCAGAGTATTTTTATTAGATTTTGTTTTTGTATTTGAAGATTATGGTACAGTGTTTTATGTATATTTGCTACTTTACTTTTCAGTCTTCTCAACTGAAGGCTTTCTAAATTTAGTGATTTACTAAAGGTAAACATTCAATCTTGTTTAGTTCACTTGTAATATTTCTGTTGTAGTTTTCAAGAGTTCATTTGACCTGCAATCTCGTTCTCATTTTCGCAATGCTAAAAGTACGCCAACTTTAAATTCCCTCCCTGAATGACGCCTCTGCAACGTACGTGACACAGTTGAGGGGGGGGGGGTTTCTTGCTTTCTTTTACGACTATATTCTTTGTGTAACTTATTTATTTATTTTCCTATTTCCTAGCGACTTTCCTATCCAGTAACACACATTGAACACTTGTGTACTTGTACCGTTTACTTACTTTCGGCCACTTTCTAAACAAAATAAAAAGCTACGTGAAAGTTTGTGTTTTCATTTGAGCATGTCAGCCTTCCAATGTCATGGAACGAGATATCCACTGACCGATCTAGCAAACTAATTGCTTCAGAGGCGTGGCTAGTTCAGCTTCCGCCCAGATAACGAGCAATTTTCTTTTCTTCGTCTGGTCTTTCCAGCTATACACAGAGTGGGTCATTTCCTGGCCGTCAAATCTTCTCCCCCCCCTCCAGTACTGACCTGAATTTACTCTTACTTAGTGGACACTGACCATGACTCCGTCTGTCAATAGTTCTCCACCTTTTTAAAACAAATCTTGCCCATAGCCTTGACTTACTTACTGAAGACTTAGACACAAAGACAAATAACAGGCCATCTCATTAACCATCTCATTAACCAGTTCTCTAGATTTGCTTACTACTACAGGAAGATATTAGGTTACTGGAGCAGACATACATCTTTAACAGGCCATCTCATTAAGCAGTTCTCTAGATTTGCTTACTACTACAGGAAGATATTAGGTTACTGGAGCAGACATACATCTTTAACAGGCCATCTCATTAAGCAGTTCTCTAGTTTTGCTTACTACTACAGGAAGATATTAGGTTACTGGAGCAGACATACATCTTTAACAGGCCATCTCATTAACCAGTTCTCTAGTTTTGCTTACTACTACAGGAAGATATTAGGTTACTGGAGCAGACATACATCTTTAACAGGCCATCTCATTAAGCAGTTCTCTAGTTTTGCTTACTACTACAGGAAGATATTAGGTTACTGGAGCAGACATACATCTTTAACAGGCCATCTCATTAAGCAGTTCTCTAGTTTTGCTTACTACTACAGGAAGATATTAGGTTACTGGAGCAGACATACATCTTTAACAGGCCATCTCATTAAGCAGTTCTCTAGTTTTGCTTACTACTACAGGAAGATATTAGGTTACTGGAGCAGACATACATCTTTAACAGGCCATCTCATTAAGCAGTTCTCTAGGTTTGCTTACTACGACTGAACTACCAGAGACGATATGGAAACCTAGATTTGACTTCGTTTAAAACCAAGGGGCTGCTTGAAACTGATAGGTCTACTTCCTGTAACCTTCACCTAACCCTAGACTAGTGAAAATAGTAAATAGTTAGTAATAACAAAAGAAAGAAAAAAAGTCAATATCAGTAAATTTTTTGTTTAAAAGCTGGGGACAATTTTTTGAAGATTTTACAGTACTGGAAGCTCTATACGGCCATTTTTACAAAGCTCATATCAACTCACTCTGTCTGTCTGTCTGTGAGTCTGGCCAAAAGTTTGTACACGTTATTTTTCCGACACCCAATCTCGGATCTAGCTGAAATTTTGCAAAGTTAATTCTTTTACAAGAATCAATACAAAAAAAATTAAACAATTAGTTAATTAACTATTGGTAATAAATTACTTTGGTATCTCAAACAAGAGAAATAGTACTTGACTGAAGTGGTAGTTTAAGCTGAATTAGTTCCCTTTATATACGGCTCCGTCTCAGTCTTATTTAAGACAAACATGAAATAGAAACAATAAATAACTAGACAATCGTCTATGTTCCTAGACTCTTCGCTAGCAGAGTGGTTACCGCGTTGGCTTGAGAAGCCAGAGAAGGAATTCAGGCGGTTCTCTTTAAAAAAAATGTAAAAGGGATCATCCAGATTCCTTGTTTTTTCTCCCTCTATCCAACTGGTCCAGACAAATGATAGGGTCATAGCGTATTGAGAAAGTGATAGGGTCATAGCGTATTGAGAAAGTGATAGGGTCATAGCGTATTGAGAAAGTGATAGGGTCATAGCGTATTGAGAACGCTAAAAGAATGAAATTGCTCTAAACAAAAACAATTGGTGAAAAAAAAATATATCTAATCGCACAGATTAATTATT
The DNA here is from genome assembly GCF_947242115.1 of Biomphalaria glabrata. Classification (NCBI taxonomy): domain Eukaryota; kingdom Metazoa; phylum Mollusca; class Gastropoda; family Planorbidae; genus Biomphalaria; species Biomphalaria glabrata. The sequence continues at coordinate 18,411,141 of NC_074712.1, forward strand.
GTTAGTGTAGATCTATTACAAATTCAATTTCATGACTAAACTGAACTATTTGATACACATTAATATAAGCTTTACTTTTTGAAAAAAGTTTTTTTTTCTATTTTGTTTGTTTTCCTATGTTGGCCCGAGCCTTTTTTTTTTGTTTAGGTGGGGAGTGGTGGTGGTGGTGGTGGTGGTGGGGGGGGGGGGGTTCAATATGTATTAGAAAACTGTCGGGTCTTGTTCTATTTCCATGGCAATGATAGTCAAACTACGGCCAGCGGACCATATCTGGTACTATCAGGCTCCTTGAAAAGCCGCTAATGATCAGTTTGTGGGACTCTAAGACCTGTGCGGTGATGTGGCCCGTGACGTATGATGCAGTCCGTGACTGTTGATGTGGTCCGTGACATATTTTTTTTAGAAATTCATATGACCCTTATGTCGCACTACTTGTCTATGTCATTAAAAGCTTCTGTAAGAGTTACTGAATATTTTTCTTCCAGGTTTTTCTAAAGGTGAAAGGTTAATTTCTTCTCCCCCTCTTCCCCACCTAAACATTAAAACAAACTATATTTCCTACAAGTTTTTTTTTCTTTGGAAGCATTGGTCTACCATTCCTATTCTTTTTCTTTCCAGCATCCTCAACCAGTGCATCAAGTACTCCAAGGTGTCCGCCTACTCAACTTAAGAACCACTGCTATGTGTCACAATGTCTACAGTTGTGAACCAAACAACAGCGAACCTACTTTAAAATTCGTTGTGTATGCATATAGATCTAAGCGGCCACTTTATCATTAACTTTTAACTTTATAATTCACATGTAATGTCTCTCTAAATGTATTCCACGGCTCATCAGCATGTCACCAGCGTTCAAGGTCATGATAATACCGTGTCACGCACTTACGTTGGGTTGGGTGCTACTTGCGCTGCTCCAATGGCTCCCTGTCAAATCCACGCCTTCGACTTACCGGACACAAAGCTCGTATCTCTATCTTCTACGACGTCTGGACTTTCTTCTGTTCGATTATTTCACTTCTGACACCAGCGGCTTAAGTGAACACATTGTAAAATCACATCGCGGCCTTCAGCATCTAGGCCACCCGCATAAACCTAACATCCGCGAGACATCTCGATTGGATAGATTACACGTCGCAACGCATCAAAACAATACTCAGCAGCCCCATCAACATCTCTCCAATCCCGATACCACGATTTATGGGGAGCTCATCAGGACTCTATTTAAATTATTGCCCCGGACGATTCAGGACGTCAGCGCGCACGGTAGAAATGCAAATGAGTCAAGGAAGATAAGCTTAATGGATATACTGTCTTCGGCTAAGCAAGCAAGCAACGATTCGGCTTGGACTTTCTTCATGGGGCAGCTACTTGGATCTATGAATGTAGGTTCCATTCCGTTCAACTCGACTACAACCCAATACCATCCCATCAACCTCATTCGACGCTACCACCATCATTGGTCATCATTGTCGGAAGTTGAAAAATCACTTCGCCGGGTGACCTTACCAAGGGGCAAAACTCGTGTACATCTTCCACTAAGAGTCGTCCAGACTGCGAGTACTTCCGAGGTCATAAGTTCACAATTGTATACCAAATACTTGATGGATAATCTCCGATATAGGTTCAGTCAAGTCAACAAGCTTTCTCCTATATCAAATCACAGCCTCGTTAATCATGGCGTCCCCATGCCTCTCAGAAAGACTATTAAAACTAAAAATAGACGCCTCTCACACAAACAAGATTTACGGTCAAAACGGATACCAGTGTCCGGCCCTGAAACTCTCAGACATGACTCTATAAATGTCAGTCCGTATCCTCTCCTCTCTGCTCCGTCAGGCGATACATCAGCAAGAAAGAGGGCACGGCGGAGTTTACGGTTAAGCAAACATGAAACCAAGAGGTCACAGGTCAGGAGGCATGTCAAAGCTAATAAGAAATCGGACAACGACGTCCCAGTACCACGTGATAGGTATGCGTACTACGATGATGATCTGTATCGAGACTACTTGGAACCGCAGGTAAATATTTTGAAAGTATGTAGGCCAGTGTGGGGCGTTATGTAGAGATTAGCGTCCCGTGTTTGAAACCTTGGTAAAACCTATTAAAACACAAACAAAACTTCCTCATAAACAGTCGCCATAGTAAGATAATACTATCGATAATAATAATAAAGTATAAAAACGATAAAGTAAAAAAAATGTCCTCTCCTCCAACCGACCTGCCTGAATTTCTTTCTCTTTTAGGCTCTTTTTTTCCTCTCTCTCTTTCTCTTTTCCAAATTTTCTTTCTTTCTCGCCTTCACTTTTTTTCTCTCTCTCAGTTCCTCTCTCTCTCAGTTCCTCTCTCTCTCTCTTTTTGGCCTCCCTTTCTCTCACTTTCTTTATTTCGCTTTTTATCTCTTACTCTTTTTTTCTTATTTTGTCCCACTCATGTAAGCATTTTGTAAAAATCTCTTTCCTTGTGTCTCTTTCTTTCTTTTTTATGTCTCTGTCTCACTGTCTTTTTTCTCTATGCTGTCTTTTGTATGTCTCTGTCTCGCTGTCTTTTTTCTCTATGCTGTCTTTTGTATGTCTCTGTCTCACTGTCTTTTTTCTCTATGCTGTCTTTTTTATGTCTCTGTTTCGCTGTTTTTTTTTTCTCTATGCTGTCTTTTTTATGTCTCTGTTTCGCTGTTTTTTTTTTCTCTATGCTGTCTTTTTTATGTCTCTGTCTCGCTGTCTTTTTTTTCACTATGCTGTCTTTTTGTATGTCTCTGTCTCGCTGTCTTTTTTCTCTTTGTTCTCTATGTTTTCTATCTTTCTTTATCATTCCCTCTTTCTCTTTTTCACTCATTCTTTGTTTGTCTCTCTGTCTGTCCTATCTTTTGAGTCTAAACTTTAAAACAAAACAAAACAATGAAACAAGATTGTAATTGATTTCACATGAATTAAAAAAAGATACATATTTTTTTTAAATGTTCATTTTCCAAATAAAAAGTTTTTGTATTTATTTTAAATTAAAGTTGGAATTAATTATTTTGCTAATTCGATCAATAAGAAATTCAAATTTCATTTCAAATCACTTTCAAGTCACGCGTTCAAGGAAGAACAGTAGTTCTTGTGCGTTTAATGACTGTACAGCTTTGTATTCAAATCTCAAATGTGTGTGTGTTCATAGCATAACATCATCCACAAACAAATCTCGGATCATCATCTTCTTTTTTGAAGTAACGTGTGTATTATATAAGATAAGATAAGATGTTGAAATGTTGAACAATTATTTCATTGTAACTAACAAAACACGAATCTATTAAAAATCAACAAATCATTCAATCAAATTTTGTCAATATATTGTTTTGCTTGATATCGAATAAAGGAAATTATTCCTCCATGACTGAGTGATACAGTTTTAAGTGTTTCTCCCCCTTAGATAAAGTTTTTTTTTTTTTTTTAATAATTTTAAAAAAATATTTCGCTTGTATTCCACTTTCACGAATATTTTTTAAAATAAAGTATTTTTCTGACTTTTGCACTCCTAAAGATCCCTTTCGATTATCTCTATTCAATATAAGTCCTTTTCTTTAAGTTCAGTTGTAGAAGTCCTTTTCTTTAAATTCTATTGTATAAGTCCTTTTCTTAAGTTCTATAAGTTGTATTGTATTTGTACAAGTCCTTTTCTTTATTTTGAAACTAACGATTAGATAATTGGAAACTAACGTTTAGATAATTTGAAACTAATAATTAGATAATTGGAAACTAACTATTAGATAATAGGAAACTAACAATTAGATAATTGGAAACTAACAATTAGATAATTGAAAACTAACAATTAGATAATTTGAAACTAAAAATTAGATAATTTAAAACTAACAATTAGATAATTGGAAACTAAAAATTAGATAATTTGAGACTAACAATTAGATAATTTGAAACTAACAATTAGATAATTTGAAACTAACAATAAAATAGCTAAAACTACCAATAAAATAACTATACAAACTTCTATTTTCATAAGCACTGGCTTGAGGAGACTTGAACCATCGAATTCGAATTCAAGTCGTGCATTAAAAAAAATATTAAATGCATTCAAATGCGATCAGGCTAATCAATTCCATCGCTAGGATCCTCCTCTCTAGCTCTGCAGTCAGCACCCAAAACTCACAAGCATATAAAAATGTGGACATGACCAGGGAGCGCATCAGTCTGATTTTAGTGCCGAAGCCTATGCCTTTGTCTTTCCATATTATTTTAAGTTTTGAAAGGGCTGCTGTGGACTGTGCAATTCGGCCAGTAGTTCAGGTTTCGCTCCCTCACCTGAGACAATAATGATTAAGTAAGAGTAAATGTAATATTGTATTGTCATACTATGAATACTATTTGTGACAGATAACTTTCGTGTTCAAATATTTATTCCTTAAAGTACTTCTATAATAGCTAATATAGTACGCTGGTTGAAGAACTTCTATAATAGCTAATATAGTACGCTGGTTGAAGAACTTCTATAATAGCTAATATAGTACCGCTGGTTGAAAAAGTTAAATATGTATGCGATATATTCACTATATTAACATTATCTCTCTCAAAAGTGTTGTCCAACTGCCCAACGCTATATTCCATACTCTCCTATTGTACTAATATCGCATAAATTATACAGTCTAGTCCCGTATATATTTGCTTGTCTACCCCCGTGTCTATTTATTTTGTCACTGACTAATGTTCTGTTCTGTTTACAGCGTGTCTCTCTCAGTTTTGTGGTTCATGTTAGCACAGACAGAGGCTACGAAAAAGAATTGCAATCTGCCCTGGCCAAGGCGCTAGGCACCTTAGAGTTCAAACTCTTGCGAACCTACGTCAAGCCCTCGGGAAATTTTGTCAAGCTCAAAGATGGCAGTCCAAGGGACATTCTACAGGTGATGCTATATCCTATTCTATAGTGGATGATATTTTGCACTCAAAACGTGATGTTACAGGTGATGTTATATTACATTCCACAGGTGATGTTATATTACATTCTATAGGTGATGTTATATTACATTCCACAGGTGATGTTATATTACATTCTATAGGTGATGTTATATTACATTCTATAGGTGATGTTATATTACATTCCACAGGTGATGTTATATTACATTCCACAGGTGATGTTATATTACATTCCACAGGTGATGTTATATTACATTCTATAGGTGATGTTATATTACATTCTACAGATGATGCTCTATTACACTGTAAATGTGATGTGATCATACATACTTTTGGTGATGTTTTCTTAGATTCTATGGGCCTCATATAACCATATGCATGACATTTACCCTCCTCCCTCAAAACATAGAAATGTTTTTTAAAAAAAGGGGTAAAATAAGTTTGAATTTTGATCAATTTTTTCCATACTAAAGTCAGGGGACGTAATCATGGCAGTGCAGACTGTACATCATCCTTAAGTTAGTCTCCGAAAACTAAAAACAAGAAGTTTTGTTTGACAAAACAATCATTCTATTTAAAAGAAAAAAAATGAGATTTAATTTACAAGTACTGCATTTTTTTCTTCGTAACTTTGACACGCTTTTGAAATAGTGTAGGGATCTCCACTTACAGATCTTGAAATAGTGTAGGGGTCTCCACTTACAGATCTTGAAATAGTGTAGGGATCTCCACTTACAGATCTTGAAATAGTGTAGGGGTCTCCACTTACAGATCTTGAAATAGTGTAGGGATCTCCACTTACAGATCTTGAAATAGTGTAGGGATCTCCAATTACAGATCTTGAAATAGTGTAGGGGTCTCCACTTACAGATCTTGAAATAGTGTAGGGATCTCCAATTACAGATCTTGAAATAGTGTAGGGATCTCCACTTACAGATCTTGAAATAGTGTAGGGATCTCCAATTACAGATCTTGAAATAGTGTAGGGGTCTCCACTTAAATATCTAAAAGCTTTTATTTTCTTTCATATATGTCTATTTCCATTCCAATCGATGCGATAAGTGTACAGCACAGATTAGTAATTTTATTCATGGTTACACAACAGGGTTAATTTATTTAAATACATTTCAAAGAAAGGCTGCCATGAATGGGCTGCCTAATTGGTAGAGCAAAAGTTAAATATTGGGTACACTTATTTCTCTGTGTCTATGTGTAGGTAGGGGAGGTAACCAGGAATTGGTTTTGTTTGTTTGATACATTGCGGACGTTGATTTAGTCTTGCAGGACCCCAGGGCATGGCAGCTGAATGAATTTAATCTAGGGCCCATCGTAACGACAGTCAGAACAGATACCACATGACTAGCAGAGTAGACTAAGTACCACACACATGACTAGCAGAGTGGACTAAGTACCACACACATGACTAGCAGAGTAGACTAAGTACCACACACATGACTAGCAGAGTAGACTAAGTACCACACACATGACTAGCAGAGTGGACTAAGTACCACACACATGACTAGCAGAGTAGACTAAGTACCACACACATGACTAGCAGAGTAGACTAAGTACCACACACATGACTAGCAGAGTAGACTAAGTACAACACACATGACTAGCAGAGTAGACTAAGTACAACACACATGACTAGCAGAGTAGACTAAGTACCACACACATGACTAGCAGAGTGGACTAAGTACCACACACATGACTAGCAGAGTAGACTAAGTACCACACACATGACTAGCAGAGTGGACTAAGTACCACACACATGACTAGCAGAGTAGACTAAGTACCACACACATGACTAGCAGAGTAGACTAATTACCACACACATGACTAGCAGAGTGGACTAAGTACCACACACATGACTAGCAGAGTGGACTAAGTACCACACACATGACTAGCAGAGTCACTGGCGGATCCAGGGGGTATAGAATTCACATAATTTGTATACGAATTTATTACTTATGTTAATAATATATGCTAATTATTTATATTTCAACCTATTTTTACATTTATTCGCCCCCCCCCTCTAGTATGTTGGCCGATTAGGGGGGGTCGGGAGGGAGCGATGGCATCAGTCCCCGCCCCCCCCCCCCAAACTTTTGACCGGGGGGGGGGCGGTCCAATTAATTTGTAGAAATCACAGCTTGTTAACAGAATCAATTGAATATCTATAAGATTAAAACGTGTTATTGGTGTTTTAACCGATCTTTATATTATGTCCTTCCCCTGTTGGCCGATTAAGTGGGAGGGGGGGGGGGGCGAATACCTCTACTGCCCTTCCCACCTAAACCCTTTGAGTGTGGGGGGGGGCTGTCTTACTTTTATGGCGAAATCATAGTTTGTGAACAAAATTAGTTGAATTAAAATATAATCTCTTCTTGTTTTTGAGTGGGGGGGGGGCGGTCCTATTTTTATGGAGAAATCATAGTTTGTGAACAAAATTAGTTGAATATCTATATAATATAAACTACGTATTGATATGTGAAACCATTTGTATATTATGTCGTACAACACTCTAATCTCAAAGTTTATCATTTAAATATAAAATGAAAAAGGGTTGTACCAGGTGGGAGGGGCGATACATGCAATCTCCTTCCGCCCATCGGACAAACTAGTACTTTTTAGCGGCCCCCGTAAGGGGAAAAAGCCGCTATTAGGTTTGTGCAAAATGTCCGTCTGTCCGTCTGTCCGTCTGTCCGTCTGTCACACTCAGATCTCGAAAACTAGAAGAGATATGAAAAACATTATTTCATCATTAAATCCGGCTTGAAAAGTTTAGGTGCAACGGCTACTTTTGGTTTTCTAAAAGCAAACCGTTTAATTTATAAAATTAATTATGCAAGCGTTTTTTTCATAAAAATACACCAATTCTAAAACAATTACGTAAATGTAAGGGAGGCAATGTTACAATATGCTAACAAAGATGGACAATTTTTGTGTATTTTCAGTATCACTAAGTCAAATATATTTTTAAAATGTACAGGAAATGTTTACAACAAATACAAATAATAGTTAAAGACGTTTTTTCTGGTCAACTAGCTGCTAAAATTAAAAGAAAACATTTCTGTTTGTTTATAAAGGCTAATAATGCACTTTGTATGTAAATATCACGCACATTTTTTTAAATGGACTTTTTATGCAGCGATTTTCGTGCAGTAGCGTAACGTCGCAACATGATCAGGTGCTAAACCAATTCCTTAAACTTTTTTTAAAAATCAGATTTTATTTATTTTTTGTTTAGTGCCCCCATCCGAATAAAAGAAGCTTATTTTTGTGCGTTTTGTCTGTTGGTCGGTCTGTCCGTCACGATTAGATTTAAAAAACTAGAACTCTAAAAGCTATTGAAAATCTGATTTACCCTTTAATGTTCCTCCCATAACATCTCAATAGTTTTAAGTATCTAAAATTGATTGTTCCGGATTTTTTTGTGCAAAACTAATCAACGCCAACAAATGTTTGTTTGCTCTTCTAACTTATATTACATTCAATTTCCATGCTTAAACGTTGCAAAAACACATTATCAATAATATGTTGTTCCGTTTTTTATGTAAATAGCATATTAATGCTAAATCAAAATCTCTATACTGACTTATATTTCATTAAGTGTAAAAATGTTCCGGATATTGTTTTATAAAACATGAATTATGCCTAATGATTGTTTGAAATCGCATAAGGCTTTTAAAAAAAGCAATTTACTAGAATTGATTACTGAAAATTACTTTTTAGACATTTAATTTTCTTGTAAAACATAACATAGAAGTTTTGTAATCGATAAAGAAAGTTCCGGATTTTGTTTCTTACAAATCGTCGCCAGAAATTTCCGAATTTATTTAAAAATCTACTAACGCCAAATAATTGTTTGAACTCCCTCTTCTAATTAATAAACAAATAATCTTCTCATTTACGAAATAATGTTTTTACGGATTTTTATGAAAAATATTTTAACTCACTACTCTGTTACAGTACATTTAACTTTCTACCTAAAACATTAAAAAATCTAATTATCGTTAATATTATGTTCCGATTTTTAAGGAAAACAGAATCCAAACACCAAAGTAAGGTATGAAAATCTCTCCACGTGGCTGTAGTACATCTAATTTTTATACGAGACCATCCAAAAAATTTAATTAACGGTATAACATTTATCTGAAATTCTCTTTTTCTTTTACTATTTATACAAACATCCGGAACAATCTATTATATAACTTTTTCAATTGTGTTCATACCTAAAAATTATTGCGATGTTTTGAAACGTAAAATAAAGGTTAATCAATTTTTAATAACTTTTAGTTGTTTTTTTTTATATCAAGATAACGGACAGACCGACTGACAGACAAAACGCAAAAACAATTTCTAAACTTAAAGTGTAAAAAAAAAGTGTAGATTTTCATTTCCAAAGGTTTTGATCAATATTGTAATGTTTTAATATACTAAAACTAATCTACTATTTTTTTATTAAATTTAAATTTAAATTTACGGCAAATGAATCTTTGAAACATTATTACTTTTGACCATCGGATGGCTGCCTGGTCGTGCGGTTTGCGCACTGTCTGTCGTTCAGATTTATGGATGGCCCAGGGTTCAAACCCTGCCCGCTCCCATCCCCCGTCGTCCTGCGGGAGGTTTGGACTAGGAAGTAATTATCTTCAACTCTGAAGGAACATCCGAAACGTGTAAAACATTTTACATCAAAATTAAATCACCTCTTGAATATTATTTGCGAATATGCAGATCCGACAGGGATCCGACTTCGACGGGGGCCGCCTCTGAGTTTGTGTAACACAAACTCTCTTTGTAATCTTGTTTAATTTTGTATTTTAGTTAAGAAATTACATAATAAAAAAAAAGGAACTAATATAATTTATATATGCTACAAATTAAATATTCTTATATCGAGTCGCACCACCCCCTATTCTTTAATGCCAAATGCAACCATAAGCAGAAATTATAAAAAGGAGCGAGGATTAACCGTTTTCACTCTACCGCTCCTCCCCTTTCCAGACGAAAACATGATGTTTATGTAATTTCAAATGAATTTATCGTAATTTTTAAAAGAAAGACTTTGCTTGGGAAAATTTAGAATTCAGACGAAAATTTTCAGTATAAGAGTAACGATTGAGATGAGTTCTGAACCCAAATATTCTTTTCCTAGTCGCTTTTTTCTAACCTTTACTCAATCTGCTATTTTTCTAGTTAAATAAATTTCGGACTATAGCTCATAATTTATGCTTCAATCCTAAAAATGCTAACAAATTTAGAGTAGAATCTAATTGGTCCACTTAACTTCTCCTCCCACTTCCGAAATGTTTAGTTAGAGCTTTGAATTTTAGTTCTGTTACTAAACAAAGTTACAAAAATGCCTATTGAACAAAATGTATCACTTACAAATGAGCTTTTTTTAAAAAAATCCTATTTTTCTTTTTTTTTTCGGCGGCGATCTTCAAGTCCTTAATCTAAATATGAGGCTATCTTCAAATCGTTGTATTTGCAATGTAGTAAGGGCCTTTCTAATTCATATTAGAATATTTATTTTAAGTAAAACATGATTGAAAAGGTCATTTTCTAATAGGATGAATAATGAACTGTAGAAGTCAAGAGAATGCCTTTCTCCAGTAAAGAATGCAAGAAAACGCTTTTAGCGTCGGGGCTTCGTCTCGAAACTCACTGATGAATAATGAGCTATAAATGTCAAGAAAATGCGTTTCTGCAGGGAAGAATGTAAGAAAACGATTTTGGCGTCGGGGTTTCGCTCCGAACCCCACTGAGGAGGCTTACAGTGCTCCCACAGACCCCCAAGTTATCAATAAAAAAGGGCTCAACATGACTGTTCTTTTTCTTCGCAGAAAGTTGAGAAAATTATTTTATTTATTTATATAGATATATGCTGTACTCACGTTTATGCATAGGGTTAGGGTTTACTAGGCGTTAGGGTTAGGGTTTGGAAAAAAATCGCCCCCCCCCCCCACTCCAAAGTTCTAAATCCGCTAGTGAGCAGAGTAGACTAAGCACCACAGCCTAAGAAGGACCACAGCCTAAGAAGCACCACAGCCTAAGAAGCACCACAGCCTAAGAACACATAAGAGTGCTAAAGGTCTCTATTCGTACACAACTCACACTACACAAAAGAATAGGGTCTGCATCACAAGAAGAGACCGCAACCTACTTCAGATACTTTCTGATGAATTAGAATTACTTTCTATAGCTCTAAAATATTATTATAATAAATACTCAACTTCCTCGAGCCGTTCCTTCCGCAATGCAAATTAGGTAAGAAAGTCAGTATCAAACCCAAATCAAACTTTTTTTTTAATATAAAAGATTCTATTAGAGAATTTCATTTAGGCCAATCCATAAAGAACAAGCTTGTTGGTGTAACAGGTATACAGCATCTGGAAATAGACTATGAAGTTTTAAAATCACACAAACATTTTTGTCAAACTATTTAGACCTATAGATTCAAGTTGAAAATCGAATGTGTAAACATCTAACAGATTACTGTGGATAGCCTTTAGTTTGAACATCTCCAAGAAAGAAAAGAAAAATCGAAAATGTACACAATTAATGTGCACGTCAAAGCTTCCCTATAATCGTGTCATTAGGTTAAGTTGATCCGGAAATTGAACATTTTCCAGCTGAAAAGAAAGCACTTTGTAACGTAGAATGACGACACTCCTGTGCTCCACTTCAGCCAGCTGGTCTATTCATCTATCTATTTTATCATCATCATCATCATCACCATCATCATCATGAAACTCCAGTTGAACGAGGGTTGGAGAGGTTCAAATCCTCTCTAGCAAAAGCCCTGGACAGAAACCCTGCTGTTTTGCGCAGTGCACGTATCTGGTTAATGTCAATATTTACAACAACTAAAAGTTTAATAAAAATAATGTTTGTTTTAAATTTTTCAAAACACTCTAGACTTAATGATCTAGTTTCTTTGATGTCCTTGTTACAACGAATTGGTGGCACCACTCCGGTGAGAAGCAGACGGCCTGACATTACTGTGTTTACCTTTCATTATTAAAAAAAAATATTATTACACATTCAGTCGTTGTTGTCGTTTCATTTAGACCAATGAAAGATTTGATAACAAATATAAATGTTTAATTTAGACCAATGAAAGATTTGATAACAAATATAAATGTGAAAGACTCATTTAGGACATACGATCGGTGATAAAATAGATCTAATTCTTTCGAAACTTAAAGTTGGGTTATTTCATAAAATATCTGTCAATAAAATATGTGTACATATATTTAAAAGCAATTTTTAAAAGCAATTTTTTAAAGCGATTTCTCACATTGACAGACATTCGAGTATTTTTTTTTTTGGTCCAACACATTTGTAGATTTTATTTAACAAGATTTTATTCAAAGAGTTTTTTGTTTTTAAATGTCATTCCTGTCTACTTCAGGAATGTTATTTCCTGCTGAAATGGCTCTTAAAAGGGAGAGTACTTTTGTAATTTTCATTTAGCCCTGAAGTATCGAATTACAAATGGGGACTGTGCTATATGTTTTTATTTTTCCTCTGAGGTTTTATTCGATTATTTTTGCTATAGCTCAAACTTTAGGTTTTATGCATTTTTTTTACTAATTTATTCTATTCATCTAGATAAATAGATAATTTTTAAAAAAAAACACCCCCCCCCATCCCAAAATAAATAGCAACTATATTTAGAACAATTAAACTCCGTGTAATTGGGTGAATCTAGTTACTCCCCACCGCTATCAACATACAAACATTCTATACATCGCCATAGAAAACCGACCGAAAAAAAAAAAAAGAAAAAAAAAAAAAAAAAAATAGAAAACCGACCTTATTCTAACACAGGGTCGGCTACCTTTTGAGTCGGAAGAGCCAAAAATTACAATTTACTAAATTTCAAAGTTTTTAAAGAGCCACAAAATTTTTCTTGCCAACTATAAATAGTACTCGCATAAATAAAGTTCTTTGATGAATTAAAACGAATTTATTTATTCACAAGAGAAAAAAATCTACTTATTTCTATATGACTAGTATTTGTTCACACTAAATTAGACAATATATGTATGGGATTATTACATAATTACTTATTAAGAGTGTAAATAAATTAAAAGAATTAAACATTTACATACAACCCTAACTTGTACTTCAATAGCAAAACAATTGAGCAAACAAATTTAATGGGAGCGATTGCTTTGGTTGTAGAAAGGTTGGATTACATTTGTCTCAACACTTGTTGTTTTTAGTTTCAAACACGACTGTAGATTTTTAATTGTTAGTTGGCTATTCTTGCAAGAGAACGCTTGCTCGCATGAATATGTCGATCCGAATATAGTTAGTACTCCAAATGCCAACCCTTTCACTTCACTGTAGTAATCTGGAAGACAATTCCATGCGTCGAAAATAAGTGCCTCATCTCGCGGCAATTCTTTGAAAGCTGTCCACTTTTGTTGCGTTACGTACATACATTTCTGGACCTCCAACTCTTCCAACTTGCTTTTCAAATCTGTAAATTATTTACTCCAGAAAGCTTTACTTTTTAAAGTCCAGTATCAATTCCAAATGGCTCAATATGGATTTCGTTACTATTTGTGTTGAGTATATTTACTATGAATGCTAGAATGGTTTTGATGGTTTTGAAATGCTCAAATCTCTCAGCGAATTCATCTGTAATTTTTTTTAAATAACTGTGATAAATTTATTTCTGTCAACAGTTGCACTGGTTTTATCGCGATATTGCTTTAGAAAGTGAAAATGAAGTCATTTACCGCTCTGAATAAGTAAAGTTCCCCTTTCAGACCTTGCGATCTATAGGGCAGATGATGTAAAGGTCATCTCTTTCTGTGGCCCATGGTTAACGAGGGTGTCAGCACAACGACCAACCACATTTACTTTCCCCAACTAATGTCAGGTAATTATTTTTAAAGCTGGGTGGATTTAGAAGCGCTAAAAATATCCAGAGATTAAAAATCCCAGTCTTCATCACGATTCTAACTCGGGACTCCGGTTCGGAAGCAAAGCTCTTTTCTGCTCAGCCACCGCTCTTATCTTCTACCAAAACATCGGCTGGGTTTTCATTTTCTTGTAGTTTTAGATTGATCTCATTTACTTTTCCTGATATATTCATCATAAAGTAACATTTTAGCAACCATTTGTCGTTCTCTAATTCAGGGTTAATAATACCATCCTCATTTAGGAATGTATTTATTTCATTCAAGCACAAAGCTGAAAGTTTCAACACCATACATGTAGATAGCCATCGCACTTTATTGGGAAGAAGAAGGTCGGAATACTGAGTCTCCATTTCGTTTAAGAATTCTTTAAACTGACGATGGTAGAGTGCTATCGACCAGCACTTCTTGAAATACGTGGAGACTCGCAGATTCTCTTTTATTTTTTCCTGTCATACTTCTGGCTCCAACAGGTGCTATTAAAACGAGTTTATTAAATCGGTCTTATTGTCTTTAAGGCATATTTGCAAGGCATTCGCTAAATCTTCTTCTCTAGTTTGTCACGAGAGCGCTAGCAATCCTTGGAAAAACATATACCTGACAGAAAGCCAACTTGTGCCGTGTCTTTTATGTCGCAGAAGAAAGTTGAGTTCTTCCACCTGCAAATATGTTAGATTTGAAGACATGAGGAGGGGTGTGCGGTGAAAGAGCACAAGTGGCTGAACAAGTGGCTGAACAAGTGGCTGAGAGATTGAATCGGTGTCTAATTTTAGTAAATCGATTCAATTTTTTTTCGACAAAACAAATAATATCTGAGTATGGAACTAAAGAGCCGCGGCTTAGCATCGAAAGAGCCGCATGTGGCTCGCTAGCCGCAGGTTGCCGACCCCTGTCCTAACATAATAAGTGGATGAATACTGAATCTCTAAAGCCGAAAGAAACATGTGTTCACTTTTTAAAATAGATCCTAAATGTTGACCCTGTCAATGACATTTTGTGTGTTTCTTTTTAAGATGAATAATAGGAGACTTATTTGTTCTCGAAATATATATAAATAAATAAAGATCATTTCCTACTAATATCTTGTGAATATGTGAATGTATATGGGAATGTATCAACTTTAAACAAAAATATCCCCAGGCTTTCTGCAACGACATCCTTGTGTCTAATACCACGGCCGTGTTTCATCTGGTCAACCCCTTCTACCACTCCAGGAGCTGGTCCAGTGCACAGTACGTGTCTAATCTGCTATCCACTCTTGACATGCCTGTCATCAGCTGGGGACCCGAGTATATTGGAACCACTGATAAGGTATGATCCATTAACAAGGTGTATCCGCGGGGGTCATTCAGTTAGTCAATTAGTGATGTTGATAAGCAAGGTCAATGGTGAATAAGGAGAGTCAATCATGGAGCTCACTCAGCAGGATCAATATGTGGTTGATCAGAAGGGTCATTCAGTGTGGTCAATCAGCAAGGTCAATGAGAAGGGTCAGTCATCTAGATCAATCAGCAGGGTCAATCAGTGTGGCCCATTAGCTGGAACAATCATTATGGTCTAGTAACATAGTCAATCAGCTAGGTCAGTAAGAAGGGTCAGTCATCTAGATCAATCAGCAGGTTCAATCAGTGTGGCCCATTAGCTGAAACAATCATTATGGTCTAGTAACATAGTCAATCAGTTAGGTCAGTAAGAAGGGTCAGTCATCTAGATCAATCAGCAGGGTCAATCAGTGTGGCCCATTAGCTGGAACAATCATTATGGTCTAGTAACATAGTCAATCAGCTAGGTCAGTAAGAAGGGTCAGTAAAAGTCTGAATTAACAAAGTAAACGGACAGGCGTTAAATAAAAGGATGTCCGCTTAAGCTAATTAGACATGGACCCTAATTCTTTCTCTCTCTCTCTCTCTCTCTCTCTCTCTCTCTCTCTCTGTCTCTCTCTCTCTCTCTCTCATTCATTTTCCTTTACTCATACATCCATTCAGTTGTAAGTAACCACACCAAAGTGCTGTACTCATCCATTCAGTTGTAAGTAACCACACCAAAGTGCTGTACTCATCCATTCAGTTGTAAGTAACCACACCAAAGTGCTGTACTCATCCATTCAGTTGTAAGCAACCACACCAAAAGTGCTTTACTCATCCATTCAGTTGTAAGTAACCACACCAAAGTGCTGTACTCATCCATTCAGTTGTAAGTAACCACACCAAAGTGCTGTACTCATCCATTCAGTTGTAAGCAACCACACCAAAAGTGCTGTACTCATCCATTCAGTTGTAAGTCACCAAACCAAAGTGCTGTACTCATCCATTCAGTTGTAAGTCACCAAACCAAAGTGCTGTACTCATCCATTCAGTTGTAAGCAATCACACCAAAGTGCTGTACTCATCCATTCAGTTGTAAGCAACCACACCAAAGTGCTGTACTCATCCATTCAGTTGTAAGTCACCACACCAAAGTGCTGTACTCATCCATTCAGTTGTAAGCAATCACACCAAAGTGCTGTACTCATCCATTCAGTTGTAAGCAACCACACCAAAGTGCTGTACTCATCCATTCAGTTGTAAGTACCACACCAAAGTGCTGTACTCATCCATTCAGTTGTAAGCAACCACACCTAAAGTGCCGTACTCATCCATTCAGTTGTAAGTAACCACTCCAAAGTGCTGTACTCATCCATTCAGTTGTAAGCAATCACACCAAAGTGCTGTACTCATCCAGTCAGTTGTAAGTAACCACACCAAAGTGCTGTACTCATCCATTCAGTTGTAAGCAACCACACCAAAGTGCTGTACTCATCCATTCAGTTGTAAGCAACCACACCAAAGTGCTGTACTCATCCATTCAGTTGTAAGCAACCACATAAAAGTGCTGTACTCATCCATTCAGTTGTAAGCAACCACACCAAAGTGCTGTACTCATCCATTCAGTTGTAAGTCACCACACCAAAGTGCTGTACTCATCCATTCATTTGTAAGCAACCACACCAAAAGTGCTGTATGTCAGGGTTATGTTAAGGCCTTAGCTCGTTTGCCCGGGCCCCTGACATTCAACCAGGCACCTTCGTGCTTACAATAAATAAATGACTCACTGGTAACAATGTAAATATTTAATGATATAAATATAAGTATGATGACAAACTAATGGAGTAATGACATTGAATTTGGAACATTTTAAAATACTGTGAATTTATTAATTAAATAATAATTATACCCCTTGCTGTCCCAGAACGTACACATTAATGTTCGAAACCACAACACAACACACTGCTGTCTTTAGTCACCAGCGTAGACTTCCAATCCCAAACTAACTCCCTGTAAAGACAAAGTAAAGACAAACTAAAAAGGTCTAGTAGACTATCACTATGGCATCGAAACAACTGCGAAACGCAGTTATGCCTTAGATACTCACCCTAAACAGGGGAACACAGAAGAATCTCAACAAACGTTACACCAGCAGAACAAAAACACTCCATCAACTTACAAGCAAGGCAACAAAAAGAAAGTGCGTTCACAAATAGTGCACTTAATACACATTGGTGCTAGAATGCCATGATCTACGCACCGACATTCCCCCTCTCCCCCCAAACTGGTTCTTACAAAGTATGGACCAGTTTCCGTACCTCAAACTGAAAGAAAAGTAAGAAGATATCATTGCAGCTACAAGGTAAGCACATCCAGCTAGGGAACATTCATCCGCATTAACATCACTCTTCCAAACATAACAACTTAGAAGAAAAATTACCAATTATACTTTTTACCAAAGTATCCACATTACACTATGAACCATTCACAAAATCACATCTACCAACCGATCAAATTTAAAATGCATAATCAACAAATTAATGTCAATAATACTAAATGCAACATAATTTCATCTAACATAAAGTGCAAACATTTTCAAACAATAATGTATACATTGGAACATTAAAATGCATAAGACATGTATATACCAAAAATACATAAATATGTAACTTATGTAGCTGCACATTGGAAAGTCTATCTTGAGCACGGATCAGCAAGCAGATTGTCCTTTCCTCAGACGTGAACAACATCAAAGGAATAATCTTGTAACACTAGTGTCCATCTTGTAATGCGAGCATTGGTACAGTTAGTGCTCCTAAAGTAACATAAAGCCTTGTGGTCAGTCTGGAGATTAAATTTTGTTCCCGGCCAATAATTGTCCCTTTTTCTATTGCATATACAATGGCCACTTCTTCAGGTTTAATGGTAAAATACTTCTGCTCCCGAGGCAACACTTTACGGCTCACATAATTTTATAGGATGCAACATACCATTCACACACTGGCTAAGAATGCCAGAGATCCCTTTGTCTGAGGCATCAGTCTGGAGATAAAACAGTAAAGAAGAATCAGGCAATCGAAGAATAGGATAGTTACACAGACAGGCCTGCACTCTCTTCAATGCCTCCGCACACTCACAGCTCCAGTCTACTCTCATGGATTTTAACCGACGTAAGAATGCCTTTAAAGGAAAAACTAAATCCACGTATCTACCAAGAAACTTTTACTCCCATAACTAACAGATATGGTTCCGATACTTTAAATAACAAAGTGTATACTCAACTTACTTTAAGTATATATAAAGATATAAGTGGAATGGAAAAAAATAGCTTCGTCTAGAATATTGACTACATCAACATCTAAATATACTAACACCATTCATCCATAGGTCTCGCTATTTAAACAACCCAATATGGATTTGCCAGAGTACCCTAGTTATCATCACGTTATCCCCGCGTGCTTATACGATGAGGAACAACCACAATATTCCTACCTCCAAATTTGGACTTGTCCAAATATTTAATTGCTCTCGCAACGTCTGCCAGATTCCTGAACCTAACATGACCTACACCCATTGACTTCCCATTCGCCATCAAAACCTCCACAAATCCCACCAAACCAACATCTCTAAACCTATCCTTTAACTTCTGCCAGTTAACATTATATGGTAAATTTCTAACTGTCACTGTGTAACGATCCGGAATCAGCTTATAGTCACGACGACTCTTGGACTCGCGACGGACCTCTAGTCATCTATCACTTGGCCTCTGCTCATGTGCTCTGACCACAGTATTACAATCGTCTTCCCTATCAGTTGAATTAATCGGGTAAGTCTTTGGAACCCTTTCACCACAACTGAAGCAAGCGATCTCCATCCTTTTGCCCCCAGGACTCCGATTCATCACAGGCTCACTACACGCTGCCGCAACATACACTTTGTCTTCCTTAGCAAGCGACACACCCGCACTAGCAACCTTAAAACCTTCAATAACATCAATCATATCATCAACGGTGCCTTTCTTACTTATTATCAGTTGCTTGTACACATCACCGGACACATTCTCAAGTATTCTATCTTTCACCAGCAACTCTTTCACTTCTTCCACAGTCTTGCCTACTTCAGCCATTTTCAACCAATTGTCCAACGCATTTCGCAGCTCTGTGACAAAACCCCTAAAATCGTTCTGTCGTGGTTTTACCCGGTGGAACCTCTTGCGGCAGGTTTCCGCGTTTATATCCGCATGTCGGAGTAATACGGTCCTCACTTCCTCATAATTTTCATTCAAAAACAGACTGTCACGCAGCATACAGTTTCTTAGAAAGGTAGTTAGTTTATAGGACAGGAGCAATGACCATTCCTTTCTATCAATCTTGCATCTTGTTGCGACGGCCTCAAAGTGTGTTAAATATGCCATCAGATCATCGTCTTCCTTCATTCCCTGGAAGCTCTTGTCAAGTTTATCTAAAACATTTCTAGGCCGCACCTCTGCCTGTGTTGCCGTCCCAGCCGCTGTTGCTGACTTTTCCTTCATTTTTTCTAGTTCCATCTCCTCTTTCCTCTTGAGTTCCTCCCTGGCATCTCTTTCTTTCCACCTTTCGTGTTCCTCACGCTTGGCCTTATCCTCACGTTCAAATCTGGCTTTCTCCTCTGCCTTCGCCTCTGCTCTCAATCTTTCCTCTCTCTCAAATCTAGCTTTTTCTCGTTCAAACTCCTCTTTCTTAGATTTTTCATAGTCTTCTTTCTGCTCAGCCACATACCTCTCTAACCTTTCACCTTCGTACCCCAGAGAACGACCATCACTTATAAACTGGGCAGTAATTGTCAACCTAGTTTCCATGGTAAATACAATGTACACTACTTGGCTGTATTATATTTAAATTATATACAATATGGGAACCAAAAAAATTCTACTAATTGTACAAGAGATCAACTAAAGCCTAGAGCCTGCGGTTAAATGGCAAAGAAAGAAACCTATCTGTGCAGTATCCCACGTCGGAGGAAAGTGCCTCACTCAGGCCACAGCGTCGAAATATAGTTGCCACAGGACAATCCACCACAATACTAGTAGCCTCAGACTTCAGTAGTTACCAACAGCCACTTTACACTCACGTTCGCTTGTTGTCGGGAGCGAGAAGACACTCGTTCGAAGGTGAAGCACAATATAGAAAACAAGAAAATACAAATGCGTTTCAATCTTGCAATACAATAGTTATATAGTATATAGTACAGTATAGTTATAGTGTTATATCACTTATATCACAAAGGATGTATTTATTTGCTACTTTCAATATACATCGTTGCCAATGGTACACAATTCAATATTAGTACAGTAGATTGTGATGCAATACTATGTAAACAATTATTAGATTGTAGACACTGCTGCTACATAATCAAGTAACTAAAACTTATATAATGATTAAAATTATAGTTCTGTGACTGGTGGTCACAGTCGGACTCGAGCCCCCAACTGTCAGGGTTATGTTAAGGCCTTAGCTCGTTTGCCCGGGCCCCTGACATTCAACCAGGCACCTTCGTGCTTACAATAAATAAATGACTCACTGGTAACAATGTAAATATTTAATGATATAAATATAAGTATGATGACAAACTAATGGAGTAATGACATTGAATTTGGAACATTTTAAAATACTGTGAATTTATTAATTAAATAATAATTATACCCCTTGCTGTCCCAGAACGTACACATTAATGTTCGAAACCACAACACAACACACTGCTGTCTTTAGTCACCAGCGTAGACTTCCAATCCCAAACTAACTCCCTGTAAAGACAAAGTAAAGACAAACTAAAAAGGTCTAGTAGACTATCACTATGGCATCGAAACAACTGCGAAACGCAGTTATGCCTTAGATACTCACCCTAAACAGGGGAACACAGAAGAATCTCAACAAACGTTACACCAGCAGAACAAAAACACTCCATCAACTTACAAGCAAGGCAACAAAAAGAAAGTGCGTTCACAAATAGTGCACTTAATACACATTGGTGCTAGAATGCCATGATCTACGCACCGACACTGTACTCATCCATTCAGTTGTAAGCAACCACACCAAAGTGCTGTACTCATCCATTCAGTTGTAAGCAACCACACTAAAGTGCTGTACTCATCCATTTAGTTGTAAGCAACCACACCTAAAGTGCTGTACTCATCCATTCAGTTGTAAACAACCACACCAAAGTGCTGTACTCATCCATTCAGTTGTAAGTCACCACACCAAAGTGCTGTACTCATCCATTCAGTTGTAAGTCACCACACCAAAGTGCTGTACTCATCCATTCAGTTGTAAGCAACCACACCAAAGTGCTGTACTCATCCATTCAGTTGTAAGCAACCACACCTAAAGTGCTGTACTCATCCATTCAGTTGTAAGCAACCACACCAAAGTGCTGTACTCATCCATTCAGTTGTAAGCAACCACACCAAAGTGCTGTACTCATCCATTCAGTTGTAAGTAACCACACCTAAAGTGCTGTACTCATCCATTCAGTTGTAAGTAACCACACCAAAGTGCTGTACTCATCCATTCAGTTGTAAGCAACCACACCTAAAGTGCTGTACTCAACCATTCAGTTGTAAGCAACCACACCAAAGTGCTGTACTCATCCATTCAGTTGTAAGCCACCACACCACACACAAAGTATAGTTCAACAACGTGAATAACTTTGTTAGCATCATTGTGCGTCTTTAAAACTTAGAATTTAGTCTTCTAAATTTTGAGGACAATTTAAGTGATAAGTTTATGAACTTGGTCGAATAGCAGAAGATCTGATTGGACAGCGAACGAAGAGAAGACACGCGAGGATTGTGGGTCCTATTGATGCCATGTGGTGAACATGAATATAATTGAGTCTAGTGTTTTCTCTGTTACTTTGTTTGTTTTTCAAAGTTTACACTTCTAGAAATAAGAAAAGTAAACTCAATTTAATAAATAAATTATATAAAGTAGACTAACTCGTTGGAAATGCCACTTTTAGCAATCATGACACAAATGGCATTTTTACATATGTATCTATAAGTTAAATGCAAATATTTACGTGAGGATATCAAGTAAAATAAAATGTATCCTCTTTAAGTCTTTTCAAATACAAACCTGTAGATGTCATATCAAATATATAGCTTTTGATGTCATTGAAATAGATGTCTTTTGATGTCATCTATTGATGGCATTGGAAATGCAAGTCATGTGATCTCGTGTCTTATGCGACTTTTGGGATCATTCCAAATGCGTAACACACAATGTTTGTTGATGTCATGGCGAACACATACTTCTAGATGTCATGTCGAATACGTACTTCTAGATGTCATGTCGAATACGTACTTCTAGATGTCATGTCGAACACATACTTCTAGATGTCATGTCGAACACATACTTCTAGATGTCATGGCGAACACATACTTCTAGATGTCATGTCGAATACGTACTTCTAGATGTCATGTCGAATACGTACTTCTAGATGTCATGTCGAATACGTACTTCTAGATCTCATGTCGAATACGTACTTCTAGATCTCATGTCGAATACGTACTTCTAGATGTCATGTCGAATACGTACTTCTACCCGATGTCATGTCGAATACGTACTTCTAGATGTCATGGCGAACACGTACTTCTAGATCTCATGTCGAACACGTACTTCTAGATGTCATGTCGAATACGTACTTCTAGATGTCATGGCGAACACGTACTTCTAGATGTCATGGCGAATACGTACTTCTAGATGTCATGGCGAACACGTACTTCTAGATCTCATGTCGAACACATACTTCTAGATGTCATGGCGAACACGTACTTCTAGATGTCATGTCGAATACGTACTTCTAGATGTCATGTCGAATACGTACTTCTAGATGTCATGGCGAATACGTACTTCTAGATCTCATGGCGAACACGTACTTCTAGATGTCATGGCGAACACGTACTTCTAGATGTCATGTCGAACACGTACTTCTAGATCTCATGTCGAACACGTACTTCTAGATGTCATGTCGAATACGTACTTCTAGATGTCATGGCGAACACGTACTTCTAGATCTCATGTCGAACACGTACTTCTAGATGTCATTGCGAACACGTACTTCTAGATGTCATGTCGAATACGTACTTGTAAATGTCATGTCGAATACGTACTTCTAGATCTCATGTCGAACACATACTTCTAGATGTCATGTCGAATACGTACTTGTAAATGTCATGTCGAATACGTACTTCTAGATGTCATGCCGAATACGTACTTCTAGATGTCATGTCGAATACGTACTTCTAGATGTCATGTCGAATACGTACTTCTAGATGTCATGTCCAATACGTACTTCTAAATGTCATGTCGAATACGTACTTCTAGATGTCATGTCGAATACTTACTTCTAAATGTCATGTCGAATATGTACTTCTAGGTGTCATGTCGAATACGTACTTCTAAATGTCATGTCGAATACGTACTTCTAGGTGTCATGTCGAATACGTACTTCTAGATGTCATGTCGAATACGTACTTCTAAATGTCATGTCGAACACATTCTTCTAGATGTCATGTCGAATACGTACTTCTAAATGTCATGTCGAACACATACTTCTAGATGTCATGTCGAATACGTACTTGTAAATGTCATGTCGAATACGTACTTCTAGATGTCATGTCAAATACGTACTTCTAGATGTCATGTCGAATACGTACTTCTAAATGTCATGTCGAATACGCAGCCAGTTATGTCACGTCTTAAACGTATCTTTAAATGTCCTTCGAATTAAATACTTAAATATGTCATGTCAATGGAGAATGGCATGATTTTTCTGAAATACGCAAAAGCGTGATGTCATGTCAAACACATATCTTGGAATGTGGTGTCAAATGATGTCATTTCAGATACATATCTCATTATGTCTTGTCAAATACAGAGCTCAACATGTCATCTCAAATATATATATATATATATATATATATATATATATATGTCATGTCAAATACATATTTCGCGACGATAGTCAAAACATGATGTCTTGTCACGTGTCATATGCATACCTCGTGATGTTATTTCAAATACAGACACTAGCGATCCAGAACTTTTAAGTGATTCGGCCGGGGGGGGGGGGCGATTTTTTCCAAACCCTTACCCTAACGCCCAGTTAATCGTCTCTACCCCCACCCTAGATCCGCCAGTGAATACAGACCTTTTAATGTAATGAGAAATACATATCTTGCAATGTCATGTTTGATACATATAACATGTTACATATATATACATATATGTTATATGCTATGTCAAATTCATGTCATCGTGACATGTCAAATAAACAAGTTATGATGTCATGACCTCCTTTTTTTTACTTCACTTATTCAAGCTTCTTTCAGAAATGTTATTGGAAGAATGCAAGTTATAATATTTTCTACTGTTTCTTTCTTTCTGTATGCGTTCGTTGCTGTTTCTAGATATTTTGGGAGTACAAAGACGTCTTTTTCTTTCTTTGTTTCCTCCCCCCCTATGGCTCTTTGTTTCTCTTTGTGCAGATTGCTTTTTTTAACCAGTAGAGTTCATATTTATGTCGCCATTCCCCTTTCTGTTTCTGCTACTCTATCAGAAAAAACAACAACATTGGCTCGATTTTGTTCAAAACAAATTTTAAGTTTTTTTGGGTTGTTAAAAAAAATAAATAGAAAAATAAATGTATTTTGTCGCCACCTGCGTCGATTTTCACTTTGTCTTGTCTTTTTTTTTTAAAGCTTTGTGTAAATATTTGATGTGAGTTGGCATCATGTAACTTGTTCATCTAGACTTGATGGCAACTTGAGCCGAGTCTCATATTAACAAAAGTGTGAGTTGATCAATTCAAACTATTTCGGGTAATTCAATGTGTGTGTGTGTGTGTATCTGTGCCTGTCTGTCTGTCTGGCTCATGGGCGTAGCATTTTTTTTCGAGGGGGGGGAGGGCTGGGGGGATTGATTTCTCCCTCCCCCCGCAAAAAAAAATATGCGTGTGTGTGTGTACGTACATGTGTGTGCATAATTAATCTTTATTACATTCTAACCCTTCATTCTTTCGGAAGACGTTTATTGTACCCTAAAATAGGTTCTTCCTGGAGTTAGCGGAAAAATTGTAGATCCCCCGCCCTTGCCAGCAAGGAGCATTGGGAGCTCCCCCAGCGGGGTTCGGGGCGGAGCCCCGCCTCAAAGCTCTATTTTACGGTATTGAAAGCAAACAAAAAGGCATATTCTGAGGTACCACAGTGCATTATCCTGCTATTAAAAGTTTTATTTCAAAAACCTTATGTACTAATCAAACTGATTTAGATTCTCCCGGGTCGTTCGGCGCATTGGGCGGCAAGCTGCTTCCACAAAAATCTGTCACTGGCAATGTCTGAAGCCTCTTACCACCTGCTCTGAGGACCTCCATGAAAATGTGGCGCCAATTTGTACTAGGATGTCCCTGTTTGCGCCTTCCTCCTAATGGCCTCCATGTCATCGTAAATCGTATTATGCGTAATTCATTTTATCGTAGAACATGTCCCACTAACCTCATGCGACGCTCTGGGGTCAACTCCCAGTTCGGCATAGGATTTCCTTGATTGAGACCCGATCTATATAACTGACTTCTAAAAATTTTTCTTAGCCATCTTTGTTGAGCCACATTTAGTCTTTTTCAATTTCGGCAGATGACTATTCGCTGTACTTTATTAATGGGGCCCAGCCACTATGCTCTTGGAATTAGATGACTGTAGTTTGTGTTAGATTTTATATCGAAAATGGAAGTTTAATCGTCAAATTCCTTTTTTTGGGGTTGTTAAACTAAAAAATTAGTGGATTTAAAAAAATTAAAAACCCCTTTAGCCACGCTCTCAGAATTTGTTGACTGTAGTTTACTTTAGAATAAAATTGAAGAGAGAGGTTTTCAACCTCAAAACTCTCCGTATGGGGGTATTGAAACTCAAAACCATCAGGAGAGGTTTTAAACTTAAAAAAAAAAAACTCTGGTGGAGGGGCTTTAAACTCCAACCCCCCCCCCCCACCCCCCTTGGTTTGGCTATGCTCATAGAACTTGTGAGTGTGTAATATGCTTTTTTTTATAATGAAGAGGTATTTCTTTTAGCTTCAAACCCGCTGAAAGGGTGTTTAAACTCAAAACCCCTTTGGCTATGCTCATAGATTTCTGATTGTGTAATTTTCTTTTTTTTATATTGAAGTGGAATTTTTTAGCTTAGAAACCCTCTGAAGACGGGTTTTAACTCAAAAACCCTTTGGCTACGCTCATAGAATTTTGAGTGTGTAATTTGCTTTTTGATATTGAAGAGGTGGTTTTTAGCTCTAAACCCCGTGGAGGGGGGTTTTAAACACAAAGCCTCTCTTGGCTACGCTAATAGAATCTGGTGACTAATGTATGGATAGTCTTATATTGAAGAGGGGATTTTATCGTAAATTTCGAAGGGGGTTTTAAAATCAAAATCTTCCTTAGCTATGCTCATGGAATTTGAGGATTGTCGTTTGCTTTCTTTTTTTTTTGTTTTTGTTTTATAGAAGAGGGGGATTGGACTGCAAAACCCCCTGGTAGGGGGTTTTAAACTCAAAACCCCTTTGGCTGCGCTGGCAAGTGATGGTTTAGTATTAAAATCTCACATAAAATAAACAGAATCAAAGCGAAAAATTAGTCACTAAATTCCGACCCCCCCCCCACTTGCTGGGGGATTCCATTTCGGTAGAGGTTTGAACCCCCACCCCCACCCGCCTGCTATGCCCAAGGTCTGGGTATATATGAAGAAGACATTTTATTTCTCAAACTCCTTATCATAAAGTTTTACTTGTGCTTTTAAAAATATAAATATCACCGAATGTCTCTAGTCCAAACGGATTACTGTAACTGTAATATGTTGATGGGCTTTTCATTATGTTAACCATGTTTTTCAAAGACACACTGGCGAGTTTTTCCAAGACACACTGGCGAGTTTTTCCAAGACACACTGGCAAGTTTCTCAAAGACACACTGGCAGGTTTTTCAAAGACACACTGGCGAGATTTTTAAAGACACACTGGCGAGTATTTCAAAGACACACTGGCAGGTTTTTCAAAGACACATTGGCAAGTTTTTTAAAAGACATACTGACACGTTTTTCAAAGACACAGTAACAAGTTTATCAAAGACACACTGGAAAGTATTCAAAATAGACAAGTTTTTTTTCTTGCACATAAACAATGTGTCCCAGTAACCTGGCCAACCCTCTCGGCTTACGTGACAAACTCTCTCTATTCTGGCTTGCGCAGTGAAGCGTGACGCTGGTTTTTAGATTGTCTCAACTCAGTTCCTGCAATGAAACTATTTGATTCGATTGAATCTTTGTAGGTGTGGCCAGGACTTTGTCTGTTTCAGCGCTACGTTGTGATCAAACGAAATAGAAGTTCAAATTATTTGAGCGCCAAGTTCAAGCTTTTTGTGTTGGTTTTTATATAACCCTCGTCGCTTTTCAATCATAGAAAACATTGTAACTTTTTTTTTGTGGAATTTGATATCTGGCTGTATATATTTGACGTGACATTTCATTGCATGTGGCATTTTATTACATGTGATATCAAATTTGACATCTCATTGAATTTGACACCGCATTAAATGTGTTTAATATTGAATGTGTTTAATATTGAATGTGCCACCTCATTACACGTGACATCTCATTACACGTGACATCTCATTACACGTGACATCTCATTACATGTGACATCTAATTACATGTGACATCTCATTACATGTGCCATCCAATTACACGTGACATCTCATTACATGTGACATCTCATTACACGTGACATCTCATTACATGTGACATCTCATTACACGTGACATCTCATTACATGTGCCATCTAATTACACGTGACATCTCATTACATGTGACATCTCATTACATGTGACATCTCATTACATGTGACATCTCATTACATGTGACATCTCATTACACGTGACATCTCATTACACGTGACATCTAATTACATGTGACATCGCATTACACGTGACATCTCATTACATGTGACATCTCATTACATGTGACATCTCATTACACGTGACATCTCATTACATGTGACATCTCATTACACGTGACATCTCATTACATGACATCTCATTACATGTGACATCTAATTACATGTGACATCTCATTAAATGCAACAGCTCATTGAATTACACATCTCGTTGGACGTGACATCTCGTTGGACGTGACATCTCGTTGGACGTGACATCTCGTTGGACGTGACATCTCGTTGGACGTGACATCTCGTTGGAGGTGAAATCTTGTTGGATTTGACATCTTGTTGGAGGTGACATCTCGTTGGACGTGACATCTGGTTGAATGTGACGGTTGCTTCTCTAGAAAGAAACGCAAAAATGATATATATGTCTATCTTATTATCTTGGGATAAAGCGCGGTGGCTGAGTGGTTAAGCGCTTGGCTTCGAACTTAGGGTCCTCGGTTCGAATCGCGGTGAAGACTGGGATTTTGAAATTCGGTATTTTTAGGGCGATCTGAGTCCACCCAGACCTAATGGGTACTTGACTTTACTTAGAGAAAGTAAAGGCGGTTCGTCGCTAAGCTGGCCAAATGACACCCTTCTAGTTAACCGTTGGCCAAAGAAAAAGAAATAGATAACTTTAACATCATCTGCCCCATAGATCGCATGGTCTGAAAGGGGAACTTTACTTTTTTATGGTCTTGAAATACGTAGTCTATATCTAGCTGCAACTACAGACCTAAATATTAAGATGCATATAATACACTAATCAGCTGACTACTGTATTCATAATGGTCTACCGAGTGTCTAGTGGAAGGCTGTCAAAAATTATAAAGTATATTATATAATTGTATTTTGCTTTTGTCTTGTATGAATAGATTTCTGCTCTTTCTTTTAATACTAACTTATGGGACGTATAGAAGTATCCAATGTTACCTTGAGCTAAATTCAAACAGTTAGTCTTTTTTTTGTAGTAGGGTTTAGGTATTTGTTGCTCAATACACAGATTCCATAAAGTCATTGGTTTGACCACACATTCATTTCGTAATCAAAGATTTATTAACTTTATTCACATGACCTTTTCTATTTTGACAAGCAGATGTCGCAAGTAGATTTTAAAGTATAACGCCTAATGTGACCCTAATGTGACTCCAGGCTTTTTTCTGTAGTGATGCTCTCACTCTTTGAATACATCGCTTCCATGGTCTTCCCTTGGTCTGAAGGACAATGTCCTATATGCTAGCACTTTTGGTTCCTAATTTTACTTCGAAGGTCCAAAGAACAGACGATTTTAACACAAAATCTTCTTCAATTCACCAAGCTTCTTCAACTTCTGGGAGTCCGATTTGTTTTCCATTCACGTACATACTCTAGCCACGCCCCATAACTCATCAGGTCAAATACTAAACTGAATTTGTCTGTGGTCTGATGTCTGAAGTCTGAAGTCTGATGTCTGAAGTCTGATGTCTGATGTCTGAAGTCTGTAATTCTTCAATTAAAAATCCCCTCAGCTGAATTCAGACAGTGAAACACTAGAAGACAATTAATCAAACGTCCCTGATAGTCTCATCAGAATTCCTCTTCGGCATTAAGCCCGAAAATTCCCATGAAAGTAAATGACCCTTGGTCACGCGCCGCCTGACCAGTGGTCATTAATGTAAACCCTCTAAACCCTATCAAGTGATGTCTAATGAAGTATACGTTTGATCGGACTTCAGCCCGAGCATTAAGCGACATGTGCTAGACATATGGGAGATAACTGCGCGTCTGAGAAGACATAGCAAGAGTTGTCTACATGAAACACCATTAAGTCGAAGTTGTTCTGACCTTGCTAGTAGTATTTATTGTTCTTAATATTATTAGGTCATTACTGAAACCAAGCCACATATACAAGCACATGCCCACACTGTCCCTTTCTCACACACTATGACATGCATGAACTCACACACACACACAAACTATCATCATTACTTACTTACATCCATTCATACACACTCAAACACTGTCGCTAACACACGTGCGCCATACATGCACACACTCTCACTCCATCTCACACATAGGCCCCTACCCACTCTCTTACACCAACACTTATACTCTTTCTCACTTACTCACTCTACTATATCTCATTCACACACACACACACTTACACATACACACAGTCCCTCTCACCCACTCACTCTTCTATCTCTCCTCCACACACACAGCGGTGTCCTCTAATTTGTCTCCGAGGCTATGTTTCAAAGCGGTTCGTGATAAGTCAAAGTTCATTGTTCTTAATGTCCAGCACTAAACAAGAGAAGTGGGGATTGGGGGGGGGGGGGATAAACGAGGCAATGGGAAGATGAAAAGGGGAGATAAGAAAAGGAAAGGAATGTAACTTGGGAGGGGAGATAATCAGATTGTTAGTGCGTGTGTGTGTCTGTCTAATGAGACATTGCGAAGAGAAATAGAGACTAGCAGAGAAATCAACAGACAGAGAAAAGAGCCACTGCCTGGAGTAGGGCACGGAGACAGAGGAGTCCAAACAGAGAAATGAGAAAGACCAGAGAAAAAGAAGTCAGTTTAAAATACTAAAACCTGACTGACAAGATCCAGGCAGAGACCCTCCTACCACCCCCCCCCCCCCCACCTTCTCTGTCGGAGTTCAGTTCAGCTGAGAAGTAGCTTGATGAAACTTACTAAGATAATCGTTTTATTTAGTAGTGGAGTTTTTATAAGATAAACTAATTTCTGGGAAAGACGCTAAATTGAGTTTCTCTGTTGCCAACTTCATCAAAGAGAATTGAACTATAATTTTAACCCTATCTCCATACGTAACAATTGCTAGGATAAAATCGCCTATATTAGCAGTGATAACTGTCCGTTTGTTTTTGACAAAGTTTTATAGAGTAAAAGTGTAATACTGACTCTAGCAGCAGACGTGATTTCCGAATCTCAAGGGAGGAAATCAAAAATTGTCATATGAAGGGAGACAATAAAAGAAACAATATAAATGCTTAAATACCTATGTTCGCATAAATGTGTACACATATAGATGTGTATGCACGTTTGATAGAAGTTAATATAAAGAACTGGGGTAATGTAGCAAAGCACAAGGGAAACAACCCTAATCAATGGAGACAAAGTGGAAAAAAAATGTTTTAATATCATTTAATTTTTTACTTTCACTTTTTGATTGTTTCTATATAATTACCGATTGTTGACATTCTCACTATATATATTATAAGTACCTTATATTTAAAAAATATTAATTATATGCTATTAGAAATTAAAAAAAAAAGCCATCTACAAAGCAATTTAAAACTTTAAAATATTATGACAGATTTAGTGTAATTTTTTGTATTTGAGCATTCCACATCCCTAGGTTTTAAAATGTAACTATTTAATTTGTACGCTTACTAATAAAATATGTTTCTATTTATTAAAAAAAAGCCCAATAAAGTGGACAGTAGCCCCAAAAAGAGGCAAAGAAAAGAGGCAAAAGCCCAAGGATTCCTAGGATATAAACAGCTCGACAACTGAAGTCAACAGCAGAAAAGCTGAGGTATCCTAAAAAAGAATAGAAAAAAAGAAAGAAAAAAAGAAAAAAAAAAGGTGTAATACTCCATCAATACTCAAATTATTTTGGGCTACAAAGGGAAACAAACCACCAAGTTTAAACAACAACAAAGCTTATAGTAAGCGTATTTCTAACTATTAGTTTGTTGTGTGATCTGGGCTTTTAAAGATCTAGACTAACAATGAAAACGTACATTGCAATAATAAAAAAAAAATAAGGGGGAACGACCTGAATTCAAACTCGTGGCTCAAACCTTCTGAAGCCAACACGGTAACCACTCTGTTAGTGGAGAACTTATGAACATGGAACATTGCATAGTTATCTCTTGCCTCTAGAGCTATCTCTTGTTTCTATAGCCTCGACCTGCCCTTCACGCTTGTGTTCACCAAGACTCAGACGAAGACCCATAAAAGGGACTACCACTTCTGTCAATTACAATTTCTTTCCCTTGTTCAAGATACCAAACAAAATAACTTATTGCCAACAGTTAATTAACTAATTGGTTTTATTTTCATTGTGTTGCCAGGTAAAAGAAACCATTGTGTGAAATGTCAGCTCGATTGCTAGATCCAAGATTGGGCCTGGGAGAATGTGCAAACGTTTTAACAGAGTGAGTTGATCTACAAGCTTTGTAAAAAAAAAAATCAAATACCTTTAAGACTATCAACGTTTTATTCATATTGTATACAGCACACACCAACCAATCAAGCTATTTTTATTTGTCCAACATAAATGAACATTTCTATAAGAGACAACGCCACTTTGCAAAGTCTACTCCCAATGTGGGTTAAAAATAAAACACAACATATTTTTTACAAAGCTTATATCAACTCACTCTGTATGTCTGGTAAAAGTGTGTACACATTATTTCTCCCACACCCATTCTCTAATCAAGTTAAAACTTAGCACACTTATTCATTAGCATAGACAAGACATGAATAAAAAAAATAAAAATTAGTCAATTAAATAATGGTAATAATTTTTTTTTGGAAACCAACAAGGGAAATTAATGCTCCAGTATTCAGACACCGTTAAATAGCTAGGTTGTTTTTCTATCCCTCACCTATTCTCGGATCAAACTTAAACTGTAAACGAATCAATTTTTAATAAATAAAATTAACCACTTAGTCAATTAATTATTGGTAAATAAATATTTTGATTGATATCTAATAAGGAAAATGACTTCTACAGCATTGAGAGATATAGTTGTAAGTACGGAGTTCTTTCCCTTACATAAGCTCTTTTTTTTTTTTTTTTTTAAAGGATTGAAACTATTTGGCTTGTATCTACGTGAACCTCCCTGCCACTTCCTGGTCGGTAGTTGGTTTTAGAGGCAAATACGAAGGAAGGGGGCGGGCTTTACTTATGTTCATTAAGTTGTCGGTTATTTATTTTTGTATAAGTTATTATAAGTTGTTTATAATTAATATTGTGCCTTTTTGACCTAAGTCCTGGAAAATAATAAGACACATGTAATTTGAAAACAAAAAAAAAATAAAACACATTGATAATTATTGTCCTTGGAAAACAACAAAAACAACAATAAAAAAAACAAACCTAAACACATTAAAATGACTATAATCCCGGAAAATTAAAAAAAAAAAGACAATAACTCCTGGAAAACCAAATAATGACAATAGACTAGGAAAATAGAAAAAGTAATAATTGAACCTATACAAGAATATTGTCCCGGAACAAACAAACAAACAAACAAACAAGATAATGACCGCAGAACCGAAAAACTCAAGGGAGGTAAAAGGTAAACCAACAGAAAGTCTGGAGTTTTAAACCTATCTGTCTCTGTCCAGCACTGGCTTCTCCCTCGGTACCAATGACCTATTTACACTGTCGAAGTAGTCTCCCCTGCCCTTCCCTAAGACAAACAACAGGAAACTGGAACAATGGACAGACAATCATTTAGCCACCTAATGTTCCATGTGACAATTAACACATGTCACAGCTAAATATGGGCCAATACAACGTCAAAATATATATAAATAAAAGGGACTACAAAAAAAAAGTCCCCTATAGTTTCCATGGAAACAGATTCGTTGTTTCCGGGAAATCCTATGAGATAAATTTATCTACACTGGCTTACATTTTTAATGATAATTCTTTTCGTAGCCCACACAGAGCGTCGCGTTTTATTTGTTGGAAATCTTTAAATTCTGTTTGAGTTGTAACTAAAGATTTGGATCCTTGCAGTATAGTGACACTGAACATACAATACAAAAAATAGACACATTTCCCAACCAAGGCGTAATAATAGAGCACTGTGAAACAAAGGTTGTACAATTTCTCTCTCTCTCTCTTTGAAACTTTATACAAAGCTTATATCAACTCTGTCTGTCTGTCTGTCTGAAAAAAGTTTGAACACGTTATTTCTTCCTCATCTATTTTTGAATCAAGTTGAAACTTTTCACAATTAGACAAGACATGAATCAATAAAATCAATTGACCAACTAATCAAATAAATTACTTTTTTTAATACCACCAAGGGAGATCTATCTTCAGTTTAAAAAAAATATGGTTAAAATATGTCGGGTTCTGTCCCCTTAAATAATTGTACACATTATTTCTTCCACATCCAATCTCGGATCAAGTTGAAACTTTGAACAATTATTTATTGCAACTAACAAAACACGAATCGATTAAAAAAAATAACCAAATCAGTCAATTAATTTTTAGTAATTAATTATTTTTCGTTAAAGGGAAAATAACTTCTATATTATTGAGATATATAGTTGTAAATTTGGAGTTTTTCCCCAAAGATAAGTTTTTTTCCCTTAAAAAATGATTTAAAAAAAAATATCTTGCTACTTACTTTTAAGGAATAAAAAAAAAATGTTTCGCATGCTAAATACATGTAGATAGTGTTGTAAATAGTTCCCCCCCCCCCCCCTAAAAAGAAAATAAATTCCAATGTTCAATTCTTTGTTCAATGAACAAAGTTTCCTAGCGACTCTAGTTCTTGTTTGCACATTTGCTAATGCTAGGAAACATATTTAGTTGATTTGTGAAATATATGAAGGAATAGAAATCTCGGAACCAAAAGTGTAGCTAGAATCAGGAAATTACAAGGAGAGAGAGACAGACAGACAGACAGACAGACAGACAGACAGACAGAGAAAGAGAAGAACAGAACGCTCAAGAAAGGCAACTCAACGTCCTTTCCCCCTTGTAACAAATAGTTCTTCAAAGTCTTATCAAGTTTTTGAGAGCGTCCGGACGACTGAGAAGCTGTTGAGAACCAGCATGTATATCTGTTGGAGCTCGACACTCTATGTGTACATCGCACACACAAAAGGTTGAACGGATATTCATATTGTTACACAAGAAAAACATGCGCAACATTTTCCTTAACATTATTTAATTAAACTTTTGAATCAGTAATGTCATTAGCCTACATTCGGAAATTACCGAACGCGATATTCTTTTCAAGAACGCGATAGTCCTTTCAAAACCGATGCTGGCTCTAGATCTAAGTCGAGTTCTCAAGCCAAATTTACATTAATTTATTTTTTTACTTTGAAAAATTATATTGTCAAACTAGTTTTTCCCATGTGGCCATCGAGATAGTAATTCTTTTCTCGGCGATAAACTTCAATTGTTAAATTTCTTGGAAAATCGTTAGAATCGTTTTTGACATCAGCGACCGCGTACAGGTTCCATGCAGGATCCATGAAGTTCTGACTTGAATAGAGGTATTGTAATGAATTATAGCATGTCCCGTCTTGTAACATAGGCTATGTTTTATGTCATTGAAACAATGCGATCACGTCCCAATGTGGTCCGACTACATGGGCGTAGCAGGGGGAGGGAACGGAATTAAGTGACTGATTTTTGCTTTCATTTTGTTTATTTTAGGTGAGATTTTAATACTAAATCATCACTTACCACAGCACAGCCGAGGGGGTTTTGAGTTAAAAACCCTCTACCAGGGGGTTTTGAGTTTAAAACCCCCTGCAAGGTGTTTTGAGTTTTAAACCCCCTACCAGAGGTTTTTGCAGTTAAATCCCCCCCTCTTCTATAAAACAAAACAAAAAAATGCAAACAACAATCCCCAAATTCCAACAGCACAGTTAAGGAAGATTTTGATCTTAAAATCCCCTCCAAAATTTACGATAAACCCCCTCTTCAATATGAAAAAAAGCAAATTACACACTCAAAATTTCTATGAGCGTAGCCAAAGGGGTTTTGAGTTTAATTTCCCCCCCCCCCTCCAGTTGGGGGTTGAAGCTAAAAAGTACCTATTCAATATTAAAAAAAATCAAATTACACACTATAAAATCTATGAGTATAGCCAAAGGGGTTTTGAGTTTAAAACCCCCTGCCAGCGGGGTTTGAAGCTGAAAACTACCTCTTCAATATTTAAAAAAAAAAGCAAATTACGCACTCAAAATGCTATGAGCGTAGCCAAAGGGGGTTTTGAGTTTAAATCCCCCTCCTCCAGATGGCTTTTTCTTTAAAGTTTAAAACCCCTTTGAGTTTAAAATTCCCCTACAGAGAGTTTAGAGTTGGAAACCTCTCTCTTCAATATTATTTTAAAGCAAACTACAGTCACCAAATTCTATGATGGTAGCTAAATGGGGATTTGAATTAAAACCCCTCAACAAATGATTTTGACGAAAAAACTTTCCTTTTCGATATAAAATCTAAAACGAAATACAGGCATGTAATTCCAAGAGCGTAGTCAAGAAAGGTTATAAATTTCTACCAGTGGCCTGGGCTCCATTAATAAAGTGTGAATAGTCTTCTACCGAAATTGAAAAACACTAACCCAGTGGCATGGGCTCCATTAATAAAGTGTGAATAGTCTTCTACCGAAATTGAAAAACACTAAATGTGGCTCAACAAAGATGGCTAAGACAGATTTTAAGGGCCAATCATAGAGATCGGGTCTAAATCAAAGAGATCATATGCCGAACTGGGAGTCGAACCCTTAGTAAGGTTGTGACAGAGCGTCGCATGAGGTTTTGCGGGACATGTTCTCCGACAAAATGAATTACGCAAAATAAGAGTTGCGGAAACAGCTTGCCGGAAAATGCACCGAACGGTGCGAGAGGGTCTAAGTCAGTAAGAATAGCACATTACGTTTTTGAAATAAAACTTTTTAATAGCAATATAATGCACTGTAGATACCTAGGATATATGCATTTTGTTGGCTTTCAATACCAGAATTAGTGCTCGGCGGCGGGGCTTCGCCCCGCGCTGGGTGAGCGCTGCGAGCTCCCCCAGACTCCCTTGCTAGCAAGTTTTCCACTAATTCCATGAAGAATCTATTCTAGGGCACAATAAACGTCTTCCGAAAGAATGAAGGGTCAGAATGTAATAAAGATTAATACATACATACATATATAATTTTTTTCCGCGACGGGGGTTGGGTCCCCCCCAACCCCCCCCCCCCCCCCGAAAAAAAATCCTGGCTACGCCCATGGGTCCGAATAACAGGACTCGACTCTGTAAATAAAACGGTTACAGGGAAGTCGTCAGCCATAAATACTGTGTGACAATTGATTTCACTTTTGTTTGAATGCGGTCAGGTGAGCTACAGAGTATTTATGAGTGAGAGAGAATGGTGAAGATTATACCCAAGAAGATAATGAAAGTATTTTCCAGTAGTAATGCTTGAGTGAGCCAAGAAATCAGAGAAACCGTATAATACAAGAGAATGGTTTTTGAGATCAACAGCATCATTTCTTTTACACAATAATTTTAGGTAGGTATTGAAGTAAATCTGAGGCAAGCACTCAACGAAATGAGGTAATAATAGAAGATGTATTTATTACAGTTATAAAATACACAGTAAGACTTGGACTTCAGCTATCTAACCACAGGGAGTCTTGTCTTAAGTTCTACAGCTCCTTTTCTACCTAAACATTAGTACAAACCACCGACCCGCTTCCCAGTGTCGCTCCAGGTGCTCAATACAGTTCACTGGTAGTACGAAGGTAGGCTCTTAGTCCCAGACAGCTCAGATCCTGCAGATCACTTCAGCCGGATTTAAAACAGTCTAGAATCAACATGTCGTCTCTCCCTCGTGTTGAACGGTTTGCTGATGCGTACCATCAGTGTCGGCGAGGGATCAGGGTTATAACTGTATCAACACAAAAACTACCACAAATTGATGACCTTTTCCCAGACAAGCCGTTCACAAGTTTCAAGCTATGCTGACTTGTGGCTTAAAAACATATTTGTCAATGATCTGAAAAACACAACTTAAAAACACTATTCGACAATGTCGACCCTGGGAAGATACTGGGCTTTGTCCGGGAGGTGGGGTTGTCTACGAAGATCTGATTTTTGAATTATGAACATATAATATTTACGTAAGATTTTTACCAAATTATTAAATTTTTACTACCTTACTATTTTAACTGTGAAAAGACCTTGTTCTTAATGATTTAACTGTATAGAATTTAGCCCTTGTTATATACAGGGAGAGTGATCCATAAAGGATTACGGGCACAACATGGCCTAAATTGTGCCGATGTGCCTAAACTCCAAACTCAACTCAACTCAACTCAAAAAACAGTTACTTTCTTACTCCTCCTTGTCAACAGAGTACTAGTTGATTTAGTTCCAGTGTTTGACCAAGAAATTCTAGAGAGTACTAGTTGATTTAGTTCCAGTGTTTGACCAAGAAATTCTAGAGAGTACTAGTTGATTTAGTTCCAGTGTTTGACCAAGAAATTCTAGAGAGTACTAGTTGATTTAGTTCCAGTGTTTGACCAAGAAATTCTAGAGAGTACTAGTTGATTTAGTTCCAGTGTTTGACCAAGAAATTCTAGAGAGTACTAGTTGATTTAGTTCCAGTGTTTGACCAAGAAATTCTAGAGAGTACTAGTTGATTTAGTTCCAGTGTTTGACCAAGAAATTCTAGAGAGTACTAGTTGATTTAGTTCCAGTGTTTGACCAAGAAATTCTAGAGAGTACTAGTTGATTTAGTTCCAGTGTTTGACCAAGAAATTCTAGAGAGTACTAGTTGATTTAGTTCCAGTGTTTGACCAAGAAATTCTAGAGAGTACTAGTTGATTTAGTTCCAGTGTTTGACCAAGAAATTCTAGACCACTGGCAAATAGAACACATCAGCAAACTTGAAGTGGCTTTAATGTTTAGTTAAGGAAATTGTTCCACTGAGAAAAACTTAGGACCCGACAAATGAGGACGTACTCTTGCTCCTGGTTGTGTGAAATGTCTGTGGAGAAAACTTCAGTGATTATCTCGGTAAAGACCAATGTTTTCAAACAATTATCTACGTCATTTGCATAAGAATTATTTATTTGAATCAGTAATGCCGTAGGCCTACATTCGGAAATGACCGAACGCGATATTCCTTTCAAGAACACGATAGTCCTTTCAAAAGGATAGATAGACTTAAAAGTAAAGAAGCAATTATACATAAAACACTGAACCATAATCTTCAAATACAAAAACAGAATTTAATAAAATACTCAGAAAGACACAAAG
Organism: Biomphalaria glabrata; assembly: GCF_947242115.1. NCBI lineage: Eukaryota > Metazoa > Mollusca > Gastropoda > Planorbidae > Biomphalaria > Biomphalaria glabrata. Next base: position 18,450,318 of record NC_074712.1, read on the forward strand.
ATAAAGGCGCACGCCTCATCCCATATGCTAGGACAAATTGGAATAAATGCTCTTTCTTCCCTAGCGCTGTTAGAGCATGGAATGGGTTGCATGAGCTAGCCACCAGGAAAATCAGTGACTTGGCAGAATTTAGGTCATTGATTAATATGCATGAATAAATGCATGACGCGTAAAACGTAATCATCTTATTTTTTTGAAGTAACGTCTGTATTATATAAGATAAGAAGAAGGTATTCTTTTAATACAATATAGCCAACGGTTGTTTAACAAGTTATCTGATCTAAAGAAAGTCGACACTTGCGTACGGTTCTCGATTTGTGAATCAATGGACCCTTTTATGTTAAAGCGAACCTAAATATTTCTAGAACTATAAAATTTTATTAAATGTGACATCTCTTTAAAATATGACATTTCATTGAACGTGACATCTCTTTGAATGTGACATCTGGTATTCTCTACTTTTTACTCAAGTGACATATGATGTTTGACAGATGCTGCCATTAAGTCAACACAGAGATAGCTAATACATTTTGAGAGCACAAAATATTCTGTCAGTGGAATGTAAACAACTTTCTTTTTTTCATGTAAAGACATTTGAAAGGAATGAATTTTTTTTTAGAAAAATAGACATCAATTTAAATTAACAACCTAATTATTTACCCTTCACTCCAAAAAAATAATCAATTACATACCCCCATTACTGCCAGCAACGATATTTCACTGCCAGACAAATCCAAGATGTAATGAAAAACGTCTTTAGTTCTGGAAATTTTGTGTTTTCCACAGTCAAGTGTCTAAAAGGTTCTTTGCAATGCTTTTAATATGATACGGGGTTTTCCAGCCTGTTAAAAGTACAGAAGTAGAAGAATTCTTGATCTGGTAAAAGAAAAATAAGCTCCGCCTTCTCACTGGCGTTGACTGGTTTGGACAAACAATTTTGTAGCAATGTAGTTTTGTTATAGTTGAAAGAGTTATCGTTTTGGATTTAGACAAACTAAGATTTAGTTCAAGAACAGATTCTTGGATTCTGATTCATGCCTTGTCTCCTCAAGTCCTCCCACACACCTCCCCCCCCTCTATATATTTGACTTGTTCATTTTATTGAATAACTAAGCATCGCATTTAAAAAATAAATGTGAACATGAAAAAAAAAATTCCAAACTTTTTTCCAGCTTGGAAACGGATCTGCTGTAGAGAATAAAAACGCTTTCAACCTATTTCCCATATTAGTGTCCGTGCCAGTAGGACCAATAGATACAGGCAATAAATATATCAACGGTGTTCGATCATTATGATTCGAAATCCTTGGTCACGACCAGAAACAAGGCTAGCTAAGACCGCGAGCTTCAGTCCTGACCCGGAAGTATTTTGTGTCAGAGTAAGCTCCCACTGAGTTTTTCCATCATGTAATTGCTGCTATATAGGCGAGCAACAAGTAACGACGGTCCGTTAATTTCAATGTTTTCAATCATCCACTAATTGACGTTCAAATTGAACGCTGGAAATAACTTGAACGGACTACAACGGGTTGATTGATGGTTAAGGGGATCAAGAACTTTTAAGTGAAGCGGAGCGCTTGTCTATTTGAAGAAAGGCACATTTACACCCACTTTAAATACAAATATTTTCAACTTACTATTTAAAAAATTACGTAGAATTGATGGAAAGGGTGCTCCCTCTCCCAGGAACTACGGTAAAATAAAATAATCGTACCAATACTGTCAACTCAACAGGCAAGATGCATGTGCTGTTAATTGGCAAGAAGGGGTTGTTCTGGTAACGCTAAAACCAGCAGCACCTCTCTGTTTCATCTTTGGAAATGATTCCTAAATGTCATCACTTGTTGGAGACCTGCTACTTGACATACGAATAGGCTACACAAATATTGACACAAACATTACCGACATATATGTCATAGTCCGCTTCCCCTCCCCCTTTCCACTTAATGCCCAAACAGGTAATACAAATGTTTTAAGTGTGTTTTTCCAACTGGTCCACAGAGAGAACCTGACAATCTCCAGCTGAATATATCGCCCACACTTCACCATCAAGCCGCCGCCATGCTGAACGTACTGCGCCACTACAACTGGACAGACTTCAGTCTGGTCTACACCTCGGACACTGGCCACGACGCATTCATTACCGCCATCAGGCTGCTGGTCCAGGACCTGAATACGCAGAGTGGAAGGAAAGGATTCAAGTAAGCACTGGCATAGATATATTTCTAGTGAACTCTAAAGCTCTAGAGTTAATTGAGTTACTGGCATAGATATATTTCTAGTGAACTCTAAAGCTCTGGAGTTAATTGAGTTACTGGCATAGATATATTTCTAGTGGACTCTAAAGCTCTGGAGTTAATTGAGTTACTGGCATAGATATATTTCTAGTTGACTCTAAAGCTCTGGAGTTTATTGAGTTACTGGCATAGATATATTTCTAGTGGACTCTAAAGCTCTGGAGTTTATTGAGTTACTGGCATAGATATATTTCTAGTTGACTCTAAAGCTCTGGAGTTTATTGAGTTACTGGTATAGATTATTTCAAGTTGACTCAAAAGCTCTGGAGTTTATTGAGTTACTGGTATAGATTATTTCTAGTTGACTCAAAAGCTCTGGAGTTTATTGAGTTATTGAAATCAATTCTTTTAATGGTAGGGGTCATTAAAAATGGGGTTACCAAAAAAAAATGGGGAAAGATCAGTAACCATGTTAATATTAACGATATATACATTTATTGTTACATTTGGCGCCTCTGTCAGCCTACACTGTTAATTTATTGTTACATTTGACGCTTCTTTCAGCCTACACTGTTAATTTATAGTTACATGTGACGCCTCTGTCCGCCTATACTGTTAATTTACTGTTACATGTGAAGCCTCTGACAGCCTACACTGTTAATTTACTGTTACATGTGAAGCCTCTGACAGCCTATGCTGTTAATTTACTGTTACATGTGACGCCTCTGTCCGCCTACACTATTAATATGTAGTTACACTTGACGCCTCTTTCAGCCTATAATATTAATTTACTGTTACAATGTGACGCCTCTTTCAGCTTGTTCCACTATTATGTCTCTTAAATGAAACAGTATAATAGAGTTAGTGGAAAACAAACTAAATAAACAACACATGATCTTTGAATGGCATACACATCTAAAAGCACTTAAAGACATCCCCAACTCTCTGTCTCTCTCGGTGTCTGTCTCTGTCTCTCTCGGTGTCTGTCTCTGTCTCTCTCGATGTCTGTCACTGTCTCTCTCGGTGTCTGTCTCTGTCTCTCTCGGTGTCTGTCTCTGTCTCTCTCGGTGTCTGTCTCTGTCTCTCCAATTCCCCCTATAACTGACCCACGCTACGCTAACCTTAACTACCAGTTACACTACTACTGTCATCCTGACACATCTATCCATCTTGGTGAAACTTTTTATATTTGTAACTGACACAGATTCTGGTCATCGGGTCTACATTTCAATCACACTCCACATAAACCTGTAGTTGTCTTTCATCATAGCGAGAAGAGCTGTCATGTCAGTGGCTATTTTTTGTTTTATTAAACACTCGTGTTATAGCTAACATACGATATATTTTTTTACAACCATTCTTAATGTGTTTTTTTAGGTCTATACGGAAATATCTAAAGATCTGCAGTAATTCTTTATGCTACGAAATTCAGAAAATAGGTCTACTCAAGATTTCTGTGTGTGTCCAAAGTGTCTAGCCTTTGGAGTGTATTATTTTATAGTTTCATTGCCAGTTTTTTTTTTAAAAGACAATACGTCTGCTCATTTAGCTCGTGATTTGCTTTCCCGCTTTGAAACAATTTTCTACATCGGATGTCGCCCAATCTTTTCCGCCCGGGGGGGGGGGGAGCATATACATTTCTGAACTGAATGTCCCAGGCCTCATCACAGCACTGAACTGAATGTCTCCCAGGCCTCATCACAGCACTGAACTGAATGTTTCCCAGGCCTCATCACAGCACTGAACTGAATGTCCCAGACCTCATCACAGCACTGAACTGAATGTCTCCCAGGCCTCATCACAGCACTGAACTGAATGTCCCAGACCTCATCACAGCACTGAACTGAATGTCCCAGGCCTCATCACAGCACTGAACTGAATGTCTCCCAGGCCTCATCACAGCACTGAACTGAATGTCCCAGGCCTCATCACAGCACTGAACTGAATGTCCCAGGCCTCATCACAGCACTGAACTGAATGTCCCAGACCTCATCACAGCACTGAACTGAATGTCCCAGGCCTCATCACAGCACTGAACTGAATGTCTCCCAGGCCTCATCACAGCACTGAACTAAATGTCCCAGGCCTCTTCACAGCACTGAACTGAATGTCTCCCAGGCCTCATCACAGCACTGAACTGAATGTCTCCCAGGCCTCTTCACAGCACTGAACTGAATGTCCCAGGCCTCATCACAGCACTGAACTGAATGTCTCCCAGGCCTCATCACAGCACTGAACCGAATGTCTCCCAGGCCTCTTCACAGCACTGAACTGAATGTCTCCCAGGCCTCTTCACAGCACTGAACTGAATGTCCCAGGCCTCATCACAGCACTGAACTGAATGTCTCCCAGGCCTCATCACAGCACTGAACCGAATGTCTCCCAGGCCTCTTCACAGCACTGAACTGAATGTCTCCCAGGCCTCTTCACAGCACTGAACTGAATGTCCCAGGCCTCATCACAGCACTGAACTGAATGTCCCAGACCTCATCACAGCACTGAACTGAATGTCTCCCAGGCCTCTTCACAGCACTGAACTGAATTTCCCAGGCCTCATCACAGCACTGAACTGAATGTCTCCCAGACCTCATCACAGCACTGAACTGAATGTCTCCCAGGCCTCATCACAGCACTGAACTGAATGTCTCCCAGGCCTCATCACAGCACTGAACTGAATGTCTCCCAGGCCTCATCACAGCACTAAACAGAATGTCCCAGGCCTCATCACAGCACTGAACTGAATGTCTCCCAGGCCTCATCACAGCACTGAACTGAATGTCTTCCAGGCCTCATCACAGCACTGAACTGAATGTCTCCCAGGCCTCATCACAGCACTGAACTGAATGTCCCAGACCTCATCACAACACTGAACTGAATGTCTCCCAGGCCTCATCACAGCACTGAACTGAATGTCCCAGACCTCATCACAGCACTGAACTGAATGTCCCAGGCCTCATCACAGCACTGAACTGAATGTCTCCCAGACCTCATCACAGCACTAAACTGAATGTCTCCCAGGCCTCATCACAGCACTGAACTGAATGTCTCCCAGGCCTCATCACAGCACTAAACAGAATGTCCCAGGCCTCATCACAGCACTGAACTGAATGTCCCAGGCCTCATCACAGCACTGAACTGAATGTCTCCCAGGCCTCATCACAGCACTAAACAGAATGTCCCAGACCTCATCACAGCACTGAACTGAATGTCCCAGGCCTCATCACAGCACTGAACTGAATGTCCCAGGCCTCATCACAGCACTAAACAGAATGTCCCAGGCCTCATCACAGCACTAAACAGAATGTCCCAGACCTCATCACAGCACTTAACTGAATGTCCCAGGCCTCATCACCGCATTAAAGTGTAGAGTCCAAATGAACTAAGACTTGTTGGCTTTAACTTTGGAGGGGGGGGGAGTGGACAACGTGGCCGAATATAGCCTGCGGGCCTTTGTTTGGTCAACACTGTTTTGTAGAGGACCTCTACCTACGACCCTATTTACAATGCTGAATCCTTTATATTAGTTCAGCTAAGCTTTTATTTTAATGCCTGCGTTGATGGTGTCTTCGGTTTTTAGCTCCACACAGCAAATTTAACCTTTTATTAATAAATATTTACAGATGTCAAGCTCAGTTTAGAAGTATCTAAAAACACAAACTGAAATTACAAAATGTCGAATGAGTTCAAAATGAGGCCTGTATCTCAACTTAAAATAGACTGCTTTCACGATAGAATAAAGACACGTGGTCCTGTCTTCCGTCTCTCCTTCGCCGACGCGCTTTTATCTACTCGTCTGCATTTCAAAAACACGAGATCCAGCAATGCCGCCTGAAGATTTTCTGCCATCACTGAACCCGTTTCAACTGAACAACCACAACACAGAAAACGAAGACTTCAACTTTTCTTTCATCTGAATTGGCTACTCAAGTTTTCTGTTGTAAATAACCAATCATGTGTCGGTCCATGTTTATCTGTGAGTTGCCCGAGTCAAGACAAAAGTTGTTACTTCTAAAGTTCACGACCCAGACCCCCCTCCCCCAGGAGAACATTTGCTCAGTGGTGGTTGGCTTTTTTAACTCGGCCATCCCTCCTTTACCTTTATGTCTGTCTAGTGGTCCAATGAAATTTATTTACCGCGTCACGTGGCTGTGTGTTTGACTTGCGAAGGAAATCTAGTTCTGCGAAAAGTTGAAATATGAAGTGATGGCGATCTGTATTGACCAGTCCGTTATTTGAATACCAATGTCAGTGTTTATGTTCAACTATTTGCTTAACTCTGTTAATCAGCCACACATTCCAGATAGAGTAAGAATAAATCCTTAGCTCTTTGTTACTCCTAAATTCAAATAGATCTCTACCCGTGTTTCTAAAAAGTCAGTTCAATAAACTTGATGGTGAAATTGATTACTCCAGCTTAATAATACATTGCAGATCTAACCGGGAAAATTAGCACATTTAATGCCCACACTTAAAACCACATCTTAATCTTTCAACTAACATTAACTTTCAAAACACACATAGGCCTACACATTTCAAATTTGAAACTCATTTAAAGCCTATATTTGATTCACTCGTCCACATTTAAAGCAATCATTTAAAACCCGCATATAAAGAACTCATCTAAAGCCAACATTTAAAGCCCATATCTAAATCTCACCTGAAACCCATATCTTAAACCTACATTTGAAGCCCATATCTAAGACTCACATTTGAAGCCTATAACTATAACTCACATTTGAAGCCCATATCAAAAACTCACATTTAAAGCCCATATCTAAAGTCCAAATGTAAACGCCGAATAAAGGACTTGCTCCCCATTTTAATCGACGGCAAATTTTCATACGCACTCAACTTTGGCGCCCAAAAAATTATAACTTTTAACTTCTTACAGATGTTTACATATAACCTTTAACCTCTCTCTGCTGTTTACACTCTTCATTGCTTCCAAGAAACCTGCATCTGTCTGCCAAGCATTTGGCTGATAAAATATATTTAATGTCACTTTTTTTTTTAGAGACGATGTCTGACATGAAAATTGATTCCCCCCTCCCCCACCCCCGTTTCATTAATTCTCAACTTCCCTGTAATTTTGGCAAAACCAGAGAAACATCGTATTGATTTGATTTGAACAGCCACATCTGTCCAGTGCCAGCACCATCTTGTCACAGTCTCACCGTGTGACAGAGTGCCTTTAGACCTACGATTCAAAGATGTTCCCACCACGCTTTCAACTGTTCATCTATCACAGTACACTGGATGTAAACACTAGAAGACTTAGATATCGACGGTACCAGACATCAAATTGTTGAAAGTAATTAGATCTAGATGGCTAAACAGTAGGAGAGTGACTTGACAAGAAAATCAATTGCTTGACTTGTTCATGTACAAACAGAAGAGAGAGAGAGAGAGAGAGAGAGAGAGAGAGAGAGAGAGAGAGAGAGGACTCTTTGTTTTAAAACCTTAGAAATTAAATCGCCAGCTTAACATCCGTTTGGTGGTCTTGTAGGTTTCTATTACATGCTTTGATTTCAATGCCTTCTATTAATAAGCCACGTGGGCGTATAATCTTTCACTTATTCTCTCACTCTTTCTTTCTGTCTGTCTTTCTGTCTGTCTCTCTTTCTCTCAATCTAATCTAATCTAATCTAATCTAATCTACTCTACTCTACTCTACTCTAATCTGATCTAATCTAATCTGATCTAATCTAATCTAATCTAATCTAATCTAATCTAATCTAATCTAATCTAATCTATCTATCTATCTATCTATCTATCTATCTATCTATCTATCTATCTATCTATCTATCTATCTATCTATCTGTCTTTCTGCCTGTCTGAAAACCAGGTGAATAGAATGGAAAACAAAGAACTAGGGGCAACAAGTCAGTGGAATCGTTCAATAGACTCCACTAAATGGATCACAGGCCGTGGGCAGTGTTGTCAATATGTTTAAACTCAACAACACGCCGCTATCTAATTTTAGGCTAATTTTAACAATACTTATACCAACTCACTCTGTCTGGCTGGTAAACATTTTGATCACGTGATTTCTCACATATCCATTCTGGGATTTAGACTAAGACTAATACTAAAGACTAAGACTAAAGATTAGTAATGGGAACTAAACTAACTTTTAAAAGTTACAACCAACACTATTGCATATCCGTTAAACGCGCAAGGAAAAAAAACTGGATGATCTTGTCAATATGGACTGCAAACTCGACAGTACACTATATAGAACTACACGTGTACGTCTATCTGGCCAGGTTGTTAAAATCAGTCGGACACATTGTCTATTTACTTTCTGGGCAGGGAGGGTGTATAACTATTTTAGTGTAAAGATATATCTACGAACATACTTGACTCGCCACGCCAGTGTGTTATTTTCTTGTCTGACCTCTCCACATTAAGCAAACACTATTGTATAACGCTTAATGCAGGGTAGTTTTACAGTATTATCGACTACATACGAACAGTACACTAGGCCTACATGTGGTCATGTGTATGTCTAGCTGACCAGTTGTTAAAATCAGTTGGACACAGTCTATTTACTTTATGGTCAGAGAGGGCGTGATTAAGATTTTTTTTCTAGATTTGGTTACCCACTAAATATTGACCTAACTCACTAATTAGATTCCCACTAGAAACAGAAATTAAACACCTCCACATGGCTCACAAAAAAATTCCGAACAACCTCATTCATAATACTGCATAGAAGCTTTAACATTTTATAATACTGCTAATATTTACTCCCATAACTTCTATCAGGATCTTACTTTACCCTCTTCAAATGCAGACTGTCTAAATAGTTGTTAACTGCATCATTTTTTTTTTTGATAATCGAAGTTATTGATATCGCATGACCTGAAAATTTGGAGTGCGTTTCAACCCTGATCACATGTTGAAAAGTTTTACAAATTTTAATTAAACTTTTTAGTTAGTAACTAAAAAAATTAATTAAATTTCGATCATTTATTAACTTTTATTTCTAGTTAAACAATGGCATTAACTATTTTTTTTTTAGTTAAACTAAAAGTTTCTAACTTTTTAGTTCACTTCTGCCCATCACTACTTAAGACTAAGACTAAAGACAGTGAGTTTAAGCTTTGTAACAATAACCCATTTTTCAATAATTACTGGTAATATACTATTCTGTTTGATACTAACATGGGAAATACATTCATAAATATTAAGCGATATGGCCAAATATTGTGGGTTTTGTCCCTTTTGATACTATTGTAAGTAACTGCCCCCCTCATCCTTTTCTCGGAGCCAATTGAAACTTTCCACAATTTTGTATTGTACCAAACAAAACATGAATCATTTAAAAAAATAGTTAATTACTTATTGGTAATTAATAATTGTATTTAGTTTGATATCGAAAAAGAGAAATAAATTCTACATTATCTATACTATAAAGTAGAATGTGAGGTGTATGTATGTTACTTATAGACATCAAAACCGCTTGACCAATCTTGATAAAACTTGGCAGGAATGTTTCTTGGGTACCAACTTAGACCTTAGTGTATGTATTGTAGCCCTAAAACAAACTTAAAACTCTAAAAAAAAATAAAGTTGTCCGACTCTATTACAGCTATAGTATTTTATGGATCTAGTCCATGTCTACAATGTTGACATGAGAAAAGATGGAAAGAAATTAGACCTAGATCTAATTTTAATAAATACACTTTGCGCAGATAGTTTTTTACTTTGACACATGAAAATACAAAAGAAGATCCTTTGATTTCATTATATAATAAAATTAACCTTCAATTTTGTGTTTCAAAAGCATTTTTTACATAAATAGTTCCTTATATATGTAACTACAGATTTCCTGACGAACATTCTTTCATTAGACAATACTGTAATGAATCGCGTACTAAAAATTAATTCGTTTAATTGTTTACTTTATAATCCCATCCCTAGATCTAAAACTCTAATTCAACTCTGAGATGATAAAACTTCTCTTCGCACAGATAGTTTTATACTTTAACACATGAACATACTAATTAAATTCCATTCATTTCATATTTTGATCAAATAAACATTCAAATTTGGTTTTCTAAAGCTACATTCGTTTACAAAAGCTGCGAAGCCGAGTTGAGATAGGCCTAGATCTATATTCATTCATGAATCGCGTACTAAAAATTATTTCGTTTAATTGTTCACTTTATAATCCCATTCATTTAACAAAGCTATCGCTCTTTTCGTTTTTAATAGATATGAATGTATTGGCTTCGGGTAAACCCATTTTCGCAAAACTAATTTTATTTTCGTAGCGAAAGAGAAAAAACTTGAAAGGATCATTAGCTAAGTTTAACATACATCTAAATCCAATCCACTAGATTAGTAAACACAAACTTAGACCCGCAGGCCGCGGGTAATGTCAGGCTAGTCTTCTATACTATAAAGAAGAAAGTAAGGCGTATGTATGTATGTGACGAATAGAAATAAAAACCGTTTGACTAATCTTGATAAAACTTGTCTGGAATGTTCCTTGGGTGCTAACTTAGACCGTAGTGTATGTATTGTAGCCCTAAAACAAACTTAAGACCCTCAAAAAAAAAAAGTTGACCGACTCTATTAAAGCTATAGTATTTATGGATCTAGGCTTTGTTTACAATGTTGACATGAGAAAAGATCGAAAGGATTTAGATCTAGATCTACTTTTAAGAACTAAACTTTGCACTTATAGTTTTTTACTTTGACACATGAAAATACAAAATATAGTTTATTGATTTCATTATTTAATAAAATTAACCTTCAAATTTGTGCTTCAAATTTTTTTTTTACATAAATTTGTTCTTTATATCTGCGAATTTAGATCTCCTGACGCACATTCTTTCATTAGACATTACCGAAAGGTTACCCTTTCATTCATTCGCATAATCTAATAGAAAAGATCACGCATGCGCAGACGAAATGTTACGAAACTGTGTTTTCCTAGCTCTAATACACTATTTCAGCTCTAAGGAAATAGAACTTCTCTTAGCAAAGATAGTTTTATAATTAAACACTTGAACATACTAATTACAGTTCATTAATTTCATATTTTAATCAAATTAACATTCAATTTTTTTTTCTAAAACATTTTTACATCCATTCGTTCGTCATTTGTGCAACTCTATTCTTGATATCGCGTGCTTCTAAATATAGATCTATACATAAGCCAATGTTTTCAATAAAAAATTGGATTCATGTCCATTAGCTATTTTTAGCTCCATTCATAATACTTCTTCATTCATGAATTGATGCATTCACTTTACTTATAATATTATTATTGTCTTTAATCGTTTCTAATGCACTATATCAGTGACTACATCAGCAATACACAAACTAAGGCCCGCAGGCCGCGGGTAATGTCTGGCTAGTTGATAGATATTGAAGGTCTTCCCCTGAGATAAGCTTTTTTTTTGTTTTTAAGTATTTATTGTTTTGCTTTTTTAATGCTTTTTCTCTCCCCTATGATTGGTCGTAAATAGAAAACAACAACAACCCTACAACTCTTTACAAAAACATTGAGTAAATACATTAAGATGGTCTATACTTCATAGTACTTCCTACTCGACCGGTACATGCTGGCAATATTGCAGAACTGTACAATCGACTATTAATATTTTTATTTATTTTTTGGTCATGCAAATATCCATTTCTCTATGTGTTTTCTATCTCAGCCTTCTCGTATTGTAATATTCTCTACCTCTGGGATTTTGGGAATGTGTGTGTGTGTGTTTGGTTAAGTGAATGTATGCCGAGCTTGACTTGTGTGTGTGTGTGTGTGTTTGGTTAAGTGAATGTATGCTGAGCTTGACTTGTGTGTGAGTGTGTGTTTGGTTAAGTGAATGTATGCTGAGCTTGACTTGTGTGTGTGTGTGTGTGTTTGGTTAAGTGAATGTATGCTGAGCTTGACTTGTGTGTGAGTGTTTGCATACTTGCTTGTCCATGAAGTCAATCGATCGTGTCAATATGATCCATTGTCTACTTTCAGGTTCAACATCATCGACGAACTGCTCATCAGTAATACCACGGACGTGTCCGCTATTCACGCGGACTTGAAGAAGCTGTACAAGTCTGATGCTCGTATTATATTATTATACTGTATCGAGTAAGTATTGACCATAGCCATTGACCTTTTATTGGCATGTCAGTAGGTCTAACCTTCTCACTGACCTTTCAATAGGAACGGGGATGTGTAGAAAGCCCAACATGAAACCATTCCTCTAGCATCCATCTTAGGACTATTTGTTTCGTGTTCAACTATTCGATGAATAGTTTTACTTTTTAAAAGTAATGCTTTTTATCATCCTTAAAAGTACAGATTTATAGATATCTGCACTCTACAATATGAAATGATGACTGATCATCACTAATTCTCCGACTTTCCTTGGACGATAACATAAGAAAATTGAACATGTTATTACATAACTAAAACCTAGAATAACTAAGTCATTTTAAAGATCACAGCGTTTAAATTTACAAAAAAAAAACAAAAAAAAACAATTAGAAAAAACATTTTTTTATTCGCAATTTTGATCTAAAATGTTTTTTAAAGCCGACATTTAAATTATATTTTCTTTCACTTTAGGCCCTTAATATTACTATTTTGGTGTGTAACTTTCATTCCAATTTTTTTTAGCGACCCCCGAAAGGTTTGTGTTTGTTTAGTTTGTGTGGTCTGTCTGTCCGTCCGTCCGCCCCGCTTAGATCTCTTAAACTAGAAAAGATATAAAAAAAAATCCGACATCATGATATTTTAGACTTTTCAAAGTTCTGATGCAACGTCTTCTTTTTTCTTTTCTGAAAGCGAAAAATTTAATTTTTAAAATCAACTATGCAAGCAGATTTTTGATAAAAACACACTATTTTTTACAACAATTCACTATTAATAGTAAGAAAAACGGGAGGTTATTTAGTAAGGGTGATGACTATTTACCATATTTTTAACACATTTATGCAAACAGTTTTAGATTAAAAAAAAATTTTTTACAATTTTATTGCCAAGGTAAGGAAATTCTGTCATACTAACTACTACATGTACAAGACAAATGTTAACTTTTATTTTTAAAGAGAAAAAAAACTATTTAGTATGCATATAAGTGGAACATAATTTAAAACAACAATTAATAAGTAGTTTTTCATATTATCGCTGCTCAATCTCATAGCACAACACTTCTATACTAAAGAAAGGGGAGCATTATTTTATTTTTTTACGGAAATGTTTTTTTTTTGTTCTTGAGGCTTTGAATAAGAAATTGACCCTTAACAGAACAATTAGATCAATTAGATATTCATTACATGACATTAGTCAGACCAGGTTCACATCAAACTTCTCCTTCACTTTCACCTATCCTTTGGTCTGCTAGACCGTTGGGGCACCACATAATATCTGTGAACATTCTTTCTCCATTATTCTCTGTCATTTGCCTTGGATAGAATTTCATTCTGATATTCTTTCTGAAAATATTGAAACCTGCCTTTTTACCTGTCTGGGTGGACCACTTCGGGGGCCGATTTTGACTTTGTCTTCCCACACAAACTGTTTTTGTAATCTTGTTTAAATTTATGTTTATTTCTACACAGATTTAGATCTAAAAAAAATTTTCTCTCCAGATCTAGATGATTGTCAGAGTTAATGTGAGGGTTATCCTTTGATCAATCTGATTATCAAATATGTATTTACAAAGAACATGAAACATCCATACGAAGGCGCGTGCGTGTGTCTGTGTGTGCAGAAATTAAATACAGTTTGAAATGTTTTGACTGTAGTTAATGCTAATAAGTACACGGCAGACCAAAGGGAAGTAATTTACCCAGAAGCAGGAAAGAGATACTGGCTCTCTGTCCGGTTGTCTCCCATCAACTAGCTCATCATTTAATCACATCCATTTATGGTGGAAAACGAGTCCTTGAGCCACACCAGTTCCACTTAGCTAGTGACGCCGGATGCCGAGCCCACGAAACGTTTCTCTGTATTCCTAGTTCCTATACTGTACAACCACTAACTGTGAGATGCCGTCTATGCAGCGTGCGTCCCCCGCGAGTTGTCTCCTGCGTGGCGTATTAGATGGGTTAGGGAGACTAACTAGAACTTAATGTGGAAGCTGAAAGTCAAGCTCATTTTGCCTGTTAACACATATATCTCCCCTATCAGACGTTTCCACGAGGGTACCACAATGAGGATGGAAAAAGATACCCTCCTAGATTGAAATACCACTTTAACTTCCTAAGGGTCAATGTATAAATGTATATAAATTAGGGGCGCACCGGATAGTATCTCCGGCTCCGGCTTCTGCCGAATATTCGGTCTTTATCACTACTCGGCAATATTCGGCTCCGAAGGAATATCAGCGCTGGATAGTTGGCCGAATAGTCCAATGTACACCTTGTATCTATTTAATATGCTTAAAATGGACCACATTCGATTAATGTATGTTATAGAATGTTTAAATGTTTATATTGAAAACATAATAATGTGCTTAAAAATAGGGCCTATATGAATAAGCACCAAACATCTTTTATTATAAAGGCAAGGCGTGTTAATATAAATAGACATGAAATTTTACATTATAAACGCGCGTTACATACAGAGCAGCAATGGCTGGTACATTTTTTCATTTTCTCTTGACCTTTGCGTGGGTTAGTTAAACATGTTAAGATGTTATATTCCTTGAAAAAGTCTCGCTGACCAGACGTCTGTGTAGCTGTGTGGGTATATCTCCAGAGGTAGAGATGAACAGCTCCCACCCCCTTTTATTGGTTTAGTCCATCACATTGAGTTCATTGATAGACAGGTGACCATAAGTCAAATACGATGGACATGCACTCTCTAGAAGTCACACTAGGGAACTGAGTTTGTTTACTTGGTAGTAAATCTTAATTAGTGGGCTGGACTTCAAGCCACGCCTCTACCTGCGTAACCAGACAAGGAGTTTGCTCATTTGGAGAAAAATCTCAATCACGTGGCTGGACTACAGGCCACAAATCTACACGAGTACCGTACCGAGTTTGCTTACTTGGATATAAATCTCAATTAGTTAGATGGACTAAAGATCAGACACCTAAACGAGTGACCTCTTGCTACACAGAACACTAATCGCGAGATTTCATAGCCCAGTAAGTCAGTAACTAATTATTTTGTAGAAAAAAGTACAATACTAAGACTTGTGTATTTTAGCGAAAAAGACACGACCTATCTTTAAAGGGAGAGCTAAACACTCCCCTACTCATTTTATTTATTAAGTCTTGGCCCTTGATTTATTGATAGACGTTGATTTTTGTTTAGCTAGAATGGATGAACACAACATACAAAGACAGCATACTACACTGTGGATAAATATAACGGTTGATTTGCTGGAGTGCTAAGAAACATTTGACCTCTGTAACTAGTGTACGGGTATACTAAATCTACATGCTTGACTGACCATGCTAATGTGTTACTTTTTGCCTTACCACTCAACACTATTACGAATTCCCAAGGGAAAAAACGTGTGATGGTCAACACCATCAACTATACACACTACACTAGGACTACGTGTGTAGGCCCACTACGTCCAACTGACCAGGTTATTAAAATCAGTCGAACATACAGTCTATTTATTTATTTGGGTAGGGAGGGTTGATGAGTTTTTTCTTCTATATTTGATTTTCCTAATGCTATTAGATCTATATAACTGTGGTCTAAAACTAAATCTCAATAACAGGACTACATACATCAATTTAATCTGTTTCAGCACCATCTAAAGTTCAAGCTATAAATAGGTACAATTGATCTCCCCGCTGCCGTTTGCCGCAAATGAATTAATCTAAAACAATAAATATTGACCTACAACGCTTCAGATTTCTACTATTAACAAACAGCTACTATTAGTATTAAGTTCTTGAACCCAGAACAGGAAGCGGTCCTTAAACTTTAAATGACAAGCCTGATGATCAGTTGTTTGTCTGAAATTCATGAACACATACATGCGACCACTATTCAAGCCAGATTGCACTTTTGAGAGATTTACATTAGTAACTAGTTTAATATGTATTTATATATCCCATTGACTATCCCACACACACCCTTTACAGTTGGTGGCCTCGTAGATACACACACTCATGTTACACAGATTAATTTGTGATAGGCCTATCTGTTTATAAATACTGTTAAGCTTCAATTCATCAACTAGTTACAATTAGTAACAGAGTTTAAAACAATAAGGTCAATAAAATGAAAAAAAATCAAAATGATTTTGAATATGATATTTAACAGTTTTACAAAATGTTCAACAACACAAGCTATTTACAAGACATGTAGGTATCCGACTCCGGCTTCGGCCGAATATCAAATTTTACTCTCCAGTCATATTTGGCTCCGGTCAAATATCAAAAAGTACTATCTGGCGCACCCCTAATATAAATATCTATATATATAATCCGTTTATAAGTTTGAATTTGCTGTATGATTTGATTAATTTTAAAAACTAGTCGACCCACGGCGTAGCATACGTCGCTATTTTGCAGGGCCGGATTTAGGCCACTGGAACCTATGCGACGGCAGTGGGCCCCGCACTTTCATAGGACCCGCACTAATTCTAGGTTTTAATTATTAAATTAAACCATTTTATAACTTAAAACATATTTCCTTCGGCCGCCTAATTTACCAGGAGCTCCTGGAAATCTCCCGAATTTGCAAAATATACGAAAAAGTCCTAGAAATCTCTGGAATTATTAAAATCTTTTCAAAACTCATATTTTCTGAAATCTCCTGATATATATAGACAAAAATTGTCATTTTGGGGTGTCATTCAATATGGAAAACGCCAATCCTACGCGCGATGAAAAAAAGGCATTATGCTATATCCGTAATTGTGGAATCTAGTGAAAGAAGCTTCTCGCGCCTCAAACTAATGAAGAATTACTTGAGGTCAACGATTCTCGTAGATAGATTAAAATATTTGTTAATTCTTGCTATTGAGCGTGATCTATGTAGGAAACAGAATTTTTATGATATACTGTATGACTTCGCTTCACACAAGGCTCGTGTAGTAATTTTGTGAGTAGTAAAGAATGAATAAAATGAAAAGACGAATATATTTTCTAATACAAACTCTTAATTAAATTTCAATTATTATCCATATCCCTACCCAAACTGGTTAAGTCCGGCCCTGCTATTTAGTGATTTAAAAATGTAACCAATCGATGACGACATCATGAAATTAACATTCTGGGTTCACGTAGGTCTCACCAGTCACAGGAAGCGGCAAAATAAAAATGTAGCGCCCATGGACTACGCAAGCTTTATTGTCATCAAATTATGATTTATAAACTAGATGCTATTGATGTGACATAAAACAATAGAAATGTTTCATTAATAATGAACAACTTGAACAGCTGAATGAACATAAAATAAAATGTTCGGTTATTTCAGAATGGACACTATTAAAATTCTGGACGCCGCCAAAAGTCTTAGATTGATGACAGACGAGTACCTCTGGTTTCTAACATTTGAAGCAATCAATAAAAACAGACTTCTGGTGGCTAATAATCTACCTGTAGGAGTTCTCGGTTAGTTTATTCAGTGTTGTCTTTCTCTTGTTTTTTTTCTCTACTAAAATGTTTGAGAAAGGACAGATAACTCATCTCTACATTTAACAACATTGAACTACACAGTTGTCTCCTGCTAAGCTTGATCTTCATATGGTGCAAGGAGTTTCCTAGACTAAGGGTAGGGACTATTGGCTTTAGGTAGGCTAGATTTAGTTTCTCTAGCCAGTCCAGAATAAATGTCACTAGTAGGGAGCTGAATAGTTCCGTAATGCTTTACTTGTATATTAAATAATCATTTTTATTAGATGGATTCCTATATGGAACACAGATTAAATAGCTTCCACTTACGCTGCCTGCGACGCATAATGTTCCTCTCCTGGAGGGATCGTGTCACAAACCAGGAAGTTTTAACACGGGCAAACATGCATAGCATCTATGCTCTCCTTCAACAGAGAAGACTACAGTGGCTTTGTTATGTCACTCGCATGCCAGATGGAAGAATCCCTAAAGACATCCTTATACGCTGAGCTAGCAGAGGGAGTCAGACCCAAGGGCCGTCCAAGACTAATCTACAGAGATGTCTGCAAGTGAGACATGAGAACCATGGGCATCGACCAAAGTATGTGGGAGGAGATAGCCCAAGACCGGACAGCATGGAGACAGACTGTACGTGCTGGTACGAACTTCGCCGAATGCAAGAGAAACGAAGCTGCACCAGCTAAGGGAAAGAAAAAGAAATCTGCCCTGTCAGCTAGCCCTAGGACAGATGAATATGCACGCACGAACTGTGAATAAATCTGCCGTTCCAGAATTGGCTTGATCAATCACTCCAGATTCTTCCCCATCTCAAGACTTAACCAAAGGCAGTGACTCATCTGGGCGCATCCATTATCTTCCTAGACAGAAAGAGCCATATATTCCTTAACCTGGAATCAGGAAAATATTAACATACTTTTTATAAATACACAATATAATTCAATTTTATTTGAATTGTAAAGAAAACACAATAAACTTAGCTGGTAGCTGTTTATTCCTATGTATAAATAACCAACTGCTCAGAATTACCTGTATATTAATTCACATTATATGGAAATTCCAATGTCTATTATGAGCAAGTGATTGTTTTTGCTCGAAGCTTTTAATTATAAATAAAATATTTATGTTATCAATAAGACCTTGATCTGTAAAAAAAGTACGTTATGTGACTTGATTTTGTAATACAAATTTTATTATTTTAAACCATTACATTACTTGACAATAGGTAATCTCCGGCAATAAGCTCTCGTTCATTTGATAAGCTCTACCTCCATCGATAAGTTCTTTTTCAATTGATAGATATTCTCTCCATCAACTGCTCTCCCTCTATCGATAAGCTATCCGTTTATGGATAAGCTCTCCCACTATAGATAAGCTCTCCCATATAGATAAGCTCTCTCTCTATTGATAAGCTCTCCCATCATGGATAAGCTCTCCCACTATAGATAAGTCTCTCTCTATCGATAAGCTCTCCCATCATGGATAAGCTCTCTCTCTATCGATAAGCTCTTCCACTATAGATAAGCTCACTCTATCGATAAGCTCTCCATTAATCAATTAATTCACTCTCCCTCGATGAGTTCTCCGTTGATAATTTTTTTCAATATCGCCCACAAAAAAATGAACTTCACCTGATTAAGTCATTTTATAGTTTCTAAACGTGAGCGCTTGAGCATTTGTTTACTCATCTACAGGAGTGTTCTATGAATATGGAGAGATGGAAATGAAGCAAGCTATTGAGATAGCGGTCAACGTGTGGCTTAGAGCACTACAACAGTCTGTCCAGACCAGTGTATTGTCAAGTGGTATCTTTACGAGACTTCCTTGGGACATAGCTAATTTAAAATGCCATTCAAAAAATTCACTACAATGGAGGGATGGCCCCAAATTTTTTGAGTAAGAAAAATCAAACAACTCAAAGCTAGCAGTAGCGTTTTATCCTTAATCATAGTCATGATCATGCATAGGCCAGTGGTGTAAACATTTATTAAAAAGTAATTCATGCAAGGCTTCAGAAAACGTATCTCGGCCTCCTTCAGTTGAACATCGACAATGGTTCATCTCGTACATCAGCAATGGTTCATTAGATCAACTATGGTTCATTAGATAGACTATGGTTCATTAGATCAACAATGGTTCATTTCGTAGATAGACTATGGTTCATTAGATCAACTATGGTTCATTAGATAGACTATGGTTCATTAGATAGACTATGGTTCATTAGATCAACTATGGTTCATTTGATCAACTATGGTTCATTAGATCGTCTATGGTTAATCTCGTAGATCTACTATAGT